>NC_045617.1:122569531-123212164 GCF_009829155.1 Mustela erminea | reverse complement strand
CTCAGCTCACCTGGAATCACCTGGATGAAGGGGACTACTTCTATGCAGTGCAGGAGGTTAAATATGGCCATAAAGCCTTTGCTCCTAGTCCCATTAAGAGGGGGGATTCCCTTGAATCTGGGTGGGTTGTATGGCTTTTTGATCAATAAAAATCAGTAAAGTTGTGTTGAGCCAGTTTCCAGACCTGGGTAACTTCCACCTCCTGTCTCTTGGAACATTCTGGGAACACCGACCTGCCATGCAAAGAGTCCAGATTCCCCAAGACCGGATGCTGGAATGGCCTTGTGCAGCAGTCCTGTGGACTACCAGTGGGGTCCAGCTGTCCCCACTAAGGAGACAGAAACTGGGAGGGGGGATGTCTTCAATGTTCTAGACCAAGCCCATCTGCATCTGACGGCAGTGATTTCAGTCAATATCCCGAGTAGAAGAGGGGTGCCTGACTGGCTTAGTCAGTAAAGCATGTGACTCTTGATCTTGGGGTTGTGAGTTCAAACCCCATGTGGGGTATAGGGCTTATTTAAAAGTAAATAAATGAGGGTGCCTGGGTGGCTCAGTGGGTTAAGCCGATGCTTTGGGCTCAGGTCATGATCTCAGGGTCCTGGGATCGAGTCCCGCATCGGGCTCTCTGCTCAGCAGGGAGCCTGCTTCCCTCTCTCTCTCTCTGCCTGCCTCTCCATCTACTTGTGATTTCTCTCTGTCAAATAAATAAATAAAATCTTTAAAAAAAAAAGTAAATAAATGAGCTATAACTCTTACACTAAAAAAAGAGAGAGAGAGAGAGAGAGAGAAAGCAAGCAGAAGAATTGCCAAACTGACAGACAAAATAAGATATGAGGCAGTGGTGGTGGTTCTAAGCCACTAGTTTTGGCATAGTTATTTCTCAGGAACAGGTCACTAGAACAGTCGTATCTTTACCTAGACCAGAGCCTTCATGCCCATGACAAGCAGCTCCTTGGCTCTGTAAGAATTCATCTCCTTAACTCACTTTGCCAAATTGTGGCTATGGTATTTACTAGCTCTCCATTCCATCTAAATTGCCAGGCTAATGGCAGGATAATTCACTGTGGAATTATTTCATATTTTGTTCTTGTTGTTTTCTTCACAGTTTCTTCACTGAGAAAGTTATGAAGCTTTTGTTCTCAATTCTGAGCTTCTTTTTGGGTATGCAGCAGGTGGGTGGTTGCTGGCATCTGGATTATGTGCTAACACCTAGGCTGACAGGGACAGAAGTGGACTGTGGGTGTGCGCTGAGCAAAGGATGAGATTCTCTGGGATCTGGAGATTTGAGGCTTTCTCCCTATGAACAGTGGACACCCAGTCCCCTAATTTGGCCCAGAGCATTCCTAGGCTGAGGGATCGTTGGAGAATGCCTAGGAAGCCTGGGCACATTATCTGCCAGTAGGAGCATCTAGGCCAGGATCGCCCAGGGAGACCCTGCTGTCAGTGACATGGACATGTAGGAGGGCCAGGACTGCAGGACCTGACAAGCCTCTGAAAGCAGAGGGAGCAACAGAAACAGTGACTGCCACAATGGACTGCATTTGTGTGCCTCCTGAAAATTCCTGTGTTGAAGTCCTCACCCCCAGTGTGATGGTATTTGGAACTGGGGCCTTTGGGAGATAATTCGGTTTGGATGAGGTCATGAAGTTGGAGCCCACCTTATAAAATTCATGCCCCCCCCCCTAAAAGATTTCATTTATTTACGTGACAGAGAGACACAGCGAGAAAGGGAACACAAGCAGGGGGAGTGAGAGAGGGAGAAGCAGGCTCCCCACGGAGCAGAGAGCCTGATGCGGGGGGCCTTAAGCAGGGCTCAATCTCCTAGAATCATGACCTGAGCCGAAAGCAGACGCTTAACGACTGAGCCACCCAGGTGTCCCAGAATTCATCCTTTATAAGAAGAGGAAGAGACCAGAGTCCCCCCACCACTGCCATGTGAGAGTACAGTAAGAAGACAGCCATCTGCAAGCCAGGAAGAGAGAGCTCACCAGACACGGAACCTGCCAGCGCCGCGCACTTGGACTTCCCAGCCTCCAGAACTGAGAGAAATGTCTGTTGTCTAAATCACCCAGACTGTAGCATTTCATTATAGCAGCCTGAGCTAACACAGCTACCACTGAGGGCCTGGGCTTGCTTTCAATTTTTCTGACACTGCCTAAGCCCCTGATATTTTGTAACCTTGTGGAGGGAGGACGGAGCCCCACTAGTGACTACAGTTGAAATTTCTTCCCAGCATGGCAGTTTGGGGCAGAGTAAATCCCATTTGATTGGGAAAAAATAAGGAATGTGTCATTTGGTATACATTTTGTAACAAAAAACTGATAAACAACATAATTCTCAAGTTACTAGAATATTTTGTGGCCTTCTCTTTTTTGCATTTATGGTGCCTCTGTCTATTGAATTCTAGGCATTTTCCTTGTCAGGTTTCTCAATGTCTCCAGGCTTGGAATTTTTTTTTTTAAGATCTTGTTTATTTATTTGACAGAGAGAGACAGAGATCACAAGTAGGCAGAGCAGCAGGCAGAGAGAGAAGGGGAAGCAGTCTCCCTGCTGAGCAGAGGGCCCAATGTGGGGCTTGATTCCAGGACCCTGGGATCATACTTGAGCCAAAGGCAGAGATTTAACCCACTGAGCCATCCAGGTGCCCCAACCATAGTTCTTTTAAAGCCCTTGCTTGTTAAAGCAATATTGGGATCACTTGTGTGTCTATTTTTACTGCCTATTTTTCTCTTGGTTTTCATTTTCTTTCTTTTGTTTACTGATTTTGATTTGATATTAAGCACTGCTTGTAAAACCTGTGGCTTGTCCAAATGATGATGTCTTCTACTACAGAGTGTTCACCTTTTTTCTGCAAGGCAGAGAGAATGGAAGCTGAGCACCTTGACCTAGTTGATGACTTAGCTATCCTAAGGCTGAATTGCAGTTATTTATTTAGTTAATGTTTAAGGCTGTAGCCCATCTTTTATTTGTTCTTGTTCCTAGGGTATAGTTCCCAAGACTTTGAACTAATAGCTGGTAAGTTCACTGCAATCCTTCCCTTGGAGGGTCCTTAACTCTAATCTGTAGTGTCCAAAACTTTGAAAGGCTGTGGAAAACATTATTCATTTTAGAGGCTTCTGCCTGCAGCCTTCAAAATTTGGTAAATGTCTTGAAGGGATACTGTAGTTTTGAGACCTCTTTTTTTTTTTTTTAAGATTTATTTTATTTATTTATTTGACAGAGATCACAAGTAGGCAGAGAGGCAGGCAGAGAGAGAGGGGAAAGTAGGATCCCCGCTGAGCAGAGAGCCCGATGCGGGGCTCGATCCCAGGGGCTCAATCCCAGGACCCTGAAATCATGACCTGAACTGAAGCCTGAGTCTTTAACCCACTGGTGCCCCGTTTTGAGACCTCTTAAGTCTCCAGTTTTGTCACCCTAATTCTATAGCATTCTGCCTGAGCCAAGCTCAGATTCTTAGCCTTTTGCCTGAGCCCAGGGTCAGCAAATGCTTCTGGAAAAAAAGCAGCTTCAGATCATAAGATCACTTTCTTATGTTCTCCCTTTAGAATTTTAGCTAAATTAGCTCCATGGTATGAGTTGCTTCCTCAGATCTCCAATGATTATAAACATTGATTCATCTGTTTTTTCTAGTTATTATTATTATTATTATTATTATTTTGAGTAAAATCTACACCAAACATGGGGCTTGAACTCATGACCTGGAGATCAAGAGTCATACACTCTACTGATTGAACCAGCCAGGCACCCCTCTAGTTGTTTTTTGTGGCCACTTAAGTTTGCCACAAATTACTCTAGTCTACCCAAACTGGAAGTCTTTTTGTTTAGGTTTTTAACAATCTTTTGAAGAAACATTCTGTTTTAAAATTTATTTTTAAAATTATTTATTTTATTGAGCTATAGCTGACATATAACATTACATTAGTTTTAAGGTCTTTTTAAAATTTTTATTTACCTATATTTATTTTTTTTAAAAGACTATTTAAGAAAAAGAGAGAGAGCCTTTTTAAAGATTTTATTTATCTGAGAAAAAGAGAGAGAGCATGAGTGGAGAGGAGGGTCAGAGGGGAGAAGCAGAACCCCACCCTGAACAGGAAGCCTGACACAGGGCTCAGTCTCAGAACCCCGAGATCAGGGATGCCTGGGTGGCTCGGTTGGTTGGACGACTGCTTTCGGCTCAGGTCATGATCCCCGAGTCCTGGGATCGAGTCCCGCATCAGGATCCCAGCTCCATGGGGAGTCTTCTTCTCCCTCTGACCTTCTCCTCGCTCATGCTCTCTCTCACTGCCTCTCTTTCAAATAAATAAATAAAATCTTAAAAAAAAAAAAACAAAAAAAGACAAACCCCGAGATCACAGCCTGAGCCAGAGGCAAATGCTTAACTGACTGAGCCACCCAGGAACCCCTTAAGAAGTCTTTTTAATAGATACTATATTTATGTCACTCAAAATGAAAATTATATCAACAGGTACACCTTATGCCAAGACCCTTGACTTCAGGGAATGAATGACTTATGAAGGACACCTGGACCCTGTCCTTCTCTGACCAGTTCCTGGATGCCTAAGAGGAAACATACACCAGATCACAGTTGTCAGTAAAAATACCACACCCAAGCAAAGATGAGACTCATGCTTTTTCCTTTCCAAGTCTCCCAGACCTTCTTCCCTCTCTCTCTCCATATATATATATGTAATATATATATATATATATATCTTCAGTAAGCTCTGCTTTCACCTCTTGCTGGCTCCCATTAGATTTCCATCCTTCTTGATGCCTAAGAACCTACTTGGTTAGTCCTGCAGGAACCCTCTAACTCAGACCTGGACTGCTGGCATCACCTTCATCCATTTAGGACTGGAATTTATTTATTTATTTATTTTTTTATTTTTTAAGATTTTATTTATTTATCAGAGAGAGAGGGTGAGAGAGCAAGCACAGGCAGACAGAATGGCAGGGAGAGGCAGAGGGAGAAGCAGGCTCCTTGCAGAGCAAGGAGCCCGATGCGGGACTCGATCCCAGGACGCTGGGATCATGACCTGAGCTGAAGGCAGCTGCTTAACCAACTGAGCCACCCAGGCGTCCCTAGGACTGGAATTTAAAACATCAGTCTGGAATGTCCTGATCAACACTGGTGAGGTAAGCTGTATGGTAAAATCCCCCACCTTCCCTTAAGAGAAGGTAACTTTGCTTGAAACAATCCAGTCTTTTGACTTCCTGTCCCACTCTCTTGCCTATAAAAACTTCCATCTTGTATAAAATCATACATATATATATGTGTGTGTGTGTGTATTTATTTATTTCACAATTATGGGGATCTAGAAGTCTCAATTTGCTCTGCTGTCTACAGCTGGAGAACCAGAAAAGCTGGTGATGTGATTCAGTGTGAGTTGAGTCTGAAGGCACCAGAACCAGGAATGTGACTGCTAAGGGTAGGAAGAGACAGATATTCCAGCTAAAGCAAAGAGCTTCCTTCTCCTTTTTGTTCCATTCAGGCCCTCACAGATTGGATGATGCCCACCCACAATGGGGAGGGCAGTCTACTTCACTAATTCCACTGATTCTAATGCTAATCTCTCCCAGAACCACTCTTGCAGAAAGACTCACCCAAAAATAATGTTTTAACAGTTATCTGGACATCTCTTACCCAGTCAAACTGACTTATCAAATAGACCATCACAAGGAGTAATAGCTAAGTTATAAAAACCCCATCGAGTGAAGGACTCAGGTGAGAATTCCTCCGTCAGCCTCTCTTGCTGATACATGAGACCTAGGGTCCTACTTAGGTGTAATTATTACTGCCTCACAATTAACAACTATTTTGAAAACTTATCTTACATTCAAGATAGCATTTTCATTTTGGTCTGATTTTCAACATCTTTGGGATAATTGCTAAGTCCAGGAGGAACAAGATGGCTAAGGTCACACCAGGGAACAGGAGAAATGCTGGAGGCATGGGACTGCTGATGAAGCCACATGCCAATGACTAGGGTACCTGGTGTCAGCACCCTATCCTCTGTCATCCTGGGAGAGTGGCATTACTCAGCAAGTTTCCGTCAGAGGAATCTCTTCAAAGTGATGTTCCAGGCTGCAAACAGATTGTTTCCTTCTTTGTGCAGTACAAGTGGGTGGCCTTCAATTCAGCTCAAAGGACGCAGATAAAATATGGCTCCTCTTCATGAAAGTTACATAAAATTAAATGAGGTAGCTAAAATCCTCCTCCAAGAGCTAGAGGTAGTGATTGCTTTGCTCTTTTTTTTTTTTTTTAAGATTTTTTATTTATTTATCGGGGGGGGGCGGTGGTGGAGATAGCGAGCACAGGCAGACACAGTGGCAGCAGAGGCAGAGGGAGAAGCAGGCTCCCTGCTGAGCAAGGAGCCCGATGTGGGACTCCATCCCAGGACGCTGGGATCATGATCTGAGCCAAAGGCAGCTGCTTAACCAACTGAGCCACCCAGGCGTCCCGATTGCTTTGCTCTTGAAGAAACTAAAATAACATTGGAAATGTGGAGGATAAATGTACCATTTTTACCATCCTGGCTGGCAGGTGACAAATAGCTTCATTAACATGATCTGTTTGGTCCCAGAAACCAGCAGTCAACGAAAGCCACTATGAGAATCAGCTAAAAGAAGTCTGTGAGGTGAGAAAGGAGGCCACTGAGAAAGGAAATATCTCAGCCTGTGACCGTTGCTGAGACCATTCCACAGTATGTGGAAAAGACAGCTTAATAAAAAGACTGTTGGATGGGTAGCAGTAGGCCTTTATAGCTCAGTTCAGTCTATCTTAGGATAGGAGCAGCTTTTCTCAGCACAGAATAAAAATAGGAAAATAAAATGCCCCCTCCAAACCAGAGAGTTTAAGCAATTTATATCAGCTTTTGTGGCAGTGACCAGTACTGTATAATTATCACTCACTTATTTGTTCTGTGGAATTCATTCATTGCTTTGTTCATGGTAAAAAAAAATGTCAAGGGGCGCCTGGGTGGCTCAGTGGGTTAAGCCGCTGCCTTCGGCTCAGGTCATGATCTCAGGGTCCTGGGATCGAGTCCCACATCGGGCTCTCTGCTTAGCGGGGAGCCTGCTTCCTCCTCCTCTCTCTCTCTCTGCCTGCCTCTCTGCCTACTTGTGATATCTCTCTGTCAAATAAATAAAATCTTTAAAAAAAAAATGTCAAGATGCATACCTCTTTGATGAATATGCAGGCTAATGAATATCATACACTGTTAAAAAACAAAATTCAACTCAGTAAATTTGAGATTTTATTGGCTTTATCTGATGATTGATGAATTGTGCTAGCATCCCATCCAGAAGATGAAAAAGGGCACCAAGGAGCTGTATAAAATGAAAGATGTTTATAGGCAGATAGGAGCCAGAACCAGGAGGTAGAAAGTGGATTGGTTATGGCAAGGTCACTTTCCTTTAGGGGATGGCAAACTATGAGACAGATTCCCAACTACTGCTAATTAGGTGATTTCTGATTGATTTAAGATTCTATTTCTGGGAAGGGCTGAAACTATAACTAAATTAGGTCTTGGTTTGGTGATTTGGGGCTTAGCATAAGCAAATCTGTTTTGGGCCTGTTGTCTTGTTTTTAATCACACACACACACACACACACACACACACACACACACACAGTCACACTCACAGACACATACACACCCGAGGAAGTTCTGGGAGAAAAATGGAGAAAGTAAGAGAATGTATCCTGAAGGCTTATAGGTTAAATTTATGTAAATATATTGTTAGTGTTGCCAAAATCTGGGTAATCTAGTAAAATCAGAAAAACGAAAGGCAGAGCAGAGAATTGATAAACAAGAAATTGTAAAACTTCAGGAATGCATATCAAAAGGCATTGGAATTTGTATTCCTGGATTAATCTGCTCTCCCTTGGCCTCCAACCTTTATGAAATCATGCAGATAGAGACAGCCCAGCAAGGCCATACAAGGAAATGACATCAGTGTAGGTGGATAAGGGACTGGAATAATGCAGCATAATTCTGACATGAGCCTTCTGGAGTTAGTATCAGACTCCCAGGTTAAGGGTACAGTCTCCAATAAGACTGCCCTCACTTCAGATGTCAGCCACAAGTTTGGGGTCCCCATTTGCTCCTCTGACCAACTGGATTTAAATCTGGAGGATTCCCTTCACCCCTTTCAGGTTTGATAATTTGTTAGAATGACTCACAGAACTCAGGAAAATGGCATACTCAGAATCACAGTTTATTATAAAGGATACAAATAAAGAGTATAACTTGAACTCCAGGGGTTCAGCATTTGAGGTGCATCGAATTGAACATAACCCAAGGAAGTGTTGAAAACAAAAAACTTTTGGGTGCCTGGATGGCTCAGTTGGTTAAGTGTCTGCATTCAACTCAGGTCCTGATCTCAGGAAGCCTGCTTCTCCCTCTGCCTGTCACTCCCCCGGCTTGTGTGCTCTCTCTCTCTGACAAATGAATAAATAAAATCTTTTAAAAAAGGCAGGGTGGGAGGGGAGCCTGAGTGGGTCAGTGGGTTAAGCCTCTGCCTTTGCTCAGATCATGATCTCAGGGTCCTGGGATTGAGCCCTCATTGGGCTCTCTGCTTGGCAGGGAGCCTGCTCCCCCCTCTGCCCTGCCTACCTCTCTGCCTACTTGTGATCTCAGTCTGTCAAATAAATAAATAAAATCTTTTTTTTAAAAAAAAAAGATTTTATTTATTCATTTATTTGAGGGAGAGAGAGCACAAGCAAGCAGAGAGAGAGAGGAGAAAGCAAGTTCCCCACTGAGCAGAGAGCCCGATGTGGGGCTTGATCCCAGGACCCTGAGATCATGACCTGAGCCGAAGGCAGAGACTTTAACCCGCTGAGCCACCCAGGCGCCCAATAAATAAAATCTTAATAAGAAAAAGAAAAAAGAAAGCAAAGAACTTTTTAAAATTTTATTTTATTATTTCTTAAAGATTTTATTTATTTATTTGAGAGAGAGACAGTGAGAGAGAGCATGAGCAAGGAGAAGGTCAGAGGGAGAAGCAGACTCCCCAAGGAGCTGGGAGCCAGATGTGGGTCTTGATTGTGGTACTCCAGGATCATGACCTGAGCCAAAGGCAGTTGCTTAACCAACTGAGCCACCCAGGTGCCCTGCAAAGAACTTTTTATTATTTGCTACAAAGTAAGGAAACTGAGAGTTCTCAAAGCACTATGTCCTTGTGGGGTTAGTATAGGCAACTTTTATTCAGCATATTAGAGGGCAGGGAGCTTGCATATACATTTTTGGGGAGAAAGAATTTCCTCTGCCCTTTATGGTTTTTCTAGATAGACTAAGAATTAAATTGAAGTGAGACTGATTAACAAGAGAAAGTCAAATTTAATAGGTGTACCGATGGAGATTCCACACAGACATGGAAATTCCAAAGACAATGAGGCAACATGAAGGAGAGGAATAGTGTCTGAGGATACAAAGGGGAGGAAGGCCATTAGCAGGAAGGTGAAGAGATGTTTGCAAAAATAAGATTGCCCTATTATGTAGATAAATTTCTAAGGTAAAAAGGAATCTCTGTTAATAGCTCTCTTTGATGAAAAGTCAGGCTAATGAATATTAAGTAGGTCATTAAGTGGAAGGTAAAGAGCTTCTTAAAAATTGGCTGGGTTTTGATTGCTTTTAACTCAAAATAATGTTCATGTCAATGTGGTCTATCTTGAGGAACTCAACATGAGGTCCACATTAGGGAACTCATACATCCTCTATTATTTACACACTTCAGTTCAATTGCACATGCCTAACATGTCAGCATGCTAGTGCATATATCAAATTTCAAAAATGGTGAAAAATTCCCCCCATAGGAGAAGATCTTAGTATTATAAGGAGCTAAAGACATCTTCAGGACAACTCAGCGGGGGGGTCTGTGCAGGTCCTCAGTAAGAGGCTACAGGGTGAGACACACCTAGCAAGGGGTTATCAGATCAAATACCTAGCTGGGTGTCTTCTTGGCTGAAACTGTTGATTCTGCAAAAATAAAACACATTCCTTCCCTGCTTTTGTTCCTTTCCCTCTTCCCTTCCGATAGCTTTTAGCCCTCTGATCTGAATGACTTCCTACTGCATCCTGGCTAAGAGTACCAGTCAAATGAAATGACATATAGGGTGAAATCTAGGAGGGTCCCAAACACAGAGCTTCCACATCCTCTTCCCACAGAATCAGGGCACCTCACCTTTCAGGCACATGGACATGTTCACCAACCTGGAAGCTCTACCAAACTTCATTTCATTATGTAGGCATAATTGATAGAATCTTGGCCATATGATCGAATTCCATTTCCAGTCACTTACCCCTATTGGGAGGTTGGCCTGATTCAAAGCCCCAGTGTTAAATCACACAGTTGGACTTTCTGGTGACTAGCCCCTCATTCTGCTATCTCATTAGCATAAATTTAGGTGTGAATTACAAAGATACTCCTATTATTCAGGAAATGCTAAGGATGTAGAGTCCCCTTCCCAGGAACCAGGGACAAAGAGCAATCTTTATTGTACAACAGGGACACATAATACAACATAAAAGAGAGTTGAGAAATGTTGACTTGTCCTGAGAAGCCTACCATAGGAGTTTTAAGGAATTCACCCTTAAATATTTAACAAGTGCATTAGGAAAGAAATCAGCCAGGTAAAGTCTCTTTTTGCAAAGGAATCATAGGAATCAAGCTCTTAGTTATTGCAGGAATTGAAATGTGGTTGTAATAAAGGCCAGGGTGTTGTAAAGGAATTGGTGCTCCAGAAGATGAGAGAGATTGAAGAGTAGGTCAATACAAACATGGAAGATCTGTCACAGCTTCTGTACTCTTTGCTTTCTTTTAGGAATAGAACAAAATTAAAGGTTAACCTGGGGAGTTTTATAGAATGATTTATCACAGTTGCTAACTCAGGAAATGAAGGAGTAGCCTCTGGTGCAGTGCCATGACCAACTGCCCCTCCTTGTGCCCAGAATCCCGAGGGAGCAGGTAAAAGCAAAACCATAGCTCTTGGCTGGGTTTGCCAACAATATTGCTGAACAAACTCAGACAGACTCAATTGCAAAAGGAGCCAATAAATCTAAAAATTCAAGGGTTTGGAAAAGAGGAAAGGAGAAATTTATTTTGGGTGCCAGCAGTCAGTGAGGTGGCAGTCTCACACCGTAACAACTGACTTCTCCACAGGCAGGATGGGCATCTAGAGTCTTCTAGGGAGACGTTGGGAGGTGAATCTGTACAAGAGAGCAGGCAGAGAGTGCGTGAGGATGGGTGGTTGTGCCGTGTGCGTTCAGCACAGGTTGATGGACAGGGAAGGGGACCTATGGGTGTGGTCTTCTAGGCGTTCCATTGCAATCAGGATTTTTCTCGTTTGGTTCATACTGGAAGGTCATTGGCAATGGCTCAAGAAAGTGTGATGAGAAATAACTATTGGGTCCATAGCTGAGCCAGAGGACTCGCTGACAGAAGCATATAGAAAAGCTGACTTCCTCCCTAATTCAATCCCATACTTTCATCTTCCATATTAATAGGTTTCCATGTTTATATTCATATAGAATTGATTTTGCATATAGAGGGACAATTCTAATTATTATTGTGTTTCAAGTGGTTAGAACCAATACTATTCTTTCCCTACTGGCCTGAAATGCATGTCTTACCATATCAATTTATATACACTTAGGTTTCTTTTCTTTCTTTCTTTTTTTTTTTAAAGATTTTATTTATTTATTTGACAGAGGAGACACAGTGAGAGAGGGAACACAAGCAGGGGGAGTGGGAGAGGGAGAAGCAGGTTTCCCGCCGAGTGGTAACCTGACGGAGGGCTCAGTTCCAAGACCCTGGGATCATGACCTGAGTGGAAGGCAGATGCCTAAGGACTGAGCCACCCAGGCACCTCTACACTTAAGTTTCTTTGAAGGCTTTGCATTTTGTTTCTCTGATTTAAGTCATTCTTGTACCAGCAACACTTCATTTTAACTACTGGGACTTCTTTATTCTTATTTTTCAAAAATTTCTTAAAAATTTATTATATTAAAAATATTATTATTAGGGCGCCTGGGTGGCTCAGTGGGTTAAGCCGCTGCCTTCGGCTCAGGTCATGATCTCAGGGTCCTGGGATCGAGTCCCGCATCGGGCTCTCTGCTCGGCAGGGAGCCTGCTTCCTCCTCTCTCTCTCTCTCTGGCTGCCTCTCTGCCTACTTGTGATCTCTATCTGTCAAATAAATAAAATCTTTAAAAAAAAAAATTATTATTGTAATTGATGTAGGATTGTTGTGCACAACAGCCAAGAAAGAATTCTTGAGATGTTTACAGTGCAACTTAGCAAGTTTATTTATGTAGCATGGAGGGAGATAGGGCCCACCAGCAGAAAGAACTGCACTGTTTGCTGTGTGAGGCTGGTGGTTACATACTTAGTAATCAAGGGAAGGGAGCATGCAGGGAATATCAGATTACAAAAGTTTCTTTCAATTTCTTTGAATTCCTACTCCCAAAACAACTTTTATAAGACCCTTCTGGTGCTTATCATTCAGTTCATTATTAACTATTGGTGAGATATACAAGTGGTCATGAGACAGTTAAAGAATGTAGCGACCAGCACATATTTGATCCTTATTGAAACTATGTAGGCCTTGGGGTCAGCCTTCCAGACTAGGGTAAACATTTTCCTGCTTCTGTCCCTCATCATTCCCCACCTCCTCCACCTCCAACCAATTTTTGGTCCTTAAATCTTTAAGTTTGTCGAAGGGCAAAGGGTTCATCTTCTGTAACTTCTTCAAGCTGATGGGGGTAAATGTCTCTACTTATGGACAGAAATTGTCCCCTATGTGTTTCTAAGAATTATAGTTATGGAAAGCCACTGCTGCAGTGTCCAGAGTGGTCACTGAGGAAGGACTGTTTCGTGTAAGGATCAACTGTTGCCTGGACAGAGGAGTCAAGAATTGTTTACATGTACTTCAACAATAGGAGCGAACAAAGTGAAAGAGGCAACACAGTAGGATTACTATTATAATAAAAATAAGAAGTGTGATAAGAAGACCCTTTAAGGTAGACCATAGTCCACTCCCCAAACAAGAATTTAACCAATCGACAAGTGATAATGTAGGGTCTCTAAGATTACCAATGTGGTTATTTGTATCGATAAGTAATCTTGTCACATTTTTGCCATAATCAGGAATGTAGACGCCACACTGCATTTTAATAATGGTACATGTTCCTCCTTGTGTTGCTGTTAAGACATGTGATGTTATTCTATTTTGTAGGACTACTTTACGTATTTGAGTTATTGCCATGTTTAATAATGTAATGCTATTTTGAGAGTCATTTAAGGCCTTAATTGTATAGCAGGTGGTGTCAGCCATCATATAGATTCTGTTTTGTTTACCAAGCAATCAGGTAATTAATAAGAGGAACTTTAATGGAAACAAAAGAAAAATACAGGTTAATGTTTGCAGCAAATAACAAACCCAGAGTCTGAGTCTCGAGTGCTGCCAATGAGAAGATTTTCAGATGTCAGGCCTGAAGCATCCTCAGATGGAGTGGGAACAGGCAGCAGGAATCAGATGGCTTTTCTGGTTTGTAATTCACATGTCTCTAGTGATCCTTTTGAATGTCCCATAGAGCAGCAGGCACACAGATTGTCTATACATGAATTTTGTAGCAATTTCTCTGAAGCTGACTTCAAGTTGTCCAGTATCAGTTTTTAGGGCTTTAGGAAAAACAGCAGTTTTTGTTTTTAATGGCTTTAAGTTAAGGGAATGAAAGAATATTGGAAACTTTTGTTTTGAGATCCATAGCCAGATACTTCAGGAAACCAGGAGAATTCAGGATCTAGTCCAGTTTATAATAAATAATATTAAAATCTAGTATCTACAGGGGCACCTGGCTGGTTCAGTCAGTAGAGCATGCAACTTCTGATCTCAGGGTTGGTAAGTTTGAGCCCATGTTGGCTGTAGAGATTATTTTAAAATCTTTAAAGAAAAATCTAATATCTACAAAGATGAGTTGTTGAAACATTTTTCTCTATAATTACTTCTCATTTTTATCAAAGATAGCTAAATCAAGACTAATTTGTTTGTAAAATAAGTCCAGTTTTAACAAACTTGGCCAAATTATTTACATAAGCTCAGCAAGAATAGTGATTGATCATATAGACGCTTTAAAATTTGCTTTGTTGAAACTTATTTTAAGGAATCTCTAGATTGAGCTGTTCATAACATCTGGAGGGCTAAGTCAAATACTTGTCATCAGACTTGCCTGCAATACCTCTAGATTTGGGTGAATTCCTCTTCTCAAGATTCCCTAAATATCCTGAGGTTCCTGCACCTGTCAGGAAGTAACATTCTTTCCTCACCTGGTGAGGCTTCTGGGAACTCTGGAAGCAAGGTATCAGCCAACAGTTCCAGGGGGCTTTATTTGCTCCAAAAGCAACCTTAGTTCCTTAAAGCTCTCTGGTCATATCTGAGTCGGTGCATGTCTCTCTCAAATATGACATTCCAGTCAAAGCCTTGGTAAAATAACCAATGTTTCCAATGATGTCCCATCAAAAGGAGAATAGATTCTTTTTTTTTTTTTAAGATTTTATTTATTTATCAGAGAGAGAGAGGGAGAGGGCGAGCACAGGCAGACAGAACGGCAGGCAGAGGCAGAGGCAGAGGGAGAAGCAGGCTCCCTGCTGAGCAAGGAGCCTGATGTGGGACTCGATCCCAGGACGCTGGGATCATGACCTGAGCTGAAGGCAGCTGCTTAACCAACTGAGCCACCCAGGCGTCCCGAGAATAGATTCTTATTGAGTCTACACAAATAATTATAATTGCCATGAAAGAAAGAATATTCACTGAGAGTTTCCGAACTCTAGAGGATTTAGGTAAGGAGAAAAGTTAAATGTTTCAATTTGTCCATAAAGGAATAGTTTGTCATGTTTTTGTAAGTCATAGATATCTTAAGAGACGGGGTGCCTGGGTGGCTCAGTCAGTTAAGTGTCTACCTTCAGCTCAGGTCATGATCCCAGGAGACTGAGCCCCATCGGGCTCCCTGCTCAGTGGAGAGCTTTCTTCTCCCTCTCCCTCTGCTTCTTCCCCTGCTTATGTTCACTTGCTCTCTGTCAAATTAATAATAAAATCCTTTTTTAAAATAATAAATTAAATCTTAAAGAGTAAAAAAGAGAAAACTTCTTTTTTTTAAGTTTATTTATTTAGTAATCTCTACACCCAATGTGGGGCTCAAACTTATAACCCTCAAGAGTCACATGTTTTCTGACTGACCCAGCCAGCTACCCCAAGAGAAAACTTTAAATCTGGAAGAGCAAAGGTTAGAGAATAGGCAATGTTTCAAACAAGTCATGAAAACTGTAATTATCTTCCTCAATTCCTTCAGTCCCATGTTATTAATTCCTTTTTAAAAAAGGATTTTATTTATTTATTTGATGGATAGAGATCACAAGAAAGCAGAGAGGCAGGCAGAGAGAGAGGGGGAAGCAGGCTCCCTGCTGAGCACAGAGTCTGATGTGGGGCTCAATCCCAGGACCCTGGGATCATGACCCCAGCCAAAGGAAGAGGCTAACCCACTGAGCCACCCAGGCACCCCTCCAATCTGTCTTTTTGATTCTAGCCATTTTAGTGGGTATAAAGTAGTGTCTCATTATGGTTTATTTTTGCATTTACCTGATGACTGATGATGTTGAGTGTCTTTTTATGTGCTTTTTGGCCATTTGTGTATCTTTGGAGAAATGTTTATTCAGATCATTTGCCCATTTTTTGAGTTGTAAGAGTTCTTTTTACTTAAGGTTTTATTTTATTTTTATTTTATTTAAAAAGTTCCTTTTTATTTAAAAATTTTATTTATTTATTTATTTGATGGATAGAGATCACAAGTAAGCTGAGAGGCAGGCAGAGAGAGAGAGGGAAGCAGGCTCCCTGCTGAGCACAGAGTCTGATGTGGGGCTTGATCCCAGAACCCTGAGATTATGATCTGAGCCGAAAGCAAAGGCTTAGCCCACTGAGCCACCCAGGCACTCCCCCCCATGTTATTAATTCTTGCTCTGTTTGAATGCAGCTTTCCCATTAGTTCTGGAAGTTCTTATGTAGCTTAGTTTTATGATCTTAAAGATATCAAGTATCTGTACTTGTCAAAAGTCCTTTCTATGTATCTCCTTGAAGATGAAACACGTTTTGCAAAACAAAAAGACTAATAACTACAGGGGAGCCTGGGTGGCTCTGTCGTTATGCATCTGCCTTTGGCTCAGGTCATGCATGATCCCAGGGTCCTAGGACTGAGCCCTGCCTCAGGCTCCCTGCTTAGCTGGGAGTCTGCTTCTCCCTCTCCCTTTGCCCCTCCCTCTTCTTGTGTGCCCTCTCTCCTGTCTCTCTCTGTGAAATAAATAAATAAATAAAATCTTTCAAAAAAAGACAAAAAACTCAAAAATATACATGGTTAAAGATCTGATGACAGTTCATTAGAAGAATGCAATTAACAGGGGTGCCTGGGTGGCTCAGTCGATTAAGCCTCTGCCTTGGTTCAGGTCATGGTCTCAGGGTCCTGGGATGGAGCCCCACATTCTCTGCTCAGCAGGGAACCTGCTCACCCGCTTCTCTCTGCCTGCCTCTCAGCTCTCTCTTTGTCAAATAAATAAATAAAATCTTAAAAAAAAAAAAGAATGCATGGGCGCCTGGGTGGCTCAGTGGGTTAAGCCGCTGCCTTCGGCTCAGGTCATGATCTCAGGGTCCTGGGATCGAGTCCCGCATCGGGCTCTCTGCTCAGCAGGGAGCCTGCTTCCTTCTCTCTCTCTCTGCCTGCCTCTCAGTGTACTTGTAATTTCTCTCTGTCAAATAAATAAATAAAATCTTTAAAAAAAAAAAAAAGAATGCAGCTAACAAAGAAATTCAGTTATCTGTGACACTCAACACTTTAGTAATTAGAAGGCCAGTAGATGACCTTATACCAGAACATATTAAAACTTTAGGAATTTCATATAATTTCTATAACAGTTATAGCATTTACCCAAAGTGACCTGAGAAGTTTTTTTTTTGTTTTTTGTTTTTTGTTTTTAGATTTATTTATTGGGGTGCCCGGGTGACTTTGTTAAGTGGTTCAGCCTCTGCCTTTGACTCAGGTCATGATCCCAGGGTTCTGGGATCCAGCCCCACGTCTGGCTCACTGTTCAGTGGGGTCTGCTTCTTCCTTTGCCCCTCCCTCCCACTCATGCTTTCTCCATCTCTTTCTCTCTCAAATAAATAAATAAAATCTTAAAAAAGATTTATTTATTTGAGAGAGGGAGAAAGCGTAGTATACCAGGGCAGGGTGGGGGTGGGCAGGGAGGTAGGAGGAAGACGATCTCAAGGAGACTCCCCACTGAGCACAGAACCCAACATGGGGCTTGATCTCACAGCCTCTGAGATCCTGACCTGAGCCAAAACCAAGAGTCAGACGCTCAACTGAGCCACCCAGGAGCCCTGTAACTTAAGAAGTTTTATCATTTTTGTTGAACTGTGCTTCCCATATAACTTAACATACCAAATAAACAAGCCTAATTGTCAAAAAGACTTCATTTACAATTCAAATCTTGGGGAAGTTTCAAAGTACATGCCTAAATGGGATTACAGATGATTATAATTTTAATATTTATATTTAACCAAGGTGGCAATAGGGATTATATAAATTATATAGTTGTTAGCAAAATTTAGCTCCTTTAACGTTGAGAAGTTTCAGTTCTCTTAAGTAATCAAAGGCTGGATAAAGACAAAACATAGAAGCTTTGGTTTCTGGGCTGATAAAGAAGAAGAAAACTTGACCATTTCTTATCAAGGGCAGACCAAAAGTCCAAGAAAACTTTGTTTTTTTATAACGGAGAGAAAAACAGAATTTTAATTTTATATTGGTGTACTCTAAAAAATGTATTTATTTCTCTATCTATTTATTTTGGGGTGTTGGTGGAGAAGCAGAGGGAGAGAGAGTCTTAAGCAGACTCAGTGCTAAGCAGGGCTCAGTCCCACAACCCTGAGATCATGACCTGAGCTGAAAGCAAGAATTGGAGGCTTAACTGACTGAACCACTCAGGTGACCCCAGTGTACTTTTAAAATCCATTTATTTCAGTTTTAGTCTTGACCACATATAAAAATCACTTTCCAAAGTTTTCCCTTCATAACCTTCTGCAGCTTTCTTTTCCCTCAATAAAATGTATTCTTATTTCTTATACATTCTTTACACATTTCGTATTTCCTTGCATACAGAGTTGCTTTCCTTATTTCTAGCAGTCTTCATTACATTTAGCAGAATTTTAACTCTTAAAAATTTTAGTCTCCAGTAAAAAGTAGTAATCAATCATGAACTGTTACACTGGAATTTTTTTTTAAAGACTTTATTTATTTGACAGAGGGAGAGAGAGCACAAGCAGGGGGAGTGGGAGAGGAAGAAGCAGGCTCCCCACTGAGCAGGGAGCCCGATGTGGGGCTTGATCCCAGGACCCAAGGATCATGACCTGAACCAAGGCAGATGCCCAACCACTGAGCCACCCAGGAGCTTCCACTGGAATTCTTTAGATTGGCAAATTTATAAATACATTTCATAATTTATAAAAACATATGTTTTCTCATAGTACAATCTTTCAGTAAAGCATAAAGCATGTTTAGAAACAGATTCAAGTATCCTTAGTTTTTCAATGGTGAGAAGCTAAAAGCATAAACCTATGTTTAGTAATCAATGCTTTAGTATTTTATCTTATTTGGAGGAGATTTAGCTATACAATGAGGTATTAATCCAATTTACTTTTGTTTAACTTAGCAAAATTTTAAAGTTTTAAAAGTTACCAAAGATTTTGAAAGCTATTTAAAAGTTTTACTTATAAACCTTTTTATTTATTCAACATACTTTTCCTATTTATTTATTTATTATTTTTATTACATATAATGTATTATTTGCCCCAGGGGTGCAGGCCTGTGAATATGAAAATGGCTCCAATTATCAGAGCCATTAACCCGGAAATGAATAAGGGAGAAACTGCCACGTGCAAGTGTCAGGCAACATTCATCCTGACCTCTCCAGATACATTTCAGATCTGACACACACAAAAGAAGACCCAAACAAAGAGGAGATGAGTAACTCAGGAAGAAAAGCAGGCACCTACAGGATCTTGGCAGGAACTTGTTTACAAGAGAGACAAAAGGAGGGCACATAGAGAATATGACAGAACACAGGCAACGTGGTGGATTAATGGAAGTGCAAGGGCCTGAGGAAGCTGAGCTGATAGTGGGTTGAGGAGCAGAGGATGAGGAGATGGGTGTTCTCAGGCCCCCTAAAGGGGTATGGACAGATCAAAATTTTGGCACAGGGCCATAACTATATGGGATTTTGGTCTATTTTTTCTGGTCAGACTTCTTCATCCTCTAGTTTATAAGGAGGTCAACAGTGTTACAAAAGAAGCCAATTCTGGGAGGAAGCCTATGAGGTGTCGGTCAAACCAGCTCCAGTTTCTCAAGGGAGTGTTGGATGGGATTAAGGATTTAGAGGAAAGATAGACAGTGACTGTCTCCTGGGCTACAGGCATTCCTGCTGAACCCCAAGAGCATTGCCTTGGAGAGTCTGGGCCCCAGGGACATCTCACTGGATCCATGCAACTATCATCCCTGGTATCATCCTCCTGACCTGCTGACCTCATTGGCTGGCCTAGCGTGCATCCTGAAGAGGGAACTCCCGCCCATCCTTCCTTTTTATCAACATGAGTTTCCCCAGGGAGCAGCCACTTAATGGCAAGGATGGCCATCCTGTACCTCAGAAGAATACAAATACTAAAAGAACGGGTAAAACAGAGAAATTTCTGAGCCCAAATGCCATTATGGCCATTATGGCCAGGTGGCAGGAGTTCATCCCTTCCTGTAGTAGAGCCATGGGCAAGAGGTTCTCTCCTGAGCACTTGGACAAGGCATGTTCTGAAGGGTTGTATTATTCAGGACTGGGGAAGAAGCAAAGACTAAGGGTAAAGAAGACTTACCAAGCTGCTCTTGGATTCACTTGGTCACTGTCATCATATGGGTCACCAAAACTCAGGTCATCAAGGACAATAGTCAAGAAAGAAGTCTTGATGGGCGCCTGGGTGGCTCAGTGGTTAAGCCGCTGCCTTCGGCTCAGGTCATGATCTCAGGGTCCTGGGATCGAGTCCCGCATCGGGCTCTCTGCTCAGCAGGGAGCCTGCTTCCTCCTCTCTCTCTCTCTGCCTGCCTCTCTCCCTACTTGTGGTTTCTCTCTGTCAAATAAATAAATAAAAAAAAAAATCTTTAATAAAAAAAAAATTAAAAAAAAAAAAAAAAGAAAAAAAGAAAGAAGTCTTGAGATGTTTATGATGAAACTTAGTGAGTTTATTTATGTAGCATGGAGACAGGACCCACGAGCAGAAAGAGCTTCACTGTTCGCTGTGTGAGGCTGGTGGTTACATACTTGGTAATCAAGGGAAGGTGGGCATGGGGGGAATATCAGATTACAAACATTTCTTTGAATATCTACTTGCAAAAATACTTTTGCAAGATTTTTCTGGTTCTTATCATTCAGTTCAATATTAACTATTGGTCAGATATACAGGCAGTCACAAGACCCTTAAAAAAATGTAGTAACCAGCACTCATTTGATCCTTATTGAAACTATGTAGGCCTTAATGTCAGCCTTCCAGACTAAGGGTAAACATTTTCCTGCTTCTGTCCCTCATTGTAATGACCTTGTATTCATAAATAACTTGGGGGAAATTGATGTACAATATTGAGGATTCACATTAAAGTACTTGGGGTATTTGCTTTAATGTTTATGGGCCATCAAAAACATTTGTAACCTTTCGTGGATGTGAATGTTTCTTTTCAGTATATTTCAAGTATTTTATATATTGATATTGTAAAGAGAATTTTTTGAATGATATTTTCCAACAGGCTGCTGTTGGCAAATGGCAAACCCATTACTTTTATATTTTATTTTGCAATTATCTACATTTCTGAACTTAATGGAACTTTTTGTACAATATTTTCCAAGAGGCTGTTGTTGGTAAATGGCAAATCTATTACTTTTATATATTATTTTTCAATTATCTATATTTCTGAATAATACAACTCTTCAGAACAATTTTTAAGGAAGATAATCAAATCTGCAAATAAGAATACATTAATGTCTTCTTTTTCAGTGCCTATTTAGGTTTTTAAATTTTATATTATCTTATATTGGAATGACTCAAGGAAACATAAATATAAATATAAATAATATTTAATAATAGTGGTTATAGTAGGAAATTTGTCTAATACTTGGTATCATAGGAATACTTCATCAAGTATTATGTTTGTGGTTGATTTGCAATAGACTTTCCTTAGCATAACAATCTCTCCATATCTATGTTCTAATCTTTATATATATATATATATATATATATACACACACATACATAGATATATATATATATATATACACACATACATAGATTGAGGCTTGATAGTTCAGTTTTATCAAATGTCAAAAATAAAAATGGTCATATGGTTTATTTCCTCTGGCCTACAAATGTGGTAAGTTTGAATATACTTTATTATTATTTTTTTTAATTTTATTTATTTATTTGACAGAGAGAGAGATCACAAATAGGCAGAGAGACAGACAGAGAGAGAGATGAGGAGAAGCAGGCTCCCTGCTGAGCAGAGAGCCCAATGCGGGACTCGATCCCAGGCCCCTGGGATCATGACCTGAGCCGAAGGCAGAGGCTTAACCCACTGAGCCACCCAGGCGCCCCTGAATATACTTTAAAATATTAAGCTATCTATGCATTCTTGGTTGGTCATGGTGTATTATTCTTTTACTATTTTATACTAAATTTTTACATTCTGGATTGAGACTCTGGAAGTCTTAAAATTCCTTTCAGAATCCCTTCCTATATCCAATATGGTCCTAAACTAACCTCACAGAAGGAAGAGGTTTTTTTTTTTCCTTTGTTCTTTATCCAATATCAAAGGAAACTTCCAAATTCCAGGTTGGTCAGGCTACTAACACCTACAAATCAATTCTGATAAAACCACTTTACAATAAACAACTGTTGCTAAGTCATTACTCTCTACTAGGCACTGGATTAAGATAAATATTATTTTATTTAAGCCCCAAATTTCTCCATAATTTCAAAAGTGTACTGTAGTAATAAGTCAACAAAATCTTAAACAATATCCCTATGACAAACCCTTACAGCTGTTCAAAAAACACTGTGTTTGGGGCAGGTGGCTGGCTCAATCAGTAGAGCGTGCAACTCTTGGTCTCAGGTTTATGGGTTCAATTCTCATATTGGATATAGAGATTACTTAAACAATAAAAAAAAATCTTAAAAAAAAAATAACCCACTCAGGGATGCCTCAGTGCTCAGGCAGTTAAGCTGCTGCCTTTGGCTCAGGTCGTGATCCCAGAGTCCTGGGATGGAGTCCTGCATCAGGCTCCTTGCTCAGCAGGGAACCCGCTTCTCTCTCTGCCTCTGCCTGCCACTCTTCCTGCTTGTGCACCTTCTCTATCTCTCTGACAAATAAATAAATAAATAAAATCTTTAAAAAAAAAAGTCAATTAAAAAAAAAACAAACCAACCACACTCAGCTTATGATGATAGTTTTCAAGCACACACAGAAGTAGTAAGAAGAGTATAATGAATCTTTCTATGTTCATCACAAAGCTTCGACAACTGCCAAAATTTGGTCATAATTCACTCCTCCCATTTTTATTTTAAAACACTTTTTAAAAAAGATGTATTTACTTATTTGAGAGAGAGAGAGAGAGAGAGAGAGAGAGATGGGAGGGGAGAAGGGACAGAGGGAGAACGTATCCAAGCAGACTCCCACTGAGTACGGAACATGACTCGGGGCTTGATCTCACAACCCCTGCGATCAGGACCTGGGCCAAAACCAAGAGTCAGAAGCTTAACCGACTGAGTCACCAAGGTGCCCATCTGGAGATCTTTTAAAACAAATTCCAGACATTCATACCATTTCACCTATAAACTCTTCAGCATTATACCCAATTCTTACTTGAGTCCCTGCAAGCTGAGAGCATAACCACAAAGCACAATTCATCGTAGGAGGAATAAAGGTTTAGAACTGATCGAAATTCACAGTGTGTGAATGTCTGGAATTACAAAATCCACAGAACTGGAAGTATTGCATACCCTTTAAGGAATCCTACATGGACTTTGTTTCACTTAACTGAGTTTTTGGTAAGAATTGTGGGGAGGGAGCAATGTTCAAAGTTATATGTTTTGGCAAAAACTTAAGAATGCAAGTTATTCTTGCTGGTGTTTAAGAGAGACCCATTAACCAACACCTGTGTAGGAAAGTTATATAGCCTATCCAGAATTCATGACACCTGGTCATTGCACAGGCATGAGCTCCTGATAGGATTCACTAAGCTGAACTGGCTTTTATCAGAATGATGTCTCTTAAAAGTGGGCAGCCAGAGGGAAAGAAGCCAGATAAAGAAGAGCACATCCTAATGATGTCACTTTATGAAAGTCTAGGAAATGCAAATTAAGCTACAGTATCAGTAGGAGGATCAGTGTTTGCCTGGGAATGGGGGCAGGGAGGGGCAGAAGGAAAGGAATTACATAAGGCGATGAAAACTTTTGGGTTTGTCAATTATGGATTGTATTGATGGTTTCAAAGACTTTTTAGAACTGACAAAACTTATCAAAGTGCATACTTTAAATCTGTATGTCAATTATACCTTCATAAATATGTTTTTCAAAAAGCATAGCTGAAGGGCAGAGTGGTAGAATGCCTACAGATGCGCTTCCAGAGGTGTGTGCCTACAATCCAGGCCCAGGTCACAAGTGGAACCTGAAACAAGAAGAGGCAGGAGTCTGCAAGCTGACAACGATGAGCCCTCGAGTTAAGGAAACTGCCCTCTGGATACACAATCCACTCTTTGGGTGGAGTCTTACTTAACCAGCCGGTTGGTTGAGTCAAGGGTGGAGATCTAAGCTCTGTTGGTTCAAAAGGTTGCCCCGGAGATACAGTCCTTACCTCAGTGGCTTTCCTGGGGTTTTCTTCAGGCCACCAGATAAAGCTACCAGTTCTTCGTACCACAGGACAATTTTTGTATACTGGGATCTTATCATGCTCAGGTGAAGCTGAGAATATGGTGTTTCTGGTCTTCAGTCTAAATAGAAAAGCTAGAAAGGAACAAAGATGAATGTGGAAATTATCTAGTACCTGTATCTCCAAGAACTGTGTTGGGTGGAATTCAGCTATGAGGTGTAAGGAAAGTGCCAGTCAAGCACTATGATCTAGAATTTTGCCTATTAGCTTAGGATTTCAATCTGGACAACTAAAATTTCAGGAAGGATTGACCAACTTTTATATGAAAAATTGGTTCAAGTGGTGGCACACTGTATTTGGGTAGAGGGAAGGCTGCCCTTGCTGGTGTCTCTCTGCCTACTTAATAGTCTGCTTCAGAGGAGGCACACCCCGTAGACAAGGCCAGGTGTGTCCATTCCTGGGGACAGTTTTACTTATACCACTAGAGTCTTGATCATGCAAGCTTTGGAGTCCTGTATCAAATTCATTGTATCTCCTACTGGAAAATGCTGTGTGTGCTCCAGGGTTGATATAGGAAACCATCCTATGTGCCTTGAGCTTTTTCCTCATGCCTGAGGGTCTTTGGCTGCCCTAAGAAATGCCTGAATCTTCCTCTTTGGAAGATGCTTGAGGTGCCAGTTTAGATTTGAGCTAATCTCTCTAAGTCCTCAGAGTTGACTAGAGCAGAGCATCTTATCTAAGACAACTGAAGTTGGAAGAGCAGGGAGAGTGGGCCCCAGATAAGGCCTGCAGATTGCTGAGCACCAAACTGGGATAGGAGAGGGAACTCAGTCAGGAGCAACCAGAAATGGGAATGGGCTGGCACCAAAATGGTAGGAGAAGGCTGCTTTGAACAGATTCTAGGAATCTGTAACTCTTGCCAATATCTCTATACGCCATGGGAGCATCATTCATGAAGATGGCAAGTTGGTTTGGAGCTATAGAGGCAGGGCAAGCACCACTCACATTCCTATTACAGGATTGTGGTTCCTTTAGAATCACCAGTGGAAGATTCTGAAGTGTTCTGGGACATTTGGTGCAGGAGATTGTTTCATTCAACTGCATTGTTGGGCCATACTTCCCCATGGCCCAAGTATTTGGAGATGACCATTATGTTTGATCCTAGTGGAGGCTATTTAGTTCATGTTAGTGGCCACTTGGTATTTCCTGGCACCTCTCAGCAGATCATATTTTCTCAGTCACTAGTAGTTGTTCAGAGCACCGTTACCTCTTGCCAGGAAAAGACCATCCTCACTACAGTAGTTGGAAGTGGGTCCAAAAGTGCTCCTCTGGTGGGGCTAACATGTTCCCTCTTACTCTTAGCAGCCTTTCAAGTCACTTCCGGGTGCTGCTCTGCAGTGCTGGGTCCTCAAGCCTTACTGAGCACTACACCCGTGGCCTGAGTTCCTGATGGTTCTTGCACATTTTAGTTTCCTTTTCTTGTTATCTCCATCTGTATTGGCATTACTAATCATGGGAGATGGGTGGGCCATTCTTGCCCACCATCCCTGACTTCATGAGGTGAGTCAAATTGCCCTCTCTCATGTGGGAGTCCCTTTCTTTTCTACTTTTCATGAAGAGGTGTTTAACAACTACACTTGGAGATTGTCCTTTGTGTTCTAACATCTGCTGTGAAATTTACTCACATGGCCCTCTAGCTCTTCACAGTTCTAACCCTTGTGTATGTGCCACCCCAGGCATCCTGCCCCAGTGCCTGGTCTGTACTGACACCAGGGATATTTCTGATGTGGCACCCAGAAATTTTATGCCAGCCTTGTTCCTTCTCTTTCCTCTTTCATGATTCTGCTAGTCCTCCAGTGTCTTAAGGAAAGTTCCAGCCAACATATCAAATGTCTTGTTCTCTAGACCTGGTACAAGATTGCCATCTTTTTCATCTTTGGCCCAAAGGCTTCTTATTTTTGGTAACTCATTGTATTGGGTAAACAGAAATCATGAGGCATGGGGTGGAGACTTCCAGCTACCTACCAAAATGCTCCTTTATTCTTGCGGTACACAGACTACATTGCAAACAGGTGTGGTCACATGATCAAGTTCTCTCTAGTGGAATGTGATCAGAAGTGTATGTGCCAAATTCCAGGTCTGGCTTATTAAAAACCTCCCACATTCCTCCTCCTTTTTCTTTCTCCTACTGGCTGACTGAGAGTTTGGTTCCCAAGGTGACCTTGGAAGCCACAGTTGAAAATGGTAGAGCCACTGTTGGTTCAAGTTCCTGACTGACCATGAGGAGGAGAGCTGCTCTTAGAATCCAAACCTGCTCAGGAGTGTTAATTATAGGAAATAATGTTGATTATGTTAAGCACCGAAACTTTAAGGTCTTTTTGTTACTAGAGCCTATTCTACCCTAAGGTAGAATAGGTAGGAAGGTAGGATCAAGAAGCAACTTTATTTTCATTTCTGTCTATGTAAACCCATTTTGTGGGATCCAGTCTCCTGCCCCTAGAGGAAATTTGGGGCAGGTTCTGTGAAAACCTGTTCATGTGTAGGTGATCAAAGGTCATCTGGTCACTCTAATTCCCCCAATAGTTCAGTAATTAAATGGTCCAGTTTCATGTAATGAAAAAACTTCAAGCTTTATTTAAATTTAAGGCTTCTTCCCTTTCTTTGTGACATTTATAAACCAGCTGCCCTCACTAGGAATTGAGGTGTATAGAGAGCTCCCATTTCCCACTTTGTGCTTTACAGCAGAAACTGCTCTTGTTCCCCAATATCCATTTTCTGCCTCTTCCTTCCTTCCTTCGTTCTTTCGTTCTTTCTTTCTTTCTTCCTTTTAGAGAGAGAGAGAGAGCACATGTGTGCATTTGTGCAGGAATCAGGGGCAGAGAGGGGGAGAGAATCTTAAGCAGGCTCCATGCTCAGTGTGGAGCCTGACTAGGGGCTCAATCTCATGACCCTGAGATCACAACCTGAGCCAAAATCAGAGTCAGATGCTTAACTGACTGAGCCACCCAGATGCTCCTCCCCTCTTTCTTATTAATGGAACTCCCCAATTTTTGTAGATTTGTGGCTACCCCACACAAAGACTACATTTCCCAGCACCCCCTCAAGCTATGTGTGACCATGTGACTAATTTGGCAACAGGGTATGAATAAAGCTAGTGAGCAATCTTTTGGTAATGTCCTTAATAGCAGGAATGCTGATCCTTTTCCCCTATCTTTTTCCCCCACTCCTGGCTGGAATACAGACTCTGTAGATGTGACGATGGGTCATTTCATCATGTCATCTTTGCAACTGAAAGCAGCATTCAATATTGTTAATAGGGAATGGTACAACAATAAGACAGAGGAGTTGGGTCCCCAACACCGTGGACTTGTATATCCAGCTCAGGACTCTTTATGCCGGAACTATTCCATGAGAAATAAATAAATTTTATTCTTTTTGTCTTTTTGCATGCTTCTTCCTCATGTTGTTAACTTGGACCTTGGACCCCTCTAGGGTTGGAGTGGTGAGACGGAGAGGTTTAAGGGGACCAAGAGAGGTCTGATTTGGCTAGAGTTACTGTGAGGCAGAGGAAGTGCTCCCTGGGTCATTAGGCATAGCTGATTCTTCCTTTCATTAGACACTTTGTGTATTTCTTGGGTATAAATCCTTGCCTTTGCTAGGGTTTCTCACTCTCTGATCATTTTACATGGGCAAATGCCTTTCTTAGGCTGGTCAATTATACTTCTTTCTGCAGCCTCCAAGAGTCTGGCAACTCATCCCTTTATTAGCATCACGAAATCCCTTTGACTGACCATTTTGGACAGGATCTAACATAATCTTGTGTCCACACTCTCTTTTGCTGGCCCCACATCTGGTCCATAGAACATATCATAAAGCCAGGGCCCCTGGAATCTGGGAAGCCAGCAGTCTCTCACGCCAGCATCTTCCCTTGCACTTTTGTCAGAGCAGCGAGCCAGACTCTTGTTTTTTTGTTTTCAGACACGAGCCAACCACTAGCTCACCCTGTACTCCAAAATGCAGGGCACACATATTAAACTCTCTGAAGGCGTCTACTGGGCTTCAAGAAGGGCAGTACCTTAGTTCTCCTCAGGAGGCTGAATTGCCTCCCCTTCGTACTCATGGTTCAGAAGTGCTTGTCCACCTAGGGACTCTGGCCCCTTCTGTTGTTAGTCCTCTCTTATTTAGGAAGAGGTTCAAACTTTTTAGAAGCTCATTGTCTTTTTTTTTTTTTTCTCTTTTCTTCTATTAAATCAGTCTCCACGCTCAATGTGGGGCTTGAACTCACAACCCTGCAATCAAGAGTCACATGCTGTATGTACTTAGCCAGCCAGGTACCCCTAGAAGCTCATTTTCTTGAGTAAGAGCCACTTCTTGCTTTCCAGATACCAAGCCCACTCCCTTACCTCATACACTCCAGAACATCACAGAAGAATTATCCGGGGAGCTCCAGTGGCCCCACGTTCACATTCTTCTTCTGTTTGAACTTTCAGGCCACCTTACCCAAGGCCACGTTTAGCGGGACTCTGCCAGGCCTGCCGCCATTGCCACCATGCCCAACAGGTCAGGGGCTCTCATCCCAGAGATGGTGCAAGTGGTATTTCAAGACAGAGCTCCAAAAATGTGACCTGAGTTTCCCGGGTTCTCAGTAGCCTACACAGATGTACAAATGGAGCTACCTTAGGGTGATAAGCCAAATTTCAGTGTCTCTTCCCAAGGCGTAAAAATCCCTTTGTCTCCCCAGGTATTTCTGAGGCCTGAGGGAAATCTCATAGGTGCTCATAAACCCAGCCATGCAGGTATACTGCCATTCTGTTTCCAGCTCCGGCTGAGTGTCACCCCCAGAGAACTGAAGCACGGAAGTCACCGAACCCACAGTGGGGGTTGTTTGTGCCCAGAAAGGAAGTTTCCCTCTCTTTCATGTTCCACTTCATCAGGGGGCTGCCCAAGCAATGGCCATGTGCTTCAGAGTCTTGCCGAGCTTCTAGAACCAGATTCATGTTGACATTCAGTCTCCCGTTTGCCTGGGATGGAGGACTAGAGATGGCTACCAATCACATCCACTCACTCTTTAATGCAACAAATATTTCCGAAATCCCTCTTCCATGCTAGCCATGTGGTAAACAAGATACATGTGGTCTCGGCACTCATGGGGTTTACAGTCCGTTGCAAGACTAAAACAAAACAAAATACACAATGACAAAAAAAGGTCACATGAAATTTTATGTTCATGACTTTGTTATTGGGTCCAGTTCATTGTACTTAGCTGCTGCTTCAGCTTGGGTGAGTTTTGAGCATGAAGCCTGTCAACCCTCAGGCAAACCGATGCTGACAGCCTGCCTCACCATGTGGAGCAAAAACCTCCTTAACCCATGGCTACACTGATTACTGGCACTGAGTGCATGAGATTAATCCTCACTGTGCTAAATTGTCTGAATTCTTTCCACACATTTTTCCATACATGAATTGTATTTCTCCAAGAGCTTTCTTCCTGCCATTCCACACCATGGTTCCCAAACTCTCCCTATCACAATCCCAGGGGCAAAAGTGGATAGCAAAGAGAATGGCCTGGTGGCTATGGTAACTTCAAAACCATAAGAGGAGGCTAGGGTTTTGCTCATCCTGGCAGAAGAAGGAGGCAGGCCAGTGCAGACAAGGGGAGATGGGAAAATTCAGTAGAAGGTGAAAGCAAGGAGGCTGTGCAGAGTGGGAAGTAGAAGGTTGAAGAAAGAGGAACTGAAGGAGGCCTTGGAGGCACATTCTCCATTAGCCTAGGAAACCCCATTCAGAGATAGACTGAAGGTCTGGGCAGCAGGTGTATGGCAGGGAGCAATTGGTGCATCCATACTGTTTGGGTTTTGGCCTCGAAAACCTTGAGTAACAACCTTCCTTGGGATTTTCCGTGAGAGTGAAAAGTCTCCTGAACTGCCAACTGGCATATGAACGAGATGTGTTCTTGCCTCACTTTCTACAGAAAGGAAAGGATCTCATGAAGAACATCCAGTGAACAAATAGTAAGACTGAGCCCCCTTGCCTGCTTGCCATCCTGTCCTGGGGCTCTTTGCTGCACATCCGCATTGGGCTGTGAAGCCCACAGAAACCAAGCTCAGTCTGATGGTCACAAACCAGGCTACAAACCAGCCTGGCATTTTAGCTTCCTGTCCAAGAAAATCCAGATGTAAATTTTTTTTTTTTACACCATTATAATTTCAGATTTCCTTTTTTAAAAATTTTCTTATTTTCTGCTTCTGTGGCTTGGAATACAGAAACCTTCAATCCCTCCTTTTGTTAAGTGTCTATTGATCAAGGAATCGCCTTATAGTAACATTAAGAGAAGATGTTACTTAATGGATTCCTGTGATTATTTCATCAAGTGAGAGATTCTTTCATAATTTGAACAATTTCCTTCTATGAGGAAAGTATTTTGGAAATGAAGTTATAAAGTAAGTTCAATAACTTAAAATACCCATCCCATTATGGGGAAGATAGCGTTCTCCAGAGAAGTTTCCTTCTCCACTTCTCACTGCTCAGTGCAGGGTTTTCATGGAGCACATGGGCCATACCTCACTTAAGGTGGGCACTCTGTCGAGACTGGAGGACTCTCAAGCCTCAGCTGATGGTCTGCCAGTAGTCTGACTATTTCCAGTGGTCTGATTACTTCCATGATCCATGGAGGGGCCCCGGCAGGACAGAGAAGGAGGTGCATCACTTTGTATGTGTCCCTGTTACCCTCAGGTCAGGGGACAGGTCATTAAAAAGTTCTTGAGTGATGCAGGAGATGACACCTGGACACTCCCTTCAGGTGAACGTATCATAGATGGGAGTATAGTTTATGGCATGATGCCTAAAATTCAGCAACTAGAGGTCTCAGGTTGGCACTTTTGGTGCCTTGAATGGGACATGGTGGTCTGTTCTGGGAGCAGAGCAGCAGAATCTAGCACTTACGTCAGCCTTTGATTCAAACTTTATTAGCCGCCTCCCACCCTGACCACTGGGCATTTAGGACCACTAACGTCCTCCCCCCTGCCCCCTCCCCCCAGCAGTGGATCCTAGTCAGGCACGAAGTCTGCTGTTTGGATTTAAGTTAGCTCCACCCAAGGGTGAAGAGCAATGAAGTTCACGGGGAGGATCTCCAGGAAGGGCAGATTTGCTGCCGGCTATCCAGCAGGCATCATGGGTTATCTGTCCATCTGCCAGCTTTGGTTTCTGGATATGTAAATGATTTAGAATCAGAAGCAAATAAAAAACAGCTGTATTACCGACACCCCTGCCTCTTTATCTCACTTCCGCTTCGTATCATTCTTTAGAACGTTATGCAAATCTGTTCATGCCCAGGCTCCCTGTTTAAAAGGCTTTCCAGAACCTGTTGGATTAGAGCCAAACCCCTTGGCAAGGCAGGCAAAATCCCTTTAAGAAAGCCTGTCTAAAAAAAAAGAAAGCCTGTCTAATTTCATGAAAGCTTTTTGAGGAGGACGCTTCCAGCACTCACAAAACCATCATCCCTACCTCCTTGCTGCTTTTGCAAATTGTATTTATTGTTTAGGTGCCTCTCTCTCACAAATACAGGGAAGGGGTTCCTTTCATGGTCCAAGGAGATACACATGTATTACTGTGATCGGTCTAAGGCGTCTTCCCTTGCTCTTGTCATGACTGATTTGGTAGTGGGAGCTCGGACCCCTGTGAGCTCTGAGGGAAAGTTGGCTGGGGCAACTGGGAAAGCCTTTCTGCTGCTGAACATGGTTGTTGAGGATGTGGTATCTGGCACTTCAGCAGCTGACCACAGTCCACGAGAATGAATTACAATACACTGACCATGGGGGAACAGAGGAATGGAAAGAACCTGGGTTCTTGATGATATCATCAAGCCATCAAATTAACCCAGAACTTTTTGTCTGGGAGCCTTTAATTAATTTATTTTTAAAAAATATTTTATTTATTTGACAGAAATCACAACTAGGCAGAGAGGCAGGAGGAAGCAGGCTCCCTGCGGAGCAGAGAGACCCCTGATGCGGGGCTCGACCCAAGGACCCCGAGATTATGACCTGAGCTGAAGGCAGATGCTTTAACCCACTGAGCCACCCAGGCGCCCCTCTGGGAGCCTTTTAAACCCAAATACTTTTCACTTGCAGCCACCAGCATTCTCACGGATAAGCTTGCATAGTACAGTCTTTTACAGTTCACCTGTTCTTTCCTTCTACTTAATGCCTGCCATAGTCTCTCTCACACCTCTAAGCTCTTGCATACAGTGGTGCCTGCTCCCTGGAGTGCTTCCTCCCTGCTTTTTGGCCTGTAAACTCCATTCATCCTTCCTGTCCAGCTTGGGTGCAACCTCCTCTGTGAGATCTTTGTAGCCTCCCTCAGGGGAAGTCATCCTGTGGCTCCACTGCTCCCCATTACTCCGTTCCCTACAAGAGCAATGCTTCCATTCGTGGAACAGATAAGAACTTTCCCGTCTGCTCTTACCAAAATCATTTTATGAAAGAAACAACTCCAAACCTTCCTTTACTAATCTATCTGATGGAAAAATTCAAGCATCCCATCAAAGCCATTTTTCTGAGGTGCAAATACAAGTTTGTAAAATGCTCAAAATTTTAAATTAAAATACCGTTTTGATTATGGAAAGTTTTAAACATATTTAAAAGGAGAGGTGATGTGGGGTGGTGCTTGGCTGGTGCAGTCTGTTAAGCATCTGACTCTTGGTTTCGGCTCAAGTTGTGATCTCAGGGTTCTGAGATGGAGCCCTGCATTGGGCTCCCTGCTCCACATGGAAACTGCTTGAGATTTTCTCTCCCCTTCCCTCTGCACCTCCTGCTCATGCTTTCTCTCTCTCTCTCAAATAAATAAATAAATCTTAAAAAAAAATAAGGAGAGGCAATGCTACACTAGACTCCACTGTATCCACAGCCTGCCTCTGGTGCATAAGCAAATGTCTTGATTCAGCCACTGCCAGCCCCATCTGCCCCACTGCTTTGAGGCAGTCTCACATTATGTCATTTCCCTCATTAATATTTTACTCTGATCTCCAAGGGTAACAGCTCTCTTTTTAAAAAAATATAACCACTATATCATTATCACACTTCAAAATATCAACATTGATTTCTTCATGATACCAGTAAATAGCCAGTCAGAGTTAACGATTGCTTTTCTTTGATTGTGCTGATTGTTTTATGCACACACATATACAGTTTCCTGGAAAATCAGGATCCAAATAAAATCTGTGTATTGTAATTGGATGATATGTCTTCAGTCCTTTAAAAGATCATTTAAATTTTATTTATGCCTGTATTTTACTTTACACTCTGCTTTGCTAACGTAGCCAGGATTTTTTTCTTTTCAGCGTTCCTAACAGAACTAGTGTTTGAATGGCAGGGACCACTTGCCCAAACAAGGGTACAGAGAGGAGACAGGCTTCAGTGGTCAGTAATCTGTAGTCGGCAGTAAGCAAAACCTCTCTTAAAGAGAAAGTGGTAAAGAGCTTCAAAAGCTCTTCTGAACACAAAAGAGAAGGTGGTTTCTTCTTTTCTTTTCTTCCTTCCTTCCTTCTTCCTTCCTTTCTTTCTCTCTCTTTTTAAAATAATTTTTAATTTTTTAAATAAACATATAATGTATTATTAGCTCCAGGGGTACAGGTCTGTGAATCGCCAGGTTTACACACTTCACAGCACTCACCATAGCACATACCCTCCCCAATGTCCATAAACCTACCACCCTCTCCCTACTTAACCCCCAGTAACCCTCAGTTTGTTTTGTGAGATTAAGAGTCTCTTATGGTTTGTCTCCCTCCCAATCCCATCTTGTTTCATTGATTCTTCTCCTACCCCCCAAACTGCCCACGTTGCATCTCCACTTCCTCATACCAGGGAGATCATATGATAGTTGTCTTTCTCTGCTTGACTTATTTCGCTCAGCATAATTCCCTCTAGTTCTATCCACATCATCGCAAATGGCAAGATTTCATTTCTTTTGATGACTGCATAGTATTCCATTGTATTCTCTTTTTGTTTTTAATTTCTCTGACTATATCTTGGTTTCCTCAACTTACCAATTCTGTCAGTTCATTTAGGGGAACAAATCTCTCTATCAAAATCTATACTAAGAAGATCCCCCCTACATTTGTGGTATGAGTATAAAGTGGTTCAATTTCTAATGGAAGCATTTGGCCAAGTCTACCAAAATCACAAATTTCCTTTTACTCAGCAAGGCCACTTCTATGAATCGAGTTTGGAAATAACAAATGGCCATGAATAGGGGTTCAGTTTTTTAAATTATGGTATTTCCATACCACAGAATGCTGTGCAACTGTAAAAACTGTATGGAAGCTCTTAATGCACTGATATCAAACACCGATAAGTGAAAAAAGTGGGAAACTGAATAGTACACACACACTCACACACACAGCATGATTCTTTTTGTTTAAAAAACAAAAAGATAAAAACAAAAAACAAAAAACAAAAAGATGGGGGCTCCTGGGTGGTTCAGTTGGTGAAGCGTCTGCCTTCGGCTCAGGTCATGACCCCAGATTCTTGGAATAGGGCCTCATCTCCAGCTCTCCTCTCAGCAGGGAGTCTGCTTCTCCCTCTTTCCCCAGCTTGTGCTCTCTCTCTCTCTCTTGCTCACTTTGCCTCTCAAATAAATAAATAAAAATCTTAAAAAACAAAAAACCCCCAAACCAAACCAAAACAAACAAAAAAATGTGTGTGTGTGTATATTATGATTTTACTCCCATATGTATAGAAGGATATAAAGAATATCAGGAAGAGGGGCCCCCGGGTGGCTCAGTCAGTTAAGTGGCTGCCGTCAGCTTAAGTCATGATCCCAGGGTCCTGGGATTGAGCCCCACATCGGGCTCCCTGATCGTTGAAGAGCCTGCTTCTCTCCTGCCTGCCGTTCCCCCTGCTTGTGTTTGCTCTTTGTCTCTCTCACTCCCTCACTCTGTATCAAATAAATAAATAAAATTTTAAAAAAAGAATATGAGGAAAATATAATAACCCAGTGGCACCGTTGCTGGGGGAGGTAGCAGGATGACCTGGGAGTCTGGGGATAGGGAAGCTTCACCTGTAGGTACTTTCAGATCTTTTAAATTTTGAACTGTGGGAATGTATTAACTATTCAAAATAAATTAAGATGATCTAAATATAAAACAATTCTTAAGGTGTGCCTGGTTTGCTCAGTCAGTGAAGCATCTGACTCTTGATCTCAGCTTGGGTCTTGATTTTGGGGTGGTGATTTCAAGCCCTGCATTGGGCTCCAACATCCACCCCCTCCAAAACAACAACAACAACAACAAAAATAAACAAACAAAAACCAACCTTAATGCTTAAAAGGCTCAGCCAGAGGGTTGGGAGTAATCTCTTTCAGGGCTCATATACTACTGTTGCTCATGATCTCCTTACACGCTCCTTCCACTGGCCTCTAGGACACCTTGTTCCCTTGGCTCCTTTGTTAGCTCAGCTCCTCTGCTGGCAACTCTTGCCCTGCTTAGCTGGGGCGCCTTCTCTTAGTCACTCTGCACCAGTGGTTATCTCTCATTCTGCCCCATGGGACCTCAGGGCACATTGCGCTCATGTGCCTGTGCAAAGACACATGTTTTGTTTATTTATTTATTCCATTTTCTTTCACTCCTAAATATGTTTCTGTCTCCCTTGGGCAGTCATTCTAATGTGCTCTATATCTCTCCTCTTGCTTGAATGTGTTTTTGTGAACTGTACTGCTATTTTGTGCACATATACTCTTAAATAAACAGTATTAAAATGATATCATGTTATAAATTATTTTACTTCTTATTTTTTCATTCAATGTTATGTTTTTAAGATCCATCAGTATTGCTATCTTAGAGAACTGAACCCAGCCCCTGCATGATTTATAAGTCCATTCACTCATTTATTCAATCAATAAACATTTTTTACACACCTCCTATGTGCCAGGCCCTATACCAGGTGATGGGGATATAGTAGGTGACCAGGAGTGGTCAGAGTTGATGGGGCAGAGAGGAAAATAGTGGGGGGATCACAATAGCAGACTTGACTGCTGGGGCTTCCAGGGACTCTAGATCATGGTGGGGAATTTTAACTTTGGTTTAATAGAACAAAGGGAATCACTGAAGAGTTTTAGTCAGGAGATAACATGATCAGAGGTTCATTCTGAAAACTCTTCCCTCTTTGGTGTGGAGGATTGACTGTATTGGCCCAGGGTGAAGGCCAGGAGGGCCTGGATCATTTCAGCAAGACATGTGAATCAAGAGGGTTGATAGAGGAGATGGGAAGATACTGTCAGATTTGAGAAACAGGAAGTAAAATCCATAGGACCTGGTGATGGGTTGAATATGAGTATAAAAGAGAGGAAGAGGCACCCAGGTGGATGCTAAGAAACTGGGCTTGTCTGGGTGGACAATGACAGGCAACTTTTGAGAGGAAGAACACCAGAAGAGGTCTAGTTTTGGTGGAAAGGCAAGAAGGAAGGTTTTTTTTTTTTTTAAAATAAGTTTTATTTAAATTTTTTTTTTTTAAGATTTATTTATTTATTTATTTATTTGACAGACAGAGACCACAAGTAGGCAGAGAAAGAGGGAGAAACAGGCTCCCCGCCAAGGAGAGAGCCCGATGTGGGGCTCAATCCCAGGACCCTGGGATCATGACCGGAGCCGAAGGCAGAGGCTTTAACCCACTGAGCCACCCAGGTACCCCAGAAGGAAGCTTTTTGATGTTCAAATTATTTTTTAAAGTTTCAATAATAACAAATTATTACATGTGTATGTGTGTGTGTGAATTGTTTATTGTTGTTTGAAGCTATTAACTTTTGGGGTGGTTTGTTAGACAACAATAGAAGACAAACACAGTGGATTTCACCAAATTTGAAAGTTTCATTTGATAAAGTACAACTTAAAATATATGTTATGTGGCATACTCTGTATCTAATTTAGCAGACCTGTGGTGTCACCTCAAAGAAATTGGCAGTCATCCACCAGAGCAGATTAAGTTTATGTATAAAGAGAGGCCTGGAAAGACATTCCAAGCTTACTAAGATGCTGTGGATGAAGAAAACAAATGGTAATCACAGGTAAGAGCTTCATATAGGAAGCTAGAACTGTGAGCCTTCCAAATTGTGGAGACTAACTTGCTATCCAGCTGATTCTCACACAGGCATCTCCATGGATCCATGCTTCAGGGGACATAGGAATTTATTTAATATCAATTGATAATGGGGACAACACGTGGGTCCAGCTAGTATCTGATAGAGAAATATCATCCACTGGCTGCCATAAATACGGGACTTTATGAAGGTCAAAGGAAATGATGTGGAAAAGTTTTGGGGAGCACAAAAGAACTATGCAAATGTATCAAGGATTAAATATCAGTCAGTTTTGTTATGGTGACAAAAACTTCACACTCTTAAGGGCCCCTAACATCCAAGGTTTACCCTTTGCTCATGCTGTATATTACAGGTTGGCTGTGGCTCTTCCCCTGTCTCTCACATCAGGACCCAGAGGGAGTCATGGAGAGCCACACACTGGCCTTCAAAGGTACTTTCTGGAAGTAGCATATCACTTCTGCTCATATTTCATTGAGTAGAGCAGGTGATGTGGCTAAACTTGGCATTAAGAGGTCAGAAAGTGTAATCCTCCCATATTTTTGCTTGTTCCATTGTCCTTCCTTCCTGATGTCCCAAGATTCCTTCTTTTTTAAAAAAATTTTAAAATAGATTTTATTTATTTATTTGACAGAGAGAGAGAGATCACAAGTAGGCAGAGAGGCAGGCAGAGAGAGGAGGAAGCAGGCTCCCCGCTGAGCAGAGAGCCAGATGGAGGGCTCGATCCCAGGACCCTGGGATCATGACCTGAGCCGAAGGCAGAGGCTTTAACCCACTGAGCCACGATTCCTTCTTTCGTTATCTCCTTTTATCATCTCCATCTAGTTTAGGGTCGGAATGATGATGACAAATTCTCTTAGTTCTTCCAAGAATGTCTTGATTTCCCCTTCATTTCTTAGGGTATTTTTTATGGATGTAGGATTCTGAGCTGACAGTTCTTTTCCTTCAGCACTTGAAAAACATTGTGCCACTTTCTTCTGGTATCCATGGTTTCTGTCATTTGAATTGTTTTTCCCCTATAGGGTATGTGTCATCCCTTGCAACTTTCAAAATTTTTTGTCTTTGTTTTTTAGGAGTTTTGTTATAATGTGTCTTGATGTAGATTTCTTTGCGTTTATTCTGTTCCTGGTTCACTCAGCTTTTTAAACCTGTAAGTTTTTGGCATGCCTGAGTGGCTCAGTTGTTGAGCTTTTGCCTTCAGCTCAGGTCATGGTCCCATTGTTGTGAGATCAAGCCCCACATTGGGCTCCCAGCTTAGCAGGGAGCCTGCTTCTCCCTCTCCCACTCTTCCTGCTTGTATTCCCTTTCTCGCTGTCTCTCTGTCAAGTAAATAAATACAATCTTAAAAAAAAAAAAGTTTCAAGAATTTCCTTGGGATATTAAATAAAAAAACCTGCAAGTTTATGTATTATACCCAATATAGGAAAATTTCAGCCATTGTATCTTCAAATTCATTTTTTTAATTTAAAAAATTTATTTATTTGACAGAGAGAGAGAGCATGAGCATGGTGAACAGGAGGGAGAAGGAGGCTCCACAGAGAGCAGGGAGCCCAATGTAGGCCTCGATCCCAGGACCCTGGGATCATGACCTGAGTGGAATGCAGACATTTAACCAACTGAGCCACTCAGGCACCCATCAAATTCTTTTTTTAGTTCCACTCTGATTTTCCACTCCTGCTGAGATCCCAAAGACACAAAAGTTAGATCTTTTGTTATAATCGCAGAGGTTCTTTCTGTTCTGCTGTTGAGCCCATCCAATGACTTTTAATTTTGATTATGATATTTTCTGTTCTAAAAACAACAACAAAAACAACACCACCCTGTAGTGGGGTGCTCTTTGCTATTGGGCAGGGATGAAAGACTGGGATCCTCACTGATTCTTCTCTGATGTCACTCCAGAAAGGGAGAGGAGGCACTCAGGGTATCCGAGTGCCAGGTCTCAGAGGAAGTCTAGGCTCCTCACTCAGCCTTTGCTGGTTAAGTGGAGATGGAGCTGCATTTTCCTCCCTGGTGTTTTGCTGGGATAGGCCATTATTCTTTTATTTTTTATTTTTTAGTTTCAGAAGTAGAATTTAGTGATTCATCAGTTGTGTATAACACCTGCGCTCATTCCATCAAGTGCCCTCCTTAATGCCCATCACCCAGTTACACCATCTCCCCCATCACCTCCCTCTAGCAAACCTCAGTTTGTCTCTTAAAGTTAAGAGTCTCTTACGGTTTGTCTCCCTCTCTATTTTTATCTTGTTTTATTTTCCTTTCCCTTCCCCTATGTTCATATGTTTTGGTTCTTAAATTTTATATATGATTGAAATTATATGGTATTTGTCTTTTTCTGGCTAACTTATTTCACTTAGCGTAATACCTCTGGCTCTATCCATGTCAGGGCAAATGGCAAGATTTCAATCTTTTTGATGTCTGCTTAATATTCCATTGTGTATATATACCACATCTTTATCCATTCATCTGTCAATGGACATCTGGGCTCTTTCCATAGTTTGGCTGTTGTGGGCATGGCTGCTATAAATATTGGGCTGCAGGTGACCCTTCGAATGGGATAGGCCATTATTGTCTCAGTTTCCTGTCTTGCTAGGTTCAAGCTGTTACTTTTAAAAAGATAAAATTAGTTAAGTTCATTATAAAGTACTAAAACATACCAAAAAATACAAAGCAAAACTTTCTTTCCTCTAACTTCTGTAGTCCTCTTTGGCTCACTCCAGATATTGTTGTACAGCATTCACACAGGTCTGCCTACGCACATGCATGTGTATGCACAGGCACAAATATGTGTATTTATGGACATCTATGTTCAAGTGCCCATTCTTTACTTAGAGGCTTTCTCTAGTGCCATGAGAGCTCACTTAGCCTCTGAAGGCAGACTAGAAGTTCCAGGGAATTAACATCTCCAAGGGAAACCCCACCAATGAGGGATAGGAGTTGGAGGGTGCTATGGACCTGATGTTTGTGTCCCGCCACCAAAAAGCCATATGTAGCTGCCTTAATGGTATTTGGAGGTGAGGCTTTTGGGAGGTATTTAGGTTTAAATGAGGTCATGAGGACAGAGCCCCCATGCTGGAATGAATGTCCTTATAAGAGGAAGAGACCAGAACTCACGGATCTCTCTCAACAATGGGAGGACACAGCAAGAAGGCAGCTATGCGCACACCAGAAAGAGGGCTATCACTAGACACCAAATATGCCAGGACCTTGATCTTGGACTTCCCAGTGTCCAGAACTGTGAGAAAGAAATGTTTTTTGTTTAAGTAATCCAGACTGTGGTATTTTATTATGGTGGTCCAAACTGACTAAGATGATGGGAGATAACTGCTTCATCCCTAATGGGAACAAATCTGAGGAGCATTCTATATAGTTCCTTAGAGGGCTCATAGTTTTAAGTCCCAAGGTCCCCAACAGTAGTCCACAAATTAACACACACATTATTGGCTCTTCTTCCCTGACTTTTACGCAAGTCATAAGTTCTTGTCTCAGGACATGCTATTGGGAAACCCCTGGCCAAAACCTCCATCATTTTCATGGCTCCTCATCACTGTTAATGAACACTTCACTGTCTTCTTTTTCTTTCTTTTGCTATTCTTAATTTCCTTCCTTTCTTTCATCTCAAACAAGGTAAAGGAAACCTTGTAGACATCATTGCACACCTGTACAAACATATCCATCTAGTATAAATTCCTAGGGGTAGAATTGTTAGGAGAATTAATGCACGCTTAACTTTTTCATAGACACTTTCCTTAAAAAAATCTGTGTACACATATTTGGGGAAAATTCTGCACAATCTTACCTCATTTCCTGATTCTGTCATACCAGTTCTGCTTGGAGCTTTCCCCCAGGTACCTGCTCTATGATTTCCTCACTCTGACTTGCACCTCCATCTCAGTAGCCCAGAGACCCCCAGTTCCAACTTCCTTTCACTGGATCTTGAAGGTGAGAAGATTTCTGGTCCTTAACTGGAATTTGATCACTACAGGTTGGCTTTGGAGGCTCCGGAAGGCCCAGGTTTATTTTAGCCCTGCTTTAAAACTTGAGTAATGTATGGACCATTTTGGAAGAACTACAATTCTCATGGACTTGATTTAAATTATTTTTACAATTTAAATGTGTGCAAGCCCAGCTAACCATGAATTTTTGTACTTCAATACTTGAGCAGTTATAAAGCTGAAGAAACAAAACAAAGTAGAAATAAAAACACATAAAAGTAAAAAGACAATTTAAACAAACTAATTTGATGGGACGAATAGCTGTTTCTCTGAAATGAAGTTGCTGCTGGCAGGATGAACACATACTGCTCAATACAGGTGCTCATGAAATTGACACAATAATGCACTGTGTGCCTGGTGATGACTCAATTCTCCCCACTCTTGTGTCTATTCAGATTGCTAAGAAATCTTTGTCAGTACATGTTCCCTGGACTTCACATGGTACAAATGCAATGCAAACAATTATAGAAGTGCTAACTTATCTGTGAGAAGGAAAATGTAAACATGAACAAACACAGGTACTCACATCCAGGGCTGGGATCAGTTATTTATGATCCAGAAAGTGCTTAAATGCTTTTAAAAAATTACCAGAGAAACAAAAACATGGAATTTAATCATTCTCCTCGGGCATCACAGGTTCTCAGGAGTCCAGGGACCTCCGTTTGAGAAATGCTATCTTAGTACTGACCTTGACTTCTGTTGTGACCTTGAGCAAATCTTTGGTCATTGTTGGATCTCTGTACATTCTTCGTACACAAACAAGAATGATTGGAGCCACCAGTATTCTTGGGAGATGAAGAATGTTAAGAATATTTTCAAGGACTAAAAGGAAGGGATAGGCTTTTTACAGACTCTAGATTTGGGGAAATAATGATGGCTAGGACCCTCCAGTACAGCTCTGGCTTTGGAGTAAAAAAGACTCGGGTTTGAATTCCAGGTCTGCCAGTTGCATGGGCGTTATTTGACTTCTCTTATACTGTTTCTGTCCCGGTAACAGTGGGCATATATCAAAATGCCACATCACGGAGCTGTGGCGAGGGCCAAATGAGATGACTCAGGAAAGCGCTGAGGGCAGAGCCAGGCCCTAGCAAGGCTCAGTAATCAGCAGTGTGATCAGAAGAGGCCAGGGGCTGCTGACAACAGAAAAGAGAAAGAGTCTGAGATTTTGTCTATAAATAACAATATTTCTGATACATGACTATCAGGATATTTCACCCCAATGAGACCTGCCCCGACCCTAAGCCTCCACTCAGCCTTTCTTTTACCTCCTTCCGTATCTGCCCTTCCAAGCCCCGGGCTGGAATCTCTTTCTCTCCAGGCTTTCAAATCTTAGTCCGGTCAGTAGTGTTGGCACCCGGGAAGCGAGCGCCCCCCTGTGGCCGTCCTCTTTTACAGGGACCACAGCCTCTCAAAAGAGTCTGACGAAAGGCGGAGTTTGTAGGACCAGCAGGATTTACGAGGCTCAGGTGTCTAGTCTAGTCACACAGAGGTTGTTCTGGATCCCCTCCTAGTTCCCTCCCCCTCTTTTGGGAGAGAGAGCCGGAGGAATTTAGGAGAGGAATGGGTGGGAAGCAGCAACTTGCCTCACATGAGGCAAGTTACAACCTCTCCAGCTCTGTTCCCCTTTTATGAAGAGCCCTGTGCCACCCACTTCAAATGCTCCAGAGGAGACAACAAAATGATAGGAGAAAATTCCAGAAAAATATCTAGCATGTACACCGCTTTCCTGTAGAATCTCAGCATTTTCTCATGTATTCCTGGCTGAGGGTGGGAGGTGAAATACTGGCTAGATGTGGACGGGATACAGTTGGGATCCACTCCTCCCACCCCCTCAGCGGTTGCTCTGCCAGAGGCTGCCAACACTGCTGCCAGAAACCACCTTTAAAATCTACTCATGCCATTTCCCAGCTCAGTATCCAGCTCAGTTCTTCCTCCTCACCTTCAGAATTAAGCGAAACTACTATCTGCCTCTCTGGGTTTACTCACCTGAGCAGACCCTGTCTTCCAGTCAAAGCTGCACTCTCACATACCCATGTTCATGTCCCCCTTCTTCAGCCAGGAGTGGCCCTGCCTCACTTCCGCAAATCTCTGTTTGATTTAAGGCCCAGTTAAAGCTCCAACTCCTTCCTCCATGAAGTCTTCTTGACCTTGACTCAGGAGGACCTAGGCTGCTCCTCCCCGGGGTTTCCGCAGCCCCTTCCAGCTCCAGTTAGAGCACAGGTGATGCTATCTTTTGTGATTATAGACACACACTCTCACACACACACACACACAATCACACACATACATGTATGCGTATACATGTCTGGCTTCCCCTCTAGACTGTAAATGCCTGGAGGACATGGAGTGGGTGTTCCTCAATGTATGTCTCAGAGTGCTTGCTTTCAGAGGCCGGTCCTGCACAAACCCTTAGTAACTATGGAATCAACTGGGAGGTGGAACTCAAGGAGGGAGCCCCAGAGGGAGGTCATGTTAGTGGACTTCCAGCTGGTTGCTTCCATGAAAAGCACCTGTGGTTTTCAGATGCCATCTCCTATTATCACAACAGACTCCAGGGGCAGGTATTATCACATCTGTCTTACTGGTGAGGGAACTGGGATGTAGTAGGATGCAGCAGGAGAGGCTAGATGGTGAGTGGCAAGTTCAATCCTAGCGGCTGAGAGGCCAAGCCTAGCTTTCTCCCCTCCCCATTTGGTTCTCTGTTTCCTTCCAGCTCTAGGAGAGGGGCTGTGACTACCTCTGTCCCTGCCCCACCCCCTCCCAGCCTAATCAGTCACCTTTAGCTATGAGGATCATATTTTCCAAACTAAGAATTGGTACACCATCTGACAAGTACATCTGATTTCTGAGCTGACAGGTCAGCATATGTTTGAAATTGGCGCTGGTCTTGAAAACTGAGGGTGTCTTTTGCAAAATCCGGAGAGAAGCAAGTGGATTGTTAGGGACCCAGAAGGAGGCCTCAAAGGACTACAGCCAGTCAATGTTAATCTCTCTTCCCTTGCCTGGATTTTCCCCCTTTGGCAGGGTCAGACGCCCCCTGCCTAAGTAAGCCCTCAGTCACAACTAGCCAGTGCTGCTTTCCCCCTGTTGCCTCCCTCATCTCCCTTTGTCTGGGGTCTCTTTGTCTGGGGTCTCCCTTTGGTTCAGTTTTGAAGTCCTCTGCCCCCTCCCCTCCTTTCTTTTTGGCCCGGCTGCTCCCTCGCTCTCTGCAGGGCCAAGCGGGGGAGGGTAGCGGGTCTGGGTTGCCATGGTCACGTCGAAGCCGGCTACAGCTGGCCCGGGCAGCTGCTCCCAGCCCCCGGATAGGCCGATAGGCGGACAAAGCCAGGCGTCTTGGCAGCCCCAGACCTGGAACCCCAAAGGCCTTAGACGGGGGGGACTGGGACCCAGGAGAACACTAAACTGGAGGTGAGAGGGCAGACTCCAGAGCTCAATTTTGAGGGCAGCAGTGGGGACTGGAGCTGGGCCCACACCTCACCAGGAGGGACCTGGCGGTCTGGGCTGGTGGTGTGGGAGGAAGAAAGCCTGGCCACAGCAGGAGGCCAAGGATGCAAGTGGAGTTGGAGGCCATGGTGTGGCAGATGGGCTGAGGGACTCCGATGGCCCCAAAGGGAGGTCTGGGGCCTCTGTGTCCTGTCACCCAGAAACAGGCTCCAGCTAGCCGTTAGGTCTGTGTCTCTTCTGGTCCGTCCCTCAGTTACCCCTTCCTTTCCTAGCCTCTTATATTTATCATCTCCCTCTGTCTCTTCATTTCAACCCCAGTGCCTCAGTCTCCCTCCTCTTCCCCCATCTCTTGGTTTCACTCCAACCCCTTCTTTTCTCCTTTGCCCTTGTTTATTGTCCCCTTGGACTGTCTGTGCCTTTTAGGCCTCCTCACTTTTCTACCCTACTTTCTGAGTGCCCCCCCCACTCCAGTTAGCCGCTCTGACCAGCTCTCTTCGCCCCATATCTCTATATCCCACCTTCTGCTGTGTGTGCCCTCATCATCCCCTTCCCCACTTTCCTTCCTGTGACCCCCCCCAACTCCTCCCTCATCCTCTGAGTTCCATCCATTCTGTGCCATCATTCCTCACCCCCAGGCTGCCCACTGCTGAGCTGCCTCATTTTCTCCCCATACTATGTCATCTTTCCTTCCTCCTTTCAACTTCTGAGCCTCAGTTTCCCATTTGTACTTGGTGGTACCAAGGCCTGACTCATGGTCGTGGTCTTGCCACCACCCTCTCCTCCCTCCCCGCCCCCTGCCCCCAAGTCAGTTCTCATTCTCCCCAGCTGCTGACCTGGCCTGCTTGCTCCAGAGGCAGCTGCATCTCTTGGGAAGGGGACTGCAGCAAGTGTGTGTGGGCCTTTCTGGTCCATCCTCCCTCTCACTGGTCCTGCTGGGCTTCCCTGCAGTGACTGGGTGATTTGCAGGCCTGAAGCTGCTGCTCCCTCCTTCGTGCCTCTCCTCACTTTTTTTGAGCTCTTTCCCTTCCTCTCCTTCCTGGGCAGGAGGAGGCCATGGGCTTGAAGGGGAGTGGGGGAAGCTCAAAGGGAGGGCATGGATGTGGGAGGGCTGGGCCATCTTTTGGGGGCTCAGGAAGACGCGGGGGTCTCTGGAGTTGGGAGTGATGCAGCAGATGTGGGATGGGCTCTAGGGCCATGAAAGGCTGTGTGGACTCTCAGTCTTTGGCACTGCTCTAGGGGCCCCTGGATAGCTGGGATTTCCCTCTCTGGCCCCTGGGAATCTCGGCTCAGAGCCCCGCATTCCAGCCCAGCCGGCTCCAGCCCCCTTTCCGCTGTCACTTGACTCCGCTGGGCCCCAGCCCTGCTTCCCTCCCACTCCTCCAGCTTTGGGCTGGGGCGAGGTGGACATCACCGACTAGGAATTTCTCCTGGGGGAGAGACCAGGGGACAAGAGTTTCAGGATTCTATGGTTTCTTCTACGCTCCCCACTGGAACCCTCTGGCCGCGCCATGCCACCTGGCCCGGGAGCGTGGGCCTGGGGTGTGGAATGTCCCAGCGGGGTGTGAGGGGCTGCCGCTCCTTCCCTGAGGCGTCTGGAAACAGCCCAGCCGGGTCTGCCAGCCCAGGGTTCCTCGGAGCACAGTCCCTGGAAGGAGGGGTCGTGAGTCGGCCCAGGTGAGGTTACTGGGGAAACATGGGCTCCACCCCCAGCCTGGCTCCACCCCCGGCCCAGCCTCTCCAGGGCCCAGATTCCCCAGCGGCTGTCTCCAGCGGGGTACGTGCTCTCGGGAACCCCTGGGGGTTTGGTCGGAGGGGACGGTGGGAAGAGGCAATTCTCCGAGTGACCATGGGGCTGTTTATTAATGAGTCCGGTAGCAGCTGAGCGTGTTGGAATTGGTGTGTCCCTGGTGGTTTGGCGCTCTTGCCCATACCGAGGGCCAGCTTCTTCCTGGTACTACTTTTGTGTACTTGTCTGGTTGTGACTTAGTGTTTCTTTCTTGGGACTGTGGTAGGGCCTGCACGTAGCGAGTGAGCTGATGTCCGCTGTGAGGTGCATTGGGGCGGGGATTTGCAGTGGACTCAAATCTTTCTGAGCCGGTGACATTGATAGGGGGTTGACAGGTGTGGGTGTGGATAGATGGTGGCCTGAGGCAGTGCGGGGGGGGGGGCAGCACTTCTCACCACAGCTCTCTCTCCTGCCCCCCTCACCCAGCCTCCTTGCCCATCTTCTCTGGGACTCCTGTTCCTGGTTCTTTTGGGCTTTGTCCAGTTTTCTCTTTGTCTCCATCCCCCACAACTCCCTCACCTTGTTCAGGCCCATGCCTGCCAGTGGTCAGGGTCTGGACCTCACCTGGTCCCAAGGGAGGCTTGCCCTGAGGACTCCTGGGCCTTGAGCAGGGAGCCCAAGGGAACCAGGCCCTGGGAGTCTGGGCTGCAGGGTCCTAGAGAGGACTGGGGGATGGAAGGTGGAAGTAGAGAGAGAAGGGGCTAGGAGAGAGTTGGGGGGCGGCTACATCAGGCTCTGGGGCAATCTGAGTTGGGGTGTAGAGGACAGGAGGCCAGAGGATGCCAGAGAGAAGCAAAGGTTGGTGGTGTGGAAAGTGTGAGTCTAGGGCACCTGGTTGGGCAGGTGAGCCCTGCTCCCTTCCTCCATCCAAACTCCTGCTGCTGGGCTGGGCACAGGGCCTGTGGGAACCTGCTCCTTCCCTGTGCCCTGGGGCTGCCCCCTTCACCTCCCTCTCCAGGAAATGAGCCCAGAAAGGGGGAATAGGGAGGGAGCCATCCCCTCACGGGGCCTGGATATGTGGGAGGCCCCAAGCGGGGCCTCAGCTTCGTCTGTTCCATTTAGTGGGGACCCTGGGGCCTGAGGGTTGGGCCGCGGGGAGGCGGAGGGGGCTGGGCGCGCAGCGTCAAGGGGACCGCGGCGTGGTTACCTGGGGGAGGCCCGGGTGCGCTGGGGAATGCGGGGTGGGCGTGGCAGGCGGAGGGGAGCGCGAGGCCGGGAGGGCGGCGCCGGGCGTGGGAGCAGCGGGGACGACGCTGTCCGGGAGGGGGAAGGGCGGCTACCCCGGCGGGCGGGCGGAGGGCGGCAGGAGGGAGGGAAGGAGGGGGGGAGTCGGGCTGTGGGGAGGCGGCGCCTGGGCCCGAGCAGCCCCAGCCCTGGCTCCTCTCCCCGGAACAGGCCCCCGACAGCTGCTCGCGGGAGCCGCCTCCCGACACCCGAGCCCCGCCGGCGCCTCCCGCTCCCTGCTCCTGGCTCCCTGCGCCTCCCCCGCCCCTCGCCCAGCCGCCGAGGAGGCCCCGCTCCGGGGTCGGACGCCTGGGTCTCCCGGGAAGAGCGATGAGAGGTAGGGGGTGCGGCCGGAGGACCCCTGCGGGGTGGAGGGACCGAGGCCGAGGCCGGGGGCTCCAGGGGAGGTGCGGCTGCCGGGTGAGGGCTTGGCGGCGGAGGCAGGATGCTCCCGGGCTGTTCTAGGTTGCCCAGCTCCGCCAACCGTGTCCCTGCCCGCCTCCCCAGTGCGCTGGCTTACTGTCTGAAAATGGGGGGGGGGGGCACCTCCCTGACCTCGGAGAAACTGTGTTTCAGCATTGAGGAAGGGCCCTTTACTGAGTGTGAAGGAACTGACGCCCAGGAAGGCAGGTGCTCTTGTGTGGCCCCATTGAATCATTCCCTCTGGCCCCTGGAGAAGCGGGTGTGCCCTCCTATCAGGCCAGTCCCTGCGGGCATCTACCTGCTAAGTGCTAAGTCTCTGCCCAGTCAGCTCCCAGTGGGGCAGCCTGCCCTCAGCCCAGCAGAGAGGCACTGATACCTAATCGGCCAGTGACAGCCTCCGGATGGTCAGTTGGTTCTATCCTGAGGCTGTGTCACTGCCTGGTGCGCCCCATCCTCAGTGTCCCATCCCCCCCTCCCTCCCACACCCCCTCGGTCCCCTGCTGGCTGGACTTTCCTTCCAGCACCTCTACCTGAAGTCAGTGCTCTAGGCACATGGGTGCCTCGGAAATGAGTGCTACAGTGGAGACAGGTGAAAGCCGAGAGTCTGGGAAAATGGAGCAGTGCCTCTTTTTCTCATGGCCCTTCCAGCCACCACCTTGCCTTCTCTCTGGCTTGGTCTTGGTGTGTATTGGGAGGTGGGCCCCAGTTGTCTTGGGATCCTGTGTCTGAGAGCCTGAGTGTATGTGTCTCACGGTGTCCTCTAATGGTAGGAGCATGTGGTATCTGTCATTTCATGTTCACGGATTTCTAAAGATGGCTATTCACTAAGTGGGCCCGTGGATGGAGTTGATGTGTGCATGAGCGTCTGTGATTGTCCCAGCTGGGGCAGATGTGTGTAACACATTTAAGTGTCTGTCTTTAAAAGTCTGTGAAGAGTTGTCTTTGACAGAGGGGTGTGTGTGTGTTACAATTAGCCCCAGGGTTTACAGTCAGCTTTGCAAGTTTGCATGGCTGATGAGTGGGGGTGGGGTGGGGTCATGGGGGGTAAGGGGTGCACAGAGCTGTGTGGCTGGTGTTTGTGGTGGGGGGTGGGGATAGGAGAGGAAAAGGAAGGACCTGCAGCAGTGACCCGGTCCCTGCTTTGTAATTGGGGTAGGGTAGGGTGGGGTGGGGTTGGGATAGGTCTTCTCAGCCTGTCCTCTGTGTGCCTGACCCAGTGGAGAGAAGTAGGGTGATTGGAGTGTTGGAGGGATTGCCCCAGACATCTGTGTGTTTCTCTGCTTGGCTCTGTGCCCTGTGCTTCTGAGCCTGCTCTATTTACCTCTTGCTTTGTGTTTCTCGCCCTGTCTCCCCCTGCCTCCTATCCTTTGCCTGTCTTTGTATCTTTCCCCGGGGCTCCTCTAGCTCCGTCTGGCTCCGATGACTCATCTGGGATAGGCATGAAGGTTACCCAGGGGAACAAGGGCCCCGCTGTTCCCGAGAGAGGTGGGGGTGGAGAGCGACACCCAGGAATTCCAGGCCAGCCGCCTGGGACCCTGCAGCCTGCTGCCCTGCACGTGGCTCCTGGACCTCCAAGGGACCAGGTGTGATGCCTCTGGTTCTAGCTCTTCTTTGATGCCTGGGTGCCCCCCGCAACTCAGTCAGCCCCCTCAGCTGCTGCTTCAGAGCTGTGGGGTCTCAGCTGCCTCTTACATTCCTGCCCTAGAGCATGATGGGAGCAGCTGGAAGAGGACAAAGGCATGGGGGAGTATCCCCCCACTCTTCCTACCTCCTGGGGTGACCTGGCCTCCCTGCCTGTAGACCCGCCCTCGTCTCCAAGGCAACTCAGGCCTTTCCTCAGCACTGGGCTTCTCCTTCAGAGGCGGCCACCTTCAGAAAATGGGAACTGGGGGGACAGGATGTCTGGGTCTTAAGAAGGGAAGCAGAATGAGGAGAGCTGGGATAGCAGGCTTTGGATCTGATGGCAGAGGTGGGGGACGGCATTAGGGGTGGCCCTAGGGGTCCCTCGGGATTCCAGGGCCTGGGGAGCTCAGTGCAGACCTCCAGGAAGAGGAGAGGTCAGAGCTTCTTCTGCTGTTCTGCAGAGGGTAGATAACTTGGATTCACAAGGAGATACCAGTTGAAATTGTTTTAGGTAGTGTGTGCCACCCAGGCCCTAGTGAAGAGCAGGGATTCTCCGACTTTCATGGACACGGATCCTGGGGGTTGTGTTAAAATGCAGATTCTGATTCAGCATATCTTGGGGAGGGATGAAGTTCTGCCTGTCTCCCAAGTGCCTGTGTGCTGTGGGGCTGCCAGTCTTGGGGTGACAGTGGGCTTAGTGGGGCTACAGAGGACAGTGAGATTGGAAAACCCTGGGGTCCCCCACTTTTCTTAGAATTCTGGGATCGTACGTGGGGAGTGGACCAGAGTTTAGCCTGGCGTCTGGCACATGGGGAGCATTCTAAGAACACAGCTGATGCTGTTAAGCAGCTTTTGCTGTTGTCACTTTACTCCTGTTATTCCCAGAGCAATCCATTCTGCCTGTCTGTCTTTGGCTGTGACTCGGGCTCCTTGACTTTCACTCACCCTACCCCTTGTTTGCTCCCCTGCAGAGATGCTACCCCCGCCCCCTTAGGCCTGAGGAATCAGGAGCTATGGGGCCAGGGGCCCTCACATCTCTGCCGCTGCTGCTGCTGCTGCTGCTCTTGGTGGCAACTGGAGATGCTGATATGAAGGGACATTTTGACCCTGGTGAGGAACCTGGCTCCTGGGTCCCTGAGGATGGGGCTTAGGAGACAGAGCCAGGGGCCTTGACCCTCTGTATGCCTGTGTTCACCCAGCCAAGTGCCGCTATGCCCTGGGCATGCAGGACAGGACCATTCCAGATGGAGACATCTCTGCCTCCAGCTCTTGGTCAGATTCCACTGCTGCTCGCCACAGCAGGTAACTGGCACACCTGGGGCACTGCTCTGGAGGGAGCTCCTGGGGCCTCTACCTGCCCTTCCGAGTCCTCTGCCCAAGCCCAGAGGCTCCTCGGAGGGCCAGTGCCAATGAAACCCCACCCTGCATCGTGAGGGGCTTGAAATACTAGAGACAGAGGCAGACCAGATGTTCCTTGTGACCTCTTGCTCCCTCCCAGGCTGGAGAGCAGCGACGGGGACGGGGCCTGGTGCCCCGCGGGGCCGGTCTTTCCGAAGGAGGAGGAGTACCTGCAGGTGGATCTGCGGCGGCTGCACCTGGTGGCTTTGGTGGGCACCCAGGGGAGGCATGCGGGAGGCCTGGGCAAGGAGTTCTCCCCCAGCTACCGGTTGCGTTACTCCCGGGACGGCCACCGCTGGATGGACTGGAGGGACCGCTGGGGTCAGGAGGTGAGGCCGGTGGGGGCAGCCTTGAGGGAAGGTTGGCTCTCCTCTTGTCCCCCAGCTATACTATAAATGCCACCTGTCCACCCATGACTGCCGATTTCTCCCTTCTCTAGCCCAAGCCTCTCTCTTGAGCTCCATCTAGCACTGCAAACATGACCACCTTCTGGGCCTTTCCACCTGAATGTCTAATGGGCATCTCAAACCTACCGTAAACCTCCCCAGCTGACTTTGAATCCCGTTCCCACCCCAAACCTGCTCCTCCCCCAACTCAGGCCAGTTGCTCAGGCCCCAAGCTAAGATGATATCTCGGATTCCTCTGGTCTCTCAGCCTCCTGCTTCCAAAGCACCAGCAAGGCCCGTCTGTTCTACTTCCGCATTTCCTGAATCCAACCATTTCTCACCACCTTCGCCTCTACCACCCCAGGCCACACACCACACCATCCTAGGCTTAGATGAATCTGCTGGCCTCCAGAGTGCTCTCCCTGCTCCTGTCTGTTCTCACCTGAACTATCTCCACCTAGAGGCTTCGTCCACTGTACCTGAGAAAATGCAGATCAGATGAGGCGCGCCTGGTCCATGACCCTCCACTGGCTTTCCACTGTGGAACCAAAGCTAAGCTCCTTCCTGGGTGCAGAAGCTTAGCCTGGCCTGGCTCTTGCCTGCTTCCTTTACTCCTCCCTCCTGTATTCGCACTCCACTTGGGCCCACTGGCTTTCTTGCTGTCCCTGGAACGAGCACAGATACATCCCACAGCTGTAGGACATTTTTGCTTGTCAGTCTCTGTGCCTGGAGAGCCTCTCCCCCAGATGTCCCTGGCTTCTCCTTCCACTCAGTTCTCCTCTAGATATCACCTCCTTAGAGAGCCTGCCTCCCACTGCTTCAGCCCCACACCCTGCCTCTTGTTCTGCACAGCTGTTTTTCCTACTGGAATCTCAGTGTGGCATGGGGAGAGAGGAGGGACAGATGTTTACCACTGAGAACGTGCATGGCTGGCTCAGCCAATGCCTGCCGAGTGGACAGAGAGGATGGGGTGAAGGAAGAGGGGGAAGGTGGAAGCAGAGGTGCCGAGCTCTGAGAAATGGGTAGAATCTGTGCACAGTGGGATGGATGTCTTAAAGACAAATGGAGACAGGTAGGGTTCGGGGCTGACGCTGAAGGTTGAGGACAAAGCACCAGGCTGAGAGATGTGTCAGAGGTCCTTTTTAAAAGATTTTATTTATTTATTTGACAGAGAGACACACACACACAGAGAGGGAACACAAGCAGGGGGAGCGGGAGAGGGAGAAGCAGGTTTCCCACCTAGCAGGGAGCCCGATGTGGGCCTCGATCCTAGGACCCTGGGATCATGACCTGAGCCTAAGGCAGCCAACTGAGCCACCCAGGTGCCCGTGTCAGGTCTTTGCTATAGCCCCTCATTTTAGAAATGCCTGGCTGTACCCCAGAGCCCTGGGTGCTCAACACCAGTCTTCATGAGTCTCCTTGTGGCTACTGTGTGCTGGGCCAGGGGACCGCGGCTGACTGGGAAGTGAGATCCAACCCAGAGCCTTTTCCACTCATCTACCCTAATTCTTGGGCCACAGGTGATTTTAGGTAATGAGGACCCTGGGGGCGTGGTGCTGAAGGACCTGGGACCCCCCATGGTGGCCCGGCTGGTTCGCTTTTACCCCCGGGCTGACCGGGTCATGAGTGTCTGTCTGCGGGTGGAGCTCTATGGCTGCCTCTGGAAGGGTGAGTCATTCAGACCCCCAAGAATTTGTTTCCTGGGCTGGGGCCTGGGGAGAAGGGCCTCCAGAATCCTCTTTCTCTTGTTGGGAAGCTGTCACTCTGAGTGGGGGGCAGTGCTGGCCAACTTTGTCCCCTCCATGCCCGGGGGCCTGTGGAGGGACACAGGAAGGGACTGAGGCAAGGGAGCGGGAGAGAGGCTGCCTGCCTCTAACATCACCTCCGCAACCCTGCCCCAGACGGACTGCTGTCTTACACAGCCCCTGTGGGGCAGACGATGTACTTATCTGAGGCAGTGCACCTGAACGACTCCACCTACGATGGACACACCACACACGCTGTTGGCGGGTAAGAGAGGCAGGCTGTGCAGGGGGGGAGCCTGGGGTGGGAGGAAGGATGTAGTGGGTGGGGTCAAGAGTCTTGGCAGTGAGATGGAAGAACTGGGGAGAGGGACAGGTTAGGTGGGGCCTTGGGGACACAAGATCAGGATTCGAGGGTAGCAAGGCAACTACTAGCTCATGTGACACTTTGTGCGAGTTAGTAAAAGGCACTGCTTTGCTAAGAAATATCTGTTGGAAACTGTCGCCATAAATACACACACCTTAGGCTGCATGGTGCCCCCTAGAGGTGGTGTCTCCGTGCAACCACTGCAATTCTGGGAGTGAGAGAGAGAGCCACAGCGGGGAGGTCGAGGCCTGGGATGGCAGAGCAAATGGATGGGTGCCACTCTCTTCTCTGCCACCCTCTGGTTCCTCTGCTGTCCTGCTCTCCAGGCTGCTGTATGGAGGTCTGGGTCAGCTGGCGGATGGTGTGGTGGGGCTGGATGACTTTAGGAAGAGCCAGGAGCTGCGGGTCTGGCCAGGCTATGACTATGTGGGGTGGAGCAACCACAGCTTCCCAGCTGGCTATGTGGAGATGGAGTTTGAGTTTGACCGGCTGAGGGCTTTCCAGGCCATGCAGGTAAGCGTGTCCGGCTCCTCGGAGACCAGGGTGATTGCTCCTGGGGTGCTCACCTGGGCTCTCCTGGCCTTGACCCTGTGTCCCTCCTCCCTTCCCCCCCAGGTCCACTGTAACAACATGCACACCCTGGGAGCCCGCCTGCCTGGTGGGGTGGAATGTCGCTTCAAGCGGGGCCCTGCCATGGCCTGGGAGGGGGAGCCTGTACGCCACGCCCTGGGTGGCAGCCTGGGGGACCCCAGAGCCCGGGCTGTGTCTGTGCCCCTGGGCGGCCGCGTGGGCCGCTTTCTGCAGTGCCGCTTCCTCTTTGCTGGGCCTTGGTTACTCTTCAGCGAAATCTCCTTCATCTCTGGTAAGCCACTGGTCTCTGCCCAGTCCTCATCCTCTAGGATTGCCAACCTGCAGGATGCCAAAATATCCACTCCCAGCACCAGATCCATCTACCACTCGTGAGACTTCCCAAGAAGAGATGCCCAGAATAATTGGAACATCTCCCTACTCCTTCCCCCCAGCCCTATCTTGGCTTTATCAGCCCTTCCCTCATGACTGATACTGAGCTGGTAGGACAGTGTTGGCTATAAAAACACAAAGTACTCTGTGCTGGTTGAGAAATAGCCTCTTCTCCAGGCCACCTGGTACCCAAGATCCCCACCTGGGGCTCTCTCTCTCTCTGGGAGTCCTGTATCTCCTCACAACCCAGCAGTTAAACACTTGACATCCGCAATAGCCATCCCCCCTCCTTTGGATGGGTGGGTACATATACTGAGTATCGCCCCTGCTGCTAGTGGTAGAATTCCACAGGTCTCATGCCAGCAGCTTCCCTTTGGGTCCTCTTCCCTCTCTGACTCCATCCTTTCTTCTCATCCTTCTCTATAGATGTTACGAATGACTCCTCTCCAGCTCTGGGGGGCACCTTCCCACCGGCTCCGTGGTGGCCACCTGGCCCACCTCCCACCAACTTCAGTAGCCTGGGTGAGCAGCCTGGGGCCTCCTCTCAAACCAGTGGGTCCTGTGCTGCCATTGCTACTGGGGCCACCCCCACTCGGGTGGGAAGCCTCCTGTGGTTCTGACTCTCCTGTCTCTGACAGAGCTAGAGCCCCGAGGCCAGCAACCTGTGGCCAAGGCGGAGGGGAGCCCAACTGCCATTCTCATCGGCTGCCTGGTGGCCATCATCTTGCTGCTGCTGCTCATCATTGCCCTCATGCTCTGGCGGCTGCACTGGCGCAGGCTCCTCAGCAAGGTGAACGGTGTGGGGGTGGGACCTGGGGGTGTAGGGTGTGGGGGAGGGGGGAGGGGATTGAGGGGAGCAGGGGGTTACAATGTGGAGAACACAGACAGGGTGTGGGTGTGGAGACTGAGGCCAATGTGTATGGGGATGCCTGCATTAATTTGGGTCCTGTGGGGACCACAGAACACAGTCTAATTAAGATAACCAGAGGTGGGCTCAGTAAAGTGCCAGGTTGCAAAGGAGTGGGCGGCCTTATGGAAATCGCAAAGAGTAGTGAAATTCCCACAGAACTATCACCACTCATGGGCTGTGGCCATGCAAGATGAGAGGAGGGAAGTTACCAGAACCTGGAGGAGTGAGTCTGGGGAAAGGCTCCTTGAGATGGGCGGTGGACTTTGCTTCAAGGATACAGCTAGCCTGAGTCCACTTCTCAGGGAGGGGCTGGGAGACTAATCACCCTGACCTTACTTCCCACCTGCCCAACAAACTCCTCTCCAGCCAACCCAAACTGAGCCAGTTGATAAAGTCCACACTAGTCAACCTCTTGGGGTAGGAGCCAGATGGGAAAGGGGGAGAGTGGAGCTAGAAGGGCAGAGAGGAGTGAGGAAGAAGCCAGGCATACTCCAAGCCCCTGGCTTCCTGGTGAGAGTTTGGTGGGGGTGATATGCATGAAGGTTGATGGTTCTATAATTATCTGGTCAGATTTGGGTTAGAATCCTATTATGGGACATCAGGGGACTGACCTACATGCTCTTGAACCTTTGTTTCTTTAGAAAGAGAGTTAATAGTGATACCACTATGTGAAATAGAACTAATAGTAGATACCACTATGCGACTGTTGTGAGGACTGAAGGGGAGAAGGGGAGCTTGTCATTAAATGAGCTGGAATCATGTGCAGTTAACATTCCCATTCCCACAACAAGGCCGAGCGCCGGGTTTTAGAAGAGGAGCTGACAGTTCATCTGTCTGTCCCTGGGGACACCATCCTCATCAACAACCGCCCAGGCCCTCTTGAGCCACCCCCTTACCAGGAACCCCGCCCTCGTGGGAATCCACCCCATTCTGCTCCCAGTGTCCCCAACAGCTCTGGTAAGACCTGCCTTGTTCTAGTCCTACCTCTGTCCTCTGCTTATTTTCTTATTGTATCCCTTTTCCTCTCTGTTTCCATTCCCTTCTTTTTCTGTCTTTCCAATTTCAACTCATTTTCTTTATTTCTGTGCCCTGGTCACCACACTGTATCACTCCCATGTCCTTACCTTATAATTTTTCTCAAGAATTTCCCATGTATTACCCCTAATACGTAGTGGTCTCGTTTTGTTTGTGTCCCATACACATTTCTCTCTTCTTTGTTGTGCCCTCTCATTGTATCTTCTAGCCTCTCTCCTTTCTCCTAGACTTGCCGTGTTCATTCCATCCGTCCATCCATCCATCCATCCATTATCCATCCTTCTATCTGTATTTATGTGTATGTTCATCCTTCTCTCCATTCATTCCTCTATCCACCGTCTGACCATTTATCCATTATGCATCCATCCATAAATATTCATACATCTATTCACCCATCTGTCATCCATCCATCCAGCCACCCATCCAATCTTCCATCTCTCTGTCCATCCATTTTACCACCCATCTGTCCTCTGTCTGTCCGTCTACCAATCCGCTATTCATCCATGTTCATACATCTGTTCACCCATTCATCCATCTGTACATCCATCCATCTACCATCCAATTGCTGGATGCATCATCCATCCATCCATCATCCATCCAAGTATATTCAAACATCCATTTGTTCATCTCCCCATTCATCCATCCACCATCCAACCATTCACCTGTCATTCGTCCAGCCATCCATATATATTTATCTATTTATTTCTCTATCTATCCATTCATCCATTCAACCATTCATTTATCATCCATCCATCTACCCATCCATCTGTCCGTCTGTTCACTCGTTATTCATCCAGCAATCCAGCACTGTCCAGATCCTTGTTTTATCCTGTCCCTGTCTCTCAGTACATTCATTCCCATCAGCCCTGGTCTTGCCCTATTCCGGGTCTCCTTGTCTGTCTAGCCTTGAGTCTCATCCCTTCCCCGTGTCTCCCCCCCTCCTTCTCCCGACAGCGTTGCTGCTCTCCAATCCAGCCTACCGCCTCCTTCTGGCCACTTACGCCCGTCCCCCTCGGGGCCCCGGCCCCCCCACACCCGCCTGGGCCAAACCCACCAACACCCAGGGTAAGCCCCTCTGCCTCTGGGCTCCTCCAGGCTCCCCATACCTTTACAGGGGCAGGGAAAAGTCCTTACACCTTGCATTCCCTCCTCTCCCTGCTGTGGCCTCTTTTGCTCTCCTGAGCTCCCAAGGAGGAAGCTCTAATGCCCTTAGCTCTCCTCTGCTCTGCTTGTTCCTTCTTAAAGCCTTTCCCTTGAGCACAGGAGCAGAAAGCTCACTGGTTCTCAGCTCTGTCTTCTTCCTCCTCTTCCACCCCATCTATTCTGCTCTCCAGAGCCAGAGAGGAGGTTGCTATACTGACCCCAGGTTCTCTTATAACTCCTCCTTTGTTTCCTCTCTCTCTAGAGCTGCAAGGAGGAGGGCCTCTCACCCTGGGTGCTTGCCCTCTCCCCCCATGTGTACTCTCTCTGCAGTCCCAGAGGTGAAGGCTCATACCCTGCCCTTACTGTCTGCTCCTCCTCTCCTTGGTGTTGCCTTTTCTCATTGTTGCTCCTTCTCCAGGGCTAAGAGGGGACAGCTCTGCTTCCTCTCCTCTGTCTGTAGATTCCTTGTTGTCCTGGCCGTGAGGAACTGTTCCCCTCTCCCCCTTTCTGTGTGCCCCTGTCTCTGCTTGTCTTTGAGCTTGGAGTATTGGGTCAGGGAGGGTTTGGGTAACCATGGCAGGGAGGAGCCAAGGCTGAAAGTTGTGTGGGGAGGTGCAGGTAGGTAAAACAGCTAAGTGAACAGGAGGGGCTGGCGGTGAGTGGGACAAGGACTTAGAAGGTGGGAGGTAACCAGATGACTGGCACCATCCTTCTTCTGATGGTGGGTAGAGGAATTCCTCTTTTAGTCAAGACTTCTGTCATGGTCTCTTGGGCTGTGCTGGGATCCCTAGAGAATAGACTATGTCATTCTTTGTTCAACTGTTTCCATTGCCTTAAACTCTGAAACAGTTCACTCTCATCTCATGCCAGCATCTTCTCTGGTTTGAGGTTGGTGGGTAGAATACCAAGAAGATGGATCATGGACCCAGTCTCTCACCCAGCTGGGAGACAAGGGAGGCTGGGGTGTGGAGAACCATGGCTCTCAAGGGCTGCTCTTGATGCTTCGTCTTGTCTTCTTTCCCCTCACCCCTCCAGCCTGCAGTGGGGACTATATGGAGCCTGAGAAGCCGGGTGCCCCGCTTCTGCCCCCACCTCCCCAGAACAGCGTCCCCCATTATGCCGAGGCTGACATTGTCACCCTGCAGGGAGTCACCGGGGGCAACACCTATGCTGTGCCCGCTCTGCCCCCAGGGGCTGCCGGGGATGGGCCTCCCAGAGTGGATTTTCCTCGGTCTCGGCTCCGCTTCAAGGAGAAGCTTGGCGAGGGCCAATTTGGGGAGGTAAGGAGGATCCCTGCCCAGCTATCAGCGGTGTCTTGACTGTCTGGAGCTCTGATGTCATGCCCATATACCCCCATTGGTCAGAACCTGTCATCTGTGACTGTGTTATCCCAGTTGACCCTGTGACTTCAGTGAATCATGTGACTTTCTAACAAATGAGCTTCTTTCCCCAGGTGCACCTGTGTGAGGTAGAAAACCCTCAAGATCTGGTCAGTCTTGATTTCCCCCTTAATGTGTGCAAGGGACACCCTTTGCTGGTAGCTGTCAAGATCCTACGGCCAGATGCCACCAAGAATGCCAGGTGAGGACCAGGGATGGTGTCTGGTGATAGGGAAAGGAGGCCATGAAGAATGGGGAATATGGTAGAGACCAACAGGAGGAATGGCTGGGGAAGGAAGTTTGCATCTCAGGCTGATGTCAGTCCAGGTCTCAGTGTCACTAGTGAGTCAGCTTGTCTGCTGGGGTTAGGGTGCTGGTCTGCATGAGCAGGAGAGAAAGGACAGATCAGCCCCTCAGTGTCCCTGCCACCTCCCCGCTTTTCTAGGAATGATTTCCTGAAGGAAGTGAAGATCATGTCGAGGCTAAAGGACCCAAACATCATCCGGCTCCTGGGCGTGTGTGTGCAGGATGACCCCCTCTGCATGATTACCGATTACATGGAGAATGGTGACCTTAACCAGTTCCTCAGTGCCCACCAGCTAGAGGACAAGGTGGCCGAGGGGGCCCCCAGAGATGGGGAGGCTGCCCCAGGGCCCACCATCAGGTACCCACTTACCCAGGCTGGCCCTTTTCTGAGAGCTCCACGGGGAGGGCTCTCCTCTCCCCTTGCACCAACCTGGATCCAGCATGGGATGTGGGGACAGGTAGTCAGGTTCAGGGGGGTGGGGACTGGGGTGAGGAATACATGGCCTTGTTCATCTGGGGACTGAGAAGCAAGAAGTTACTACAGGGGGTTGCTGAAGGGACTTGGACTCTGTCAGGAATCTCCCTCTGCTCTTGCTCACCCTCAATGCCTGAGTCCAGACAATAGAGCAGCAGCTCCCTGGGTCAGATGAGCCAAACAAGCATTGTGTGGGCACCTACCCCTGGCCTCTGTGTGGGCATTCCATCTCTGCACCAGCAGTAGACACAACCCAATCCCAGGGAGTGCCCCCCCCTTCCTCTCCCAGGAATCTGTGAGGTGGGTATGAGTCTGGGACTGCCTCCAGGGACCCTCTCTTATTGGCTCTGTCCTCAGCTACCCCATGCTGCTACACGTGGTGGCTCAGATTGCCTCGGGCATGCGCTATCTGGCCACACTCAATTTTGTGCATCGGGACCTGGCCACAAGGAACTGCCTGGTTGGGGAAAATTTCACTATCAAAATTGCTGACTTCGGCATGAGCCGGAACCTCTATGCTGGGGACTATTATCGCGTGCAGGGCCGGGCAGTGCTGCCCATCCGGTGGATGGCCTGGGAGTGCATCCTCATGGTGAGAGGCCCTGAGAGAGGCGGGCAGGGCACGGTTGGGCAGGGGTTGGCAGGGAAGGGTGGTAGGGGGAAGCACTGGCTGCTCTGTAGTCTCTGTCAAGTCACTTGCCTTCCCCGCACTGCAGTTCCCTCATCTCTGAAGTGAGGGTTTGGGCCAGTGCTCTGTAAGTTTCCCTCTGGCTCTAGGGACCAGAGAAAGTAGGGAGGAGTGGTATGATGGGAAAGGGTTCAGGAGCCAAGAGTGGGTACAAGAGCAGGAGTCAGGGAGCAAGAGAGGTAAGGGGAGACAGGAGGCTAGAGATAAAAAGGTAGGAGTTGGGAGAGAATCAGGACCAGAAAATGAGGGTCATGGTGTAAAGGAAGGGTGCCTAGAAGAAGGAAGAGTTCAGGGAGAGGACTAGAGCCTGAGAAAGAAGGCAGAGCCTGAAGGAGGGAGGAGCAGGCTTGTTGGGAGGGGCCAGCCAGGAGGAGTCAGTCTGGGGAAGTGCTGAGTGGACGGGGCCTGTGGGGAGATGAGGAGGGTCTCTGTTACCTGATGTCTTTCTCTGCCTTTGTTGCTTTATCCACACGCCAGGGGAAGTTCACAACGGCAAGTGACGTGTGGGCCTTTGGGGTGACCCTGTGGGAGGTGCTGATGCTCTGCCGGGCCCAGCCGTTTGGGCAGCTCACTGATGAGCAAGTCATTGAGAACGCAGGGGAGTTCTTCCGGGACCAGGGCCGCCAGGTCAGAGCAGAAGGGAGGGAAGATAAGGTTGTGGGTCTGGGTGGGCCAGAGCCTGTCATCTTGGGAACTAAATACCATTTGTTCCCTGCCTTTCGTCCACCCTGTCATAATGCAGGTGTACCTTTCTCGGCCCCCTGCCTGCCCTCTGGGCCTGTACGAGCTGATGCTTCGGTGCTGGAGCCGGGAGCCTGAGCAGCGACCACCCTTTTCCCAGCTACATCGGTTCCTGGCCGAAGATGCGCTCAACATGGTGTGAATCACACCCAGCTGCCCCTTTCTCAGGGAGGATTCAGGCAAAGCCAGAGGCAATAAACAAGAGGATTTTCATGGCACCCCCACTCCATTCCCTGTCCCAACCACCTTTCTCCTCTGAAAGAGAGGCAGTGTGACCACAGGTAGGCTGGGCCTGCCAGGGAGCTGACGCCTCCCTTCCAGGGACATACTCTCATGCCCTCTTCCTGCTCCTCTCTTAGAAGCCTCCGCCACCCACCCAGCTGGCCCTGTGGATGGGATCCTCTCTGACCTCTTCTAGCCATCCCTGGGGGGGAAGATAGGGGCACATATAGGACAGACACTGGATAAGGCCTATTGGAGCACCTGGGCCCCACTGGACAACACTGGTTCCAAGAGAGAAGGCTGTGGCCACCCCCCCCAGCCTCTCTCTCCTTCCGTCACACACTGGATCCCATTGGCTGAGAATCTGGGGAATGAGGAGGACAAAAAGGGGAGAAAGATGTTCCCTTGTGCGAACTCCTGGAATTGTCCTTGACTTTGGCTTCTCCCTCCTCCATTCTCTGAAACACTGGACCTGGGGGTGATCCCTGTCCCCAACCCCCAGCCATCCCCACTTCCCACCTAGCTAGAACTTCTCTAAGCCTGTATGTTTCTATGGATTAAATACTGGGATTAGGGGGAAAGAGGGAGCAATGGCCTGTGGCCTTCGGGTTGGACACCTCTGTTGTAGCTGCCATATTGGTTTTTCTATAATCACTTGGGGTTTGTACATTTTGGTGGGGAGAGACACAGATTTTTACACTAATATATGGATCTAGCTCAATGCAATTTTAATATCCTGCACTAGGCAGGTAATAATAAAGGTTGAGTTTTCCACAGGTTTGAGTGGATTTCTTGCAGTTTTGGTAAAATCTGCTTCCTGTGTCTGTTCCCAACTCATTTCCATTTCCTTCCTTCTCCTTTCTTCTCCTCCCCACTCCATTTCCTACTGTATCTTGCCCAGCACAGTGTTCTGTCTATAAGCCAGGCTCTTGCCTGTGGGGACCTCAGGTCCTATATTAATGTATGAACTTTGTAAACTCCAGTGGGAGCTCTGCAGGAGGCTTAGAGGGGGCTGAATTAGGCCTGATGGCTTACCCTTGTTTGATCCATGGGTCCCTTTGGCAGACTAGAGCGGTCTACTGATTCCTCCTCAGATTTGTTTTAAAATGTGTTACACGTACACACACACACACGTGTGCACACACAAATGTGTATATCTCATATATGATCATAGAAGAAATCGAGTTTCCTAAAATGTTAAAAAAAAAAACCTATCACATGGTAACCTATGTGTTTTTAAAATATATTTAATAACAATATCTAGCAGGAGATGTAGTAACTACTAACATTCTCCAAATAGTAATAAGCATAAAAGGTACTCAATACTCCGAGATTTCTACAAAAGTAGTGGGATACAAAAAGAGCTGAGGTGTCTCGGTGACAAGTCCCGGTCCTGCTAATACTACCGGGGATTTTGCTTATATTCATACTTGCAGGAAATGCTATATTTCTGTTAGAGGTTAATAAAAACAGAGGTGTACATTTTGGGGCCCTAAATCTAGGACCCCCCTTCAAGGGTCTGGAAGTCTCAGGCAGAGAATCTTTGGATTTGGCTGATGAGATGTATAGATGAGCCGATAGGTGTGAGCTATTTGTGTGGGAACCAGAAGCAAGAGCTTAAATTATTTCAGAGGTCTGGAAGGATGAGCCACAACCACCAACAGAGCATTAACAGAGTTTTAAATGGGTTAGGAAAAAAAATCACTTGCAAGTAGTGGAAAAGGCAAACTTATCTTGATGGAAGTTCGTGTGAAATAAAGACCCTGGGGTCTTGGTTGATGATATTCACCAAATGAGCCAACTGGATAAGGGGAAAAGCAGACTCTTATGCTGAGCAGGGAACCTGATGTGGGGCTCCATCTCAGGACCTTGGGATCGTGACCTGAGCCGAAGGCAGAGGCTTAACCGACTGAGCCACCCAGGTGTTCCATGATCTATGTTTTAAGACACGTTGATGGGTCAGGAGTTTAGAGGCCAGGACACAGAATGGTGAACAACAGATCCCATGGCTGTGAGCTGAGAACTCCCAAAGCTCTAGACATATGCAATCACCTGGAATTCATTTGAACTTGTCTCAGAATATTCAAATCTGCTCCTCCATGGGGTCCGGAAGTCAGTGAATGGCAGCATCATCCATTCAGCTTCACATGCCAAAACCTTGGGGATCATCCCTGACGCCTCTTCTCCCCTCTTCCCACCTTCCAAGGCCAGCCTATCATGAAGCTCTGTTGATCTTGCTTCCCAGATTTCCCTTAAATTTGTCATTTCTCTTCATCTCCATCACCATCCTGGCACATGCTACCTCCATCTTGCCCAGACTACTGCAGTAGTTTCCCAGGGTCTATTCCTGCTCTTTGATTTGTTTTCTGTTGCCACCAAACATAAATCTGACCCTGCTACTTTATTTCAAATCCTTTAATGGCTTCCTGTTGATCTTAGAATCAAGAACAAAATCTTCCTGACCAAGTTTGCCCACCTCATTCTTCAGCATCCTCCCCGACTCTGTCCTTCATACACCACTGGCCTAGTTCCAGTTCCTGCAACCGCCCACAGTCCCTCCTGCCATGGCCTTTGCAGAATCTTGTTCCCCTCCCTGCTGTCTTTGCCTTGTTAAGTCCTGCTTGTCCTTCAGCAATCTTCCCCCACTTGGCAACCAAATCAAATCCCCTCTTGGTGCTTTCAGGCACAGGACTTTCTTCTTTGCTGTACTTACTCTAGGTGTGATTTTACTTTTTAAAGAAAATAATGAATAACAATATTATTTACTGAGCACCTATTACATGCCAGGACAATACTTATTACATATTTTATCTTATTTAATACAACATATGAAATAGCTAATGTTATTGCCATTTCACAGAAAAGAAAACTTAATTGTTTTTTTGGAAAGGATTTTATTTTTATTTTTGCGAGAGCGAGTGCAAGCACCAGCGTGCACGTGCACAACTAGTTGAGAGGGAGGGGCAGAGGGAGAGGCAGACTCCCCACTGAGCAGAGAGCCCATGCAGGACTCAATCCCAGCACCCTGATATCATGACCTGAGCTGAAGGTGCCAACTGAACCACCCAGGTGCCTAAAAACTTGTTTTAAGCAACTTGCTCAAGGCCACACAGCCAGGAAACTGCAAAGCTGGTCAGAAGCAGCCAGTAGGCTCTGGGCTCTCTGTTCTTTCTCTCCAGGATGCTGCCTGAGGGGACGAGGTTATGAACTCTCCATCACAGGTTGGATAATCCTGTTTTGGGAAGCTCCCAGGATCCCAGGCTGATTATCCAGCTCTAGAAACAGCCTGTACTCAGTTCCTGACATCAGACAAATTGCCCCCATTCATTGCATCCCTTCAGGCAGGACTCTCCAAGAGAATCTGTGATCACAAAAACCGTCTGTAGCTGCACCACCGAATAGGTAGCCACTAGTCATATGTGACTATCGACTACTTGAAATGGGGCTAATGTGGCTGAGGAACTGAAGTTAAAATTTTAGTTAATTTAAATTTAAATAGCCACAGGTGGCTATAGTGGCTCCTATTCTGGGCAGGGTAGCCTTAGAGAGTTTTCTCTACACTATAGGGAACTGTCACCTTGTCCGCCCAGCTTCTGCTGCTTTGCACCTGTCAAAAGGAAGCGTGTGACCTATTTCAGTTTTAAACACCCATAAAAAGCTTCTTACAAAGATGGCACTGAACTAGGCAAGCCATTTTGTAATCTGCTTTTCTCCCCCTCATGATAGGTAGTACATAGTTCGGCCACTATGCATACGGTGTCCTTTCTAAGTGTTGCCGGTATTCTACATTGTTGTGATGACCCACATTTTGGGACATTCAGGCAGTTTTTACAATACAATAACAGACACACTTCATCTTCTTCTTCTTCTGGACATTCAGGCAGTTTTCACAATACAATAATACAATAACAGACACACTTCTTCTTCTTTTTTTTTTTTTAAGATTTTACTTATTTATTTGACACAGAGAGATCACAAATAGGCAGAGAAGCAGGCAGAGAGAGAGCATGGGAAGCAGACTCCCTGCAGAGCAGAGAGCCCGACACAGGGCTTGATCCCAGGACCCTGGGATCATGACCTGAGCCAAAGGCAGAGGCTTAACCCACTGAGCCACCCAGGCACCCCTAACAGACACACTTCAATAAGTATCTTTGCATGTCTATCTCTGTATCCATGCGGGAGAACTTCAGTATGATACATTTCTAAAGGTGGAGTTGGTAGGTCAAATGACAGTCACATTCAAATAACTGGAGATACCGCCAAACCCCCCTTTAAAAGGTGTGACTGAAGTCGACTTTCAACAGAAGTATTATAAGTACTGTATGCTCCTGTGCAGTGACAACGAGGTTGCCAATCCCTAATATTTTTTTTCTAATCAGATGTTATATTTTTTCTTTAATTCCCTTTTCCTTAATTACTGGTAAAGATGAGAGCTTTTTCATTTGGTTATAAACAATTCATATTTTTTCTGTTTATTGTCTGTTACATCTTTCTACAGTCTTTTTAAAAAAAAGATTTTATTTATTTATTTGTCAGAGAGAGAGCACAAGCAGAGGGAACAGCAGGCAGAGGGAGAAGCAGGCTCCCCGCTGAGCAAGGAGCCCCATGTGGGACTCAACGGCAGGAACCTGCCATCATGATCTGAGCCAAAGGCAGAGGCTTAACCTACTGAGCTATCCAGGAGTCCCTCTTCCTATAGTCTTTCTACTCTGTTTTTCTTCTTACTGCTTTGTAAAAGCTCTCTGTATTGTCTATTTTGTTAAATATTTCTTCCAGACTAATTTGTCTCTTATTTTACTTAAGGTTAACCGTAAAAACGCTTTGTTAGTTTTGTGTCATTCTTGAGGATTTTATGCAGGACTGTTAAAGAAACGGAAAAACAAAACAAGCACGAGTGAGCATAACAGGGTCTTACACAGTTCTTGACATTTTGGTCAGTGTTCCCTCACACGTACTTCAAATCCCAGCCTCAGGTTTTTCTAGATGAACGATTGTGGGCAAATTTCCTAATCTCACTGGGCTTCAGTCTTCTAGTCTGTAAAGTGGGAATAATAAACCTTGCTTTATAGGAACTTGGGGATACTTGTAGTTCTGGATTTGGCTTAAGACGTTCCCTTCCCTTTCCCTGCAGTAGCCTCATGAATCAAATCAGACCCAACAACTGGTTTCTTTGAAAATCGTATTAAAGAAACGGGGTGGTGGGAGCATGGCGGACGTGGTAAAATTCACACTGAGTACATACGCGCCGAGTGAGGAGTAGCGCTCTTACCTCGCAAGAACGCTCTATAAAGTGCTGTACTCCATGAGGACCAGAGCTCAAGGACCTCAGCATCGTGTGACTCTAGGAGCGTCTCACCTAGGGGCCATATCCCCGCCTCTGTCAGGAAGCCCTCGGGGTCCCGCCTCCCGCCCAGTTCGGTAGGACTCGCCGTTAAATGCGTGAGCGGAAAGCGACGCGGAACCAAGTGGTACGGAACTCGGCTGTCTCCGACTCTCTCAATTAAAGGCCGGCCTCCTTCCAGTCCGCCTTCCTCGCGGTGCCTTTTGGGAGTTGTAGTCAGACGCGCTTCAACCCACTCCCGGGCGAGCCGAGACAAGACTCTAATTCCCAGAATGCCCCGCGGTGGGCGAATAGGTGCAGCGCCTATTCTTAGCTTCCCTACTTTTTCACTCCTTCGCCTCCTTTCCTTCTCTTCTGAATCCTCCACTCTGGACTCCTGTCTAGTTGTTTGTCCTTCTCCCCCTCTTTTTCTCTCATTTTCCATCGTCCATTCTCCTATTCCCGGGAGCCAAGGCGAGACTTTAGCTCCGATTAAGCGACGACTTGAAACTCCGGGTGCACGAGCGGGGAGCGACACGGAGTGGTGGTGGGGGGCCGAGAGAGAGAGGGGATGGGGGAGGCACCAGAGTTGGGTGAGAGGCGAGGAGTAGGAGGGACGTTGGAGAAAAGTTAGGAGACGCGACATGTCGATCAGGGTGAATGGGGTGAAGTCTTGCGGTGCAAAGAGGAGAGGTGGACTTAGATTTGGGAGACAAGGAGGAGAATGGTAGTTCATTGTTGTGCCCGGTAGGACCTGTGGGTCCAAGAAACAGATGGGAAGGACTGACAGATTTGGAGCTCAAGGGCTGATCTGACCAGGAGAGGGCAACAGAGAAGGGGATTGGGCTTAAACAAGTTTCCTTGCAACTGCTTAGGTAAAAATAAGACAAGACAGTGAAATTAAAAAAAAAAAAAAGATTTTTCTAATATGGGACAATTAACAATTCTCCAGTTTGGAAATTGAGAGAAGACTGTAGTTGAGGCCAGAAGTGGGGCGAGGAGGCAAGAGAGAAGTGGAGGTTGGTCAGGTCTGGTAGAAAGGAAAGGAGATGAATGACACAGAAGAGGATATCTTAGAAAGGATGGGTTATTATGGGGGCCAGCGGATCTGGAATAGGAATGAGGTGAGGGATGATACTGGCATGGATTGTGGGGGTGCATTTCTAACTTTGCATCTCTCAGGTGATGGAGAGCACCCCCTCAAGGGGTGGACTGAACCGAGTACACCTACAATGCAGGAATCTGCAGGAATTCCTAGGGGGCCTGAGCCCTGGTGTATTAGATCGATTGTATGGGCATCCTGCCACCTGTTTGGCTGTCTTCAGGTAAGGACCCCCTTCATTGCAGGGACCATGTTGAGGAAGTGTAATGGGGCCTTCAGACTGGAATAAGTTATCATGAGTTGAACCTTAGCCCTGGGGGGCTGGAAGGCTGAAATGTGTCAGGCGGAAACAGATGGAGCTGGTGGGAGCAGCAAGACTGATAAAGGTGTGGGGGGTGGGATGAGATGTTTGAGAGGTGGTTGAGGGCAGAGATGTAGATGAGGCAGTTTCTGATATTAACATTTTACCTGTACCCCCTTCCAGGGAGCTCCCCTCTTTGGCTAAGAACTGGGTGATGCGGATGCTCTTTCTGGAGCAGCCTTTGCCACAAGCTGCCGTAGCCCTGTGGGTGAAGAAGGAATTCAGCAAGTGAGTCTCTGTTGCATGCTCAGCAAGATATGGATTTCTCAACAGCTAGCTATTCCAAGTGTTCCTTGGAACACTTCCAGGAAATGTTAATGGATACACCACAAAACCTGTATTTAAATAAGTTTGAGAAATTCTGTGTACTGTATTTTTCCTCTTGGAAAGTTGTGATGTCTGCAACATGGTTCTGGTAAGGCATTGCCGTAAAGAAATTTGCCTTAAGAAGGCATTGTTTTTGCTGTGTGAAACGGTGTTTCAAGGGAAAACCAGTTCAGAAAAGGCAGACATGGAGGCCTTTATGGGCCTCCTCCTTTTTGTTCTCCAAACACTCCTCTTCTGTTTCAGAGCTCAAGAGGAAAGCACAGGGCTGCTGAGTGGCCTCCGGATCTGGCACACCCAGCTGCTCCCTGGTGGTCTCCAGGGCCTGATCCTCAACCCCATCTTCCGCCAAAACCTCCGCATTGCCCTTCTGGGTGGGTATGTCACTTCCATCTTCCTAAGCTAGGCCAGGGGAACTAGTATTTAAACTGCTGGTTGGGGTGGAGCACCTAAGGGCCTCTCTGGAACCTTGTGGGCTTTACCTTTGGGAGCTCCTTTAGGAATAATTTGGATGAGATGTAGCTGCATGACGTAGGAAAGGAATGTCTCCCACTCATAGCCCATAGAGATGAAGGGGGAAAGAGGACAGGGGATCAGGCAGGGAACACAGGCAGGGTTCCTTACTCTTGGTCCATTCTGGCATAGGGGCAAAGCCTGGTCTGACGACACAAGTCAGCTGGGTCCTGACAAGCACGCCCGGGATGTTCCCTCACTTGACAAGTATGCCGAGGAGCGATGGGAGGTGAGGACTTGGGACTCTGTGTCTCTCCTTGAGCTCCTATGTCTCGTGGCCCTTAGAGGCATTGTTCTCTCTATCCACTTCTGTTCCACAGGTGGTCCTGCACTTCATGGTGGGCTCCCCCAGTGCAGCTGTCAGCCAGGACTTGGCTCAGCTCCTCAGCCAGGCTGGGCTCATGAAGAGGTGAGGAAACCAGAGGTACATCAGATCCCTGCTAAACTGAGTATCTAGGGTGGGCTAGAAAGGATTGCTGAGTGGAGTATGGCCAGAGAGAAACCAAAAAAAAAAAAAAAATGTGAGAGGACAAGTGGGGATGGTGGCCTCTTGCTGCGTATCTCTGCCATTGTCCCTGTCTGTGTCTCCTGTGTCTCTAGCACTGAACCTGGAGAGCCGCCCTGCATTACCTCAGCTGGCTTCCAGTTCTTATTGCTGGACACCCCTGCTCAGCTGTGGTACTTTATGTTGCAGTATCTGCAGACAGCCCAGGTGAGGAGGCTGTTTGCTGACATGCTCTGATCTTCTCAGGACCCACTGAGAGACTACCTTGCAGACTGTTCCCTGATCCCTCATTTTCTCCCTTCCATCCCTGCCCCTTTGTCTCTGCGCATTCCTCCCTAGAGTCGGGGCATGGACCTAGTGGAGATTCTCTCCTTCCTGTTCCAGCTCAGTTTCTCTACTCTGGGCAAGGTAAGCAGGGGGATGGAGCTGGGGACTTAAGTGGGCAAGTTGGTGGGTAGAGAGATGAGAAGGGGAAATCAGGTTATGGGCAAAAGCGTGAAAGATAAGAATGAATAAAGCATTGACGGGAAAAGAGGGAATGAGTGTATGCGTTTGGGAAGGGGGAGGACGGGATGTTTTGATTCCAATCAACCACTTCTCTTCCCCAGGATTATTCTGTGGAAGGGATGAGTGATTCTTTGTTGAATTTCCTACAACATCTACGTGAGTTTGGGCTTGTTTTCCAGAGGAAGGTATGCATACCCAGATACGTAGCTTCTAGGAAAGAGACAGGGTGGTCTGTTGCCTTGGCCTTTAAAAAGGAGTGGGGTCTCAGATGGTAGTTAAACTTATAATGCGTATGGCCTAAGTGTAGAGTTGCTGAATCACTATATCATGCACCTGAAACTAATGTTACATTACGTGTCAACTATACTAAAAAAAGAGGGGTCTCAGCTGGCAGTAGCTAGAAGGGAGTTGCCAGGACTGAGTACTTAGGTCCCTTGGGGTTGTTAAATTGGGAGTTGAGCCTCTTGCCATCAGAAGGGTCTGGTGTCTCAGGCAGAAAGATGGTTAGTGACACCTGAGAGTGAGCTGGCCCTCTGTCTTTCCCTTCTGTCTTTTCCAGAGGAAATCTCGGCGTTACTACCCCACACGGCTGGCCATTAATCTCTCATCAGGTGTTTCTGGAGCTGGGGGTACTGCCCATCAGCCAGGCTTCATTGTCGTGGAGACTAATTACCGACTGTATGCCTACACTGGTGAGGCCAGAGGGCCCCAAGCAGCAGATAGAGGATGGAAGTGGGGAGAGGGAAGGGAGCAGGAGGGAGTGCCAGTTTGTGTTCATGTTTACCTGGAAGTTTACAGAGTTCTCTGACATTCCTCATCATACTTGAAGGTCTTGAGGGAATCGGGGTGTGGGAATAGACTTCTCATCTTATCTTCCTATCCCTGGGCCAGAGTCGGAGCTGCAGATCGCCCTCATTGCCCTCTTCTCAGAGATGCTCTATCGATTCCCCAACATGGTGGTGGCACAGGTGACCCGGGAGAGTGTTCAACAGGCCATCGCCAGTGGCATCACAGCCCAGCAGGTATTTCCACTTGGGGAAGGCGGGCCAGGAAGATAGGCTGCACTTGAGCTATGGGGTACAGGTTGCTCATCTTATAGAAGGCTGATATTGGCTCTGTTGGAGTAGATAGTGGTGAGTTGTCTCTGAGCATAGACCATGCACTTGAAGAGAAGTCAAGGTTCTAAGCGTCAGGAAAAAACACGGGAGTGGGGGAGGTATAGATTTGTGTCTCTACCACCAACCCCTTCCTAGCTGCATAAATGTCCTGGTTGCTTCACTTCTCTGAGCCTCACTTTCCTCATCTGAAAAATGGAAATAATAACAGTTCTCCCCTCACAGGGTTTGGGGAGGATTCAATGAGAGAATAGCAGCAAAGCCTTCGGCTCAGAGCCTGTCATGCAGTAAGTGCTAAAAAAAAATAAAGTTGCTGCTATTTTAAAAAAGAAAAAAACGGGACTATCGAAAGGGCAAATGTGCTAGAGAAGAAATAGCAGACGTGACCAGTGGGAACAGCAACTTGGGATGACAGCTGGACAGGGATGGCTTTATGACAGGCATATGGCTATGGATTTTTAAATAGCTGATATTCCAGTGACATTAGGTGACAGTTTAGGTACCTTTCCTGCCCTCTTACTTGAGCCTCTGATTCCATTCTTGTCTGTTTTCCTAGATCATCCATTTCCTAAGGACAAGGGCGCACCCAGTGATGCTCAAACAGGTACCAAGCTACTGGAGGCTGACAGTTCCTGGCACCTGGCGATGAAGTGATGGAAAGAGAAAGGGACAGCCAAATCTGGGGAACGAATAGAGGGGTGGGGTTGTCTGGGGCAGTATTCCTGAATCTTTACAGCCATTGCTTGCCCCTACAGACACCAGTGCTGCCACCCACCATCACAGACCAGATTCGGCTGTGGGAGTTGGAAAGGGACAGGCTCCGGTTCACTGAGGGTGAGTGGCTTCTGGTGGTTGATTCTTGGTCACTGGCCAGGGGAAGGACAGTTTAGTCTTGATGAACTGAAAAAGCTATTCATGTATTTTATATTTTTATTCCATGAAATGGGAGAGAAAAGCTGGCAAGACACTTTATTTTGGGGGTTAGTGTGCAGTGGTAAATAAATTGTCTCAACTCTGGAATGTGGACTTAGCTAGAAGAGGGAAATTGGGAGCAATAATTACGGTAATTTCTCTGTGGTGAGCATTAGTTGGTTTTTCTTATTGTGTTATATTGCCTTACTGAACATGGCTGGCTCACACTACTGTTAGGATGAGCTCTAGGACAGACAAGCATAGAGAATTTGGTTTTTAAATAGTGGCTGGCAAGCCCAGACCACTGCCCTGAAGCTGCTCCGCAGGGGCCTCACGTTTTTTGCCCTTTCTGCCTCCCGGCTGCCCCTGCCCCGCGGACTCCAGGTGTCCTGTATAACCAGTTCCTGTCGCAAGTGGACTTTGAACTGCTGCTGGCCCACGCTCGCGAGTTGGGCGTGCTGGTGTTCGAGAACTCTGCCAAGCGGCTGATGGTGGTGACCCCAGCGGGGCACAGCGACGTCAAGCGCTTCTGGAAGCGGCAGAAGCACAGTTCCTGAGAGCGCGGGCTCCGGGCGGGGCGGGGCGGGGCGGGGCGGGGCGGGGCGGGGCGTGGCGGCCGCGTGGAGGCGGGCGCGGCCTTAGAACTCAGGTGTTTTTATTTACACGTCGGACTATTAATTGTTTAATAAAGTTGTGGAAATGAGCCACGCGGCCGCGGGCCACTCCTCGCGAGACTTCCTCTCTCCTTGGAGGGCCCGCTTCTTGCGACGCCGGCAGCCATTGGACCGGAGGGCAGCGAATGGGGTCGAGCCGGCTACGGCGCATGCCTGGGGGTAGGGCCCCGCCTCCCTGCGCCGTGCGGCTTGCGGGTCACTTTCTGGGGTCGTAGTCGCTGCTCCCTTGGCTCCTGGGGCCGCGGGGCGCCCTGGGATAGCGGCGGGCTAGCCCGGTGAGCGCGCGCCGGAGCTGCCTCCGGAGGGGTGGGAGGTGCCGCCGCCGGGATCCGCGGTGCGACGGGCTGGGAGGGCCGGGCGGAGTGGGCGCAGAGGTAGCGCGAGACTCCTTGCGGGTTTCGCTCACGGGCGCCCTGAAGTCGACTGTCTCCCAGAATGCCTGAGTCCTTTCCCCGCCTGTGTGTCGGCGGTCAGCCACAGTCGCCGATGCAGAGGTTGAGGGCGGCCGACTCCCGACACCATGGCCTCTGGCCCTCACTAGAAAGCGTCGTGTGGGAGGGGGTAGACAGAAAAAAGACCAGTGCTAGTAGAAGGCAGGCAGGGAATAAGGAAGAGGGTGTGACCTACGCAGCCACATCTCTTAATGTGCTCTATTTGGAACAGATCTTGGCCCCTTTCAAGCACTCCTGATGCCTCATTTGCCTTTGGGCTATTTTCGATCACCAGTCTGGGGGCTGAGGCCCTTAGAGGGCCTCCCCAGGTTCCGTGCCCTCTCTACCCACTCAAAGCCCCATGGATCCTCCATCTCCCGAAGGAACCATGAAGCCAAACAGAAGCGCCAGCGAGAGAAGCAGGCGGCGCTGGAGGCTGGGATAGCCCGAAAGAACAAGGTTAGGGGTCAGCTTGTCCTTGGTTCTTTGAGAAAACTTTGGAGGGGGCTGGAAGAGACTGGTTGGATTCAGATGCCTGGCATATGCTAGAAATTGTATTTCCCCACCCCCGCTTTTTGGTCATTCTTTCCAGTCACCTGCAGAATCCAGTAAGGCCTGGACTCCTAAGGAGGTAGTGCTGTATGAAATCCCCACGGAACCGGGTGAAAAGAAAGGTAATTAGGGAACTTGAAGGCCTATTCACTCATATGTTTGTTGCCCACTTGGTCTGCTGAAATGCAGAACTTTGGTTCAGGACTTAGTGGAGCTCTCCTCTGCTGCTGCAGATGTCTCCCGTCTTCTGCCTCCTGCATACAGCCCTCAATATGTTGAGGCTGCCTGGTACTCTTGGTGGGTGCGAGAGGGCTTCTTCAAACCAGAGTATCAGGTTAGTACCTGGAAGGGAGGGATACTAAATGGTCCCCAGGACAGTATGGCCATTGAGCTTGGGTGGGCACAACTGAGCCTCAGAGTCTAGAGCTTACAGCCAGCCTGCCCAATAAAATGGGAGAGCTTGTCTTCACCCCTGGTGTCCAAAGGGTTTTCTTGGCAGGTTTTTCCCTTTCCTGTTACTTGCTGGTTTATCTTTACTGCAGTTCTTTCCACCTTGTGGACACCAGAGGGTGCTATTTCCCCAGGTAATACTCAGTCCTCTCTTGCTCTTTGCCTTTTCCACTTTACAGACCAAGCTGCCTCAGGCTACAGGGGAGACCTTCTCCATGTGTATCCCACCTCCCAATGTCACCGGCTCCCTACATATTGGGCATGCACTGACGGTGGCCATACAGGATGCCCTGGTGCGCTGGTGAGAGGGGTTGGGGATGCTTGCTTTCCTGGAGGGGAAGGAGGAAGTGAGGTAGTGTGGAAGCATCGAGAGTAAACATGCAAGCTCAGGGGTTCATGTGAGGGTGTTTGTTTTGCAGGCACCGGATGTGTGGGGATCAGGTGCTGTGGGTTCCTGGCTCAGATCATGCAGGAATTGCTACACAAGTATGCATTTTGCCACTTTGCCCTTTTGTTGGATGGAGGAGAGTTTTCCCAAAGTGATCCGATTCTCTGTTCACTTGCCTCCTGATCTTACTGTAGGCTGTGGTGGAGAAGCAGCTGTGGAAGGAGAGAGGAGTAAGGAGACACGAGCTGAGCCGGGAAGAATTCCTTAGGGAGGTGTGGAAGTGGAAGGAGGAGTGAGTACGATGGGTGGAGGTGGAGGGGCCGAGGTGGCAGGCTTGGGCCGTGCTTCCCAGCCGTTCTCCCTGACTCGATGGGCTCTTCCCATCCAGCCCTAATCTCCCTCAGAGAGGGGAACTCTGGGTTCCTTTAGCTTTCAGCAGGGTTTCCAAGCTGTCTCTGTGTGTGTATTATATGTATATATATATATTTTAAATGCACATATTTTTGGACATGTATGTATAATTTTTGTCTACTTATCCCATGTTTCCTTACCTTTCACCATCCCATCTACTTACCTATTTCTCCTCTCCATTTGCTTGAAATTACCCTCATTCTTACAGGCCTGTTACCACGTACCACTTTCTCTGTAAAGTTTCTTTTGGTTTTTCCCAAATTAGCTGCCCCCTCCTCTGTTACCATAGAACTTTATGTTGTGTTTTGTTTTAAGTATACTCTACACCCAGTGTGGGGCTTGAACTCATTGCCTCAAGATCCAGAATCACACGCTCCACCAACTGAGCCAACCAGGTGCCCCAGAACTTTACACTTATTTTAATGCCACAGAAGTTCCCTGCTGAGTTTGTGTGTCTGTCTCCATTGGCTTCTAGAGGCTAGATTAATGTCATACTCCAATACTTGGCATTGCCGGTAGTATCACTGGTCCTGGTACATAGTTGGTGCTCAGGACAAGTTTGCTGACCAAAATCTGTCTGGGCACAGAAAAGGTGGAGAGATCAGTGAGCAGCTCCAAGCTCTGGGGGCCTCCCTGGACTGGGACCGAGAGTGCTTCACTATGGATGCTGTGAGTGCTCCATGCCTTGCTCTCTGTGGGTATTGAGGCAGTGTCTAGAGACAGGTGTGGGCAGGCAGGATGCTGTGTGTGTTGGGGGTGGAAGTAGGGAGGGAATGCCTGGGTCCCTGGGTGGGGTGATGGGCTAAGAAGGGGCTGTTGGATAGAGACGCTGAGGTCATTTCTTAGGGCTTCTCGGTGGCCGTGACTGAAGCTTTTGTGCGACTCTACGAGGCAGGCTTGTTGTACCGGGGCCAGCAGCTTGTCAACTGGTCCTGCGCTTTAAGATCAGCCATCTCGGATATTGAGGTGAGGCAGAGGAGGAGGGCAGGTTGGGAGAGCTCCTAGGTGGGCAAAAAAAACCTCAGACTCTGCAGCCACATGGCTAGGATTCACTGAGTCCTGCCACCTACCCGCCATGGGAACTCCGGCAAGGCCTTAGCCTCTGTCACCCTCAGTTTCCCCAGTCAGTTAGGGCTGAGTGAAATGCCTGTGTCAGAAGGGCGTCATGAGAATTAAATAAGAATTCATGAAAGGTGTTCAGCATGATACTGGTGCACAGTTTAAGTGCTCGGTGAATGTTTCTGTAACTGTGACTGAATTGATGGGGAGGTGGCTCCTGAATCCTTGGAATGTCTAGATGGGCTGCAGGGAGCCCAGGGCAGGTGGGGGAGTGAAGATGGGAAGCCTGCAGAAAGGCTGCTCTCCAGCCCTGCTGCTTGGATTCCTCTAGGTGGAGAGCCGGCCACTTCCTGGCCGCACGGAGCTTCGACTGCCTGGCTGCTCCAGCCCTGTGTCTTTTGGCCTTCTCGTTTCTGTGGCCTTCCCTGTGGATGGAGAGCCTGGTGAGGGTAATCCTCAGAAAGGTTGCCTGCTTATCTCTGCTTTCTTGCGCATGTGTTGGGTTGATGGGAAGGAACCCACAAATCCATTTCCCACATGGCCTGGTGGGAGGCACATAAGGAACCTTGGGGTAGTATTTGCATTCTTGTGGGCATTTATTCTAGATATTCTGTGTCACGTGTGAAAAGTGCATGTGGTACTTGCCTGTCAGAAGCTTAGCATCATTCTACAGGAGGCTGCTATTCTGAAAGAGACAAAAAATCAATTCTGAAGTGTGATTTGAAAACAGTAAGTGCTTGGAAGAATTCAGAGAAAGCAAAGGATTAGCTGGCATAGACGGAGGATGTTTCCCAAGGAAGGGCTGGTGCTTGCCCCAGAGAAAGCACAGCATTTGTGATTAGAGTCTCGAGAACTCTCAGTGTTTTCTGGGCACCATGTAAGGATTCTGGTTGCTTTTATTCACGATCTACCTGTTTCTCCCATGCACATTTTTGAGAAATTCCTTAGCACCAGACAGCCTCCCAGGCTTCTGGTCATCAGCTTACATGGAAACCCTTGGCTCCTAATTTTCTCTAGTTGCTCCGGGGGCCTGCTCAACCTTGACATGTTCTCGCCTACTCCCTTTTCTGGTTCTTCTGGCTCCAGTTATGGGAGTGAGGGGCCATGGCAATGACCAGTGTTGAGTGCTTGACTTTTGTCTTTAGATGCAGAGGTTGTAGTGGGAACCACAAGGCCAGAGACATTGCCTGGAGATGTGGCTGTGGCTGTTCATCCTGACGACTCCCGATACACGGTAACACACAGTGTACTCTCTGCCACTCGCTTGCTTGTTTTTCCTGTCCTTTTTTGATGGTAGCTCCTTCTTTTCTTCAGTTTCATCTTCCTAAGACTTTTCTCGTGTCAGTTCTCTAGTGTCTCTGACTATATGCCTTTCTTTTCTTGATGTTCTATTTTTTCTCTCGCTCAGTGGTTGACAAATTATGGCCCATGGGCCAAATCCATCCCATTGTCTATTTTTGTATGATACGCACTTGCTTGTTTACACATTATCTGCAACTGGGTATCATGACCTCACTGCTGCAGTGGCAGAGCAGAGTAATTGTGCAGAGACTGAATTTGCCTCTTGGCCTGCAAAGGCTAAAATACACCCTGGCCCCATAAGAAAAAGTTTACTGACCACTGCTCTAGCTCTTTACCTTCTGGTTTTCACCCTATTATTCCCAGGGTTCTCACGCTCAGCCCAGACCTTTGCACTCCACATGTGTGCTTGTCCTTGATCTCACTCCCTTCCTTTCAGCATTTGCATGGGCGACAGCTTCGTCACCCCTTGACTGGGCAGCTTCTCCCCCTCATCACAGACTCTGCTGTTCAGCCACATGTGGGCACAGGTAGGTGGGGGTCACAGAAGGCAAGTAGGCTGGGGATTCTGGAGGAGTGGGGAGCACCAGGAAGAGGAAAGGAGGGGAGGGTAGTCTCAGTGGATAGTGAGACGAGAAGAGAAGGGAGGGATGGGGGCATGGGCAGTAACAGGTGAGGGGTCAGTGCTCACGGCGGTTCTCCTCTCCCAGGGGCAGTGAAGGTGACTCCGGCACATAGCCCTGCTGATGCTGAGCTGGCGGCCCGGCACAGCTTGAGCCCCCTGAGTGTCATTGCAGAGGATGGGACCATGACCTCCCTCTGCGGGGACTGGCTGCAGGTGGTACTGGCCTCCGTGTCACCCCATTCTTTGGGGGCACTCTCTGCCTCTTTTCACCTCCTCCCCTCTTTCACTTTCTTGTGTTTTTTTTAGCAACCTTTACCCTTTATTGTTGCCATCATCTCCCCAGGGTCTTCACCGATTTGTGGCCCGAGAGAAGATTATGTCTGCGTTGAGGGAGCGGGGCCTGTTCCGAGGCATCCAGAACCACCCCATGGTGCTTCCTATTTGCAGGTAACCCCATTTTAACTCTTTTGACGTAGGACTTCTCCAGGAAGGGAGTGAATAAAGCTGAAGAGGGCAAAAGGGTGGGCTCTGTACGTACCCCTTTGCGAGGGAACAGAAGCTCTGTGTCAGTTTTATTTGCTGTTCTGTTCTCGGTTCTGAGGGCCTGGCGTGTAATAGGGTCCCATGTCCCTTGGGGGAAAAACACAGAACCCAAAGAGCAGTACACTTAGCCTGTCTCTCTCTCAGCCGTTCTGGGGATGTGGTTGAATACCTACTGAAGAGCCAGTGGTTTGTCCGCTGCCAGGAGATGGGGGACCGAGCTGCGCAGGTGAGGCTGCAGTGTGCGGAAGGGGCCAGCGCCTTGGGTGGCGGGAACTCCCTGCAAACTGGAATGAAGAAACGGGGAGCTTGAGGCCTCCTGATCCAGAGACCTCTGGCCCTAGCATTTGAGAGGACAGCTGTGGGATGGAGGCAGGGTGGCCTAGACGGGGCTGGCTCATCTCCCACTCAAACCCAGAAGCTTCTTGGGAGCCTTGAGGTCCTTTCTGAGTAACAGCACCATCTGAGAGGCCACTTGTCCCATCCGGGAGGGTACAGGTGCAGGAAGCGAAGCACTGTCTAAGGGCCTTTTTCTCCAGGCTGTGGAGTCAGGGGCTCTGGAGCTCAGTCCATCCTTCCACCAGAAGAACTGGCAGCACTGGTTTTCCCACATCGGGTAAGGGTGAGGGGAGCTCTGTGGAGGTGGGGTGGGGTGATGCCCTGCTTATGCTAAGGAGTTACTGACATCCTTCCTGCAGGGACTGGTGTGTCTCCCGGCAGCTGTGGTGGGGCCATCAGATTCCTGCCTACCTGGTGGTGGAGGGGCACACAAAGGTTGGTAGGTGGAAGAGGATGGGAGGGCTGGGCATGGTGGAGGGAGAAGTAGCCATAGCACAGGAGTCAGAGGACTTCCAGGGCCAGTCCTGGCTCCCAGCCTTTCCTGGGCTTCATGCCTTTAGTCATGTCACCCACCCTGTGGTCAGAGCTCCTGAGCTGGACCTTCTTCTTCCCACTGCCAGAGGGAGCCAGCCGTTCCTAGATCACATGGGAGAATGTGAAACTCAGTGATGTTTCTTTCACACCTGGTGAGTGTTACTCTTCCTCACTCTTTCCACCCCTTACTTTTTCTGTAGGGTGATAAGGGAGACTGTTGGGTGGTTGGGCGGACAGAGGCCGAGGCCAGAAAAATAGCTGCAGAACTGACAGGGAAACCAGGGGCAGAGCTGACCCTGCAGAGGGGTAAGTGTCTGAGTTGTGGAGGGCAGGGGTGGGAGGCTGGGCCGTTGGGGAGCAGATCCTGAGGTGGAGGAGGTCGTGTTGGGAAAGTTGAGAATGGGGCAGAGGGTCTGATAATGGTGTCTGCTGGGGGGGACGGGTACAGGGATGGGGGGATTGGGCTGGAAAGATGCACAGCAGTGGGCTTGAGGTTCCATCTGCCCCCATTCCCTATTCTGTTTCCCAGATCCTGATGTCCTGGACACATGGTTCTCTTCAGCTCTTTTCCCCTTTGCTGCCCTGGGTTGGCCCCAAGAGGTGAGGCGGGCTGTGAGGAAGAGAGTGAAGGTGGGGATGATGAAGTAAAGATCTTGCTCCCCCAAGAACCTTGAGGAGAGCTATAGGCACAGAGCTTGGCTTCTCATTACTTCTCTTTTTCTCTAGACCCCAGACCTCGCTCGTTTCTACCCCCTGTCACTTTTGGAAACGGGCAGTGACCTTCTGTTGTTCTGGGTGGGCCGCATGGTCATGTTGGGGACCCAGCTCACAGGGCAGCTCCCCTTCAGCAAGGTAATGGCCTTCAGTGCCCAGCCCCTCTCTTTGACCCCCCAGTTTTCCTTAAATCTTGTTCTCTCTTCTAACCCTTATTGTGCTGTTGTCTGTGGTCCCAATTCCTGATTTACTAACTCCTCTAACCCCTGATGCATAGAGGCATCTTCCAGGGAAAGCACCTCCAGGGAAAGGCTCCCCCAGCTCCTCTGCTGACTCCCTCCATGCCCCCAGGTGCTCCTTCATTCCATGGTTCGGGACAGGCAGGGCCGGAAGATGAGCAAGTCCCTGGGGAATGTGTTGGACCCACGAGACATCATCCATGGGGTGGACCTGCAGGTCAGGATGAAGAGTTTTGTGAAGGATGGCATTTGTGGGGGAGATGGGAGCTTGAGGAGAGAGGGGCCAGCTGGAAGGGATAGTGACTGGGAGCCTTGTAGGGGCAGCGTCCCTGACCAAGGCCACTGAAGTCCTTACATATCCCAGGTGCTGCAGGCAAAGCTGAGGGATGGGAACTTGGACTCCACAGAGCTGGCGATCGCGACTGCAGCACAAGTGAGTCACCAGCATCTGCCTCTCTCAGCCTCAAGCTCATGGCTGCCGGTCTCCTGCGTAGCCCAGGCTTCTGGCCTTACAGCTGCTTAGACATCGGCCACACCTCCTCTCCCTCTGATTGCAGAGAAAGGACTTCCCTCATGGGATCCCTGAGTGTGGGACAGATGCCCTGCGATTTGCCCTGTGCTCCCATGGGGCCTTAGGTAAGCCTGGGCGAGGGAGGGGCTAGGGCTGTAGGCCCCATGATAGAGGGGTGGGCCAGAACTCCCTGTGCCACTGCCACCCACGTGCACGCTCCCCCCTCCCTCTCCCTCTCAGGGGGCGACTTGAACCTGTCTGTCTCTGAGGTCCTGAGTTCCCGGCATTTCTGCAACAAAATCTGGAATGCCCTGCGCTTTATCCTCAATGCCTTAGGGGAGAAATTCGTACCCCAGCCTGCAGAGGAGGTAAGAGTAAGAGAGGCTTGAAGGGCAGAATCATCAGGTGTCTGAGGGTTGAAGATGGGATTTGGAGGGAAAGGAGATGAGAGTCGGTCATCCCGTCCTGAAGCCCCCTTCTGCCCGCAGGTGTCCCCCTTGTCCCCCATGGATGCCTGGATCCTGAGCCGTCTTGCTCATACTGCCCAGGAGTGTGAGCGAGGCTTCCTTGCTCGAGAGCTCTCACTTATCACCCATGCCCTACACCACTTCTGGCTCCACAACCTCTGTGATGTCTACTTGGTAAGTCAGACTGGGGTCACAGAGTTTCATTCCACCCTGCATACCTGCTTCCTGTTCCCCTTGAGATCGGGTTCCCTGGCAGAGAACTCTTTTTTTTTATTATTATTATTTTTTTAATGTTAAATATTTACAGAATCATTTTTTTAAAAAGATTATTTATTTATTTATTTATTTGAGGGAGAGAGTGAAGGAGAGAGCATGAGCAAAGGGAGTGTCAGAGAGAGAGGGAGAAGCAGACTTCCCGCCGAGCAAGGGGCCCGATGCAGGCCTCTATGAAGGACTCCACGCTGTTGCACTCCAGGATAATGACCTGAGCTGAAGGCAGATGAGACACTGAGACACCCAGGCGCCCCTCTGTCTTTCTGATAGGCAAAAAACCTTAGTGCTTTGCTTTCAAAACTATGCAAACCACGCTGACGATTTTAACCCCCTTCCCACCCCTGAGAATCCTGGCCATAGATTTCCGCTTTTCATTTGCTCCAAAGTGTGTTCTGGGACAACCAGTGGTGTCCAAGATGCTGTGTGCTCCTACCTGTGTTTACCCACAGCATTTTCCACGGGCAGGGCAGCAGATGTGTGGGAAAAGGATGTGGTTGTGGCTTTGGCTTGCCCCTGACTCTGTGGCTTCTTCCCTAGGAGGCTGTAAAGCCAGTGCTGTTGCACTCGCCCCATCTCCCAGACCCCCTTCAGGTCCTGTTCTCCTGTGCTGATGTCGGTCTCCGCCTCCTCGCCCCACTCATGCCCTTTCTGGCTGAAGAGCTCTGGCAGAGGCTGCCCCCCAGGCCTAGCGGCATTTCTGCCCCTAGCATCTGTGTTGCTCCCTACCCCACTGCCCACAGCCTGGTGAGTCTCATGGCAACGGGACCATGGGTGAAGGGGTGGGGAGCAGTCTTCTTGAAGGGTGTGGTGCTGTGGGGTCTCGGGTCTACTTTAGAGTCTTTAGGAGGATGAGTTGTTCCTGCAGGGCTGTGGCGGGGGCAGTCTTAGCCCAGTGGGCAAGAGCAGGACCACACTGCTGTGTGACCGTGCCTCAGTTCCCCATCTTTAGCCACGGTTATGGTGAGGATTAGATGTTAGTCCTAGGATGGCCCCCAAATATCTGTGGTTTTAAGCTTGAATAATGTCAGAAGGGTAAATGCCATAAACTCACCCCCAAGTGATTTAAAGTTTAACTATGTAAATTTTCTTATGCTTATTTGGTTGTGTGAGTTTTGAGTAATAGAGTTTAAGTTCTAACTTACGTCTGATCGTTCGCCTTTGATGAGAACAGTTAACAGACATCAGCCACAGCTGCCAGCTGAGACCTGCATAGGCAGTGCCCCAGGTTTTGCTTGAGGTGGTGAATTCTTTGTGTGGTGGGGAGGACAGATTCTGTTGCCTGAAGCAGACTGGGTTGTGCAGGTGTGGGACAGAGCCAGGAGAGTTGCTGCTTTGTCCCAGGAGCCTGCTTGTCAGCTCTGGGTCTTAATCTGCAGGAGCACTGGCGCCAGCCGGAGCTGGAGCAGCACTTCTCCCGGGTCCAGGAGGCTGTGCAGGCACTGAGGGCTCTCCGAGCCACATACCAGCTCACCAAGGCCCGGCCCCGAGGTGAGCTGGGTTCTGGGTCCCTAAGTCCTGCAGAAAGAGGGGGCCGGCAGAGGAACCTGGGGGAGCCTGGAGGGCAGAGTCCAGAGTTAGGAGGTGCAGGATGGGCAGGAAAGCAGAGTCTTGTGGTTTGACCGTGACAGTTTCCCTTTCTTCCTCAGTGCTGCTGCAGAGCTCAGAGCCTGGAGAGCAGGGCCTCTTTGAGGCTTTCCTGGAGCCCCTGGGCACCCTGGGCCGCTGTGGGGTCATGGGCCTCTTACCCCCAGGTGTTGCGGCGCCTTCCGGCTGGGCCCAGGCCCCACTCAGTGACACCACTCAGGTGTACATGGAGCTGCAGGTGCCCAGAGGAGATTGGAGGAGGAAGGGAGGGATCAAAAGGATGTTGGGAGGAGGGCAAGGGGCAGGCTCTGTAAAAGTGAGGAGGGCTTCTGAGAATGGGGTGGACAGAGATATTGGACAGGCTGCAGGTGAAGCAGAGCTGCGGGTGGTGCAGAGAGAAATCTGAACCCTCACTGTTCTCCTGCAGGGCCTGGTGGACCCCCAGACCCATCTGTCTCTGCTAGCTGCCCGAAGACACAAGTTGCAGAAGCAGCTTGATGGCCTCATGTCCTGGACCCCATCAGAGGGAGAGGCGGAGACTAAGAGGCAGCAGAGGGTGAGGCTGGAGGCCTGACTCCCTGTAGGCATGTGGGCTAGAGGGTGTGGGCCCTAATATCTGGATCCTCACCTGCTGCTCTTCTCGTCTAGCTTTCTTCCCTCCAGCTGGACTTGTCGAAGCTGGACAAGGCGGTCTCTCACCTCCGGCAGCTGATGGATGCATGTCCTGGCCCTGGGGAGCTCTGAGCCCCAGCTCACTCTTGGGGAGAAAAAAAACCCTGCCTTTGGGGACAAACATCTGGCAGCTGTCGGCATTGATGGCGCCTCTGAGACCATGTGGCTCACCTCTCTCATTTCATAAATGGGGAAACAGATTGGCTTGGTCGGTGTCACTGGGTGTCCTTGAGATGCTGACATTCCTGCCCAGCCTTCCTCCTATGCAGTCCCACTTGCAAGTTTAGGAATGAGATAAACTTTTAAAATCCCAAACATTACTGTCTGTGGTCCTTTTATCCCTCTTCCCCTAGTGGTGACTTTCTTGCGTCTCAGTTGTTCGCTGAGACTTTGGTCTAGGAAATGAGGGGATCTACTTCTTAGCCCTGGGCTGCAGTGGAAGTGGGTATGCTGCTGGTGCCTGCCTCACTGGAAGAGAGAGGCACTTCCTAGGAGCATCTGGGTACAGTGACTCAGGTTCCACCTACTTCTTTGAATTATTGCCAGTGCCTTGGCTTCCGCAGGCCCTTCCTCCTCACCAGATGGAAGCTCCCCTGTTTCCTTGGCCTTATCTTGGGGGCTGCTGGAGAGGAGTAGGTACTTCCTGTAGGCCCGAGGGGCTGCAGGGTGCATTGGGGCCGGAGTGCTGCTTCCATTCTGTGTCCGTGACACCAGGGTGTCCACATGTACATCCCCACAGATAAAGACACCCACCCACCCACCGTGAACATCTTATGTCCTCCCCATGGAATTCGGGGGCCTGTTTCTTACACGTCCAAGTTATATTCTATCCAGCAGCTCTGAGTAGCTACTATTTATGGTGGGCCTATCAGGGTCTGGGTCTTCAGTGATCCTATTGAGAACATCATGGTAGATGTTTGCTCCATTTTGGAAATGAAGAAATGTCCTCCGAGAATAAAAGCAACTTGTCCCAAATATCAACTGGGATTCAACCCAGTAAACAGGGGCAGTTCTTTTTGGCCACTATAAGCAAGCTTCATATAGAATGGTGGCTTAGGCAAACTGGATGTTTCTTCTGGGCAGAGGTAGGGCAGGGCTCTGCAGGAATGGAGGCCCACACCTCACTGAATCTGATTTTGTGCCATTGTGCTGCACTCCTTCCAACTTGGTGTCTAAGATCTGTTCCAGCTCCCATCCTCCCTCCCCCCTCCCCTGGCCCCATTCCACCTAGAAGGAAGAGGGAGAGGAGAGGAGGGCAGCAGCTTCCTGTCTTCCCCCTTTGAACAAGTACTCCTTGAGTACTTAATACTGTGTGCTAGGGCCCTATCCTGGACCCTTGGATTTATCAGTGAGTGAAACAGATCTTTGCCCTTATACTTGCATTCTAGTAAAGAGAACATATGTAAGTAAGTTCACTGCAGCGTGTCTGAGTCATAAATGCTATTGGGGAAAAAGTAGACCACGATAACGGGTGGGGAGCAGGTTGTAGTATTAAGTAGGGGGTCAAGTAGAATTCATTGTGAAAGTGAGATTAAGCAAGGACTTGCCGGAGCTGTAGGAATTAGCCAAATAGGATGTGTGGGAGGGAAGGGCCAGAGCAAAACTAAGACGCAAGCATTCCTTGAGTACTCAAAAGTGTAACAAGGAGACCAGTGTTGGGGGCAAGAGCAGGGGTAAATTCCATTGTGGGGTAGGGGGTTGGAAGGCTTGAGGCAGACCATCCAGGGCTATGCTATCCAAAATGGTTGCCACTTAACTAATTAAAATTAAACACAACTAAACCTTCAGCTCCTTGGTCACACTAGCCACATTTCAAGTGTTTGATAGCCACATGTAGCTAGTGTCTACCATATTGGTCAGTGCAGGTCAGTCTTGGAAGAGAGATTTTTGAGAAAAGAATCAGGAAATCACAGCCTGGTGATCCTGGGCCCTGAGATCTAGGAATCAGTTTAAGGAGCAGTTAGCTGTTTGCTTCTCCAGTCTTTTTGGATATCCAGACATCGAGTCTCCCAGCTTGGTTAGGGCCTTATACCGAACCCATTGGGGCTCACCTGCCCACTAGTGCAGGCTAGGAGCAAGTCATGAAACACTGGGGCCCTTTGCGGCTCCCAGTTGCTTCTCTTCTAGGCTGCTGGTCCCAGGACAAATGTATAGGAAACTAGAGGAATTTTGTTGCACAGTTTTTTTTTTTTTTAAACTCCCCCATTTATACGGAGTCAGGCCTTCACCTCCCTCCAAAGGAGTCAGCATCTCATTTCACATGGTGATGGTGTGTAGGTGGGAACTATGATAGGCAGGAGTGAGGACTGGAGAACAGGAAACGATTACATTAATACTCCCAAATGGTCAGGTTTGGGCTGCATGCTTGCATTTTGAGAGAGGTAGTAAGAAGTCAAGATAATCTTGGGTGAGGAGTCCAATGAGTGCCTGTGTCAAGACTATCAGGAGAAGGAGGACCCTGGATCCCTGAGGGGACAAGGACTTATATGTTGGGACGAGGGTTCTTCCTTAACCACCCTTATTGCTGATTCCTACTGATCTGACATGTGTCCTAAATGGCTGATGCATGTAATCCTCCCAGGAGTGCAAGCAGCAGGTACCATCAGTTATCCCATGTTGCCCATGAAGAAATGGAGGCACCAAGACGGTAAGAAATTCACCTAGGACTCAAGTGTGGGCCTGTGGGACTGAATGTCCTCAGAGTCAGCCAGTAGGAGCTCTGCTCCCCTACTCACCCCATCCACCCCCACCCACCCTCTTCCCCACCACTTACACCAGGCTGGCCATCTCCTCACAGGTGGAACCTCTCATCTCCCACTGGGGCTGCCTCTGACCCCTGCCTCCTACCCTAACTGACCTGTGCCGAGTCACACAGGTTCTGTTCACATTGCTCTCTGGGCTCCTGAGCTCCCAGCCCCAAAGCTGAAGCAAAGAGAGATGAAATGAAAATCTTGCTTAAGCCAAGACATTTGTCTGGTGTCGGACTTGTCTGCTGCTGATGGCCCTCAAGTGACTTACCCTTGGTAAGCCTCAGTCCTCATCTGTAAATTTCAAGACTGCTGCGAGCATCGAAATGGGAAAGCATTGAGCCTGGAACAAAGTAAGAATTCCATGCAGGCGGAGAGCCTGAGTGGCTCAGTGGGTTAAAGCCTCTGCCTTCAGCTCAGGTCATGATCCTAGGGTCCTGGGATCGAGACTCACATTGGACACTCTGCTCAGCAGGGAGCCTGCTTCCTCCTCTCTCCTCTCTCTCTGCCTGCCTCTCTGCCTACTTGTTATCTCTGTCTGTCAAATAAATAAATAAAATCTTAAACAAACAAACAAAAAAGAACTCCATACAGGCTTCTTTGCTTTATTTCTAGGTGTTATGAGGATCTCAGCTTAAAGTGTTAGTTCACACACATGGGTATATGAGTGTGGTGTGTGTGTCCCCAAACAGTTAATTCCCCAGATTCTTTCTAGGCCTTTCAAACTGGTGTTGAGGGACAGGATATCCGTCCTGGAACGTCTCTGCTTAATAAGGGGGAGATCAGAGACTTTGGTGTCCCAATTCCATTTTCTTTCTTCTTTCCTTCCTCCCTCCCTTCCTTCCTTCCTTCCTTCCTTCTTCCTTCCTTTCTCTCTTTCTTCTTTCTTTTTTTCCTTCATTCCTTCCTTTTTTTAGATTTTATTTATTTGACAGAGCATGCACACAAGCAGGGAGAGTGGTGAGCAGAGGGAGAGAGAGAAGCAGACTCCCCGCTGAGCAGGAAGCCCCATGTGGGACTCAATCCCAGGACCCCGGGATCATGACCTGAGCTGAAGGCAATCACTTAATCAACTGAGCCATCCAGGTGCTCCCAATTCTGTTTTCCTGCTGGACCTCTGCTCATGAACACACAAAGGCAGGTCATTGAATTTACATTTACTGCTCCTCAGCAGGGTTAGGGCATCCCTTTTGTACCTTGGTGGCCAAATGCCTGGGCCAAGGGAGGTACACAGGTTTTGACTATTCTCAGACTTTGCAGATGACGTGAAGTGGGGATCCTGCATGACGGAGGGTGACATTGGTCCCCGATGGGAGATGGAGGAGGAAGCAGAGCTGGGGGAGAGAAAAGGTTAGAGGGAAAGGTGTAAGATGGCTCCCATTCATCCCTTGGTGGTGGCCAAACATCAGCAGAGAGGCCCACAATGAATCAGAAATACACTTTGAGGTCATGCAGCCCTCTCTCCCCTCCCAAAGATCTACCTTTTCGAGCAATTCCAGAAAGTTGGAGTCATAGGAGAAATTTGCTAGAAAGGAGTCCTTCAGCTTCAGCTGCAAAATCATTCCTGGCCCTAGGGATCCAAAAACAGAGTTTATGGCCCAGTAATTAGGGCCATATTCCCTCAGAGACACACGTACCTTCCCCTACACCCCCTACCCCCAGTTCCTCTTCCCCGACAATGGCCTTTCAGAACCTATCGATGCAGGTGTTCAGCCCCAGACTGAGAGCTCAGAACTGGGTGCCCTGTCCCTCTCACCCTCCTCTTTGGCCTCTTCCTGCCATGAGCACCCAGGCCTCAAGCCATCCCGCCCTCACCTGTTCCCTGTGAGCTGCCCAGGAGAGTCAAGAAGAGAAAGAAAGGCATCCTGGCCCCCATTGTGGCCACCTTGCTTCTTGCTTCCCTGATGGAAGAGTTGTCTGAAGCTCTGACTGGTCTCTCCTTACCAGGCCTGCCTTTCTACACTCCACTCAATCCTTAAGCCCAGGTATTTGGGGGAAAATGGGAGAGGCAAGCTGGGTAACTGGATTTTCCAGTTTCCCCAGTAAGGCTTGAGGACCCAGGAGAGGGCCATTCAGTGGGCTGTTGAGGAAAATAGAAAGTGGTTCCCTTTCCTCAATCCTGTGCCCCCCTTTCCCTGTATCTGGAGACTTGGGGAGGGTGCCCAGGCCTACAGAAAGGGAAGTTAAGGAGGTGTCCCTCTGTAAGTGTCTGGGCCCCACCCAAGCCTGGGCCTCTCCTTGCTCTTTAGAGATTAATGATTAACTGCAATTAATTTCCATCATTCATGCCACGAAAGGGCTCAGGAATGTGGGCCCAAAAGGGAGGGGTAGATTACACCCAAGTTTCTTTCCAAACCCAGGTATCCTGCCTCCCCAGGCACAGCGGCTTTCTAGATGAGAAATCTGGGTAAGGGGGAACCTTCACCTTTGAATGTTTTGTTTTGATTGTTCTAAAACATCTACTCAGGTGGAAACACAAGTTTCATCAAATATCCTCCCACCTCCTGCCTTATGAACACTCACCCTCCCAATCCACAGCTATGTACACAGGCATTCTCAATGATGAAAACAAGGACAGATATGGAGGGAGAGTTTGAAGCCCATCTAGTTTACCATTTTTCATTACAAATTAGGAGAACAAGGTCCAGAGAGGGCATATGACTGACTAAGGTCACATCACAGGTTTGCAGCAGAGAGATTAGAACCCACCCCTCCATATGCCAGACATAGGGACAAGCTCAACAGATTGACACGCTGGTCACATAAGCCCTCAGAACACACAAAAGCACAAGCCCTTTGTCTCCCTACTTGCATGCCTGTGTATTATCTCCCTCCTCCCTGGAAGACCAGTGGGACCAAGCACAGAGGGATGGAAGCAGTGAGACCACTGGGCAGACTCAAGGAGAGAAGCTAAAAGCAAAAGCAAGGAAGTGGAGAGATGAAGGGAGACACTGTCTACACCATAAAGATAAATAAAGTGAGGCATCCAAGGACCCCCAGACTTGCACAAGAGAGCAGGCAGAGAAGAATGGAAAGAATAAATGGACAGAAAGATCAGTGGGCACCAGAGGTACGAGCGGGGGTAGGAGGCAGGAGCACAGGCAGATGCACTGGGGCATCTGAGTCTTCTTAAGAGGAGAGTGAGGGCACCCTATGTCTTTCCCAGCTGGAGATCTCTTCCAGGCTCCCCACTGTCTCTGGGGAGATCTCTGACAGTCTGACAGTCTCTGTACCATCTTTGTGAGTTTCTCAACAGGTTCTTCAACTTCTGGGGTTTTCCCAGTAGTGCTCAGACTTCCACTATGACCATTTCTGGGAGCACTGCAGTAACAGTCTTAGTGTCTCAGTGATATTTCTGTTTCTCAGTCCATCTCTGAAGGGCTCTTTTGCTTGGCCTGGGGCTTGGGGCAGGGAGTAAGTCGACAGTTCCCCAAAACCTCAACTGAAGCAGTGCCCTGGCCTTGGTGAGTCTACAAAGGCCCCCCCTTCCGCTTTTTTAATTTACAAAGTTCTTTTCCTGTAGTTAGTGTTTTTTGTATCCTGCCTAGGACTTTTTTTTTTCTCCCAACGTCAAAGTAAAAAAAGTATTCTCTTGTATGTCCTGCTGGAAGCTTTATTATTTAGGCTCTGAAATTTAAGCTTATGATCTGTCTTTGATTAACTTCTGTTTATGGAGTGAGGTAGAGGTTGGTTCATTTTTTCCCCTTGTGAATAACCAGTTGTCCCAGACCATTTATTTCAAAGACCCTCCCTCTCTGCTTGCCATTGAATTGTGTGAGTACCTTTACTGAAAGTCAAGCAAGCATATATGTGGAGATCTATTTCTGGACTCTATTCTGTTATTCTGTGTATATTCTTATGTCAGTGCCACAGCATTTAATGACCAGTTTTGTACCAAGCTTCAAGATCTGGTAGGATAAGTCTTCTACCTTTGTTTTGCTTTAAGATTTCTTGGCTATGCTCAGTCTTCATTATCATAGAGTCAGTTCATTAACTTATACCAACAACTTGCTAGGATTTTGACTGAGGGTACACTGGGCGTAATTTCTTCTTCTGCTCTCACTCTGATCTCTTCTGGCCATGTTCTCCCTCTGCCTTTCTAGGATCTGTCTGTCTCCCTCACAGTAGCCCCTGGAACTGCTTCCACTCTGCCTGGCCTTCTATGCCCAGCATTGCTGTTTCAGGAGTTTCCACTCCCATAGTGGCTAAAGCAGCCACCACATACCCTGAATTCAGCCTCCAGACCAGTAAGGTGCTCTTATTTGCACTGGGCCACTTACCAGTAAAGATGGTGGTTGGGCCCATTCTTTTACAGCCAGCCCTGGCTCTTGGAGAAGAGTGTAGGAACAGGCATTAGTGCCTGCTTTCAACTGTGTTTTGAGTATGTCTAAGGATGTCTACAACTCTTAAAGGGGTTTTGGTCCTGCTTGAGCTTCTGGCCATACCAACAGCTGGATGTCCGTTACCTGACTGCTTCCTTAAAAAGTTTCCAACTTCCTTCCTCATGGCCTGATCTGTCTTTCTGGTGCAAGAAGCATTCCCTCCAAGGATCCTGTTCCCCCTCCTCCCTCTGTCTCCTCTTCTTCTCCCCTCCATTCCCAGCAGGGGAGGCATGAGCAGCCTCTCCCCAGGTAGCTGAGGGCAGGAAATGAGGGGAGGGAAGACAGGAAAACAGGCTCTAGCTCCCCTTGATCAGGTGGTGGAAAGGATTGGGGTTCAGAAGAAGGAGAGAGGCCTGTCTGGGCATCCTCATAGCAGACATGTTGCAGATGAGAGAGACATAGACAATAGAGACAGAGATACTAGAGGAAGGTTCAGAAAGACAGAGATATGTGGATGTCAGTGAGGAGTTTAGAGACCAACAGACACACAATCCACAGGTGTCAGGGAAGAGGTGGCTGTGGCTTAGATGGAAGCCCTTAAAACCCCTTCCACTGAGATTCTGCTCTCAAGATGATAGGAAAGAACTCCACAGAGAGCTGTGGGCTGCATAGACATAGGAGTCACAGAAGGAAAGATGGAAAATCATGGAGGGCAGTGGAGAGCTGAGGGTTGCGGTCCCACCTGCCTTGATCACTGTTCCTCTCTGTTCCTCAGGCCTCAGGAGAAGAGCTCTGTCTGGGACTGGGCCATTGTGCTGATCACCCTCACTGTGGTGGCAACAATGGTCAGCCTACTGTATGGTACCAAGAAGGTGAGTGAAACTGTGGCCCAAACGTGGGGGTCCCAAGGCCCGTGGGGCTGGGACCTGGCATTCTAGGACTCTGAGAAGAACAGGGGCTTCAGGGAGGAGGATGACAACCTGCCACACTTAAAGGTCAGGGGGAAAAGGAAACCTTGTCTGGGTAGCTGAAACATTGACCAGGCAGGGATAGGGATTTGGGGCCACTAAAAGAGAGGCTGGGGAGGGCTAGAGGCTGGGGGGAAAGCCCAGGAAGACACTAAATTTAGCTCCAAGCAGTGAAGAGCTGTCTGCTCTGTGAATCATATCAACCTGGGTGTTGAATTCTAGCTCTACCATTATAGCTGTGTGATCTTGTGCAAGATACTTAACCTTTCTGTGCTCCAGATTTCTCATTAATAATAATAACTAATACTTAAATAGCATTTACTATATGCCAGGAACTATATACATACCCATGTACCTGTTGATATAGGTGCTATTATGACCCCTCATTTTATAGATGAGGTGTAGCCCTCATTTGATAGATGAATGCTGGGTAAAAGGAAAATGATAGCATCCATTTCAAAGGACTGTTGGAGAATGAACTATATATGTAAAGCACTTAAGTGCTTGGGATTGGTAAGTGCTTACTAAATTAGCCTTATTGATCACTATTATTGTTTTGCTTGAAAAGGAATGCTGAGAATCTGAGCTGTCAAAAAGAGACAGCAGTCTTTGGGGAGAGCTGAGGACTGGACAGCAGGTTCCGGGGGCCCTCAGTTAACCCAGACTATCCATCCCTCATCTCACAGGTCTGTTGGTTCCAGAAAAAAATTAGTGTGGAGTGTGGTTATGGTCCTGGGAGTTCTTTTTTTTTTTTTTTTTTTAAAGATTTTATTTATTTGACAGAGAGAAATCACAAGTAGTCGGAGAGGCAGGCAGAGAGAGAGAGAGGGAAGCAGGCTCCCTGCCGAGCAGAGAGCCCGATGCGGGACTCGATCCCTGGACCCTGAGATCATGACCTGAGCCGAAGGCAGCGGCTTAACCCACTGAGCCACCCAGGTGCCCGGTCCTGGGAGTTCTTACAACTGCCACCATGAGGACAGCAGCCAGTGCTACCCTGTCAAATGAAGGGATGGGGCCAGGATAGCTGAGTATTCCTCCCCCTTGGGCCTTCCTTCTTCCTCTCCAAAAGAGACTCATTCCCAGACTCAGCTTCCCATTCAGCTAGCTGGGACCATTTCCTACAGTGGATTCCTCGGGCTACTGACCCATCCAGGTCTCTTCCACCAACATTGTAAGGGAAAGTCCATGGTCAGTCACCAATTGGGAGGCTGAGATTCCAATCCTGGTCCTGCCACCAGCCTGCCATCTGTCACTTAAGTTCTCTGATGCCGTTTTCTCATCTGCAGAAGGAAGAACCAGAGCTCCATGGTCTCCAGGGGTCTTTCAGACTTCATGGAATCTAGGCCTGGATAGTTGGAACTTTTGCCCCTCACCCTTTCTTCCTATTCTACCCTCTTCCACAGAGCTCATTAGCTAAGGACACTTTGGGCCTCCCTGGCTTACGATGGGGGATTCTCCTTTCACAGCTCCTTTCATATGGAGCCCCTTTGGGCTGGCTCCTTCCCTCCCAAGACCCAAATTCTCTCACTGTCTCACCAGTTTCTCCTCACAGGTGAGGAACCCTGCTCTGTAATGCCCCCTTAGACCACTCTGAGTGGATGAAGGACACAATTCTTGCTAAATAAAACACTGCCCCTTCACTTGTCTCCTAGCCACTGTGTATTTGTCGAAGCATATGGGTTTTACCATAGGGCAGGCACTGCCTGATTCCGGTCTCCTATTTACCAGGTGTGTGACCTTGGGCAAGTCACTTCCCTGATCTGAGGTTGTTTATTCTCATTAGTAAAAGTGAGGCTGACATTGTTAACCTCATAGGTTATAACAAGGTAAGGTGCTTAGCACAGTCTTTGGTACATAATAAATGCTCAAACATTAGAAGCTAGTAGGGTTGTTTTGTGACTGGCCCCTCAGCCTCTACTCACACTAAGAAATCAAGTTGAGCCTCTAATCCCCCCAATTTCCTCTAACCCAGATCTATGGATCCTCTGGGGTAATTTGTGGCTAAAAGAGAAGGGAGGATGTTTATTTACCCAGCCAAAACAATCTCAGCACTGACATACTGACATACTGGTCTGGAGAGTTCTTTGTTCTAGGATCTCCTGGAGTCTCCATCTTTCCTTTCTCCTGATTCCTTGTTGGGGGGACTGTCCTATGCAGTAACATTATGTTGAGCAGCCTCTCTGGCCTCTATCCCCTAGATGTTAGTAGTACCCCTCCAAGTTGTGACAAGAATATCTCCGCGTTTTGCCAGACGTTTGTTGGGGGAGTAAAACTGTCCCTCTCTGTAGAGAACCACTTTTGTAGAGGTCTGGGTCCCTGGGGGAAAGGGTGAGGTTGGCGACTAGTGGACAAGGGTGTTGTCAGTCACTCTGAGTCCAGATGGAGTTGCAGTGGACGATCTGCTGCTGACTTTGTTCTGCCATCTTCTAGGGTGCATTGCCTGGGAACCAGGCCACTTAGTTCTGACGAGTCAGTCTTTAGCCTGACTCCATGGAGCCTCATCTAACTCCCATTAATTTCATAAATGAGCAGTTGGCCTGTTCTCCTCTTCTCAATCATGCCAGCCCTGCCTAGGGCTTAGGGACAAGTCATATCAAGTGATGAGATGAGAGAAAACCACATGTCCAGTCTACTGGTCCTCCCATGATTCCCACTGCCCTGAGGCCCTGGCCCTTTAGATCTTGACCTTCTCCACTCTCTCTGCCATCTCTACTTCCTGCAGAAACTCGTTAGGTGGCCCAGGTACCCACTCCATACGGCCCACTAGTATGTGCTTAACTGATTGTCTACTGTGTTCCAGGTGCTGTCTCAGGTGATGGGGAAGCAGCAGAGGTCAAGGCAAAGACCTCGCCTACAGGGTGCCTACCTTCCATGAGAGGAGGCCCACTGGGAGCAGATCAAGTGAGTCATAGTGGGGTGGTGACTTGGATACCTGGACTCATGGTTTTCTCTCTCATTGACCTTGGTAGTTTGTTCCCCACTGCAACTCCAGCTGCAGACACAGTCATTTGGGAGTCCAGTGAATGAATTTTGACAATCTTCTGAACTAATGCTTGTTCTAGGCAGGAAATCAAGAGAAAGGAAAGTTGGACACTCTAGGAGATCCTAGAAATGAGAAGTCTGCATCTCTATGAGGGGGGCTTGGAGGCAAAGAGATGGTTGCTGGGCTGATATGGGAGAGGAGGGGAGGTATGGGCTGAAGGCAGAGCCCCTGTATACCAAGTATCCCCACCAAAGATAAACTCAGCCTCTGTATTCTGCATCCCTGGTGAGGTGTGTGAGGTCAGGTTCTGGGCTTCTCTATCTATCTTGTCACTTGCCCCTATCACTGCCCCCATTGTCTCTGCATCTTGTGTCATCTCTGGACATCTGGAAGCACCTGTCTCTGCCATGGTGGGCCATGTGAGGGTTTTCCTCTTTGCTCTTTCACCTGATATGCATGGACGCTCCACCCAGGGCAAAAAGAGTGACCATGTGTGAGTAAGGGGTGTGGAAAGCAGGGCTGACGCGAGAGAGGCAGGAAGGCAAATGTGAAGCTGGAGAAGAACCAGAATTTAGATCTCTTCCCATACCTGACGACCCAATCATCTCTCTCTCCACTCCACCCATCAGAGTTCAGTCCTTCCAGAGTTTGGTCATTTGCTCCCTACCTCCCCAGAGTCCTGGAAGCCACCCCACCCAGTCCCCACTCCCTCTGCTGGGGCTGGGTCAGGAGTCTGCCCCCTCTGTGTTCCTTTTCTCAGATCCCACCCATTCGGCAGATACCCAGGGCCTGGTTCCATGACGCAGCAGCTGCGGTCTCCCGTTATCAGGGCACCCCTGTGGGGTGGGGTGGTTCCATTTGTTTAAGGTTTAGGCCTGAGGGGCCCCAGCCCCCATGACGTCAATTATGGACCCATATAAGCTGAAGAGACCCCAGTGCATGGCTCCAAGCAGCTGTCCTACTCTGACATGGCCCAGCCAGTCCACTGCATCCGCTCCACCTTTGGCCTCCAGTGCTGCCTCCTCATCCTTCTAGCTTCTTGGGAGGCAGGTAAGATGCCCTCACAGGCACAGGGGTCACCATAACACAGGGAGACAAAAGACAGAGAGGGATTGTTTCTTAACACTTTCAGGGTTGAATGACAAATCAAAGAAATGGATAGCAGGTAGATGTGTGTGGAAGGGGAAAGGGTGTGGGTACAGGTTTGTTGCAAAAGTTGCCTAGAATGTTCACTGCTCAAGTTTGTTGGCTAATGGGCACGTAGGAGATGAAATCCATCCTGTGCTTTACTTCTCAAGACACAGCCTGCAAGGCTGCATCAACCAGAGGGGGGCTTCTTCCAGTTTATATAAAGACACCGTACAGGCTGGGACAGCAGATGGGACCTGACATTTGCTGAGCATCTGCTCTGTGCAAGGAACTTACAGGTGCTCACAGTACTTCATCTCATTTTATCTCCTCACATCCCCTAAGGTGGTTAATAATATCCTACTTTATAGTGAGAAGAGTGTGACCCAGAGAGGTAAAGGGACTTGTCCAAAGTCATGCAGCTAGAGGGTAGCAAACAGGGATTCTGACACTCCACATTGCCTGCTTCCCTATGGAGACATGGGGTGCATTTCTCTTCCAAAAGCCCTGTTTTATGCTGACTTCAGTTCTACTCTGGAGTGTGGCCCATTTATCTAGTCTAGACTTCCCCACATCTGGCTGATACCAATAGAGGATGCTTACTGAGCACTTACTATGTGCTAGGTACTGGTGTACACACTTCATCCACTTTTACTTGTTTAATCCTTATAACAACTTGATAAGGTATGCGTATGTTTTTGTCTTTCCATGTTATAGTTGGGAAATATCCCAGGATTCGGTAGGAAAATGTATATGGAAAAGTTTAATGAGCAAAACAGAACCATAAGTTAAAGTGAAATCACCAAATTAGTTCACTTAGTTAAGAAAGAGCTCTGTGACTGACCCCAGGACATAGAGAGGCCAAACACAAAGGCAGTTTGGAGGGGACCTGGCTGATTTGAAGGAGGGTCTTCATAAGGCAGACATACACAAGTAGATTTGGAAGGACTCTCTGTGTACTGGATAGGGTTATCCATGGCAATGATGTTAATGATCATAAACCAGAGCCCAGAAAGTTGTGAGTCTGGATGCTCCAGACAGTATTTGGGGCAGGACGGGTAGAAGCTTCTCCTCCTAATAGTGTTTGGCTGAGGGTGATACTGGAGGAAGTTTCTTCTTCCCTGAGGTCAGGTCATGTTGGGCCCAGAAGGGCTGGGGGTGAGGGGATCAAGTGTATGGTAGATGGTAAGGGAAGGGGTTGAGGAATCTTCAAGCTGCCTCTGCTAGGTCTCAGCAGTGCATTCTATTTGTGCCCTGACTTGATGTCCTTCTGTCTACATTGAGGGTCTGGGGACAGAGGCATCAGGGCCCTCCTCGGCCTCCCAATTTCCAGTCTCTTCTCTGTCTTCCTGTCCAACTCAACTATAAAGACTGCTCTCCCACCTGCTGCTTTCTACCACCTTCTGTTGCACGGCTGCCCAGGAAGAGGAATTTGTAGGTACAGAGCAAAAGGGCATGAGTCATGAATCAACTCCATACACATTGGCTTTTGAGGGAGATTTGCTCTAGGACACAGAGAGGTGCAGGGCAGACTTGAGATCCAAATTCTAGAACAGAATACTCTGGGCTCTGTGTGTGTTGTCTGGGGAGATGGCCATTAGAACCTGCCTGGGTGGCATGGAGGGGAAGGCTGAGGGAAGGGCCAGGGAAGTGGACACTCAGATCCTGTAGAGAAGAACAAGTGGATGACAGGTGGGGAGGGCTTGAGACTGGGATAAGTTTGGGGTGGGGTAAGGTTGGAGCTGAAATATGGATCTGGCTGGGCACATGCCTCTGTCCAGCAGGGAGTAAAGCTAGGGTAGAGAGGGAAGAGTGATGACCGGGGAGGATGAAGATCTTTAGCCCACAGTTCTAGCCCTTGTCCCCCATCATTTATCCACAGGTCTAGTCAATACCCAGGCTCAGATAACTGGATCTTGGAAACTAAGAGTCTGTGTCATGTAGCCATAGAACCAGAGGTGCAGAAACTAGATTAAATTAGGGCAGCACAAGTGGGGCTGGGGTCATGGAGAGAATCTAAAAAGGATGTTTTCCTATAATAAATGTTATTTGATTTAATTTATATGACAGAAATAATATATGCTCATTATAGAAACTGGAAAATTGAAAAAATGAGAAAGAAAAATAAAATCTCTCCTAATACTCCCCAGTTACCTACCTAGGCAACCATTTCAGTATATTTCTCTTTAGTCTTTTTACTCTCAGTTTTAGGTCACAGATCGAGCTTATGTTTTATAGACATTTCAAGCATTTACCCATATTACTACAAATGGAGTAAGTCATTTCCTAGGGGCAGGACACCAAGAAACACCAGATACGCTCTTTTGGGTGAGGCTGCTCTGACAGCGACCCTGCGTCATGAGTCACCTAGCAGGATGTCTATCTTCTTTTCAAATAAGAAAATGAAACAGATTGAACAAACCTTTGGAACTACACATAGTTTTGATGTTGTGGGATTTGTTTTCATTCTTTAATCCAGGCTGAGCATCCACCTCCAGTGCCTTGTGCTAAGGCCAGAATTTCCTCTTTGCCTATCAGTGACCAAAAAATTTACTTTCAGGCCATTATTGTAGTCAGGGAAATAAATATCTCATGGTGATAAGTTCCTAGGGAAATAAAACTGCTACCAATGGTAGATTTACTGGGGAGAAGAGATGGTCATCTCATGGCTGGTGAAAGGGCGTGGTGTGAGTCACTGACTTGCCTCGTGGGTGAACTCAGAACCAAGGAATTCTTGAGTTTGACTCCAGATTTTACCATTGAGGGCTCCACAATTTGGTGATGTAGATCTGGGATTCTAAGATGTAGTTATCTGAGTCTAGTTATTATGTGGCTCTTGGGGTTAAATGACAGCCAGTATCCCAGAACTGGTGTGCTGAAGACTTCTTTTAACATCTCAGGGGCTCAGGGGACCTCAGTTGGTTAAGGGTGTACCTTTGGCTCTGGTCATGATCTCAGGGTCCTGGGATTGAGCCCCATATTGCACTCCCTGCTCAGTGGTAAGCCTGCTTCTCCCTCTCCCTCTGCTTGTGCTGTCTCTCACTCTCTCTCAAATAAATTAATAAAATCTAAAAAAAAACAAAACCCATACATCTCAGGGGCTCAATTATTTCACATGACAGAAATTACGCTTTGGTTTTCCAACCTTTGAAGGTCACGGCTATGTTTGCTTTTTTACTTAATGTGCATAAGCAAAGATTGTTGGCACTGTTCCTGAAGAGTTTTCATCAGTCTTAAAATATTCTGTTGATCACCCATTCAACAAATATGTATAAAGTGCTTCCTCTAGGCTAGGGACCTAATAATGAATAAAACAACAACAAAAAAAATCCCTGCCATTGTGGGAAGTTGGGAAGTACTCATTATATACTAGAGAATAATGAGTGTCATGTTGATAAAACACAGAAAGGGGAAGTGGCCCAGGAATGCAGGCTGCCCTTCGGAAGAGGTGGTCAGGGCAGGCCTCAGAGGTATATGGAGTAGGTTGGTCAGGAGAGACAGCAGTGACTGCAGAAGGCCACTCTCAGACTCCGCTTACTACCAGGAGAACAGGGCAAAGTATGAGACTGTTTCAAAGACTACAATTTGGATTCAACAAACTCTTTTAAAAAATCTTTTATGCTCAAGCTTTTGCAGTTGACATCATTGTTATTTATAGTTGAGAATGTGGAGCTTCTGAACATTTAAGTGACCTAAGCAAGGATGCAAAGCTGGTGAGGGACAAAGCCTGAATTCTGATCCTGTCCTCTGATTCTTTAAGGCCAGTGGAATTTTCCACTGTGCTGCTGCTGCTCATTTCTTCACTCTGTATATTTATTCAGCCCATATCACATTTAAAAGCATCTGGCATAGGGATTCCTGGGTGGCTCAATCAGTTAAGTTTCTGACTCTTGATTTCAGCTCAGGTCATGATTGCAGGGTTGTGAGATTGAGCCCTGTGTCAAGCCCTGTGCTGAGTGTGGAGTCTGACTCATATTCTCTTTCTTCCTCTGCCCCCCAATTCTCTCTCTAACAAAAATTAAAAATTAAAAAAAAAACCATCTGGGGTATAGTGAGAAGCCTGACTTTGCCAATTATTTAATCTCTTTGAACTTCCTTTCCTTACCTATAAAATAGTAAGATCATATACTTGTCTCACAGGTTTGTGGTGAAGATTAAATAAACAAATGTAGAGACAGCATTCTTTAGGGTTTCCACAAATGCCAGTGTTCTTTCTTTCCCAACAGCTGGACTGACCTATAGTTTGTGTAATGTAGTCTTAACAAGTAGGAGCCTGGGCCTGGGAACCCAGAATGTATGTTCAAACTCTGGCTCAACTTCTTACTTGGGGAGTGTCCTTGGGGGAGATTACTTAACCTCTCCGAACCTTGTTTTCTTATCTGTAAAAAGGAGAGAAGAGTGAATAGTTCTCAACTTCAAAGGGCTGTTGTGAGAAGTAAATGAGCTAATAGATGTCCTCATTCATAAGACCCGCCTGTCTCACAGTACGTGTGCAAGAAAGGCTGGCCATGGCCATTGCTGTGAGATTGTGTGCAAGTCACCATTCCTCCAGGTTGAAACTGGAAACTTAAGTTTCTTGGCTGTAAGATAGGCTGACAGCTTTCTAAGGCACCTTTTGGGGGGGCTATGAGATCAGTCATCCTAGAAGAAAATACAGAAAGAGATGTCTATGAGGCAACCACCTGAGCTCCTGGCCTAGAGAATGTGGCCAGTGAACAGCAGCTATCATTGGGATTGCTGCTGAGGGAATCAAATAATGGAACTAACATAATGGAGTGAGGGTCTGAAAATTCAGCCCTCCTTTCGCTCCCTAACCTCTAATCCCTTCAGAGACTTGGGCTTCTCTAGTATCCTCACCCCCTTCTTTTCCCACACAATTTCTTTCAAAGAGTTCCCCAGCCCTCTACTCTCAGAGCAGGGAGGTGGTGGACTGTGCTTTTCTATGATTGGGAATGGGTCCAGGTTCTGGTTGCCGCCTTGAGTTAACAGAGACTGGAAATCTCAGTTATGTAACAACACTAACTCTCACTCTTTGATGATCTAGCTAGGTATCAGAGACATCCCCTCTATCCCTATTAGTTGGTTTTCCATGTAATTAAGGCCCATATCTGCTCATTGATAGAGGTTTATTCTCTCACACCCTGTCCTTAAACATGGTCAGTCCCTTTCAGAATTCAGCTGCCTCATTCACTCCTCTCAGGACCCCAACCAGATACCCTTTTCTTTAAGGAAGGAGACCTTCATCTATCCCAGATGACTTCCAGTGTGTGAAGGGGTGAGGGAGTAGTGGGGAACCATAAGGATTGAGTCATCTCATCTACTTGTCTGCATCCAGACCAAATTTGAACACCAAAATGAAAGTTTCTCATCTCCCTCCTCTATCCACCCTCTATTCCTCTTCGTACCTTTCATTCATCATCTGTGTCTACTTATTAATCCCTGTGGGAAGTTCTGCCAGAAATCTTACCTCAGTCTCTCACATAGTTACATTTGAGATGGAGCTTGAATGTTATGGAAAAATGGAGATTCTGATATTTGTTCCCTTTCCTCTCAATTCTGTCATGGAAATGGAACTGCACTCCATAAGTATATAAACTCTAAAGGAGCATTTGTAAACAAGTTCCAATCGATATCTGATCTCAAAATCTTATGACTTGATGGGCAGGGTAAGAGGTAGAAATTGACAGGCACACAAATAACTAATGTCAAGTTGAATGTAGAAGGAAAGGGTATTAACAAATAATTTTTGGAGCACTAAGATGAAGCTAGATCTTATCTGTTTGGAAGGATCTGGAAAGATGTTATAAAGCCAGCAAGGTCTGAAGCTGAGAACTGAAGAGTAGATGAGGAAAAGAGGGGCGATGACATTCTTGCTGAAGGCATAACCTGAACAAAGGTCCAGAGACTAAAGGAGAGAGTGGGAATTATATATCATAGCATTCTGTGAATACTGGCTGGGGAGATATATCTAGGATAATAAAGGGATCCCTAGAGACAGAAGTGGACAGAGAAGCAAAGAAGAACATAATGGAAGTTTCTTATTTGCCTCTCTTCCTTCACAGGTGCTATTCAAAGATTTCAGAAAACTGATGAATCCCCAGCACCTGATCATTTGATCCCTTCTACTTCAGGCCTTGTTTATAGTACACCCTCTGATCATACTTCTCTTCATTCAGGCCACAGCCTTCTAAACATCAGTAAATCTACAGAAACCCATAAGCTAAAACGTCATTGCAATACTACACACAATTTCAAACCAATTTATAAACCTACAGGTAACTCCCAAAACTCTACAAATGATCATATAGTTCATCCTACTTCTGGGAAAAACCCCAGCAATCAAGGAAAAGACCCAAATGTCCAGAATGTACGCTCTGTTAACACTACTGACTCTACTAACACACATAAAGGACTGTCTGGTACAAAAGATCCAGTCCCAGCACCCAGGAACAAAACAGCTTGCCATAAGCCCAACATACAGAAAATGGGTACAGGAAACCAACATAAAACTGTAACACCTTCAAGAAACATCAACATTACTTTAAACAGTAAAAGCACTGCTTCACACAAGATCATAAGTCCTGTCCACAACTTGGTCAGTCCAGAGAGCAATGAAATACCTCATTCCTTCTCAGGCCAAAGCAAAACAACCACAAAGGTATCATCTGAGAGTAAAAAAATCCCAGAAAGGTCAAAAAGAGCTGAGGATCACAAAACATCTCCTAGTTCCAGAACTACAGTTCCCGCAGGCAAGACTGAGATGAAGACTACAGAACCCATAAACAGGAGTACATCAGCCACTGAGAATAACACACCAGTGCTAGCAACACTTAGAGAAGGGGGACATAGGACCACATCAGCTCATATACATATCACAAGATCACTAGAAAACTCACTGGAACATGGAAGAGGGACCACATTGCTTTATAGGAAGAACACAGGAGTTCCAGTAGAGTCTACAAAACATGGAGAAGGGACTAAATCAACTGATAAGACCATCACAACAACCCAAGAAAACACCAAGAAACATGGACAGAGCAGCACTCCGTTGAGCAGGAAGAGCATGAAAGCCCCATCAGGGTCCACAGCTGATGTGGGGAAGACCACAGGAGCCCTGGAAGGGTCCAAGACCCATGTGGAGAAGACCACCCTAGCCAAGAGAAAGACCACAAGAGCGCCAGAAGATGCGGGGAAGACCACAGGAGCCCTGGAAGGGTCCAAGACCCATGTGGAGAAGACCACCCTAGCCAAGAGAAAGACCACAAGAGCCCCAGAAGGGTCCACAGAAGATTCGTGGAAGACCACAGGGGCCCTAGAAGGGTCCAACAACCATGGACAGGAGACCACACTAGCCAATGGGAAGATCACAAGATCCCCAGAAGGGTCCATGAGAGATGCGGGGAAGACCACAAGAGCCCTAGAACGGTCCAAAGACCATGCCGAGACCACCCTACCCAATGGGAAGACCACAAGAGCCCCAGAAGGGTCCACGAAAAATGTGGGGAAGACCAAAGGAGCCCTGGAAGGGTCCAAGGACCGTGGGGAGAAGACCACGCTATCCAATGAGATGACCACAAGGTCCCCAGTAGAGTCCACGGAAAACACGGGGAAGACCACAGGAGCACTAGAAGGGTCTAAGGACCGTGGAGAAAAGCCCACCCTAGCCAACGGGATGACCACAAGAGCCCCAGAAAGGTCCACGGAAAATGTGGGGAAGACCACAGGAGTCCTAGAAGGGTCCAAGGACCGTGGGGAGAAGACCACCTTAGCCAACCAAAAGACCACAAGAACCGCAGAGGGGACCACGGAAGATGGGGGGAAGACCACAGGAGCCCTAGAAGGGTCCAAGGACCATGGAGTGAAGACCACCCTAGCCAATGGGAAAACCACAAGAGCCCCAGTGGGGTCCACAGAAGATGGGGGTAAGACCACAGGAGCCCTGGAAGGGTCCAGAGACCGTAGAGAGAAGACCACTCTATCCAATGGGAAGATCACAAGAGCCCCAGAAGGGTCCACGGAAGATGCGGAGAAGACCACAGGAACCCTAGAAGGCTCCAAAGACCATGCGGAGACCACCCTAGCCAGTGGGAAGACCACAAGTGCCCCAGAAGTGTCCACAGAAGACACGGGGAAGACCACAGGAGCCCTGGAAGGGTCCAAGGACCATGGAGAGAAGACCACACTAGCCAATGGGAAGATCACAAGAGCCCCAGAAGGGTCCACAGAAGATGCGGGGAAGACCACAGGAGCCCTAGAAGGCTCCAAGGACCATGCAGAGACCACCCTAGCCAGTGGGAAGACCTCAAGAGCCCCAGAAGGGTACACGGAAGATGTGGGGAAGACCACAGGAGCCACAGAAGGGTCCAAGGACCATGGGGAGAAGAACACCTTAGCCAATGGGAAGACCACAAAAGCCCCAGAAGGATCCACGGAAGACACAGGGAAGACTACAGGAGTACTAGAAGGGTCTAAGGACCATGGAGAAAAGCCCACCCTAGCCAACGGGATGACCACAAGAGCCCCAGAAAGGTCCACGGAAAATGTGGGGAAGACCACAGGAGTCCTAGAAGGGTCCAAGGACCGTGGGGAGAAGACCACCTTAGCCAACCAAAAGACCACAAGAAGCCCAGAGGGGTCCATGGAAGATGGGGGGAAGACCACAGGAGCCCTCGAAAGGTCCAACAACCGTGGACAGGAGACAACACTAGCCAATGGGAAGATCACAAGGGCCCCAGAAGGGTCCACGGAAGATGTGGGGAAGACCACAGGAGCCCTAGAAGGATCCAAAGACCATGTGGAGACCACCCCAGCCAGTGGGAAGACTACAAGAGCCCCAGAAGAGTCCACAGAAGATGCAGGGAAAACCACAGGAGGCCCAGAAAGGTCCACGAAAGATGCGGGGAAGACCACAGGAGCCCTAGAAGGGTCCAAAGACCATGCGGAGACCACCCTAGCCAATGGGAAGACCAGAAGAGCCCCAGAAGAGTCCACGGAAGATGTGGGGAAGACCACAGGAGCACTAGAAGGGTCCAAAGACCATGCAGAGACTACCCTAGCCAGTGGGAAGACCACAAGAACCCCAGAAAAGTCCACGGAAGATGTGGGGAAGACCACAGGAGCCATAGAAGGGTCCAAAGACCATGTGGAGACCACCCTAGCCAGTGGGAAGACCACAAGAGCCCCACAAGGGTCCACGGAAGATGCAGGGAAAACCACAGGAGCCCCAGAAAGGTCCACGGAAGATGCGGGGAAGACCACAGGAGCCCTGAAAGGGTCCAACAACAGTGGACAGGAGACCACCCTAGCCAACGGGAAGACCACGAGAGCCCCAGAAGGGTCCACAGAAGATGCGGGGAAGACCACAGGAGCCCTAGAAGGATCCAAAGACCATGCGGGGACTACCATAGCCAGTGGGAAGACCACAAGAGCCCCAGAGCAGTCCACGGAAGATGCGGGGAGGACCACAGGAGCCCTAGAAGGGTCAAAAGACCATGCGGAGACCACCCTAGCCAGTGGGAAGACCACAAGAGCCCCAGAAGTGTCCACAGAAGATGCGGGGAAGACCACAGGAGCCATAGAAGTTTCCAAGGACCATGCGGAGACCACTCTAGCCAATGGGAAGACCACAAGAGCCCCAGAAGGGTCCACGGAAAATGTGGGGAAGACCACAGGAGTCTTAGAAGGGTCCAAGGACCGTGGGAAGAAGAGCACCTTAGCCAACCAAAAGACCACAAGAACCTCAGAGGCATCCACGGAAAATCGGGGGAAGACCACAGGAGCCCTGGAAGGGTCCAACAACCAGGGACAGGAGACCACACTAGCCAACGGAAAGACCACGAGAGCCCCAGAAGTGTCCACGGAAGATGCGGGGAAGACCACAGGAGCCCCAGAAGGGTCCAAAGACCATGTGGAGACCACCCTAGCCAGTGGGAAGACCACAAGAGCCCCAGAAGGGTCCACGGAAGATGCGGGGAAGACCACAGGAGCCCCAGAAGGGTCCAAAGACCATGCGGAGACCACCCTAGCCAGTGGGAAGACCACAAGAGCCCCAGAAGGGTCCACGGAAGATACGGGGAAGACCACAGGAGCCCCAGAAGGGTCCAAAGACCATGCGGAGACCACCCTAGCCAGTGGGAAGACCACAAGAGCCCCAGAAGAGTCCACGGAAGATGCGGGGAAGACCACAGGAGCCCTAGAAGGGTCCAAAGACCATGCGGAGACCACCCTAGCCAGTGGGAAGACCACAAGAGCCCCAGAAGGGTCCACGGAAAATGTGGGGAAGACCACAGGAGTCCTAGAAGGGTCCAAGGACCGTGGGGAGAAGACTACCTTAGCCAACCAAAAGACCACAAGAATCCCAGAGGGGTCCACAGAGGATGGGGGTAAGACCACAGGAGCCCTAGAAGGGTCCAACAATCATGGACAGGAGACCACACTAGCCAATGGGAAGATCACAAGAGCCCCAGAAGTGTCCACCGAAGATGAAGGGATGACCATAGGAACCCTAGAAGGGTCCAAAGACCATGTGGAGACCACCCTAGCCAGTGCGAAGACCACAAGAGCCCCAGAAGGGTCTACGGAAGATGCAGGGGAAACCACAGGAACCCCAGAAAGGTCCACGGAAGATGCGGGGAGGACCACGGAAGCCCTAGAAGGGTCCAAAGACCATGCGGAGACCACCCTAGCCAGTGGGAAGACCACAAGAGCCCCAGAATGGTCCACGGAAAATGTGGGAAAGACCACAGGAGCCCTGGAAGGGTCCAACAACCGTGGACAGGAGACCACCCTAGCCAATGGGAAGACCACGAGAGCTCCAGAAAGGTCCACAGAAGATGCAGGGAAGACCACAGGAGCCCTAGAACGGTCCAAGGACCAGGGAGAGAAGACCACCCTAGCCTATGGGAAGACCACAAGAGCCCCAGAGGGGTCCACAGAAGATGGGGGGAAGACCACAGGAGCCCTGGAAGGGTCCAAGGACCGTGGACAGACGACCACGCTAGCCAATGGGAAGATCACAAGAACCCCAGAAGGGTCCACGGAAGACGTGGGGAAGACCACAGGAGCCATAAAAGGCTCCAAGGACCATGCGGAGAAGACTACCTTAGCCAACGGGAAGACCACAATAGCCCCGGAAGGGCTCACAGATGTGGGGAAGACCACAAGAGCCCTAGAAGGGTCCAAGGACCGTGGGGAGAAGACTACCTTAGCCAATCAGAAGATCACAAGAACCCCAGAAGGGTCCACGGAAGATGCGGGGAAGACCATAGGAGCCCCAGAAAAGTCTAAGGGCCATGGGCAGAAGACCACCGTAGCCAACAGGAAGACCATAAGAGCCCCAGAAGGGTCCACAGAAGATGTGGGGAAGACCACAGGAGCCCTGGAAGGGTCCAAGGACCATGGACAAAAGACCACCCTAGCCAACAGGAAGACCACAGGAGCCCTGGAAGGGTCCAAGGACCGTGCAGAGAAAAACACCCTAGCCAATGGGAAGACCACAAGAGCACCAGAAACTTCCATGGAAGATGCGGGGAAGACCATAGGAGCCCTAGAGGGGACCAAGGACCATGCAGAGAAGATCACCCAAGCCAATGAGAGGATTACAAGAACTCCAGCCAAATCTACAGAACGTGACCAAACTGTCAATAATACTTCTTCTGGTTCAAATAAAAAGGATATTACACATGAGGTGCCCATCGGTTCTTTTACACTCACCACATCTCACATGGAGCTTAGTTTCACTATATCAGAAACCCCGGACAACAAAAGCCATCCATATCAAAACAAAGATGGCTCACACAGAGGTCTTCATACTGGCGGAATGAGCAAGAATGATTCATTCCCTGCATGGGCCATAGTTATTGTGGTCCTGGTGGCTGTAATTCTCTTCCTCATGTTCCTTGGCCTTATCTTTTTGGTAAGGAAGAGGGATGCTACAGGGGAACGAACCCATGAGATAGGGAGTTGACAAAAGATTATGGATCTGAACCAGAGGGAGTAATTAGCTTAGAAAAAGAGGCATGTTCGGTGGTGGTGGGGGGATGGTAATAAAGGGGTAATAAAGGGGTGGTGGTGGTGGAAACTATGGGGAAAGATAGTGAGGCATGGGGCATGAACAATGTCATATTGGAGAGAAGTCTGTGGCTAAGAAGAAAAGGATGTAAGAGCCTTTTTTTTAAAAATTTTTTTTTTTTTTTTAATTTGACAGAGGGAGTGAGATCACAAGTAGGCAGAAAGGCAGGCAGAGGGAGAGAGGGAAGCAGCTCCCTGCTGAGCAGAGAGCCCAATGCGGGGCTCGATCCCAGAACCCTGAGACCACGACCTGAGCTGAAAGCAGAGGGTTAACCCTCTGAGCCACCCAGGCGCCCCCCAAAAAAGGATGTAGACTAGGGAAAAATTGGGGGTTGGAGAAAGAATCTGGAATGTGAGAATAGAGGATATTAGGATAGGAAAAATTGGACAGAGGAGGGAGTTGGAGAAGTCTGGGACTTAATGCATGGGGTCTGGGGCTGGAATAAGGATCAAAGTTTGGTTGGAATCTTGAGAAAGTATGAAGCTAAAGGTCTAGGGTCAGGAAGAATAGTCAAAGGATTATAGGTATTGAGGAAAGCAAATGGCACAGCAGATGAAACTCATTCTTCCTTTCTCCTAATAACAGGTCTCCTATATGACAAAAACACGGCGTGCACTGATACAGAACAAGGAGGACGGTGACCCAGAGAATGATGGGGGCCCTAATTCCTATCCAGTCTACCTGATGGAGCAGCAGACTCTTGGCACAGGCCAGATCGCTTCCCCACGGTGATTGTTTAGAAAGTGCCCAGCTCTTCCATGCCCTTCCTAAGATGAGGAATTAGACTCACAATTCGTATTTCCTGGACTCCAGGAAGGGCAAAGTACTGGCAGTTAACAGCATTAACCCTTCATCTGCAGTGTTCTTATTGAAACTGGTCTAAAGATGCGATAAGCAAGAAGGATGTGAGTCTGGCGGGTATAAAAGAAAGAATGAATAATATGAGCATGTGTTCTTTTTAGAAGATGATGGTTTCAAAATGAAAGGATGTTTGATGGACATATGGGGTGGGCACAAATCCTGGACACATACTGAGTCTTGGGAGGAGCAGCCTGGCTAAGGGAAGTTTGGGGGTCTTAGAAGGCAATGTCCCAGATCTGACTGTAAGTTGGGTTTCAGGACCAATCTATAATACTTCTATCTATTACTTAGACTTTTTATGTAAGCAGGCTTGTCTTTGAGTTCTGAGGACACTTGACTCCCTCCTTTTTAAAATGAAAAAGTAGGATCTGAGAAGAAAAGAGGACATATTTCCTTCACTATCTCTACACCTGGGAAAAAGGAAAATTTGAGAAAAGATAATAAATATCTCTCATTCATATGGTTCTTACCTCATCCTCCTGAATCCTTTCATTTTTCTAAATGTCTATAGTAGGCATCCTGCTGATTTGGCTTGCTGGGTTGTAGGTGGCATGCAGGGAGGGATTTTTGTCTGGCCTACGGTGTTACCTATTCATCCCCATCAGGCCTTCCCTGATGGTGTTTCCCACTCATCATTTACTTTCCTATTTGTTCTACCAAAAGCCAGTCCAGGCTTTTTACTGGAGGAGTCACTCACCTTCTCTGTTGCCCCCATTCTGTCTCTCTTCATGCTTTGACCCCAGATTCTGATTTTCCTCCATGTAGACATCTCATCTGGATTTTCTCTCCAACTTATTAAAACCCTTTGGCCTATTACCGATTTGGTAGAGGGGGAAAGACAGATAATGGATAGCTCCTTATCTATTGGTCTTTTTATAATAAAGTATAAAATATTTGTAAAATAAGAACATCATAATTACTGGTAGTTGGGAGAAGTTGGGAGAAGTCCTGGCTGGTGTTTCTGACTTTGGCTGTGACCTTACAGATGACCTTAATCAGGAGTGGGTAGAGAACAGGAATTCTTTGGAGGATCATGGAAGAGGAGGTTGAATTTCTATTGCTCCTAAGATGAGTCATTCCTGAGTTCCTGCTGGGCTCATTTGCATGTTGACAAAACAAGAGAGAATGTGTTAGTTAATAAGCAAGTATTTCTAAGCACATTTTATAAATTCTGTTGAGGATTATAAAGAAGTATAAGGCATAGTTGTCACCTGAGACATCAATATAGGAAAATTAAAATTAAATACGTAATTCACTAAGGGTTATCACAAGTCAATATTACACAGAATTAAACAGGATTCTAATGAATCAAACCCAGTATTTATGGGCAACTACTACATCCCAAATTTATGTTAGGACATTAGCCCTGCTCTAAAACCATTCTACACCCAACCAACAAACAGAGCCTTGGCTCTCTTACCAGAGGAGGATCAGAAACTTTCCTGAGCAGAAATATGATTTAGTTTATCATAGGCCTTCCAACTTGAACTTCATTTGGAATCAAAAGGCAGTCAATATCTGCTACTTTTGGTATTCCCATTTGAAGGAAGCTGGACATCTACCATGGACAGTAGTCCTAATGTAGACACTTTTGAGTTATCTGCCACAGTCCACTCCAGACTGGGGGAGGTGGTGGTCCTCAGGTCTCAGGATCTCTCTGAATCTCCCACCAGAGTTCTGCTCTGCTAAAGGCAGAATTGTAGCTTGGATCCCAGATTGTTGGCATGCCAGATGTAAGAGGGACCCTAGAGCTAGGTCCCGGGAAAGAGTCTTGAGGCAGGGACACCTGGGTTCTGGAAGAGGGTGGGGTGCCTGAGGAAAAAAAGGACAAGAATGCCAGGTTTTTAATCACCTGGGCAGATGGCAACTCAGAATGTGGCAATTGTCGGGACAGGAGTGTCATTCTTTCTCAGAAGAAAAGAAGATACCGCCTATCCCTAGCCTCTAACCATTGAATTTCTCTAGCTTGGACCCTAATTTAAAAAACAAAACAAAACCAAGCAAGAACACAGCTGCCCACCCCCACCCCCATGCCTGAGAGGGCCAAACATCCAGCCTGACAAGGCACCCAAATGGAGCACTAGGGGTCACAGGGTGTATATTGGGGAGTAGAGGGCTCTCCAAACTCACCAGGGACTGTGGGCCTCAGCAAAGAGGTTGATTGTCTCCTTTCCCACTTCTCTCCTCTGCTACTAAGGCTCACTTTGAAATCTAGAGGGAAATTCTCTGACAAGCTCTCATTAGAGAAAATTACATAATGAGCCATAAGGACGGAATGGCTCCCTCCTCACAAGTTTAATGTAATGCCCCACCCAGACACCCCCAGGAGAGATCAGTGCCCAAGAGCCCTAGAGCTGAGGTGGGCACTAGGTGCAAGGGCAGAGGGGTGAGCCCAGGCAAGGCTGGCCAGGATCAGGGGTGAGGCACAAGGGACTAGAGCAGTGGGGATTCTGTGGTCCCTGAGTATGTGGCCCTCCCCTCTTCCCTCTAGGTTCCACTTGGCTTGAGGTTCTTGGATTTTGCTCAGTAATTGAGCAGATCAGTGGTTCACAGCTGGCACCCCCACCCCGGGGTCACCCCTTCTGCCCCAGCACCCTGCAGCCTGCCTTGGACAACACAAGGCCTCCAGCTGAACCTTGCCTCTGCAGTTCAAGTCAGCACAGCCCTCAGCTCTCTGAGGGGTGCAGTTCCTAGCCTGGGCTTCCCACACCAAGCGCTTCCTTCTATTCGCACACCATTGGTAATAAAACGTATTACATGGAGCACTGGGTGTGGTGCATAAACAATGAATCTTGGAAAAATGAAAAAATAAAATTAAAAACAACAACGAAAGTTTGCGCTGCGCTTGCTTTCACATCACATACCTCAATGCTCTGATAATTCTATGAGTTCTTTCTTATTACACTTGACAGGTGGCAAAACTGAGACTCAGAGAAGTACCTTGTTCAAACCCACATGCTCCTAGGAACAGAGTGTTTCTCCCAATACAACTTTACTCTGTCCCTTAGTGTAACTTGGCAGCATGACCTGGATGGATGGGATGTTAGACGGACCACCCAAGGAACATGGTGTAATTGAAGTTTGTTCAAAAAAGCATCCAGCTCTTTCTTCTGGAGTCCAGGTCTCCGTTTCATCCCCTTGGACTTCCCAGAGTTTTGTTTTTCTGGCCCCATAGAGCCGGGTCTACCCTGACAGCCTCTGTCACCTTCTGAGTTTCCTTCTCTGGCCTCATGGTCACAGTGCTCCACCCTCCCTCCCTCCCAACACCCAGGCGTTCTCTTCTCACAGCTAACTGTCCCAGCACACCTCTCCTGGACAGTGAGTGCTGGCATGGTAAGAAGATTCAATAACTTGGGACCCAGTCACCCTCATTTTTCTCCCTTCTGCCTCCTACACAGGCCTCAGCTCCAGAAATGAGACATCCCCAGAGAAAACGGGTTTTTATTGACTTCTGGCCCCAAGGGTGGTTCTCCTTTCCTCTGATAGGTTTGATCCCCTTGTTCTCTCTTCCTCCCTGTGCCAGAGGTGTCCCTCCTTGGAGAGGAAAGGCCCAGAGTTATGGCTCCCCCACACCACCCTGCCCAGCAGCAACTAGAAAGCCCACAACAATAGCCAAGTGAGACAGGAAAGTGAGCCAGTCATGTTGTGGAGCAAGTGTTAGAACGCAAGAGAGCAGCTGCTTTAGTCCCTGGCTCCCTACTACCATGGAACTTAACCCAGCTGATTTACTCCTCCCATAACGCTGGCCCTAGCAAGCTTTTGAAACTTGATGTCCCAAGTGAGACTCCAGGCATCAACTCATCCCTCACAGTCCACCTCTGCTATAGAACCCGGGCATTCTAGGTAACAACTTCCAATATGGATTGTTTCAAGATGAGGAGAGAAAAATCACTGCCTGCCTCCTGTATGCTGATGTGGCTTCTCTTTAGAGTCCTGAGACTTGGTAAATGAATTATCCATCAATCACAGAGGACATGAAGGCCACAAAAAGTCAGGAGGAGACAAGGGTCTCTGTCCCAGACACTACTTGCATATTCTCATTCTTTTTCTGGAAGGAAAGATAATAAACTTTTTGTCCAGTTCTGTGAAAGTCTGTACTGACCCTAGCCCCCAGTGACCACGACTGTGGCCCTCAGCTTCACCTTGCAGCGAATCCACCTTCTCCTCCCCCTCCGACCTTCAGCTGTAAGCAGGAACATGAATAGCAGCTTTGGTTTGATTTTCCCTTAGAATCCTGGAGGATATAGCTGTTTGATAAATGTTTTGTATCTAACTTGAAAATCTTAGTTTCTATATCATCCTTAATTCCTGATTAGAGCTAGGCTCCAACTCTAAGTAAAGCCAAGGGAAATGAAAATATCCCTTCCAGAAATGCTGCCTAAATATAAATCTTTGGTCAGCTCTCAGAATTCCTGAATAGAGACACATGTGGAGGGACCACAGAGATCCCAGGGTAGTGGGAATTATGGATGAAATTAGCCAGAAGAGAAGTAAAGTCTGGGCTCTCATGTTCCTAACCATTTCACCTGACTTCTCTCCTAGACTCCTCCAAAATTTCAAGTTTCTCTTCTTAATCATTAAAAGCAATGCCAAATAACTTATAAAGGCTCTTGATTTCCACTGTAGGAAGGAATGCCTGAAAAACAATCTGAGGGGTTTGAAGTGGCAGTGGGGTGGGAGGTCGTGGTACCAGGTGGAGGGTATTATAGAGGGCACGGATTGCATGGAGCACTGGGTGTGGTGAAAAAATAATGATACTGTTATGCTGAAAATAAATAAATTTAAAAAAATTCAAAAGCAAAAAAAAAAAAAAAGGGAATAGGCAGGCAGGGTAGGTGTGGAGTTGACAGAAACAGGCGTGGATTTATTTTTGTGTGTGGTATAAGGAAATGGTCCAGCTTCATTCTTCTGTATATGACTGTCCAATTTTCCCAGCATCATTTGTTGAAGAGACTCTTTTCCACTGGACATTCTTTCCTGCATTGTCCAAGATTAGTTGACCATAGAGTGAGGGTCCATTTCTGGTTTCTCTATTCTGTTCCATTTATCTATGTGTCTGTTTCTGGACCATTTCTTTACACCATATATAAAAATAGACTCAAAATGGATGAAAGTTTTAAATGTGAGATGGGGGGGTACCAGGGTGGCTCAGTGGGTTAAAGCCTCTGCCTTCGGCTTGGGTCATGATCCCAGGGTCCTGGGATCGAGCCCTGCATTGGGCTCTCTGTTCAATAGGAGCCTGCTTCCTCCTCTCTCTCTGCCTGCCTCTCTGCTTACTTGTGATCTCTGTCTGTCATATAAATAAATAAAATCTTTTAAAAAAAGTGTGAGATGGGAATCTATCAAAATCCTAGAGGAGAACACAGGCAGCAACCTCTGTGACCTCAGCCACAGCAACTACTTGCTATACATGTCTCCAAAGGCAAAGGAAACAAAAGCAAAAATGAACTATTGGGACTTCATCAACATAAACAGTTTTTGCACAGCAAAGGACACACAAAACCAAAAGACAACCAACAAAATGGGACAAGATATTTGCAAATTATGTATCAGATAAAGGGCTAGTATCTAAAATCTATAAAGCACTTCGCAAACTCAACACCCAAAGGACAAATAATCTAGTCAAGGAACGGGCAGAAGACATGAACAGACATTTCTCCAAAGAAGACATCCAGATGGCCAATAGATACATGAAAAAATGCTCAACATCCTTCAGCATCAAGGAAATACAAATCAAAACCACAATGAGATACCACCTCACACCAGACAGAATGGCTAAAATCAATAAGTCAGGAAATGACAGGTGTTGGCGAGCACACAAAGAAAGGGGAAACCTACTACACTGTTGGTGGGAATGCAAGCTGGTGCAACCACTCTGGAAAACAGTATGGAGGTTCCTCAAAAAGCTGAGAATAGAGTACCCTATCCCAGCAATTGCACTATTGGGTATTTACCCCAAAGATACAAATGTAGTGATCCGAAGGGTCACCTGACGCCCACTGTTTATAGCGGCAATGTCCACAATAGCCAAATTATGGAAAGAGCCCAGATGAATGGATACCCCAGAAGAATGGATAAAGATAGTTTATATATATATATACACACACACAATGGAATACTACTCAGCCATCAAAAAAATGAAATCTTGCCATTTGCAATGACATGGCTGGAACTAGAGTGTATTAAGCTGAGTGAAGTAACTCAATCAGAGAAAGTCAATCAATGAAATATGATCTCACTCATATGTGGAATTTAAGAAACAAAATAGAGGATCATAGTGGAAGAGAGGGAAAAATAAAACAAGATGGAGACTCTTAATCACAGGAAACAAACTGAGGGTTGCTGGAGGGGAGTGGTGGGAGATGGGATAACTGAGTGATGAACATTAAGGAAGGCACGTGATATAATGAGCACTGGGTATTATATAAAACTGATGAATCACTGGCTTCTACCTTGGAAAATAATAAACTAATAATATAGTATATGTTAATTAACTAAATTTAAACAAAAAAAAATAAAAATAAAGAAACAGGCCTGGTTTGAATGAACAAAAGGACTTTGGGTGGTGTTTTTTCTTTTTCCTTTGATATTTGTTTGTTGTGCCCTCCTTCTGATCCCGCCCAATGACTGTCTCTTGGAGACAGTTGTCTTGCACATTCTATTCTCTTCCTCCTCCCTCTCTGTGAACCCCTTCAGCTTGAACCATTATTACTGCAGATGACTTCCAGACTCATCTCTAGCCTGTCTTTGCTCTGAAATCCAGTCCTGTATTTCCAGGCTTATTTTTCCCATAACATCGTCACTTGGATATCACATCACAACACGCATGTATTTGTCCAGCAAACATTTTTGGAACATTTCCTCCATGTTAGATCTGAAGATAAATCAGTGAACAAAGCAGCAACACATCCTGCCTTTAAGGATCTCAGAGTCCACTGGGAAAGGCAGATGTCACACAAGGAATAACACATACAAAAGAGTTGGTAGTGTGCAAAAATGCTAGCAGGCACTGCCTCAACTTCCCACCATCAGACCTCTATAGTTTCCCTCATCTCCACCCATTCTCTCCCTCTCTGCTCCCCCTTTACCTTTACTCTTTCCCTCTAACCTGGGCTCTGGTTCCCATCCACACTTTCTGCCTTTCAGTAGGTTTCTCTCCCCAACCCACACACTGTCTACTTCTCCTTCTCCTTCCCATCAACATCCAAACAAGCTCTAGAAACAGTGTGCACAAGAATCACATGGAAGAGATTCTATTTTTCTATTTATCTGCTTATTAACAATTATTTATTTTTTATTGAGGTACAATTGATATACAACATTATATTAGTTTCAGGTGTAAAACAAAATGATTAGATATTTGTATGTATTGAGACCTGATCACCACAGTAAGTCTAGTTACATCCATGTATAATTACATGTATAATAATCATCAAGTATAATTACAATTTTTGCATGTATGTGGTGAGGACTTTTAAGACCTACACTATTTGCAACTTTGCAATATATGACACAGTATTATTAACTATGGTCACCATGCTGTACATTACATCCCCAGGATTATAACTGGAAGTTGTACCTTGTGATTCCTTTTACTCATTTTGCCCAACCCACCCCCTGCCTCTGGTAACCACCAATCTGTTCTCTGTATCCAAAGCTGTTTTGTTATGGCTTCTACATATAAGCGAGATCATAACAGTATTTGCCTTTCTCTGTTTGACTTACTGCACTTAACATAATGCCTTCAAGGTTCACATGTTGTCACAAATGGCAGGATAGCCTTTTTTATTATGGCTGAAAAATATTTCATTGTATACATATAAGATTATTTCTACAATGCAGATTTTGTCCCTTGTCCCTTGGGGTTCCTGTGTCAGTAAGTTTGGGGTAGAGGCTGGGATCTGGATTTTAACAAACTCCCAGTCATTTTAGCAAGATCCCAGGGGCCATTTGGAAAGCTCTGCTCTTCCAGCATCCATCTTAACAAGCCTGTATCTTTCCTAGCTTTGCCCTCTATTATTGCCAAGTTTTTTTGAAATAATTCCCTATAATTGCTATCTCCATTTTCTCATCTTCTACTCACTGAGTATATATTTCCTTTGCAGCATTTATCAGAGTAACTCATATAAATAGTTTTAAAATTCCAACAGTCCTACAGGCTCATGACAAAAAAATAAGCATCTCTGTTGCACCCCTCCTTTTCACATCTGATACTTGCTGTTCGGAGGCAACAACTCCCAACTTTTAGTTTTTTCTCCTGGTATTTCCACCTACAGAATTAAATATCACATTCATGTTACATTGCTATTCATAGATTCTTAACAAAAGACCTCAAATACATCTTTTATTGGGCTAAATAATATTGCAAGATTCAAAATAGCTTCTTGTCCCAATTTTGCCTCTGAAAAGATTTAATAATTTTTATGTATCCAATATCATGTAGAATGACTATCCTTTTCAAAACAAAGCAAATTTTTAAAATTCTGATCTTATCAGTTAACTTAACTTTAGCAGCAATTATTAAATAACATGAAAAATTCTCTAACAGCAAATTACACAAGCCTAAGAGAGAATAATTCACGCCTATAACACTAGTTTCTCAGAACATAATTTATCTAGCATTTGACTTGCAAATTTTAAAATTAACTGCATTAAGACATGATAGCACATTTGCTGTTAACTCCTGCTGTGTCTCCAGAAAGCGCTTATTGTAAGAAAAGAGGTTTCAAAGGTAACGGGTGCAGACTGGTGATTTGGGACATTGACAACTAAAAATCACAGTCTTTATTAGCATTGCCAGCCACAGCTGCAGTCAAGTATGGAATGTTCTTCAACATGCTCCAAGTCCATGAAATGGCATATCAGAATTTTTGCTTTTCTTTTTTGCAAAGTAGAATACTAGCAGAGTTTTCTGAATATGCCCCTTCCTCTTCATCCGCTCTATGGTGGGTCCACATCAGGCTTAGCCTGTGGTGTGGTCATTGATTTCCTCTTCCTCCTCCCTTTTTTTTTCCCTCAAAAATTTTATTGTGGTAAAATATGCAGAACATAAAATTTACCATTTTAACCATTTTTAAGTGTACAATTCAGTGGCATTAATTACATGTGCATCATTGCACAACCATTGCTAGTGCCTTCTACCTGATTCCCCGCCTGGAATCACCACACTAAGGCCCTGGTTTGCATCATTGCTGTCCAGGTACTTGAAACATAGGGGCAGACCGCTGAGGATACTGCTTGGTCTTGCTGGTCAAACCCTTCCAGAAGCTGCTTTAGGGCAGCACAGCTGTAACCTCCATGGGCCTCTGGTGTGCTAGACCTCTCCCTGAGGTAGCTTCCTGTAGCCATGTAGTCATTTCTGAATAGGTGAACTAAGACTTGAACAACTGTTTTCTTATAATGAGTTGAATAAATCTTAATGTACTTATAAATGCTTTTTCTTTCTGAATAGAGTCTTGCCTGATCAGTTCTTGTGCTGGTAGTCTAGAGGCTTTCCCTAAGGCATTCTCTAAGCATTCAACTGCCTCATTTTCAAGTGGTTCTCATTTTCAAACATGTTGGCTGTTAATAGAATTGTGCAGTCTTTTCCAGATCTACATTTTCCATGAGCTTTCCAGCTAGTTTCAGTGCCTGCTGTGTCCCAGTGCCTCCAACTGCTGTGTTGGGAGTGCTGTTCTCTTGAGTGGGGGGAGGGTAGAGGAGAAAATATTCAAGCAGACTCCTCACTGAACAAGGAGACCAACATAGGGCTTGCTTTCATGACCCATGAGATCATGGCTTCAGCTGAAGCCAAGAGTTGGACATTTAACCAACTGAGCAACCCAGGTGCCCCCATCAGTTGGTAGTTTCTGCATGTCCTTAAACATTATGCCCATTGCTCAGAAGCCTTGTTTTTCTATACTCAGAAGTGGCACTGTCATAATCTGGCTTCCATTAAAACAAACAAACAGGGGCACCTGGGTGGCTCAGTGGGTTAAAGCCTCTGTCTTCAGCTCAGGTTATAATCCCAGGGTCCTGGGATCGAGCCCTGCATCGGGCTCTCTGCTCAGCAGGCAGTCTGCTTCCCTTCCTCTCTCTCTACCTGCCCCTCTGCCTACTTGTGATCTCTGTCTGTCAAATAAATAAAATCTTTAAAAAAAAACAAACAGTTTTCAGGTGTGTCTATGATTTGATAAGATGTTCTTTTCTCTTTTGAGCCATGCTTCCACAGTCTGTCCTTCACATGAAGGGCAAGACAAAGGCCCTTTGGGCCCTGAAAGAGTGATTCATAGATTTTTGTTTGTTTGTTTCTGAGGTTATATTTACGTACTCATTGTCTTTCTTCCTTACTTGAATATAAGCTTCATACCTGTATTTTACCACTCTGTACCATATCTGGAATACCACATACCTTATAGAAGCTTCTTTTTTTAGAAAAAGATTTTATTTATTTATTTGACAGACAGAGATTACAAGTAGGCAGAGAGGCAGGCAGAGAGAGAGAGGAGAAAGCAGGCTCCCTGCTGAGTAGAGAGCCTGATTCGGGGCTCAATCCCAGGACCCTGGGATCATGACCTGAGCCAAAGGCAGAGGCTTTAACCCACTGAGCCACCCAGGCACCCCCTTATAGAAGCTTCTTAAAGAATGTTTTTGTAAGAACGAATGAGAAGTACAGAACACAGAAAATGCCTGTCAGAGAGAACTTAGATCAGTCTCCTAGATTCTTCTCTACTTCCATTCTCACTACTACTACTTGATCTAGCACTTTATACTAAAAACTAAATAAAGGAAAGAAAGACATCATCCCAAGGATCTTCCCCTACCATTTCCCTGTGTCTCTTTACTGAGAGAACTTTTACTAACTGCCTAACACATCAGTTCTGACCTTGATTGCTTAAAGAAAGCCTGCAACATGTGGCCTCATCCAAAATTCACAACCTGATCGCCTTCATTCCATGATAAAAACACATAGGCTCTCCTCAGGCAGGGACAGTATGCTGCAAGGCCCAAAAAGTGAAGGGGGGATTTGCACTTGAGTGTCTCTGCTCAAGTGCCCTTTTATTTTGGTGTGATCTCCTCCTTATTTCCATCTAGCTAAGGGAATGCTGCTGGGGAGATCTGTCCACATGAACTCTGTGTTTTCAGACAACAATATTTCTCTGTCATCTGAGCTCCAACAATCCTTAGTGTTAGAGAGGATATGCAGTTTCTATTTGTGTTGCTTCCTTAGCATGTGTTAAATAGAAAAATTCACCTAGGCAAATAGAGTGACAAAAAACCCCTACAAACCACCCCCAAAACTGAGGACCCTGATTAGTAAAATTCTTGAGGAAAGAAGAAAACACAGAAGTGATTGCCCAAATGATTCATTCATTCAACAGCACAGTTGAGTCAGCAGTCATACCCATGGCATCCACTATCGCCCTCGCCCCGCAAGGACGACAAGAACCCTGGTTCGGATGCATCTTCTCTCTCTTTATTTCCGCAAGTCTACACACTTATATATGCTTACATGACCAATCAGCGAGCAGGGTACAGGAGGGAGCGAATCAGGCTGTGCACCTAAACGAACAACTTAGCTAGCAACCAATGCTGTTTACTTCCTCTTTGGGCATTCCGCTTAGTCTCACAAGGCAATCCTAACCTGGCAACTAGCCAGGCGCCATCTTTTAATGGCGGAGGCCGCCCTGGCCAGGGGCCTGCCTCCGACAATCCACATAAAAAGGAAAAAAAAAGGAAGAGGAGAGAACTACCAGAGCTGCATCCTATAAGGCACATGCGTCCACATGAAGGGTTAACTACAGTCTGGGTACCATAGTTCTGCTGTCTCAACAGAAACAAGAATGACAGATATGTGCAAGGCTCCTAATAAAATATAAAAAGTGCACAAGTGGAGGTGCCTGGTTGGCTTACTCAGTACAGCAGTCAGTGAAGTGTGCAACTTTTAAAAAATATTTTATTTATTTATATGGGAGAGAGCACGAGCAGGGGGAGGGGCAGAAGGAGAGAAAGAAGCAGACTCCCTGCTGAATGAGGAGCCCATACAGGGTTCAATCTCAGGACCCTGGGATCATTACCTGAAGTCAGATGCTTAACCAACTAAGCCACCCAGGTGCCCCAAGTATGTGACTCTTGATCTCAGGGTTGTGAGTTCGAGCCCCACAATGGCATAGAGATTACTTAAAAAAAAAAAATCTTTAAAAGAAGTGCAAAAGAGAGTGTTATTCCTGGGTAAAAATTAATGTACTTTAGGGAGGACTATAGCTCCTGGGCCCACCACAGACTTTGAGCCCTCCATGTCCTTGCTCACAGCTTCTGGGAGCACTACTGAGCCACCACAGCCTCGGGGGCTACCACAGACTGTGTCTCCACAATGGACTCCTCCATAGGCCCGAGAGCAACTCAGACCATCTCGGTCTCTTTACAGCTTCTGAGACCACTACAATCATCACCACAGCCTCTGAGACCACCACACCCTCCACTGCAGCATCTGTACCTACCATGACCTCTAACACAGCCTCTTGTACCACTACAGTTTCTACTAAAGCCATTGTGACAATTGCTAAGTCTGTGCCCTCCTCAGTCACCCCCAATAACTGCCGAGACCACCCCAACACCTGTGTCCATCACAGCCTCTGAGAGCACCACTTCCTTCATGATGACATTTATACCCACCATAGTCTTCATTTTGACCTCTGAAATCAGAGGTCACAGGTCATAGATCCTAGGGTCACCATAGATTTCACTGCAGCTTCAAATACCACTGCAGAATCTGTGTCCACTGTCAAGCAGAGAGAGTCAATTTTCATATGGTTTCACTTATTTGTGGAGCATAGCAAATAACATGGAGGACATGGGGAGATGGAGAGGAGAAGGGAGTTGAGGGAAATTGGAAGGGGAGGTGAACCATGAGAGACCATGGACTCTGAAAAACAACCTGAGGGTTTTGAAGGGGTGCGGGGTGGGAGGTTGGGGGAACCAGGTGGTGGGTATTAGGGAGGGCACGTATTGCATGGAGCACTGGATGTGGTGCAAAAACAATGAATACTGTTATGCTGAAAAGAAATTTTAAAATATATTTATAACCAAAAAAAAGAATCTGTGTCCACTAAAGGCTCTGAGATTACCATGCCATCCACATTAATATCTGTGCCTACAGTGGCCTCCTTCTCTGCTTCTGAAATCTCCATAAGATTGGACACCACCATAGCTTCTACTACAGCCCCTGAGATCATCACACCTGCCACTACAATCTCTGTGTCAACCACTTTCTCCAACACTGTCTCTGAGACCCCAGTTTCTGAATCCACTGTGCTCTTCATCGTAGTCTCCGAGACCACCATTCCATATCTTCCATAATAATGCCTGGGTCCATGACCATCCCCCAAATAAGCTCTAAGATCACAAGAGCCTCTAATAATACCATCATGGCCTTGACCACCAATGCTGAGAACACTTTGCTTCTACTGAAGTTTCAGAGAGCACTCTGGCTGCTACCACAGCCTCAGAATTTCTGCTAAACCTCAGGTTTTCTACTAAAGCCTCTGTCACAGCTGTAGAGTCTGCGCCTTCCACAACTGCTGAAAGACCTGCTAAAGCCACCATAGCATCTGTGCCCACCACATTCTTCACCATAGCCTCTGAAGCCACCACAGCCTCTGAGACCACCAAAGATTCTAACTCCACCATGATCCCTCCCACCCTCTAATTCCACCAGATTCTCCACCACAGCATCTCCACCTATGACAGTCTCTACTACAGCCACTGAGTCCACTGTGGCCTTCAGCATGGTCTCTGAGACCACCACATCTTCCACAATAATATCTCTGCTCCTCACATCTCATCCTTGCTTCTATCACAGGCTCTAAGAACACAACAGCCTCTGAGACCACCATGGTCTCCACCATCACTGCTGAGATAACTGTTGTCTCCACTGGGGCTTTTGAGATCATTCTAGGTTCTTCCATAACATCTGTACCCACCATACTCATCACCGCAGCCACCCAGCACAGCTTCTGAGATAATGATATCCTCCATCACAAGGTCTATTTTAACCATAGCCTTCAGCATAGCCTCTGAAATAACTGTAAGTTCTTCAACCATCCTAGTCTCTGAAACAACTTCTGAGGCCCTCAGATCCAGCATCTGTGCCAATGATAGCCTCTATCTCAGACTTTGAGGCCTCTGGGGCCTCTACCAAGGTCTCTGAGACCACCATGGCCTCCACAATTACATGAGGACCCACCAAAGTCTCTAAGAAAACAATTTTTAGACTACCATGGCATCTACCACCACTGCTGAGACCACTAAGACCTCGACTGGTCTCTCTGACAGCACTGTAGCTTTGACCATAGTCTCTGAGGCAATGACAGAATCTACTAAAATCTTTGTGACACTTGGAGAATCTGTGACCACAATAATTCCAACTTCTGCAGAGACCCTGACTGTCTCAACCACATCTTCTAAGGGCACCATAGTTTCCTTTACAGCATCTGGACCCACCATATTTACTTCCACAGGTTCTAGGGACACCAAAGCTTCCACCTCACCTTCTGGACCCACCACAGCCTCAGAGGTCACCACATATTTCACTGTTGCCTCATCACCCACCTCTGGGGTCCCCACAGTCTCCACCAGGGTCTCTGGACCTTTTAATGTTTCTTCTGCCACCTTGGTGCCCATTAAGGCATTGACTTTTCTACTCAGTCCATCACCAACAGAGTTGTATCAGGTACTGACCGCCATGTCTTCTTTAAGCACACGTGTTCACCTCCAATGTTAACTGTCACCTTTCTGTTTGTTTCTGTCATTTCTACTCTAGATTCTAGTCAAGCCATCACTCTTGTTAGATATACTTCTGTTCTCTCTTACTGAATCCTATTTATTTTCTACTCTGGTCTCACTTTCTTTTATTCAGTGTCTGTCATTTGCAACCCAATCAGAAACACTTCTTTACAAGTATCCCCCTGCCACACATGGTTTAATTATATTCCATCACTTCCACCTAGAGGGAACAAACCTAAACTCTGTGACAAACACCCTAATTTGTCAGATTCTGTCATTTTTATTTCTGTGCCAAGCACAATCAACTCTGTTCCATCCACGACCTGTGACACTGCCATCCCATCTTTAATATATTGAGCCCTGGTCCAGGGACTGCAAGATATACTTCATGGGCCAAATCTGGCCTGTTATCTGTTTTCCCAAATGAGGTATTATTGGAACACAGCCACACGTACTCCTTTAGGTCTGTAGCTGCTTTCCAGCTAATTTGCATACTTGTGACAGAGATTTTGTGACCCAAATAGCTTAAAAATTTACCATCTGATGACCTTTACCAACCCTTGCTCCAAGTTTGCTTAAGACCAAACAATGATTTTTTCATCTCTGGCACTTGCTCTGAATAAAACTACCTCTGCACTTGCCATCAGCACTCATGTTGGATGTGACTCTACCCACTTTGTCCTGAGCCACCAGTGTGTTCCAGTGACTGACACAATTCTTGCATCAGTGTAACCACTGCAGTATGAGCACAACACTTGCTGCTGATGCCACCTGCTCTATGGTCCTCCTACCTTGTTCTGAGTCCAGCCTCTCCTTCCCTAGGGTCAGCCTCCTCCTTAAGGTTAGGTTCATCCACATATGCTCCAAACACACTCACCTCGCCTTTGTTGATCACGATGATTGTATTAGCTTATGTCACTTTTGCTCCCAGCCATGGCCACTGCCTCACCCCTGAGTAAATCTGATCCCATCATCCCTTCCTCTAGCAATGTCCTTGTGCCCATTGAGTACATCACAAACATATCAGACCCTATTTCTTTTATCCAGCACACTCTCTCTATTTGTGTGATCACTTTTAAAATTGAATAAATCTTCTCCTGCACCATCTCAGTCCCATTTCTTCAATCTTAGCCTGGACCATCACCAGCACCACCAATGGACACTTGTCTCTAGGACACTCATTTTTCCTCTAAGTCCCTCATGATTTCAGGTGAATCCCTTTCCACCATATCTCCTCCCACCACAACAGCTTTTCTCAAACCACCACCACCATTAGAATGTTAGATTAATCCCTCTGCTCTAAGTACACCTGCTCTTTTTCACATACTGTCACTACAAATGCTTCATATCATGTGATCTGTTTCCTAGGCACCAGAACCACTGGAACCAGACCAGCTACTCCCATCTCTGTCACCATGACATCAGCAATAGATTCCACACCTCCAGATAACAGGAATAGTGTCCTTAAGATGGCCACAAATACCTCTGTCCTGGACACATCCACTATTGGAGCACCATCTACCAGCTCTGTTCCAAATACCAGGAACACTGGGATGAGATCTACCCAGGAGCCAACCACCACTCCTGGAAGCAGTACCACCTCACATAAAATAGGCTCAGTTACCACAGACACGAACACAGTTAACATGAGCCTAATGTCAACATGCGGCTAAGCTGCAGCTCTGGGACATTGTCCTCATCTCTCTGTCTGCAGTTGTGGTGGGTATTGGTGTTAGTGGGACTGAGTTTTTGCCTGGTAAGTTACTTTGAGTAGAGATGGAAGAACTACTTAAATGATGGGTCATGAGTGGGAATAGAATAATGAGAATAGGACTGCGAGCATGTTCAGAACAAGAGAGCAGTGTGTGGAGAGTCACATACATCCTAGCCAAGTCAACAAAAGAGCATCAGGAGCATACTTTTAGGCTCACAAATCACTTTTATCAACTCATTGCAACAAGAGAGACTATACACTAGAAGGACTAAGGAGCTTTGTACCAAACTAAGGAAGAGTCATCATAGTGTTGGGGGAGTGTGGAATTGTCAGAAGGAGCAGAGTAAAAAGCTAAATGCAGAGGAGTGTTATTAAGCACGCAACAAAGCAGGATGAGTACAGGGGTCAACAGTAGCTCCAGAATGTGAAGTGGACTCAGTTTCCTTGGAGACAACAAAGTTATAATAGATGGGGAATGCTGTATAGTTGACCCTTGAACAACGTGGGGATTAGGGGCACTGACATCCCTCACAGTCAAAAATCTGTGTAATTTGTCTCCCCAAAAGCTTAAATACTAATAGCCTACTGTTGACTAGAAGCCTTACTAAAACATAAACAATTGATTAACACATATTTTATGTTATGTGTATTATACTGTATTTTTCCAATAAAGTAAGCTAGAGAAAAGAAAATGTTATTAAGAAAATTCTAGGGGCACCAGGGTGGCTCAGTTGGTCTGCCTTTGGCTCAGGTCATGATCCCTGGGTCCTGGGATTGCACCCTGCTTTCCCTTACCCCTTGCCCTGCTTGTACTCTGCCCCTCTTTTGCTCATGCTCTCTCTCAAATAAAATTTTTAAAAAATCTAAATTGGAAGGGGTGGTGAATCATGAGAGACTAGGGACTCTGAAAAACAACTGAGGGGTTTGAAGTGGTGGGGAGGTGGGAGGTTGGGGTAACAGGTGGTCGGTATTATAGAGGGCACAGATTGCATGGAGCACTGGGTGTGGTGAAAAAATAATGAATACTGTTTTTCTGAAAATAAATAAATTAATTTAATTAAAAATTTTAAAAAAAATCTTTTAAAAAAGAAAATTCTAAAAAAGAAAGAAAATTATAAGGAAGAGAAAATACATTTACAGTATTATACCACATTTATTGAAAATATTGTGTATAAGTGGACCGGCAGAGTTTGAACTCGTGTTGTTCAAGGGTCTATTGTACTCAGAAACTCTTATCTGCCCCTGGGTTGGAAACTTAAGTGGCTTCTCTGTGTTAAAGTAACTTAGATTCTCCAGACAAGAATAGGATATTTGCTTCTTAAGAATATAATTTCAAACAGGACTTGTGATAGTCTATGAATTTAGAGAACCACATTTTTCATTGACAAAATCACTGCATGAGCAAGTCACTGAAAGAGGGGGCTGTTATGAGGGTTTATAACTGTATATGTCTTTGGGGGAAATATTTCCTGGGAGCCTTGCAACTGGCTTTACCAATGTCATCCTACCCTGAGGAATGGCAGTGTAGACTGTTATTTTCTCAGTCTTGTTTTTACTTTCTTGCATAGCATGATGTAAAGACCATGAGAGAGAGAAAGACAGAAATCCTGACTATGGAGTTGACTGGTGAGAGGTACACAGCAGGCATTCTACAAGTGCCAGCTGGCAGCCTGATCTTCACTGATCAGTGATTTATATCCCTCCTCTCTTTCTCCCTTCTTCCCTTCCTTCCTTCCTTTTTAGAGGTAAAATTGACATATAATATGATAGTAATTTCAGGTATACAATGTAATGTTTCAGTATTCATATCCATTGGGAAATAATCACCACATTAAGTGTAGTTAATATCTGTCTAGGTTTGTAGCTTCAAATCATACAAACTAGATAGACAGGAAATCTCAGAGCCACTCATTGTTTTCCAGGCCTCCTGCATCTTTGGGAAGATTCTTCTTTCCTACTTCTTTGTCTCTTCCAAAAGCCATGTGACAAGAAGGAGAAAATTATTGGGATGTGCTACAACTTGAAATTATAAAATATACTGGCTACTATATACAGATGTTTTTATGTTTTTCTTTTTGTTTTTCCTTTGGCCTTTATAATTGAATGCTTACTATGTGTCAAATACTGTGCTAGTCCTTTTAAACACACCATCATTTTTTTCTCAAAACAATTCAGTGAGAACTTAAATTTCTGGCTCTGTGATGCTCTAGGTGCATGACTTAATATACCCTGAAAAACTTAAAACAGTTTACTAAAGTGTCTTTTTTGTTTGATTATATGTGAACTTTATTGATTAAATCAGCGTTAATAACTAGGACATCCATTGTCTCTAAAAGGAAACATCTGACTTAAAATACACAATGCTGTCAACTTCTAGGCAGTACTTGAATGGGAATGAATGACTATAGATGACTTTTAAAAATATCTCCTTAAATGAATCAATGAGTTGGTGGAAAAGTAAGGAATGCTAGAATTAAAGACTAAGTTCAGGAGCGCCTGGGTGGTTCAGTGGGTTAAAGCCTCTGCTTTCGGCTCAGGTCATGATCCCTGGGTCCTGGGATGGAGTCCCGCATCGGGCTCTCTGCTCAGCAGGGAGCCTGCTTCCCTTTCTCTCTCTCTGCCTACTTGTGATCTCTGTCTGTCAAATAAATAAATAAAATATTTGGAAAAAAAAAAAAAAGACTAGGTTCAGGTGGGAAACCAAGGAGGTAAAGGAGTACTAAAGTCAACATTTGCCAAACCCAGTGAACTTAATCTTCAAGTAGTATAGCCTCAGTCAGACCAGCATGGGTGGGGAGTCTCCCAGTAGACCCTTCCATAAATCTGAAACCTTCAGGGAGAGTGTAAGCTAAAAATAAACCCACTCTTCCTCTAAGGAAATGCAAGCAAATTATCTATCTCTAAACTTAGCAAAGAGGAAGGGAGGAGAGTGGGAAGTATCTCTTGGGAAATAACTTGTAACCACACAATACTTTACATGGTTTGCAGTTCCAAATCATGGGTTATTCAAAGACCTCAAAACCTATCATTTAATTTATGAGAATCCTCAAATGGTAATGCATCCATATGCTTGGCCAAAACATGCAAATTCTCTGTAGAAGATCACGCCCTCATCCAAGACTTCAAATTACTTCTATAGATAGCATTGCAAGAAAAATAAACTCAGCCTTAAACCTCTAGTAAAACCAACTCAGTCATAAAGCATCAGTGAAATCCAGCAAGAAACAAAACACAGAACAGCAGGATCAGATCCACAAAAATTGAATTATTAAATACAGAATATAAAGCAAGTAGATTTAAATGTGTTTCATAGTCTTCTGATTGTCCACTAATACCCTTTCTCGATCTTTAACAATCATATTCTCAAGTTTCAGTCAAGCACATGCCCACTCCGCTACTCACCATATTCTCCATTCTCTCAGCTTATTTTGGCTATATGACTATATTCTGGCTTATAGTGCATAAGTAAATAACAATAATCACTCATGAAATTAAAAGCCAAAACAGAACTTGACCATTCTCTCACACCATACACAAAGATAAACTCGAAATGGATGAAAGACCTCAACATGAGGCAAGAATCTATCAAAATCCTAGAGGAGAACATAGGCAGTAAGCTCTTCAACATCAGCCACAGCAACTTCTTTCAAGAAATGTCTCCAAAGACAAAGGAAACAAAAGTGGAAATGAAATTTTGAGACTTCATCAAGATAAAACTTCTGCACAGCAAAGGAAACAGTCAACAAAATAAAGAGGCAACCCACGGGATGGGAGAAGATATTTGCAAATGACACTACAGACAAAGGGCTGTTATCCAAGATCTATAAAGAACTCCTCAAACTCAACACACACAAAACAGATAATTATGTCAAAAAATGGGCAGAAGACATGAACAGACACTTCTCCAAAGAAGACATACAAATGGCTAACAGACACATGAAAAAATGTTCACTGTCACTAGCCATCAGGGAGATTCAGATCAAAACCACATTGAGAGGGTAACCTGGGTGGCTCAGTGGGTTAAGGCCTCTGCCTTCAGCTCAGGTCATGATTCCAGGGTCCTGGGATCAAGCCACGAATTCAGCTCTCTGCTCAGCAGGGAGCCTGCTTCTTCTTCTCCCTCTCTCTGCCTGCCTCTCTGCCTACTTGTGATCTCTGTCTGTCAAATAAATAAATAAAATCTTAAAAAAAAATACATTAATATACCACCTTACACCAGTTAGAATTGGCAAAATCAATGGAACAGGAAAGGGGAGAAAGGGGAGAAAGGGAGGACCCTCTTCCACTGTTGGTGGCAATGCAAGTTGGTGCACCCACTTTGGAAAACAGTGTGGAGATTCCTCAAAACATTAAAAATAGAGCTACCTTATGACCCTGCAGTTGCACTAGTCGGTATTTACTCCAAAGACACAGATGTAGTGAAAAGAAGGGCCATCTGTGCCCCAATGTTCATAGCAGCAATGGCCACAATCACCAAACTGTGGAAAGAGCCAATATGTCCTTCAGCGAACAAATAGATAAAGAAGATGTGGTCCGTATATACGATGGAATATTACTCTCCATTAGAAAGGATGAATTCCTAACTTTTGTATCAACATGGATGGGACTGGAGGAGATTATGCTGAGTGAAACAAGTCAAGCAGAGAAAGTTAATTATCATATGGTTTCACTTACTTGTGAAGCATAAGGAATAACATGGAGGACATTAAGAGAAGGAAAGTAAAAGTGAATTGGGGTAAATTGGAGGGGGAGATGAAAGATGAGAGGCTGTGAACTCTGAGAAACAAACTGAGGGTTATGGAGGGGAGGAGGGTGGTGGATGGGTGAGCATAGTGGTGGGTATTAAGGAGGGCATATATTGCATGGAGCACTGGGTGTAGTGGATAAACAATGGATCTTGGAACACTGAAAAAAATAAAATTAAATTAAGATTAAAAAAACCACCAAGACAGGGGTGCCTGGGTGGCTCAGTGGGTAAAAGCGTCTGCCTTCGGCTCAGGTCGTGATCCCAGGGTCCTTGGATTGAGCCCCGCGTCGGGCTCTCTGCTCGCCAGGGAGCCTGTTTCCTCCTCTCTCCCTCTCTCTCTCTCTCTCTCTGCCTGCCTCTCTGCCTACTTGTGATCTCTGTCTGTCAAATAAATAAATAAAATTTTTTAAAAAACCACCAAGACAGAATTAAAACACTTGATAAGATTAAGGTATGAGTTAAGAATTGGTAGTAATAACTAAAGTTCCAAGGTTCTTGTGTTGTTTTGAAGGACAGTAAAGATACTAATTACATACAGCCTCCGTTAAGTATGTGTTCAAAATAATTTTAAGATTATGTCTAGAAGGTAGAATCTGGACTTGAATCCAGGAACTCTGCCTCCAAATAATTCTAGAGAGGGGAAAAAAAAAAGATTTCTTAGAGTGCTTTTGGCCTCTTAGCCATAAAATGCGATTGCTAGGAGTCTAAAGCCTAACCAGTCATTGAATGATTTTTCATAATTCTGCCTCAGAACTGCTTCAGCCTCACAGCCATTAGGCAGATCTGCATCAGCCTTTTCCAACACACTCTGTCCCCTCCCGACTCTCAGACTCACTCAAAATTCCTTCATGTCTCCAGCCACCTCCTGTTTCTTTCAAACAGGTCTTACATGTCAGGAATACTCAATCACCCACAAATAAACTGAGACGTTGCTTCTTCCTCAAAGCTTCTTGTTAACAGTTATGAAGACATCTGCCTTTGGTCACACAGACTGTGCACTGAAATTTCCATCTATCAACTCCTTGGCCCTGGATACAAGATGCCTTCCCCATGAACTCCCAAAACCCTCTCCTCATTTGGGTCTCTTCAGTCATACTTGTTTAGTTGACTATGTATCCTTTGTTATTACATCTGTGTCCAGACCAGCATGACGTTTCTAGAGGACTTGGACTATATATCCTCCTCCCCAACAGACTTGAAGTCCCCTAATGTGTTATCTATGGTATACTCTACTGAGAGATGCTTCATTAGGCTGATGAGAAGGAACACCTGAAGGATTCCATGGCAGAAGAGATCCCTCATATTTCTCTGAAAACAACAAGAGGGAAATTCCTATGGTGGAGGATCAGAATGGGACCCTATACCACCACTTCACCTGCTATAAGCCTGACAGATGGCTTGTTCTATACATTCAACATCCCCCATGCTCTCAGCCATCATGCCCCAGAGAACCCAAAGATGTCTTCATCAACTGCTGGATCTCTCTTTCCATGTTTATTCAATGTGCATTGTTGAGTGCCTACTACATACCCAGCAATGTTCCATCTGTCTTCTGCCTGTAACCCAGAAGCCCAGACCTTTAATTACTGTTCTCTTTTGATTCTCATATTTCCATTTGCTTCAGAGATGTGGGGTACCACCCACTTAGCTCATTTCATTAGGGCTTTTTCCTTACCAAAACAGCCACACAGAACTTCTTGACCAGGAAACAACGTCTTGCAGTAGAACAGGTTTCTGGCCCCATCCCTGCATTAGAGGGTGGGTCCCTTCCACTCTGGCAAATTTGATCTCCTCATGCCATTTTATTTCCTGCTCTGACCCAGCCAGTCCTGTGCCCTGACTAGTGTGATCATGTCATTCTCCTTTCTCACCTTCCTCTTGACCCCTAGTCTATTCCTTCTCAAATTCAGTATTATTTTTTAACTGCTCACAGTTGGCAGAAGAACAAATAAACTTCTGAACTCCTCCCCAACACATATGAAGCTATAAAGGTCCCTGCAGCTCTTCCATAATAAAGAAAAAGGCAAGAACATTGCATGGAGGAAGCTTAAGTCGGCATCTAGTCTTCTACCCAAGCTCAAAGTTCTTCCCCCAAACAAGCACCTAGTAGACCCAAGCTCCTGGAAGCTCCAGTCTTTATCTCTTCACCTTGAACTCTCCTTTTTCAAGAATTCTATTCTTTGCCTTCTAGATGGCCACAGCTTGGATTCAGGCACTTTACTTTCCAACAACTAAGAAGATCAAGATGCAGAAAGGAAACAGTCTCCTTAAGTATTGGTTACTACTGCATCTCCTACTTTTAGAAACCGGTAAGTGATTTCCTTTGAAAGTGGGTGATCTCAGAAGCTTCAGGGTGCTTTGGGTGATGCTGGCCACTGTCAGGACTATCTCTGATTCTCTTCTATAGAGTGGGGAATCATCATTTTACCCCAATCACTTTAGTCTAGTTAGGTATCACCCAGGAGGCAGTCAGAGCACAGTGGTTAAAACTGTAGACTCTGGTCTCAGACTGCCTGTGTATGGGTCATGGCTCCACTGTTACCTGTGTACTTCAGATGACTTGTTTAATTTCTCTGTGCCTTGGTTTCTGCATTTAAAAAATTATAATAACCTGTGTGGTTGGCTGGGGGTTTAACTACTAAGAACGGAAAGAGTTGACTGTGGTGTCATTCTTACTCTTGGTCATCTCAGTTTCTTCAGTTTTATTCAAGATTCTGATCTTAACCCCAATTTGTACCACACTGCTGAAAAGGGGGGGGGGCTTCCCAAAATAGAGCTAAAACTCTAACCCTATGTTGTTCAATTAAGCCCAAATTAAAAATACATATGTGTGGAATGAAGTGATAGACACCCATATTCCAGTTAGTGGTAAAATGACCCACAAATTAATTTTGATTAAGTTGAGTATCTTTGTCCTTCAGTATTGTGAGGGGCAAAAAATAGACAAAACATTAATTCTGTCCAAGTCTCCAAGAAGGTTGAGAGATTCCCTACACCTTATAGCCATTTGTCCTGGGAGATCTTGTGCTTTTAAGCTATATATGACTTGTGCTTCTTTGGCCTCTGCTGTAGAGATCAGTAGACCCTGGAAACTGAATGCATATAGACTCACCCAGTCCCTTGTTGAAAGGCCACATATCAAACTCTGATTAATTTAATCTAGAATAGTTTGCCTAGGAATCTTTTTTATTAATAAGCTACTCAGACAATTCTGAAATAGATGTTTTCTGAATAAAACTGAAAAATATTTTTTCAGAAGGGAGCAATACTACTTTAAGAATGAATTAATCAATATATACTAGTTTCACAAGGCTTCTACAATTCCTTTATAATACTTCTTATCTGTATTGAATCTTATATAGTAGAATATAGAATAAGCTTACTACCAGTGGAACTAGGTTATATCATCCTGGTGTTGGGGCTGGGTGGAGAGGGCAATTTAGCATGGTAGCTGAAAGGGCAGATCCAGTACCCTAAGTATAAACTCCTGCTCAACTACTTACTATCTGCATAAATATGGACAAATGTTAACATTTCTAAGCCTCAATTTCTTCATCTTAGCTGTTGATAATAGTAGTATCTAGTTCATAGTGCTATGGTGAGCATCCAATAGAATTGTCCATGTAATGAATTTAAACAAGCATTGAACCAGAAAGTATTTACGCTCAGTATATGTTTGTCATCATTTAGGATTATCAACAGGTGAAACAACCACATCAGGTGAGAATAAACACAGCACAATCTCTGGAGGGATGAGCACACTTGTCAATACTGGATTTAGCACAACCTCTGGTGGAACAAGTATAGTCTCCAACACTGGATCTAGTGTGACCTCTAGTGGAACCAGCACAGCCTCCAGCACTGAATCCAGTGTGACCTCCAGTGGGGCCAGCACAACCTCCAGTACTGAATCTAGCACAGCCTCCGGAGGGACCAGCACAGCCTCCAGCACTGAATCCAGTGTGACCTCCAGTGGGGCCAGCACAACCTCCAGTACTGAATCTAGCACAGCCTCCGGAGGGACCAGCACAGCCTCCAGCACTGAATCCAGTGTGACCTCCAGTGGGTCCAGCACAACCTCCAGTACTGAATCTAGCACAGCCTCCGGAGGGACCAGCACAGCCTCCAGCACTGAATCCAGTGTGACCTCCAGTGGGTCCAGCACAACCTCCAGTACTGAATCTAGCACAGCCTCCGGAGGGACCAGCACAGCCTCCAGCACTGAATCCAGTGTGACCTCCAGTGGGTCCAGCACAACCTCCAGTACTGAATCTAGCACAGCGTCCGGAGGGACCAGCACAGCCTCCAGCACTGAATCCAGTGTGACCTCCAGTGGGTCCAGCACAACCCCCAGTACTGAATCTAGCACAGCGTCTGGAGGGACCAGCACAGCCTCCAGCACTGAATCCAGTGTGACCTCCAGTGGGTCCAGCACAACCTCCAGTATTGAATCTAGCACAGCCTCCGGAGGGACCAGCACAGCCTCCAGCACTGAATCCAGTGTGACCTCCAGTGGGTCCAGCACAACCTCCAGTACTGAATCTAGCACAGCCTCCGGAGGGACCAGCACAGCCTCCAGCACTGAATCCAGTGTGACCTCCAGTGGGTCCAGCACAACCTCCAGTACTGAATCTAGCACAGCCTCCGGAGGGACCAGCACAGCCTCCAGCACTGAATCCAGTGTGACCTCCAGTGGGTCCAGCACATCCTCCAGTACTGAATCTACCACAGCCTCCGGAGGGACCAGCACAGCCTCCAGCACTGAATCCAGTGTGACCTCCAGTGGGACCAGCACAGCCTCCAGCACTGAATCCAGTGTGACCTCCAGTGGGTCCAGCACAACCTCCAGTACTGAATCTAGCACAGCCTCTGGAGGGACCAGCACAGCCTCCAGCACTGAATCCAGTGTGACCTCCAGTGGGGCCAGCACAACCCCCAGTACTGAATCTAGCACAGCCTCCGGAGGGACCAGCACAGCCTCCAGCACTGAATCCAGTGTGACCTCCAGTGGGTCCAGCACAACCTCCAGTATTGAATCTAGCACAGCCTCCGGAGTGACCAGCACAGCCTCCAGCACTGAATCCAGTGTGACCTCCAGTGGGGCCAGCACAACCTCCAGTACTGAATCTAGCACAGCCTCCGGAGGGACCAGCACAGCCTCCAGCACTGAATCCAGTGTGACCTCCAGTGGGTCCAGCACATCCTCCAGTATTGAATCTAGCACAGCCTCCGGAGGGACCAGCACAGCCTCCAGCACTGAATCCAGTGTGACCTCCAGTGGGTCCAGCAAAGTCTCTAGTACTGGATCCAACACAAACCCCAGTGGGACCAGCACAGTCTCCAACCCTGGATCTAGTGTGACTTCCAGTGGGACCAGCATAGCTGCCAACACTGCATCCAGTGCAACCACAGGAGGCTTTAGCACACATTCTCCAACTGGAACACATACAACTTCCCATAGGGTTGGCACGAGTGCTACTACTCCAGTGAATGAAATGATACCCAGTGGGTCCCTGAAACCATGGGAAATCTTCCTCATTACTCTGGTCTCAGTTGTAGTGACTGTGGGATTCTTTGCTGGGCTCTTCTTCTGTGTGGTGAGTGCCTGCCTACTATGTAGGAGAGTGTCTTGGGAAGGAGTAGCAGGAACATGAGGAAATGGGGTATGAATAGTAGTGCCACCAAGTTGGGGGGAAAGAAAGACTAGGAGTATGTTACAAAAGAGAAGTAGCAAGTTAGAACTGGAAGAGCCAATCAATGTGCTGAGCAAACTATTGACTTGAGGAAAAGAGTCAAAAGAAGGAATAAAGTGTAGAGGAAGAAGTACTAGGTGAAGGAAGTGATACAAAGGGAAAGAAGATTCCAGAACAAGTCCATGTTAAGGCTTGGGAGAAGAGGATATGATTCTGAAATGATTTGCCCTTCTTTTTCTAGAGAAACTCCCTGTCCCTGAGAAACGTCTTTGACACAGCTGTCTACCACCCCCATGGCCCCAACCTTGGCATGGGCCCTGGAGGGAATCATGGAGTCCACCACAGGCCTAGCTGGAGCCCTAACTGGTTCTGGAGGAGACCAGTATCTTCAGTAGCCATGGAGATGAGAAGGGGATACAATGGGCCCTGAATGGCCCCTGAATCCAGAGTGCCACCTTTTTCAAGGAGGAAGCCAACCAGGGAGACCAGGGATCTGAGTGTCCTTTTATTTGTCCTCAGGAGTCCCCTCCCAGTTTTGTCTGGGTCTCTGACAGCCCTGGGGAAGACATTCCCTGTCTCTTGCTTTTACTAAACTGTGGAAAGCGGACATTCTATTGGTCAATTATCTAAGAAATAAACACATCCAAAATTCATGATGGAATCTTGTATGCACATGAGTGAATGTCTACAGTGCTGAGTTGAATTTCCCTGTTCTATGAGAGAACCTCCATGCCAGAACCCCTTGGCATTCAAAATATCCATAGTAAAATCCAGAGATTTCATTCCTGCCCTCCCCCATTTCTCTAATCCTTCTTGTCCCAACAGAAACACTGTGTTTCTGAGACTCACCAGACTGATAAGGGAATTGAACTGGGAGAAATGAGAAGGGAGGGCAGGTGTGAGGATTCTACAGGCTCACTGCTTAGGCATGTGGTACACAGAGATTATGTCATGGTACATAGAGAAAGCAGAGCAGGATGAAGTGGAGTTGCAGGATGAAGTTGCAATTACATGTGCTGTGGGACAAGGCACATTCATTCAAAATCATCGTTTCTTGGGCATTTACCTTTGCTCTAGACCTGGTCTACTTGTCAGAATAGAGGTGCAATCTGACACTTTTCTCTCTCACCGTGTTCCTTTCAGAAACAGAGAGTGTTTCCTTTTACCAAGAGAAAGACTTTTCAGCTTTAACCTTCCTGGCCAAGGTCTAATCTTTCAAGAGGTTCAGAGCAGAGACACCTGTGGTAAAGCCTGTGATTCTCATGAGTCCCCTCCCAGAAGAGCTGAACATATCACTTTCATGGGTACAAGGGTGAAGTCCACCTACAGGTCTTGAAGGATAGAGAGGAGCTACTTTGGAAAGTTGAGTTGCCCCAAATCCACAAGGCAGTGACAGAAATCCCACTGGGGACAGAACCCTCAGACAGGATTAGTAGTTTATTAGAGGATTCACCCCAACTTGTAGCAGTGGAACCTGCTCTGCCTTCCAATACTTACTTGGTTTTTCTAATGTGAGCAAGTCAGTGGATGATCAATGAGGTCATGCTAAGCTCTATTCAGGACCATATCATCACCATTTCACTTAAAGGGATTAAAAGGAGATGCTGAGTTGAGCAGCCTGAAAAGATGTCTTCCACTGGTGTAAACAGTGAAAAGCATACTGTGAAAGTCAGGTAAGGGAATTCATTTAGATAATTAAAAATTGTAAACATTAATTTTCAAGTTTAAAATTGTAATAGATAAATGGAAAGAGGTTGGCCATTGTTATGAATAAAATTAGTAACCTGGGGAAAAATTAGTATACTGGAAGAGTAAGTGGGAATAATAACTTAATTATACAAAACAATACAGAGATGAAAATCATCCATAAAATAGAAGACACTTGGAGAATAAATTCAGGAAGACTAACATGCAAGTAATAAGGTTCAAGACAGAAAAAACAAAGAGATTCATTAGAAGAAATAAAAGAAAAATAGAGAAGGTTTAAATCTGCATAGTGAAAGGGTTTGGCAACTACAGCTCTGTAAATATAATAAAAATCATTGACATCTATTTTTTAAAGACTTTATTTATTTATGAAAGACCACAGAGCAAGAGAGAGTGTGGGTTGGGGGAGTGGCAGGGCAAGAGGGAGAATCAGACACCTGCTGAGCAGGGAGTCCTATGGAGCTCCACTATAGGACACTGGGATCATGACCTGAGCTGAAGGTAGATGCTTAACTGACTGAGCCAGCCAGGTGTCCCCCCCTCACTGGCATCTACTTTAAACAAGTGAACCCTATCTTATGTATATTCTATTTCAATAAAGTTATTAAAATATTATTACCAGGCATATTATTTAAGTAAATTGATTTCCAAAGATAAACAACAAATGACTCAAAGCAATGGGCACTTCAACACAGAGGAAGATGGAAAGACAAAAAAGCACAGTAAACAAATTTAGCTTGTGATTAATTCACATGGTTAGGCTGTGAGTACCTTGCTACTCCCAGCATCTAGAGTGTGTGTGTGTGTAGTTTGGAAACATCATTACTTAACTTTCATCATGGAATGCACTTACATGGACCACACATATTTTAACTTGACAAAGTCACAGCTCACCAAGAATGTTTGATCCAAACAGAGCCTAAGAAGTGGACAGAATTAGTGCTGTCCCTTTCAGATCTCATGCTTTTGCACTATTGGACTAACACAATGAACTTTGAATGGAATCATTTTTGGATCTTCATCCTGTGCCTAAAACTGATTCATCTGAAAAGACCTCTTTGGTCAGAGCATCAGGCTAGTTAGACTTTTCTAACTCCCATTTTACTGCCACTCACCCTTTTCATTCTAGCCCCCATATTATTATGGGGTGCAGTTCTCTGGGTCTCAGTTTGCTCATCTGTAAAAATGAGGATGATAGAATATCCACTTCATGAGGTTGCATGCACTTCATGAGTGTATTGGTAGCACTATAAATTTTGTTATTGTTTTTTATTTTGAAAACATGAAAAATAATTGCATCATAAAAACTTTGGTGACTGAGGGGAGGAGCAGAAACATGGCAGAGGAATAGGAGACCTAAATTTTGTCTGGTCCCAAGAATTCAGCTAGATAGTTATCAAACCACTCTGAACAGCTACAAACTCAACAGGAGATTGATGAAAAGAATGGCAGTTCTATGAACAGAAAAGTGACAACTTACTGGAAGGTAGGACATGTGGAGAACTGATTCCGAGGCAACATATGGGAAGACAGACTGTGGGGGTAGGGGCTGGCTCCCGACAAGAGGTAGAATAGTGGAACACAAAATCAGAACTTTTAGAAGTCTGCTCCACTGAGGGACATCACTCCAGAGGCTAAGCAGGGGATGAAGCCCTCATGGGGACAGTGTGGTTTCATGACTCATGGGGCTACAAAAAGACCCTGGGTGTCTGAGTATGGCAGAGCTGCCAGGTACTGGAGTGAGGAAGCTGACTGCAGAGATGGAGCCAAGACGTGGGCTCTTAGCATGGGGTTACCTTAAACCATGATCCAAGACACAGTTGGGCCACCACTTTTCAAGCAGGGACCCCATAAGTGGCAGATCCAAAAAGACACCCCTCTTTCCTCCTCTGGTAGGAGTGGTGTGAGAGCACATGGTGGGAAGCAGCTGAGTTTGGAGACTCCAAGTGGGGCTGAGTGCCAGAGATGGAAACACTAGGTCACAGGCCAGGTGAGCATGGAGTGTGGCTGGAGACCAGGGAGAGAGGAAGGATTGACTGTTTTCCTCTAATGGCGCACTGAGGAGCGGGGCCCTGAGCTCTTGGCTCCTACAGGGCTGGAGATTTGGAGGCCGCCATTTTCATTCCCATCCTCCAAAGCTGTTCGGAAAGCGGTCAGGGAATTAAAGCTACTGAGATAGAACCCAAGCAGATTAATTAGCCTGGCCCTTGGCAAGGGCAGTACAATTCTCCCTTGGGCGAAGACATTTGAGAATCACTGCAACAGGCCCCTCCCCCAGAAGATCAGCAAGAACATTCAGCCAAGAGCAAGTTCACCAATCAATGAGAACTGTAAAACATCAGAAATATCTGTGTATAGAAGATGGAATTCATGGCTTCCCCCCCATGATTCTTTAGTCTTGCAAAGTTAAATTTCTTAAATTTTATTTTTCTTTTATTCTATTTTTAAAATTTTTCCTCTTTCCTATTTTAACCTTTTTAAACTATTTTATCAGGGGTGCCTGGGTGGCTCAGTGTGTTAAAGCCTCTGCCTTCAGCTCAGGTCGTGATCCCAGGGTCTTGGGATCGAGCCCCGCATCGGGCTCTCTGCTCAGCAGGGAGCTTGCTCCCCCCTCTCTCTCTGCCTGCTTCTCTGCCTATTTGTGATCTCTGTCTGTCAAATAAATAAATAAAATCTTAAACTATTTTATCTTATCAATACCTTTTTAAAAAAATCTTTTCAAATTTTCATTGTTAGATTCATATTCTATCCCTTCATTGTATTTAACCTTATTTTTGTATACATATAGGTTTTTCTTTCTTAAAAAATTTGGGATACAGTTTCTTCTAAGAGATCAAAATATACACTAAGTCTAGTGAATGACTTTGTTCTAGTCTCCAGCCTGATCACATTCTTCCCTCTTTTTTTTTTTTCATTTTTCAACCAACATCTTATCAATTCCTTTTTTACAACCTTTTAAAATATTTACCTTTACAGTCATACTCCATCCCTTCATCATGTTTGCCCTTATTCTTGTATGTATATATACAAGTTGTGTGTGTGTGTATCTATCTATCTATCTATCTATCTATCTATCTATCTATATGTTTTTCCTTCTTTAAAAATTTGGGAGCAGTTTCTTCTAACAGACCAAAATACACCCCAAATCAAGTGTGTGGCTCTGTTCTATTCACCAGTCTAATATCTATATCTATATATCTATATCTATGTCTATATCTATATCATCTATCTATCTATCTATCTATCTATATAACATGGAAGGTAATATAGAATACCTCTCTTGAGAATAAAATCCCCTTCTTGGGAAATAACAGAACTAAAATCTAACCACATTGAGATTACAAAAGCTATTAATGAGGTGCAATAAAGGGGCGCCTGGGTGGCTCAGTGGGTTAAAGCCTCTGCCTTTGGCTCAGGTCATGATCTCAGGGTCCTGGGATTGAGCCCCACATCAGGCTCTCTGCTCAGCGGGGAGCCTGCTTCCCTTCCTCTCTCTCTCTCTGCCTACTAAAAAAAAAAATGAGGTGCAATAAAAAATGGAGGTTCTTACTGCTAGGATAAATGAGGCAGAAGAGAAAATTAGTGATATAGAAGATCAAATGATGAAGAGTAAAGAAGTTGAGGAAAAGAGAGAAAAACAACTACTGGATAATGAGGGGAGAATTTGAGAGATAAGTGATACCATAAGGTAAAACAATATTACAATAAGTGGGTTCTCAGAGGAAGAAGAGAGAGAGGGGGGTGGAAGGTATATTGGAGCAAATTATAGTAAAGAATATTCCTAATTTGGTGAAGGAAACAAGCATCAAAATCCAGGAGGCACAGAGAACCCCCTCAAAATCAATAAAAATAGGTCAACACCCCATCATCTAATAGTAAAACTTTTAAGTTTCAGAGACAAAGAGAAAATCTTGAAAGCAGCTCAGGACAAGAAGTATATACCTAAAACAGCAAAAATAGTAGATTGGCAGCAGACCTATCCACAGAGACCTGGCAGGCCAGAAAGGACTGGCATGATATTATTTAGAACACTAAATGAGAAAACTGTGCAGCCAAGAATACTATATCCAGCTAGGCTGTCAAAGAAAATAGAAGGAGAGAAAAAAAGCTTCCAGGATAAATAAAAACCAAAAGAATTTGCAAACACCATACCAGCCCTTTAGGAAATATTGAAAGAGGTCCTCTAAGCAAAGAGAGAACCAAAAAGCAACAGATTAGAAAAGAACAGAGACAATATACAGTAACAGTCACCTTACAGGCAATAAAATGGCACTAAATTCATAGCTTTCAATATTTACCCTGAAGGTAAATGGGCTAAATGCCCCAATCAAAAGACACAGGTATCAGAATGGATAAAAAACAAGACCAACCAATATGGTGTCCACAAGAAACCCATTTTAGACTCAAAGACAACTCCAGATTGAAAGTGAGGGGTGTAAAACAATTTACCATGCTAATGGCCAACAAAAGAAAACTGGGGTGGCAATTCTTATATCAGATAAATTAGATTTTAAGCCAAACACTATAATAAGAGATAAAGAAGGACACCATATCATACTTACAGGGTCTGTCCATCAAGAAGATCTAACAATTTTGAATATCTATACCCCTAACATGGATGCAGCCAATCATATAAACCAATTAATAACAAAATCAAAGAAACACATTGACAATAATACAATAATAGTAGGGGACTTTAACATCCCCCTCACTGAAACACACAGATCATCTAAGCAAAAGATCAACAAGAAAATAAAGGCTTTAAATGACACACTGGACCAGATGGACATCACAGATATATTCAGAACATTCTATCCCAAAACAACAGAATATATTCTTCTTTAGGGCACATGGAACATTCTCCAGAATAGATCACAACCTGGGTCACAAAACAGGTTTCAGCTGGTACCAAAAGATAAGGATCATTCCTGGCATATTTTCAGACCACAACGCTTTGAAACTAGAACTCAACTATAATGAGAAAGTTGGAAAGAACTCAAATATATGGAGACTAAAGACCATCTTACTAAAGAATGAATGAGTCAACTAGGAAATTAAAGTAGAATTGAAAAAATTCATGGAAACAAATGAAAATGAAAACACAACTGTTCCAAAATCTGTGGGACACAGCAAAGGCGGTGCTGAGAGGAAAGTACATAGCAATACAAGCCTTTTGAAAGGTCTCAAGTACACAACCTAACCCTCCACCTAAAGGAGCTGGAGAAAGAACAACAAAGAAAGCCTAAACCCAGAAGGGGAAGATAAATAATTAAGACCAGAGCAGAAATCAATGAAATAGAGACCAAAAGAACAATAGAACAAATCAATGAAACTAGGAGCTGGTTCTTTGAAAGAATTAATAAGATTTATAAACCCCTGGCCAGACTTATCAAAAAGAAAAGAGAAAGGATGCAGATTAATAAAATCATGAATGAAAGAAGAGAGATCACAACCAACACCAAAGAAATACAAACCATTATAAGAACATATGAGCAACTATACACCAGAAAATTTGACAATCTGGAAGAAATGGATGCATTCCTAGAGATGTATAAACCACTAAAACTGAACCAGAAGGAAATAGAAAACCTGAACAGACCCCAAACCAGTAAGGAGATTGAAGCAGTCATCAAAATTTCCCAACAAACAAGAGCCCAGGACCAGATGGCTTCCCAGGGGAATTCTACAAAATATTTAAAGAAAAATTACTATCTATTCTCCTGAAACTGTTTCAAAAAAATAGAAATGGAAGGAAAGCTTCCAAACTCATTTTATGAGGCCAGTATTATCTTGACCCTAAAACCAGACAAAGACTCCAACAAAAAGGAGAATTATAGACCAATATCCTTGATGAACATGGATGCAAAATTCTCACCAACATACTAGCCAATAGGATCCAACAGTACATTAAAAGGATTATTCACCACGACCAAGTAGGATATATCCCAGGGCTGCAAGTTTGGATTAGCATCTGCAAGTCAATCAATGTAATACAATACATTAATAAAAGAAAGAAAAAGAACCATATGATACTCTCAATAGATGCTGAAAAAGCATTTGATAAAGTACAGCATCCCTTCCTGATCAAAACTCTTCAAAGTGTAGGGATAGAGGGCACATACCTCAATATTATCAAAGCCATCTATGAAAAACCCACAGCGAATATCATTGTCAATGGGGGAAAACTGAGAGCTTTTCCCTTAAGGTCAGGAACATGGCAGGGCTGTCCACTATCACCACTGCTATTCAACATAGTACTAGAAGTCTTAGCCTCAGCAATCAGACAACAAAAAGAAATTAAAGGCATCTGAATCTGCAAAGAAGTCAAACTCTCACTCTTTGCAGATGATATAATACGTTATATGGAAAACCCAAAAGACTCCACTCAAAAACTGCTAGAACTCATACAGGAATTCGGTAATGCGTCAGCATTAAATCCATGCACAGAAATCAGTTGCATTTCTATACACCAACAAGACAGAAGAAAGAGAAATTAAGGAGTCAATCCCATTTACAATTGCACCCAAAACCATAAGATACCAAGGGACAAACCTAACCAAAGAGGCAAAGAATCTGTACTCAGAAAACTATAAAGTACTCATGAATGAAATTGAGGAAGACACAAAGAAATGGAAAAATGTTCCATGCTCATGGATTGGAAGAACAAATATTGTGAAAATGTCTATGCTTCCTAGAGCAATCTACACATTTAATGCAATCCCTATCAAAATACCATCAACTTTTTTTCAAAGAAAGGGAACAAATAATCCTAAAATTTATATGGAACCAGAAAAGACCTCGAATAGCCAGAGGAATGTTGAAAAAGAAAGTCAGAGTTGGTGCCTTCACAATTCCAGACTTCAAGCTCTATTACAAAGCTGTAATCGTCAAGACAGTATGGTACTGGCACAAAAACAGACACATAGATCAAAGGAACAGAATAGAGAGCCCAGAAATAGACCCTCAACTCTATGGTCAACTAATCTTCAACATGGCAGGAAAGAATGTCCAATGGAAAAAAAAAGGCAGTTTCTTCAACAAATGGTGTTGGGAAAATTGGAGAGCCACATGCAGAAGAATGAAACCGAACCACTTCCTTACACCACACACAAAAGTAGACTCAAAATGGATGACAGACCTCAATGTGAGACAGGAATCCATCGAAATCCTTGAGGAGAACACAGGCAGCAACCTCTTCGACCTCAGCCACTTCTTCCTAGAAACATTGCCAAAGAAAAGGGAAGCAAGGGCAAAAATGAACTATTGGGACTTCATCAAGATCAAAAGCTTTTGCAAAGCAAAGGAACTAGTCAACAAAACCAAAAGACAACCGACAGAATGGGAGAAGATATTTGCAAATGACATATCAAATAACGGGCTAGTATCCAAGAACTGTAAAGAACTCAAACTTGACACCCAAAGAACAAATAATCCAATCAAGAAATGGGCAGAGGACATGAACAGACATTTCTGTAAAGAGACATCCAGATGGCCAACAGACATATTAAAAAGTGCTCCAGCACTCAGCATCAGGGAAATACAGATCAAAACCACAATGAGATACCACCTCACACCAGTCAGAATGGCTAAAATTAACAAGTCAGGAGATGACAGATGTTGGCGAGGATGTGGAGAAAGGGGAACTCTCCTACACTGTTGATGGGAATGCAAGTTGGTGCAGACACTCTGGAAAACAGTATGGAGGTTCCTCAAAAAAATATTTTCTATTCCTGAAAATAGAGCTACCCTATGACCCAGCAATCGCACTACTGGGTATTTACCCTAAAGATACAAATGCAGTGATCCAAAGGGGCATGTGCACCTGAATGTTTATAGCAGCAATGTCCACAATAGCCAAACTATGGAAAGAGCCTAGATGTCCATGAACAAATGAATGGATAAAGAAGAGGTGGTATATATATACAATGGAATACTATGTAGCCTTCAAAAAATGAAATCTTGCCATTTGCAATGGTGTGGGTGGAACCAGAGGGTATGATGTTACCTGAAATAAGTTAATCAAAGAAAGACAATTCTCATTTGATCCCACTGATATGAGCAATTTGAGAAACAAGACAGAGGATCATAGGGGAAGGGAGGGAAAAATGAAACAAGATGAAACCAGAGAGGGAGACAAACTGAAAGAGACTCTTAATCTCAGGAAACAAACTGAGGGTTGCTGGAGTGGGGGGCCTGGGAAGGGTATGTGCTATGGTGAGTGCTGTGAATTGTGTGACTGATGAATCATAGACCTGTACCCCTGAAACAAATAATACATTATATGTTAATTTAGAACTTCCCTATGACTCTGCAATTGCACTCCTGGGTATTTACCCCAAAGATACAGATGTTGTGAAAAGAAGGGCCATCTGTACCCCAATGTTTATAGCAGCAATGGCCACGGTCGCCAAACTATAGAAAGAACCAAGATGCTCTTCAATGGACGAATGGATAAGGAAGATGTGGTCCATATACACTATGGAGTATTATGCCTCCCTCAGAAAGGATGAATACCCAACTTTTGTAGCAAGGTGGACGGGACTGGAAGAGATTATGCTGAGTGAAATAAGTCAAGCAGAGAGAGTCAATTATTATATGGTTTCACTTATTTGTGGAGCATAACAAATATCATGGAGGACAAGGGGTGTTAGAGAGGAGAAGGGAGTTGGGGTAAATTGGAAGGGGAGGTGAATCATGAGAGACTATGGACTCTGAAAAACAATCTGAGGGGCTTGAAGTGGCGGGGGGGGTGGGAGGTTGGGGTACCAGGTGGTGGGTATTATAGAGGGCACGGATTGCATGGAGCACTGGGTGTGGTGAAAAAATAATGAACACTGTTTTTTCTGAAAATAAATAAATTAATTCAAAAATTTAAAAAAAATCAACAGATAATGAGAACTAAATTAATTGAGGTTTTACTAAGTTCTAGGCTTAGAGCTGAGTGTTTAAAATGCATCATTTCATTTAATTTGCTTTACAGTCCTATGGGAATATTATATCCCCCTTTCAGGCGAGGAGCCTGGAGCCCTGTGATCTTAGTTATTTGTCCCAGCACATGTAGTATGGGGCAGATCTGGGACTCTAACCCAAGTTGGTTTGGTCCTGGAGTCCATGCCTATACTCCCAAGGATCTATATGAATACTGTCTGAGGGCACCTGTCCTCAGTTCCTTAGATGACTAACAGAGTGAATGGCTGTGTCTTCTAGGTGAGTCTTCATAGTTTCACATAAGGATGTAGATTCACTTTTGTCTTGAAAGTCCAACAGCACATAACTTCACCATGTTGCAAAGGATGCACTAATAAAGTGGCAGGTGGGGGACCTGGGTGACTCAGTGAGTTAAGCAACTGACTTTTGATTTTAGCTAAGGTTGTGATCTCAGGGTTGTAGGATGGAGCCCCATGTCAAGCTCTGTGCTCAGCGCAGAGTCTAGTTGTCCCTCTCCCTTCTCCCCTTTACACACTCTCTCTATCTCATAAATAAATAAATAAATAAATAAATAAATAAATAAATAAGGCATGTGGATGGCTTAGTCAGCTAAGCATCTGCCTTCACCTCAGGTCATGATCCCAGGGTCCTGGCCCTGGGATCAAGCCCCATGTCATGCCCTCTGCAATGTGGGGAGTCTGTCTATCCTTTGTCTGCTCCTCCTTCCATTTGTGCTCTCTTGCTCTCTCTCTCTCAAATAAATAAAATCTTTTAAAAAAATAAATAAATTCTTTAAGAAAAAATAAAGTGACAAGGAAAACTGTTTACTCATAAAGACTGTGAAACAACAGAGAGAGAGAGAGACAAAGACACAATAAAGATGGTAAAGAGAGGAGAAAAATTAATGAATCGAGAAAGTAAAAATTTGACCATGAAAGATATGATAAAGGGAGATAAGGGATATGAGATAAGTTTGGGGATAAGTGAGAAGAGAAATTAATTTTATAATATTCATTTTTTTTCTCCTTTAGAGGAACTTTTTCTTCCCCCTGATAAGTAGTGGCACTTACTAATCTCATGACTATAGCTTTGGCCTTGGTCTGGACCTAGACTCAGAATTGGACTCTGGCCTGTTCTATAGCCTAGAAAATGAACTGGTCCATGGAGGAGCACATGGCTTTGGACACAGAGTGGGCCATATATTGAGCCACAGTGAATCATGGCAGGAGTCATGGACACAGAGGAGGCCATTACAACAGCCATGAAATGGATCACAGAGGAGGACACTAAGGAAGTTATGAAGTGGGCCACAGAAGAAGACCCCAGGAAGCCACAGCAGGACAAGGTGGTTATGGCCACAGGCTGGATAATATTATGGAAAAACTATTATCCAGTCTATTATAGTCATAGACTATGTCATAGTCATTGTCATAGACTATATTCATAGACTATGACTATAATAGATTGGATAATATTTTGGAAAATATTATGGAAAAAGAAAGCATGAGAGGGCATCATGGAGGAAAAGAAAAGAATAATCATGGAATGATTAAAATGAAGTATGGGGGAACCTGGCTAGCTCAGTTGATAGAGTCTATGACTTTTGATTTCAAGGTTGTGAATTCAAGCCCCATGTTGTGCACAGCCTTATTTAAAAAAAAAAAATTAAAAGGAGTATAAAAAGGTTCTCGAGGAGTGAGTTTAAAGATCAAGAAAAGGACCAGTAAAAAGATCTCAGAAACCTTGATCAACTTTGGGAAAAATCAAGCAGAGACTGGGTTTGGAGGAGATGCACGGCTTTTCCAGGCTTGGAGATGATTTCAAGTAAAAGCTTTCTTGAGTTCTACCTGAGTCTCAGACTCTATTGTAGGGAGTCATAGTGATAATCCTTAGGACATTTTCTCTCCCTTCTCCCACCATCCAAGTCATGGTCGTTGTTTCTCATCCCTGTTTCCTCAGGGTGCTATAAATGCTACCACACATCTCTAAGGAACAAAAGCATGCAATAAATATATTATCAAGACCACAGGCTTACTTGTTTTTCTATGTGTTCCTTTGGTTTTCATGAAGTTGTTTTCTCTTTTAATGCTTATGTCCCAGGTGCTGTCCCAGAAGACTTTAAATACATCATCATTTAATTCTTAAAAAGTCCTTTGAGGTAGGTAAAGATATTTAAATAAGACACAAAAAAAACACTAACTATAAAGAAAAGTTTGATGATTTGTATTTCACTGAAGTCCAGTATTAGAATGTATCTGTGAGAGAATGAAAAGGAAAACCAAAGACGGGATCAGATACTGTACTACTTACATCTGACAGAAGACTCATATCCAGAGTATAAAAAACACTACAAATCAATAAGAAAAAAACAAAGCAATTAAAAATGGGCAGAAGATTAGATAAATATTTAGTAAAAGAGTATATCAAAATGCTTAGTGAACATTTGGACAGGTGTTCGATATTTTTTTTTATCAGAGAAACATTAAAACCACAGTGAGATACCACCAAAGATACACCAAACGACTTGAATTTAAATAACTGCAGTCAAATGCTCTGCCACTGAGCTATACCCCTGAATTTAAATAACTGATAATACTGAGTATTAGCAAATATGTTGAACAACTGGATTCTTAAATATTGTTAGTGGGAGTATACATTGATACAATTATTTTGAGAAAATGGCAACACTAAAATTAAATACAAGTGTATCCTATGACCCAAAACTCCTAATCCTCAGTAAATATATCCAAAAGAAACGAATGCCTTTGTCCACCAAAAGACATGGCTCATAGCAGCTTTACTTAAAATAGTGCTGAGCTGGCAATTATTCAAAGTCTATTAACATTAATATAGGTAAATACATTATGAGATGTTTATACAATGAGTGCTATTTAATAATGGAAAAAGAATGAACTACTAAATTATGCAATTGCATATGAACCCCATTACATAATGTTGAATAAAAGATGAAAACAGAAGAGAACATACTACGTCATTCCATTCACATGCAGTTCAAAAAACAGGTCCAGGAGAAAGCATAATGAACCTTGTGGGGGGGGATATGATAATGTCCTGTATTTTGTCTGAATGGTGATTACATGAGTGTATACATATATAAAATTTCATTAAAATGTGGACATAAGATTTGTGCACTTTATATAGTGTGTGTAAGTTCCACCTCAACTTAAAAAAGGAAAAAGTATCCTCTGAAAACTTTTTCTGGCAGTATTATGATTTCCTTGTTCAGAAGATATGGCTGGGGAAACGCAGTGATAAATAAGGTATTCTGTAAGCCCAGTGACAGTGGTGGTGTTGGAAGCTTTGTCTGTAGGGTGGCAAATACCTATTTCAATGAGGACAAATCACTACTTCCTTCAGGCTGGAAGAGGTTCAGTGCAATCAACCAACCTGACACCAAGTTCCTCTGGAGAATGAAGCCATATAGTGGGATTAACACTGATCCCTGCTAACTGAAATAAGCTAGACACAGAAAGACAGATACTGTATTTGTCTGTATTATCTTAGTTACATGTGGAATCCAAAAAGTCAAACTCATAGAACCAGAGAATAGAATGGTGGCTGCCCTGGGCTGAGGACTGGGAGAAATGAGGTGATTGGAATCACAGGATATAAAGTTTCAGTTATAAGATGAATATGGTCTGAGGAGCTAATGTATAGTGTGGTGACTATATGGGCGATAATACTATATTGTACACCTGAAAGTTTCAAAGAGAGCAGAATGGAGGCATTCTCTCCTATACACACAAAAGATAATTGAACTAGTAAGAATAGTCGATGGGAGTGCATGTGTGTGTAAATAAAATCACCTGTTTTTTTGGTGTGATCCCAGGGCACTTGTGCATGCCAAGCCCTATCAGCTCCCAGAACTAAGTGGTTCCTTGGATAGCAGATATAACACTTAGGGTGCTAGATGTATAGACAAACTCCTTCCAGGGAGAAGCTGGAGACTTGGATTTACCATTGGAGCGAACCAGGAAGGAGATGGCATAGGGACATTGTTCTTTCAGACTCCTTGGAAGATACCAATCAACACTAAAGTGCAGGCTAATTAAGAGCTGGACCCTGAGGCAGCATCTGGGAGAGTACACAAACATCTCCCAGGAAAAAACTGGCAGAGGAATATTTTTGCCTACTTCCTCTGTGCTGACCCCAGTGGGGATAGCCACAAGGAATTCTCTGGTGCCCTTTTAGCAACTGCTTCTTGGATACAGTCCTGTGGGACTTGTGAATGCCAAGCCTTATTGACTGTCAGAGCTGGATCATTGGGGGAACAGTCCTCTGGGTGACAGCTGTAAATTTGGGGTGGCAAGAAGCTGGTGAAGTGGTTTTATTGTTGGCACAAGCAGGAGGGAGAAGACTGCAGGAAGTGCCCACTGGCTCTTCCCAGTCAGCATCTACATGTGAGCTAATTAGAAGCCAGATTCCCAAGAAGCAGCTGTTCAAGTATGCAATCAAACCTGGTCCAGGGAAAATGGAGATGAGCATTTTTGCTTGGGGGGATATTGGAGGGAAGTGCTTGCTTCTCTGTTTGTTATAGGCACTCATGAATGCAAGACCCCACTGTCTCAGAGAACTAGGTAATTGGAAGCCCATCCCTGCAATGGCAGCCTTAAAAGCTGAGGTGCTGGATATATTGTCCAAAGTCTTCATTCTGCAGAGACTAGCTGGGAATTCAGGGTTCCCTCTGATTGTAAGATGCTATGCTAGGTGTGGGGTTTATGGTGAGAATATGTCTCAGTCTTTCTTACACATTTTGATGTGGTACTTTCTTAGTAGTCTAATGTATAGGAATCGCTCAACTAGTTTCTGGATACCTCTCACAGTAAATTATTCCATGTACATTAGTACATCTATAAGAGGACAAAAAGTCAAAAGCCTCCCATATTGTCATCTTGGTGATGTCACTCGGGAATAAAATAATCATCAAGCGTATATCTTTCTCCCCACATCTCTTCCCCATCATAACTCTTAATGCCTAGGAATGGGGTTCCAAAGTCAGGTGATATCAGTTACGGCAAACAATGTTACATTATTTTTCTTTACGTGCAGATTGCACCATGCAAATTTTTACTATTCTGATATATGTAGGGCTTGGACCATGAGTTGGGACTTTTCCTCCCTGCTCTAAAGCTTCCACCAGAAGTGTGGCTGGGGAGACCAATAGTAACCCTTAGCAACAGGGAGTGAAAACTTCACTCAGTGGTGGTGTGTTGGTAAATGTTTAACAACCAACTCTTCATGGGGAAAAGCCCTAATATATGTAACATTTTCTGAGTCCCTGCATGACCCATTTCAAGCTACCAACAAGATGTCAATGAACAGGGATTTGTGAAGTGAGGCAGAGTAGCAAACCAATATATACCAATAGATAGTAAACAAATTCTAAAGTGGTAAGTTTTCATTTTAATTTACTTTTACCTTATTTTTAATTTATTTAAACTGCAAGCTTATTTAATTTAATTTTTAGGGTAGTTTCAGGATCACAGCAAAATTGAGCAGAAAGTACAGAGTTCCCATATGCCCCCTGCCTCCAACACAAACTTCCTAGAACTTAATTTTTAACAATGCCTGCATTTAACAACATATATATATATATATATATATATATATATATATATCAGCTATATATAGCAATCAGCTCATGAAATATAGCCATGTGTATGTGTGTATACACACACACACACACACACACACACACACACACACACACACACACACTGAGCCACCCAGGCGCCACCCCCCACTTTTTAAAGATTTTATAGAAACCTAATTTCTTACTGAGACCCTATACATCTGATCTTTAACTGTCCCCTCTCCCATTTATGTTTTGGAGCCCAGGAATTCTCCCAGGTAATATTTCAAGATAAAGTGTTCTTTTCTGTCTTCTGGTTCCTTTGACCTCCTGATATCTGGTAGCTGAATTACTGGTTTATCATAAAGAACAACATATAGCCCACAGAAATTCTAAGGGAAATGGAGTCCCCTGCATTAGGTAGCATGTCCCCAAATTCTTATTTCTTTTCTAGAGGCAATGATGATTATATTTTTTGCCATTTCTATGAAATTCATTGCAGAGTCCACTCCTCAGACCACAATGTTGATGCCACCTTTCTCTTAAAGCAAAACCATTTTCATCTCTCCCAGCCATGGGCCTGATCAGGGGGCTGGGACTGAATCTCATTTCCCTGGGCATCCTGGATTAAAGAAGCTGATGGATGCATGCTTTGTAATGAACCAGAAGAACATAGTTTTAATTCATCCTCAAGTCCAAAGGTTGTACTGATTATTAAGGTTAGGCAGCATTTGTGGAGCATCCAAAGGCAATGCAAGTGATAATATTTCCTCCACAAATGGTGCCTAATTTCAAATTGTTAACCTTAATAATCCCTGAAGATGCCCACTGCCAGGGTGACCTAAATGCAATTAGTCCAAGAAAGAAATAAGTTAGCCTCCTTTTGAGCCCAGCTGATGGGCCTGCAGGTTTAGCTGACTCCCATCCCTCTTGGAATTCAAAAATTTTTAAGTCTTAATCATTATAGACTACTTTAGCTCACATGTAACCTCTTTATCTTTATTGTCAAATGAAATTTTAAAAAGAAAGGTGGGGGAAATTTTGGAGAAAATGTCTAGGTTGAATGAAGATGAGGATTTTAGATGTCCCCCACCCCCGCCACCGATCTTGCACTGCTCCTGGTCTCCCTAACTGGAGTCTCTTCCTCCTCCCACACTGGCCCTGAGACTAACTCCAACACTTCCTTTCCCTCTCACATTCCACTATTAGAATAGGAGCTAGCCATCAGGGAGATGCAAATCAAAACCACATTGAGATACCATCTTACACCAGTTAGAATGGCCAAAATTAACAACACAGTAAACAATGTATATTGGAGAGGATGTGGAGAAAGGGGAACCCTCTTACACTGTTGGTGGGAATGCAAGTTGGTGCAGCCACTTTGGAAAACAGTGTGGAGATTCCTTAAGAAATTAAAAATAGGGTGCCTGGGTGGCTCAGTTGTTTAATCGTCTGCCTTTGGCTCAGGTCATGATCCTAGAGTCCCAGGTTCGAGTCCCACATCGGGCTCCCTGGTCCGCAGGGAGTCTGCTTCTCCTACTGACCTCTCTCCTCTCATGCTCTCTCTCTCAAATAAATAAATAAAATATTTTTAAAACTCTGAAAAAAAGAAAAGAAATTAAAAATAGAGCTTCCCCATGACCCTGCAATTGCACTCCTGGGTATTTACCCCAAAGATACAGATGTCGTGAAAAGAGGGCCATCTATACCCCAATGTTTATAGCAGCAATGGCCACGGTCGCCAAACTGTGGAAAGAACCAAGATGCCCTTCAACGGACGAATGGATAAGGAAAATGTGGTCCATATACACTATGGAGTATTATGCCTCCATCAGAAAGGACAAATACCCAAGTTTTGTATCAACATGGACGGGACTGGAAAAGATTATGCTGAGTGAAATAAGTCAAGCAGAGAGACTCAATTATCATATGGTTTCACTTATTTGTGGAGCATGAGTAATAACATGGAGGACATGGGGAGATGGAGAGGAGAAGGGAATTGGGGGAAATTGGAGGGGGAGATGAACCATGAGACACTGTGGACTCTGAAAAACAATCTGAGGTTTTGGAGGAGGGGCGGGTGGGAAGTTGGGTGAGCCTGGTGGTGGATATTAAGGAGGGCACATATTGCATGGAGCACTGGGTGTGGTGCATAAACAATGAATTCTGGAATTCTGAATAGAAATTTTAATAAATAAATAAGTAAAAGATAAATGTTATGCCCGAATAATGGGTCCGTGATTAAAGGAGCGAGACTGATACAAAGCGAAGGTCAAGCAAAGCTTTATTTTGTGCCAAGCATCAAGAATCAGACCCACCGTCAAACAGACTGGTTGGGGCTGCCTCTTACAGAGAGGACAACCCCTCCCTGCTTTCCAGACTAACTTTTATAGAGCAAAGGCCATGTGATTGGGCCTGGCCACACACAGGTGGCTAATTGAATTACAATTCACCCCAGAGTAGCCATAGAAACTAACCCGTCACCTTGGTAGCTAGGAGAGAGTATGCACCCCCACTGATGGGATGTCTCCATCTGGCCTGACCCACCCTTGTATTTGAGCTTTGTTTTTTACCTGAGGCTGGTTCCCCGGATTTGTTTTAAGTCCCCTGGGGGAAGGGGAGCAGGGACTGTTTAAGGGTTAAACAACGAAGTTATTGTTTAACCTCAAAGGAAGCCTCTGACTAAAATATAAAAATATAAAATAGGTCCTTACAGTAAAAACATCACAAAGTAATAAAGATAAAAAAAAAAAAAAAAAAAGAATAGGAGCTACCACTGAAATGCAAACTACCACTTCTGCCCAAGGCAGAGTCACCACTGGGACATACAGAACTACCTCTGTCTTGGTTACCACCAACCATAGTACAAAGTCTATTATTTCTGTTTCAGAGAAAATCAACACTGGAAGAGAAACGACCTTGACTGACCTAGATGCCACTGCCACTGAAGCAGGCATTAGCACTTCTGTGCAAGGTAAAGCACTACTGGGACAGATACATCTACTCTTGTCTCGGGTACTGCTATCACTAGAGTAGGCACCACCTCCTCCTTCCAAGCATCACCCACTAAGGAAATAGGCACAACCTCTACTGCTCAAATTCATCCTTCACTGAAATACCATTAACTGTCTCCATCTCAGTCACCATCAGTCCTAGAATAGACAGACACTCCTATTTCAGGTAAGACCAGCACTAACACAAAAATGACCACCTCTGACCAAGACACAACCACCACAATAACAAGTATAACTTCTGCCCAAGGCATGAGAACTCAAGCATCAAAAGTACCTACCCTCATCCAGGCACCACCATCACTGGAAAAGGAACAACCACCTCTGCTCAAGGACCAGCAACCATCAAGACAGGTATAGCAACTTCTGCTCAAGATGCAGTCACCCTTGGAATAGGCACAACCATCTTACACAGTCCCAAGTACAAGCACCATGAGAACTGGCAGAGCTTTCACCGAAGGCACACCCAACTGTTCATCAGGCACATCATCCTTATCCCATATACCATCATCCTGTACACATCATTTTCAAAACAGGTACCATCACCTCTTCCCAAGAACCACTGCTGAAATAGGATCAATCTCTCCAGTCCAGAGTTTAGCCATTACCAAAATAGGCATAACCACCCTAATCCTGGACACAGCTGAAAGACCCTAGAGGACCCGCACCCAAGGACGCACTCACAGACCACTGGATGCAATAAGCAAGAGGATTTTATTCGGGCATGCTCGGACTCCCAGGGACACTTGACCACGAAATCCGCGAGGGATGGGTCAGTGTCTGAGAGCCCCGATCTGTTTCGGGAGTCCCTTAATATAGAATTTTACAGTCTATTACATCAGAGCCCTCACTTTTCTAGCCAGTAATTTAAAAGCATTACAGCAAGGCCTACACACAGGTAGCCAATCCTTTAAAACCAACCATACATTCTGGCCAGTCACCGTTCAGGTAGTGTACAGTAGAGGGTACGTGTTGAATTGCACGTTTCTAACCTTTATCTGTATACGTGCTGAACCGCACGTCTCCAGCTAGCGTTCGTGCTGAACCGCACGTCTCCGGCCTTGGTACGGGAGACAATCCTTATCAATTTTACTTAGTAGTAGGGGAAACTCTTAACAGGGGAAGGGTATAACTTTATTTGATTACACAGCGAGCGAGGGTTTAAGCAATTTTTCATTTCTTAGCAAAGCATTAGAAGCATTATTATACAGAAGCCAGAAACAGCTGGGTTAAACACAGATTTTTGCTATTCGTTATCCTGTTATGCTGCTTGCTGACTCCCTTATCTATGGTCAGCTGGCCACAGTTTCTTAGTTAGCATAAGCTGGTTATAAAAAGAATGTTAAAACTTATAGGCTATACTATAGTTCTGACCTGGGGTCCTTCACAGCCACTGTGGGAACAAGCACAAACACTTTTGTTCTGGACTCAACAATCCTGGATTGGGCACATCTCTCCTTATGCCAGACAGCACTATTACCAGTCCAGGAACCACAACTTTTGCCTGAGGATCATCAAGTACTAAAAAAGGAACATCAACCTCTAATTGAGCAGACAACCATTGGGGTAAGTATATCCCTAAGTCCATGTCCAACTGTCATGAGAAAAGACAGCTCCTTCCATCTCAGTCACCACAAACTCTGTCTCAGGTAATATCAGCTCAGGAAGATGAAAACTTTCTCTGGCCAAGGCAACAGCCCCCATGGGAATAGTGTGAACACTGCCTCTTAAAGACAACCTGCATTAGAACAGAGACTGCCACCTATGTCTTAGGCAGCAAATGTATTCCTGTGGCTGGAACATCATACTCTGCTCTGGGCACACCCTCCCCTGAGATAGGTACAACCATTCCTGCTTTAGGTACCTGCCCCTTCCTCCGTCATTGCAGCTGTGGAATAGGATCTACCCTTGAAACTGCTGGATTCACCGAAAGCGCCCAAGAAGCAGACCATGTCCTTTCTAGTTTACACACAGTTTGAGCCACACTCCAGGGTCTGTGGCAAAACCAAGATATTCATGGCCTGGGTCACACCCTCATTTCTCTGGCTTCAGCTGCAGCTGCTGTCATTCTGTTAGTAGAATTTAGATTTTGCCCTGAAGATTATTTGCCACTGGTTAATGAGGCAGTTTGGTGACAATAGATCACAGGTTGTGGGTATGTTTGGAATGCATGGAAATAGTATAATTTAAAATGTTCATAGTTAGAAATAATAAATGGTTAGGATTGTCAGAAAGAAAATAAAAGGACACTCAGAGACAGAATGCATTGCATCTTATAGAGACAATGTAGGAAGAATAAAGCAGAAAACAACAATAAAAAAAGAGATGGAGAAAGGAGATAAAAACAGAGAGGGGAGAGAGGGGTTCTAGTTTAGGAGAATAGAGAGGGAATAGGGGGAACAAAACTCTAAGACTTCCAAAACTTAGCACCAAAGGGAACCTTTTTAGATGCAAAGGAGAGGAGAATTAAGTATTCTTTTTTTTTTTTTTTTAGTATTCTTAATTCTTATTCTTCCCTTTGGGTTCTACCCTTTAATTCAGTTGTATTTTCCAAGGGCACAGTTCTTGCCCTTTAATGTTTTTACCCCAGAAGGCACAAAAACAGGGCTTGTATCTTCTTAGCAGAGCTGAACTAGGTTAGCATACAAGAGCCTGTGGCCACATCAAGGCAGAATAACTGGAATAAACCAGAGAAGATGGGAGACAAAACAGTCTCCCTGATGAAGTGTTGAGTTTGCAGAGCTCATCCATGGCTCCCAGGCTCTCCAGGACTCCTCCTTAGGGTTGAGAGAGCTGCATTCAGCCCCAGACTGCATTCTGCATTCAGATATTCACTAGGACTTTCTGTCTCATTCCAGGGCATTTACCTCTTGTTCTGAATTTTTATTTTATATATTTTGTTATAGAGAGATAACCTTATACAACATATGGAAGATGGCAGGGTATAAATGATGAAAACAGCTTGGACCATAAATGGTTTCATTACTTTTAAACTCTTCCATCTGGACAGCATTACATATGGACTCACATCTACTAATCTCCTAAATGCACTGGCACTCTCTTACTTAAGACCAAGACATAATAGCAATAATAATAGCAGGTAATGTTTATAAAGCACTTCCTTCGTTCCAGGGACTGTGTGAGTATTTTACATGAGCTATTTCATTTTATCCCGCAACAACCCTGTAGAAAAAGATATGTTGGGGTGCCTGGGTAGCTCAGTTGTTTAAGTGGTGGCTTTCAGCTTGGGTCATGATCCCAGGGTCTTGGTATCAAGCCCCACATCAGGCTCCTTGCTCAGCGGGTATTCTGTTTCTCTCTCTCCTGCCTACCATTCTGCCTTCTTGTGCTTTCTATCTCTCTGTAAAAGAAATAAATAAAATCTTTTTAAAATTGTGCTACAATTATCTATATTTCATACACAAGGACACTATTCACATTTCATATACAAGAAAGCATAGATAGGTAAGTAACTTACTGAAGACACACAGCAGACTTAAAACTCAACCCAGGACTTTTAAAATTCAGGAATCCATGCTCTTAACTACAATGCTATATGATGAATTTCAAAATTGTGGCCTTTCCAGATCAGTTATTCTTCGTCTCTCAAACACATATTTCTTTAGGAATTCAACGACTGATTCCTGCACTTTGATGGGGTCTATTCTCTGAATATTGGGAGAGTGATTGTTTTTGCTTTGTGAATTTTACCATATTCGTACAGCATAATAAATGAGAATTCATAGATGCAGTAAAATCATTATTTTATTTTATTTTTGCTTGTTTTGCTATCTTCTCAGAGAAAGAAATAAATAACACAACAGTGATATGAAGAGACACAGAGAAAGTAAAGAAGTTGAGAAGAGATTTTTTAAATGCTTTTCCTAAAAAGTAAAAGTCTGTGACTTTAGTCAACCAGGTAGGCTATGTAATGGGAGAGAAAGATTAATTTCTTCAAGTATTTACATTTTTTTCCTTTTAGCAGGATACTCTTCTGCTCCTGAGAAACATGAGCATATATTACATCCATGACCTAGGCCTAGGTACATTGTCCTGCAGTTTCAACAATAGAATGAGCTATGGAGGGGCCCTTGGTTTGGACCATGAGGAAGCTAAAAGGCAAGCCATGAGTGGAGCCACAGTCATGAAGGAGATCATGGAATGAGTCATGATGTATCCACAGAGGAGGTCAGGGTAGAAGCCACAGACATGGAACCATGATAGAAGTCATGTTAGTGACAACCATAGGGCAGGCTTCAGAGGAAGTCACTGAAGAAGACATTGCCAGAGCTATTGAAAAGTGGGAGACATTCTAATGAAAGGAGGGGATCCTGGAGAAGAAGACAAAGAGCTATAGTGGCAAGTGACTCAAGATGGAGGACCAGAATGTTCCCAGGTAATGGCCATAGGTAATGGCATAGCTCAAGAACAGAGCCAAGCCTCTCAATATCTGACTGACAAGGCTCAAGCATAATGCACTTTTGAAAGATAACCACAATTTATGAGGCTTAGAAATGACTTTAAACAAATGTATTCTCTGGACTCTCCCCATAACTCAGAATCTCAAGTTCAAGGAGGTTGCTGTCCTTTGATAGGGTTAGAAATGGGCACAGTGTCTGCACTCAGCATAGCTGCTTTCTTATTCTCCCTTCTGCTCAGGTCATTCTAGTACCCTCCAGAATGTGACTTTCTCTTTGAAAAGAGTCTTATTTTCTTCTTGTGTGCCCTCTTCAGATGTTACATGATTAAGAAGAGAATGACTAGACACTTTAAGACATAAAAATCCATTATTGTATGTGGTATCCAGACAAAAAGCTTATTTTTTAAATTTTGTGTTTTGATCTTGTCCTTTGTTTCTGAGTGACTGCCTGTGTCATGCAGAGTGCTAAGTGCCTTTAAACATACCATCATGTAGTCCTCACAACAACCCTATGAAGTCCAGATTATAATCCCCATTGTATAAATGAGAAAACTGCAATTCAGAAAAAGAGCTAATAAGCGAGCAAGATTATACTGTAAGACAAGTTGTCTAACTCCAATTGGTTCATGAGGAAAAAACAAATTCCTTATTTAGAAATATTATAAGGACTTTTACCCTTAGAGTAGAGTGCTGAGATCCCAGTACCTATAAGGGTCTATTCAGCCAGAGTGGCCCCACCCTGGTTGAACAGCCATTTTGTTGTTTATGCGGTAAAACTTAAAATGACCCTGCCCCACTCCAGGGGAACTTAGTCCTGAAACCAGTCCCAGGTAACAAAGCCCAAATACAAGGGCGGGTCAGGTCAGGTGGAGATAACGGGCTGAGTCAGGTCAGGTGGAGACATCCAATCAGTGGAGCGGGCATACTGTCTCCCTAGCTACCAAGGAGTGTGGGCCCTGCCTTTTGGGTACCAGTTCTGACCAAGGTGATAGGCTAGTTCAAATAGCTACTATGGGATAAATTGTAATTCAATTGGCCATGCATGTGGGACCTAGCATGACTGTGCAGCTTTCTCTGTGTGTTACAATCTCCTGTGTGTGGCCAGGCCCAACCACATAGCCTTTGCTCTACAAAATTTAGTCTGTAAGCAGGGAGTGGTCACCTCTTTGCAAAAGATGTCCCTGGCAGGTCAGTTTGATTCTTGATGCTTGGCGCAAAATAAAGCTTTGCTTGACCTTTGCTTTGTATCAGTCTCGCTCCTTTGACCAAGGACGCAACAGTACCAAGGTGATGGTGACCACACAACTCATCCATGTCCTGCATGGAACATCCCAATACAGACAATAGGCAGATCAACTTCCAAGTGCAGGGTATCCTAGAATCTAGATTACTGACCCCTTCCTACTCAACACCTCATTTTCTACCATAGCTCATTCTCTTCCAGCTTCTAGGACTTAGTCATTCACAGTTCTTTCATATCTTAGGATATAAGCTCTCCAAGAACACAAATTTATTTGTATGGAATACAATGTCCAGCACATAATGGGCAATCACTAAATATTTGTGGGATGAATACCTAACCATTTCTTTCTTGTCAGCTCACTTCCCTCAGGTTTCATATGCCATGAATATTCTTTTACCCATGTGTCTAAATGATCTGAAATGTTTCCTCTGCCAGGAAACCTTGTCAGATTTTTGGAGGAAGTGGAGACAGCTTGTTTTAATTACATATAGTATAAAATTAAAATTTCCATAGGGTCTATTCCCAATTTGTTTGCCATGAACTGTGGATGAAGTAACTGCCAACCCCCTTAGTTTACTACTATCTTTGTTTTATTTTCCTTATTCAGCTGTCTTTGGGTTATTTCTGTTGGCCTCATCCAAGTGTCTAAACAAAATCATACTGCAAACCCTAAGTTCCCCAGCATACCGGCAGTGTTTTCCTTGATCATTCAGCTTATCTAGCACACAGCACTGATGAAAAGAAGCAGTTAAGGTTCCCTAGGGTATAAAATTTCCTATAAATTCTTCAAAAATCAGTGAGGAATACCCCTATGAAGGGATTTAAAAGGAGGAACATTCTTCTCCAGTTGTCATTACTCCCTGTCAGTCCTAAGCAGTGTGTGTACTGGTGAATATTTAACAACCAGTTTTTGTGGTGCAAATGTTCCCACCATGGCTGATTTCAGGCTATCAACATGACATCACAGAGCATGAGGTTGAGAAGAGATGTGCACACACCACTATATACTATTTCCACTAGACATGTACAACAGATATACATAACTTCATGAACATGGATAATAGTAAATAAAATAATTGGGAAATAATGAGTTTGAAGTACTTTTACCATTGTTTTAAATATAATTTAGTTCATTGTAAGCTAATTTTATGTTTAATGATGACTGAGTTGAAAAACTGCTAAAATTTTAACAATTTAGGGCCCTTGCAGATGGATATGCCCTGATGCCAGTATACCACTGGTCTCATTTCTCCAACAGCCCACAGCCCCCCTTCTTCCACCCTCTACTTCCCATGCCCCAGAGATTCCAACTTCTATCCTTGAGTCTCTCTTCTCTCCTCCTTCAAGATGTATTTTACATGCCTACTGTATGCTCAGCAGCTCCCAGAGGTCAAGCCCCTACTTCCCATCCACAAAAAATCTCACTTTCTGTATTCTTCCTGCTAAGTTCTATTCATCAGGTCTTCCTTCCAGCCTCACTCTCACTCAGGCATTCAGGACTTCTCATCCAGGAAACAAGGTCTTGAGTTAGAATAGGTTTTCAGCCTGGTCTCTTCCTGAGAGGGTGGGTCCCCTCCACTTTGACAACTACATCCTCTTGAACTGTCCTACTTCCTGCTCCTCCCCAGGCCCTGCCTAATGGGATCATGTCATTCTCCATTCTAATGTACCTTCTGACCTCTGTACTCTCCTCTCTGAGTTCAAGTATTCTGCCTACAGCTGGAAAAACAACAAGCCACATATTCTGCCCCTGCCCAGTGCAGAAGATACAATAAAGGTTTACTATAAATATTTCTATATTTAGAAAATATAAATACTATAAAAATTTCTTTGAAAGATAAAGAAGCGACATTCTATGGAGGAAGCCCAAGGAGCCATCTACTGGTATCTCCACTCTGCAGCCCCCGGTCTTCCTTCTTGGTGGTTTTCTTCAGATTAAGGACCCATTCTTTGGAGACAAACTCCCAGCACTCCAGCCTCAGATCTCCACCTCTTCTCTCTCAAGACCCTCCATTTTTTTTTCTTTTCCTTATAGGCCTTAGTCTTATCTGGAACACAGAAACCCTCCTCTCTTGGCTTCACAGGCAGATTATCTCAAGATGAAGAGAAAAATATTTTCCTTTGCATGCTGGCTGTTTCACGTTCTTCTACTTTTAGGAAATGGCAAGTAATTTTGTTTAAAAAGGATATTCTTGGAGTTTGAGTAGAGTTTGGGGAAATTTTTGACAACTCCTGGGATGCACACTCTTAGGTTGCAATTTCTAAAAAGAGGTAAGGACTCTATTCTCTCCAATTCAACCCATAATTTACTCTCCATTCTGTTCCCAATAGCAGCTCTTCTGCCCAAAAGCCTGACCTATTTCCTCTGTCATAAATCAACCTCAAATGGTGATGCATTAGAGTTGACAGAGCTCTTAAAGTTAATGTCTACCCACACTAGGCAGGGATCCATCTCCAATATCTATGACAGCAGTCACCAAGCCTCTAACTGAACATGTCAGGAAAATGCTATCTCATACTTGCATAGCTATAATTTTTTCTAGAATTTGATCCACCATAGCTTTGGCTTTTGTTTTATGCCCTTGGATAACAAGCCAGGTTTTCATCTCAATTTCTCACTTCGTTTCTCTCTTAACTCTAACCCTAACCCTAATTAGAGGCATTAACATAAGGTTTTTGGATTCTTCCCCCAAATCTAAATTTGCAATCCTTTCAGTAGTCCAGACAACACTGGAAAAAAAAAAAAGAATATAGAATACATGAATAGGGTGAGGAGAAGAACATCTAAATCCCTGTGGAAGAACAGGGCCATAGATGAGGCATTGCACATATAGGCATATGGAAGACCAAGTTGTTACTGGGATGGAAAATCAGGACACAGAAAGTAGTCATGAGATAGAGGAGAAAGGCATGGCCTCACAGTAACTCTAACTCACTAACAAGGAGGTTTAACTCTTTTCCTGAATCCTAGGGTATCTTATATATTTGAGCTACACTGGCTAGTTCTTTGCTAGACTAAGTAACAAGGTCTTTTGGAATCCCTTCATGGGTGGTTCCCAAACATTCATATGCATAAAAATTATCTGATAGTAGTAAAAATTCCCATTACTGTCCCTTCCCAAAATGATTCCCTTTGATTATCTTTCTCCTAGAAAAAATGTTCAATTCTATTTTGAGATAGCTCAATATATATTCACGGTCCTATTAACTTCCTTTTTTATATTCCTTATCTGGAGAGTATCATGAATAGTTGGAGGAGGACTAATACCATCCTCCTATGACCCAGGTCATGTGACTCCCCCAGATCTAGGATGTGGACTAATATATGAGCTAAGGACTGGATCTGTGTCAGACGACCTTAGATCCCTGTTCTGGGACATCTGGCTGGCTCAGTCGGTTATAGCATGTGACTTTTGATCTTAGGGTTGTGAGTTCAAGCCCCATGTTGGGGATGGAACTAACTTAAAATGAATGAATGAATGAATGAATGGATCCCTGGTCCATGATCTGCTAGCTCTTTTAACCCCAGACTAATTGCTTAATGTCTCTAAACCTTAATTTCCCTATCTACAAATGTGAGTAATAACAGTTCCTACTTCATGGAAGTTTTATAAGGATGTGAAGTCCTAATTCATGTGTGGTATCTAGCACAACATTTGGACACAATGCATAGTGACCATTCAATAAATTATAGCTATTAAAATTATCATTATTATTAGTTATAGTTACAAAATAAAAGTTTCTGGGAAGCCTGGGTGGCTCAGTGGGTTAAAGCCTCTGCCTTCTGCTCAGGTCATGATCCCAGGGTCCTGGGATCGAGCCCCACATCGGGCTCTCTGCTCTGCAGGGAGCCTGCTTCCTCCTCTCTCTCTCTCTCTCTGCCGGCCTCTCTGCCTACTTGTGATCTCTGTCTGTCAAATTAAAAACAAAAAACAAAAACAAAAACAACAACAAAAAAAATAAATAAAAGTTTCTTAAGGAACTAACAAGTCATCCTTTCTTAATATGTTGGAACTTCCAATGTTAACACTACTGTTACCCACCCCGTATCAACCACACTATCCAGTGAGACCATGACAACCACAAACCCCAGAAAAACCCCACCATCCAGCAGAACCATCACAACCACCCACTCTGGTATAACCCCACTATCCAGTGGGATGACTGTCACAACTACCCTCTCTGGAAAAACCCCACCATCTGGTGGGACAACCCTCACAACCACCCAACTTGGAACAACCTCCTCATCAACTGGGGCAACCATCACAACCACCCATCCTAGAACAACCCCACCATTCAGCAGGACCATCAAAACCAGCCACCCTGGCACCACTTCACCATCCAGTGGCATGACTATAATGACTACTCATCCTGAAACAACCCCATCATCCAGTGGGGTGACCACCATAATCACTCCAGAACAACCCCACCATTCACTGGGATGACTGTCACAACCATCCACCCCAGAAAAACCACACCATCCAGTGGGATGACCATCACAACCACCCACCCTGGCACAACCTCACTATCTAGTGGGGTAACCATCACAGCCACCCACCCTGGAACAATCCCACCATTCACTGGCATGACCTTCATAACCACCACCCTGGAACAACTCCACCATCCAGTGGGATGAACATCACAACCACCCATCCCAGCACAACCCCACCATCTACTGGGATGACTGTCACAACCACCCACCCTGGCACAACTCCACCATCCAGTGGGACAGTTGTCAAAACCACCCACCCCAGAACAACCCCACCATCCAGTGGGATGACTGTCTTTACCACCCATCCTGGAAAAAACCTCACCACCCTGTGGGACAACCATCACAACCATCCACCCCAGAACAACTGCACCATCCAGTGGGATGACCACCACAACCATCCATCTTGGCACAACCGCACTATACAGTGGGACAACTGTAACAACCACTCCTCCTGAAACAACTCCACCACAGTGGGATGGCTGTTACAACCACCCCCTGGAATAACTCTACCATCCAGTGGGATGGCTGTCACAACCACCCCCCAGAACAACTCCACCATCCAGTGGGATGACTGTCACAACAACCCACTCTAAAACAACCCTACCATCCACTGGGATGACCATCACTATCCACTGGAACTAATTAATGGTTATGCCCTCCAGTGTCACAGACACAAGCACTGCCCCTCCATGGAATGAAGACAAACCTAACAGATACTTCAGGCCATGTGAAATTGCTCTAATCACTTTAGTCTCTGTTGCAAAGGCTGTGATTCTCTTCACTGAGATTCTCTTCCATCTTGTAAGTGCCTGACATACAGGAAACTCTTTTTCTTAGAAAAAGAGAGCAGGAAAGTGAGGAAGGAAACAGTAGAGACAGCAGGATCACTGTAGGGATAATAAGGAATGAGAAATCAGGAGTTATAAAACAAGGCCCAGAAATAGCAGTTTAGAACCAGCAAGATAGATGGTCAGAAAAGCAATGAATTATTCAGAGGAAATTGATGACAAGAAAATGGGATACAAAAAAAGCAATGGGAAGGAGGAGTGCTGTCAGGGAAGGTGGATGTTTGGGACTGGAGAATACTGGACAAGAGGGCATAACTCAAATGATTCATCCTTTTGTTTTCTAGAGAACTCTCTGGGCCTAAGAAACCTCTTCAACACAGATCTCTACCACCTCCATGGTTCCAACCTTGGTATACACCTCACAGCTATTATGGACTCCACAACAGGTCTGTGATTGAGTCCAGAGGAGACTACTCTCCCCCTGCAATCATGGAGCTAACTGTGAGACATAAGCCCCGAGTAGTCCTGAAGGCAGAAGCATCACCTCAGGTGGAGGGAGGGAGATGACCTGGATGACTGGAGGCATGAGTGTCCCCCCACAAGACCCCAGGCTTCTCCTCCAAGCTCTTACTATTCTCCCTTTCCCTGGTTTTTCCAGACCATAAAAAGGAAGGTGTATAGGGGCACCTGGGCAGTTCAGTGGGTTAAAGCCTTTGGCTCAGGTCATGATCCCGGGATCCTGGGATCAAGCCCCACATCGGGCTCTCTGCTCAGCAGGGAGCCTGCTTCCCCCTCTCTCTCTCTGCCTGCCTCTCTGCCTACCTGTGATCTCCATCTGTCAAATAAATAAATAAACTCTTTAAAAAAACAAACTAACTAATAACCTTAAAAAAAAAAAGGAAGGTGTATCTATGACTGAATTATTTATTTAAATAAATGTGTCTAATACATGTGGGAGCCAGACTCTGTGTTAGTGTTTATATATTGCTGTGAATAGAGGTTCCTTATATTCCAAAGACCCCTCTTTCCTGTATCCTCTCAGCTCTCATCCCTAGAGTGACATCCAGGGACTTTATATCTGTCCTATTTTCTTCCCTGTCCTGTCCCCATTCCCTTGATGTCTCTGGGCTGATGGAAGAATTGAATCAGGAAGATGGGGGAAGGCAGGTACTGGACTTCACAGATTTGTGTTGCACAATGAAAAAATGGATGGAGCTTAGAGCATGAAGGGGTGAGGGTGCTGTAAGGTAGAGAAGGACTTAACAGTTAATGGGGCTACCCAAAGGCATGGCCACATTCACTGGCCACTCATGTCTGCCCTGGGCTTGGATCCACTGAAAAGACAGGTATGAGCTGCCACCTTTCTCTCCTGTAGGCCTCCAGCCTCCAGAGGGGTACCAGGTAAGGAAACCATGCTCCCAGTTTCTGCAAGGGCAGGCCCAGCCTTGCCTGCCAGGAACTGGGAACTCAGTAGCCTGTGCAAAACCAGACCTCAGAGGAGGGACACAACACCCATGTATCAGCACCAGGCTCTTGCTGAAGGCCACAGCCTTAAAAGGCTTCTGGTGCAACTTGCTCCTCACACACATTCCACTAACCCTTTCTGGCTACAAAATGAATCATTACCCTTAACTTAACCCTGCTAAGTCTCTTTAGCTTCTACAGTTCTTAAAGTCTGAATCTTTGCCAGATCCTTCTTGAGAGGACCAAAGCAGTTTATGTACATTTTATAACATTGTTAAAGGGTAACTTTCATGGTATAGTGGGCTAAGCATCTGACTCTTGCTTTCAGCTCAGGTCATAATCTCAGGGCTGTGAGATCAAGCCCCACGTCGGTCTCTGTGTTCAGCCTACTTGAGTGTCTATGTCCCTCTCCCTCTGCCCTTCTTGCTCATGTACTCTATCTCTTCCCTAAACAAATGAATCTTCCTTTTTAAAGTTTTTATTTATTTATTTATTTGACAGGCAGAAATCACAAGTAGGCAGAGAGGTGGGCAGAGATAGAGAGAGAGGTGGAAGCAGGCTCCCCGCCCAGCAGAGAGCTCTATGCAGGGCTTGATCCACGATCATGACCTGAGCCGAAGGCAGAGGCTTTAACCCACTGAGCCACCCAGGTGCCCCTAAACAAATAAATCTTTAAAAATAGTTTTGAAAGGCTGTATCAAAGCCAAATGCAAAATAATACATACTGTACAATTCCATATGTATAAAATTCAAAAATAAACAAACTAATCTATAGTGACAGAGATTAGATAGCTGATTTCCCATGTGTATAAGCATTTTTAGAAAAGGAAAATTCAGTGATAGAAATGTTTTATTTCTTGGCTGGCCTTTTGGTTGCACAGGTTAACATATCTATCAAAGCTTATCTAACTAAATGCTTAAAATCTGTACATTTCACAGTCTGTAAATTTTTTCTAAATAAAACTATATGATAGTTAGGGTTTTTTTAACCACATAATAATTTAATACTATACAATTTAAAAAATAAATTATACTATATAATCTTTAATAAACTGTACTAAAAAGCTTTATTATATAATAGTTTTTTTTTAAGATTTTTATTTATTTGTCAGAGACAGAGGGAGAGAGAGTGAGAGCACAGGCAGACAGAGAGGCAGGCAGAGGCAGAGGGAGAAGCAGGCTCCCTGCCGAGCAAGGAGCCCGACATGGGACTCGATCCCAGGACCCTGGGATCATGACCTGAGCCGAAGGCAGCTGCTTAACCAACTGAGCCACCCAGGTGTCCCTATTATATAATAGTTTTATACTTGAAGGTAGTAACTAGTCAGTGATCTCCACTTCAGTTTTAATAGCTCCCAGTCCTTTGTCTTAAAAAAATTATCACATTTCTCATTCATTTCTTCATTTCTTCATTCACCATATTTACTGACCACCTTCTGGGTGCCAGGTCTGGAGAAGTTGGGGAGACAAGGATGAATGTGTAGGTCACAATTTGGTAAGGGAGAAGGACTTGCAGACAAATAAGTTTAGGCCAAATTATCAAGTACTACTAATTAAAGCAGCCCAGGAAAAAACATATAGGGCTGGCCAAGGGAGGAGGAGCTGACTCACACAGAAGATGACTATGACTTGGATCATAAGGACTTGGCAGGCATTTACAAGGAGGAAAAAGGGAAACATCAGGCAAGCAAGCACCTCGTGCAAGATGAGGTGTGACACTGCCAGCAAATAATCAAAAGAGCTGTGGGACCAGACAGGACAGCACAGGGAAATAAATGAATCCAGAGGGTTAACTTTGTGGTTTTAGATGCCACATCAAGGAAGTGAGATTGCCTTCAACAGGAAGTCAACAGTTTGTTTTAAGGTGTTGTGGGATTAAATATTTTTTCCAAGCAAGAACACTCTGCCTGTGTGAGTAGAAAATAGAGGCTGGAATCCAGCAGGGTTTGGAAGTCCAGGGCTCTTGTAATATCCCAGGAAAGAAACAAATCCAAGACCACAAAAACATAGAAATGGGAATCAAGAAATGGGATTTCAAGAGGTTTCTGCCTAGCAGCTTTTTTAAAAATAATTTTTTATAAACACATAATGTATTATTAGCCCCAGAGGTACAGGTCTGTGAATCACCAGGTTTACACACTTCACAGCACTCACCATAGCACATACACTCCCCAATGTCCATAACCCCACCACCCTCTTCCTACCTCCCTCCCCTCAGCAACCCTCAGTTTGTTTTGTGAGATTAAGAGTCTCTTAAGGTTTGTCTCCCTCCTGATCCCATCTTGTTTCATTTATTCTTTTCCTACCCCCTAAACCCCCAACGTTGCATCTCCACTTCCTCATATCAGGGAGATCATATGATAGTTATCTTTCTCCAACTGACTTATTTCTGCCTAGCAGCTTTTAAAAAAATTCCCTACTCTACAACCCATGGTAATCCCAAAGCATTCCCAATGGTCATTTTAAGCAACAAAATAATCAGTGACTGTGCTGGACCATAACTCACAAAACACAATAAATACCTATGAGTTCATAATGATATAAACAAATAACCTCAAATAAATAAACTGGGGAGAAGACACATGTTTACCCTATAGAAGAATTCTAGTGAATTAATATGGAAGGAATGAGGGATACCATTACAACCCCAGGGTAACAACTGCCGCAGGTGAGATGTACCAATGGATACCAAAATTAGTCGCTGAAAGTTTAAGCAAAAATAGAGTTTTTGTGGGGTGTCCAGCTGGCTGAGTTGGTAGAGCATATAACTCAACCTTGGGGTCATGAGTTTGAGCCCCACGATGAGCATAAAGACTACTAAAAAAAAAATAGACTATCAAAACATTTCCCCCCTAATTACAATGGGAAAAGTAGTAAATTTACAGTGGAGAATCCTGTCAGACACCTCCTTAGCAGAGTGGTCAATGTTAACATCACCAGAAATAAGTCACATTGATATCATGACCTTCCTGATACAGGGCCCAGAGAAGGACACAGCATCTCTGTGGTATACTTCCCAATAATATATAACCCCAATTTAATCATAAGAAATCAAATGAGTGATCAGAAATCAGACAAACCAAAGTTGTGGGATGTTTGATAAAATGTGTGACTAGCGCTCTTCAAAAGTGTTATCATTGGGCGCCTGGGTGGCATAGTCAGTTAAGCGTCCCACTCTTGGTTTTGACTCAAGTCATGATGTCAGGGTCATGAGATTGAGCCCCATGTTCAGGCTCCACATTCAGTGTGAAGTCTGCTTAAGCTTCTCCTTATTCCTCACCCCCCATTCCCTCAGTCATGTGCATGCTCTCTCTCTTTAAAATAAATAACTATTAAAACCAAAAGCAAAAGGAAACAGTCAAGAAAACAAAGAGGCAACCCACGGAATGGGAGAAGATATTTGCAAATGACAGTACAGACAAAAGGTTGATATCCAGGATCTGTAATGAACTCCTCAAAGTCAACACACACAAAACAGACAATCATATCAAAAAACGGGCAGAAGATATGGACAGACACTTCTCCAATAAAGACATACAAATGGCTATCAGACACATGAAAAAATGTTCATCATCACTAGCCATCAGGGAGATTCAAATTAAAACCACATTGAGGTATCACCTTACACCAGTTAGAATGGCCAAAATTAGCAAGACAGGAAACAGCATGTGTTGGAGAGGATGTGGAGAAAGGGGAACCCTCTTACACTGTTGGCGGGAATGCAAGTTGGTGCAGCCTCTTTGGAGAACAGTGTGGAGATTCCTCAAGAAATTAAAAATACAACTTCCCTATGACCCTGCCATTGCACTCCTGGGTATTTACCCCAAAGATACGGATGTCGTGAAAAGAAGGGCCATCTGTACCCCAATATTTATAGCAGCAATGGCCATGGTCGCCAAACTGTGGAAAGAACCAAGATGCCCTTCAACGGATGAATGGATAAGGAAGATGTAGTCCATATAAACTATGGAGTATTATGCCTCCATCAGAAAGGACGAATACCCTACTCTTGTAGCAACATGGACGGGACTGGAAGAGATTATGCTGAGTGAAATAAGTCAAGCAGAGAGAGTCAATTATCATATGGTTTCACTTATTTGTGGAGCATAACAAAAAGCATGGAGGACATGGGGAGTTAGAGAGAAGGGGGTTGGGGTAAATTGGAAGGGGAGGTGAATCATGAGAGACTATGGACTCTGAAAAACAATCTGAGGGGTTTGAAGTGGCAAGGGGGTGGGAGGTTGGGGTACCAGGTGGTGGGTATTATAGAGGGCACGGATTGCATGGACCACTGGGTGTGGTGAAAAAATAATGATATTGTTATGCTGAAAATAAATAAATGAAAAAAAACAAAAAACAAAAATCAAAAAAACAAAAGCAAAGATGTCATCATGAAAAACAAAGAAAGTGAGAAACCGTCATAGATTTCAGGAGCCTATGGAGACCTGATGAGTATGTGCCATGGGGAATCTGAATGCAGGTGAGAGAAGGAAGGAATATGGGCATTCTCACTCCAGGCCTGACAGAACCTCTGGAGATGAGCTAGTTTTATCTAGTAATTGAGAAAATCTTGGTAGCACTCAAATAGTACGAACAAGGAAATAAATTTATGGGCTGCAGATAAGACAATGAAAAGGATCTGGATGATGACTGAGAAAAGAGAGTAGTTTTCGGATATTGAGATTAGGCGTTTATGTCCCCTCATCAATGCCACTCCTTTCTGTTAAGGACAAAGGTGCTCTACACCTTCTGACATCTAGCTCTCCTGTCACCATGCACTAGGCCCCAAGCAGACCTGGCTTACACACTCGTTGCCTGCCCCCCACCTTACCACTCCCACCTGTGGACAGGAAGCCCTCTCTGAGCACAGAGACATTGTGTGGAGAACAGCTCTCACCCAGGATTCCGCATCAAAAAGTGATGCCACTCATGCCAACAAGATTTGATATCCTGTTACTGTTCAAATCTGGGCTCTGGGCCCTGTTTGCACCTGTAAGATCTCTCTCCCCACCGCCGCCACTCCACTCTGTTAGAGATTTTTTCCCTTGATTGACAGAGATCAATGGGGCAGCCTGCTCCTCCCTGCAAGAAGGAAGACAGGGAGTCCTAGATTCCCTAGGCAGCAGTATATATAAATTCCACAGCCACTGCAGGCTTAAGAAGAAAAGAGATATAGTAGAGGGAAGGGGGGAGGAAAAAGCACCCTGGCTTCCGTCCCATGTGAATTCTCTTGAGATGAAAAGAAGAAACTGCTCTGCCACATCCCTTCTCCTGCTACTCCTGCTTCTACTTGGGCGTTCAGAATTGGGTAAGTGAATTAACTTTGGAGAATATGGAAAGCTCCTCAGAGCCTTCAGAAATGGGGGTTGGGATCTATGGAGAAAAATCATCCTAGGACTCAGGCAGGGCCAGTCTTAAGCAAAGCTATGGAATAAGTGAATGAACTTTGAGAAGTTCTGGACCCTGCTATCTGCCCCCAACCTTCTGTCACAGGGAAGCAGGGTTCCCAGGGTCCTGTTCATTCTCTTTTTCACACCCTCTTTTTTTTTTTTTTAAGATGTTATTTACTTATTTGACAGAAAGAGTGACAGCAAGAGAGGGAACACAAGTAGGGGAAGTGGAAGAGGGAGAAGTAGGCTTTCCACTGAGCAGAGAGCCTGATGTGGAGCTCCATCCCAGGGTCCTGGGATCACGACCCAAGCTGAAGGCAGATGCTTAATGACTGAGGCATCCAGGTGCTCCATCTCATACCATCTTTTAAGGAAATGATCTGCTTTTGATTATTTATACTTTATTTAAATTTTCCTATTTTAATTCTACTAAATATTTAATCCTATTAAATTTAATCCCCTTAAATCCTATTTAATTCTTAATTTAAGAACTCTAATTCTTAAAAATAAAAGATGTGAGCTTTATTAGAGAATTTTGGGAATCAGCAGCAGATAGGAAGGAATTCTTTTGGACAGAGGATCCAAAATTCCAAAATTTATGCCATGTAAGCTGCATTTATTCATATGAATAAATACTCCCAGGCCTGATGCCCTGCAGGTGGGGGCAGTGGGAGGTGCAGAGGTTTCATGTCTTCCTTCTACTTACGCCCCTGTCAATCTCAATCAGCTCACACAATCCCTCATGAGTCATACTACCCCCAAATCAACTTGAATCTCACCTGCTTCCAATCCCGCCACTTCAGCTTCAGAACAGAACCAGGAACTGTCTCATTCTAAACCTATACCAAGCCATGACCTGAATTTAATCTCTAATATGAATCACATCTCCTGCCTCATTTGTTTACCCGAGACATAACTGGATGAGGGGCAACACATACAAACATGGAGTAAGAACATCCAATCTGCTGAACTACTAACTCTGAGGATGGGAGTGGGAGAGGGGAATGACCCGGAGAAAGAATTAGGCTTAGTGTTCCACAGAAAGAGACCAGAACTGCAGAAAGCAAAACCAAAGGCTGGAGAACAGACATTCTAAGGTTATGGCTTAGCTCTGGATACTGCATATTGTACAGCCAGGGGATTCCTTGTGGAATATGTTTTATCAGAATTAAACCCAAAATACCAGATGACCCTTAACTTAAATAAGTCCAACCATATGTTATGGGGAGACCGGCCATATAAAAGGGAAGGATAACTACTGAAACTATTAAGCAGAGCAGATGATGATAGGCTATCAAAGATCCACATTAAAAGAGATTATTTTTGAGTAGGAACAAGCCAAAATGTTTCCACTAAGAACGCACTGAGCAGCCCTGATGACTCACAGACAAGAGAAAAATATACTAGTGATAACCTGAGCCTAAGCTCCACTGAGGACTACACTAGTGAACCCCTTATGACCTCTGAGGACTACGCCTCTGCAGATGTGGGAACCACTGAGGACTATACCACTGCCGATGTGGGGACCACTGAGGACTACACTACTGCAGACCTGGGGACCACCGAGGACTACACCACTGCAGAGGACTACACCACTGCCGATGTGGGGACCACTGAGGACTACACCACTGCAGACCCAGGGACCACCGAGGACTATACCACTGTAGACGTAGGGACCACTGAGGACTACAGCACTGTAGACCTGGAAACCACCGAGAACTATACCACAGCAGATCTGGGAACTACGGAGGACTACACTACTGCAGGCATGGGGATCACTGAGGACTACACCACTGCCAATGTGGGGACAACCGACGACTACACCACTGCAGAGGACTACACCACTGCAGATCTGGGGACCAACGAGGACTACACCACTGCAGACCCGGGGAACACCGAGGACTATACCACTGCAGACTTAGGGACCACCGAGGACTATACCACTGCCAACGTGGGGACCACCAAGGGCTACATTATTGCAGACGCCGGAAACACAGAGGACTATACCATGGCCAACCCGGGGACCAGGGAGGTCCATACCAGTGCAGACGTGGGGACCACTGAGGCCCATACCACTGCAGACCTGGGGATCACCGAGGACTATACCACTGTGGACCCCGAGACCACAGAAGACCATACCACTGCAGATTTGGGGACCACCAGGGACCATACCACTGCAGACCTGGGGACCACCAATGACCATACCACTGCAGAGGAAGGGACCACTGAGGACTCTTTTACTGCAGACCCGGGGACCACCAAACACTACACCAGTAAACTTCCAGACACTCGCCCTGAGGGAACAGATTCAGTAACCTCAGTGAAACCCACTTGGCGGCTGACACCTATCGGAATCATCCTCATCTCCCTGGCAGCCACCACAGTGGCAGTTTCACTCTTCGTTGGACTTGGCTTCTTTGTGGTGAGTATTGGCCCAAGAATGTGAAGGTCATTTTAGGAAAAAGGGTATCTGAGGAGGAGGATGTGGGCATGAGGAGTTGAGGCATGATAAATTGTCAGAGGTGAGGAAACCTACATAAAGCTTTGGAAAGACAGAGGGAGATAGATGGGGAGAAAGGAGAGGAGCAAGAAGCATAAAAAATGAGGACAGAACTAAGGAAGAGAGTAAGGTGTTAGAGACAGAGGGGGGCATAAAGAAAGAGGGAAGGGGAAGAGAGTATGGAGGAAGATAAAGCAGACAGAAAGAGGAAAATAAAAACACAAATACAGTAAGGCATGGTGAGAGCTAGAAAAAGGCATAAACCATTATGTATAAATAGATATAAAAATTTGGAAATTTTCATAAAAATACAAGAAATTGGTGGTAAGAGGAGAGGATGAAATAGAAACATTTTGAATGGCCCACTCATCTCAAAAACGATGTTATTTTGTTTTGATTACCTCCCACACTGAAATTCTGCAGATTTTTTAAAACCAGGTTTAAGTAGATTTTTATGAGCATGGCTACTCTATATTGGAGAGACAATTGGTGAGAGCTCTCACAGCGGGGCTCTAGGTATGTTTTGTCCTCTGAGCAGCCCCATTATTTCTACAAGAGAAGATAAAGACTCTATGCCAGCCTTGTTGCTTGCTCCTATTGACTTTTGGTTTAAGACTTAAGGCTTCAGGGTCTGACTTCTGCTGGACAGGGAAGGGCTGGTCCTTTTGGCCATCCTAAGAATTAAGTTCCCATTGAAATCTTAACAAGTGGCAGTTTACATGAGGAGCCAGCTCACGCGGGTCATTAAAGCCTCATTAAGTCTTTTGGTCATTGATGCTACTGTGCACTGACCTCTGCCCCAAGAGGCAAACCCATAGCTTAGGATCAATTTGTAAGTGTGATTTAAGCCGAAAAGAATGCATTATTCAGTTGGGGTGTTCATGTTTAATTCCACCAGAATCACACTATGAAACTAGAACATTCTGATGTCACACTATGAAACTAGAACATTCTGATGAATGTCTGACAAGAGGAAAACGAGAATAATAGCCTCTATAAATACTTGATACACATGTGAGTCACACTGAGTATTTACTGGTAGAGGGAGGACCCTCTTGACTTCACTGTTACATGAACAAGTGGATTTCTAATTACGTGGATCACTATGAAAATTCAGACACTCTTGGTCCAGGTTGGTGGATAGTTTCTGCCCTCTAAACCAGGCCTCTAAGAGCTGATACAGAGCAGTCACTAGCGATGGCACCTTCTTAACTTCTTATAAAGACTAAAAACAAGAGATGGTTCAAAAGGCTCAGAGTACAGGGAGTAAGAGGAAAATTTATATTCTCAAACTTGCTAATTGTTATAAACATTTAACCAAAAAATGTTTAAAAGGTAAGAATTATCTATATTTTCATCTTCCCCTCTTATTCCATTTATCAAAGTAGTTTTATTTTCCCTACGTGACTTCATATTTTTGGGAAATTGTGTATCTCTACAGGTAAGTGTCAAGCTCTAAAGAAAATGGCAACCTAGGAAGGAGTCATAGAGCTGGGAATAGGAGCTTGATAACTCACCACAAGAGAGGAACTCTCTTAAAACTAAACCACTTTTTCTCCTCTAGAAAAATTGTTTCCTGCAGCCATTAAATCCACCCACCAGCGTTATCTATTTTCCCCATGCCATGGACTGGAGTGCACCATGAAGCGGATTCCGGCAGTAACTATAATGGGTTCTAGAGCAAACTAGACTGCCATCAGTCTCTGCAAAACCATGAAGCATGATAGGCGTCCTCAGAACTCCACTCTTCTCCCCCATTCCCGAACCCTGAGAAAGGGCTTTAGATGAGAAATTTAGCTGGCTCTAGGAATAAGCACATCAGGGACACCCAGAAGGTTGCCTGTCTGCTGTGAGCATCCCCTAATTCTATCTGGCCATAGTTGCTTCCTCAGGAAAATTGCCTTAACCTATCTACCAGGTTTAGTCATGAAAACTATTTGAGGGAGATAGACACAACTGAGGTATAAGAGATATTCATTAATTCAGATCAAAGAAATAAATGTTTGTGTCTTTCTGTGTAGGTCTCACATCTAAATTCATTCATTTAACAAAATGGTGGAGTGCCCAACATGGAACGAACACTCTAACCATTTCTATCTGCCCAATCTGAATCTGTGTACTTGAAGAATATAGCTTTCTGGTCTCTCAAGAGTACTACTCCCAAGTCCTTTCCACACCCAGGCCAAAGGATTATGTTTATAAAATGTAGCTAATTGGTCATTCAGCAAATATCCAGTGAGCACCTACAGTAGGGACAGGCCACTGTAGCAAATAACTGAGTTTAATTTCTGCCATAGTGTGAAATGAAGGGCAAAGTCTGATCCGACCTCTGACTTGGTAGAATATCTATGCCTATATGAGTCACTCAGGGAAGAATTTCTTTCATGAAAAAGCCTAGAAATGATGCTTAAGATGACTAAGACCACAGACAAGGCCCTAGTATCAAATATAACAGCTCCCTGAGGAGTTTAGGACAAAAAGCAAAGAGTAAAGATATTTGAAGATGGTTGATTGTTTGTTGCCCACCCAGCCACTATTGCTAGCATCACTGCCACGTTTTCATAATGGAATTATAGTGTTATGGTCTAGAATGAGAAACATAGAGTAAATTACTATACTCTAGCTTAAGTCTGTTTCCAAAATTCACATAATGGCTATTATTCAAGTGTTGTCACTACAATTTGAGTAAGACACAAATTGCTTACTAGATAATGCTCAACACAGACAGGTACACTGATGATTTTTTTTTAATTTTTTATTTTTTCAGCATAACAGTATTCATTATTTTTGTATCACACTGTGCTCCATGATGATTTTTATGAGATGACCATCAATATGTTTGGTCTATCAGTGTACTAGGGCACCAAGAAGCTAAAAGACTCAGAGATTAATCACCAGCTAGCTCAGTACTGTTGGAGCAAGTTCCCTACCTTCTCAGAGCCTCTTCCAATCTTTAACATGAAAAAACTTATTTAATAAATAATTATGTGTTACTTATTCAGTCATTTCTGAAAATGTTAAGACAGTCCTGGTTCTGGGGGGCCTGGGTGGCTCAGTTCTTAAGCGGCTGCCTTTGGCTCAGATCATGATTCCTGGGATCCAACCCCACATCAGGCTCCCTGCTCAGCAGGAAGCCTGCTTTTCCCTCTCCCACTCCCCCTGCTTGTGTTTCCTCTCTCACTGTGTCTCTCTGTCAAATAAATAAAATCTTAAAAAAAAAAAAAAAGGATAGTCCTCATTCTATTCTTGTTAGTCAGTGACAATTATAAAGTCTGATCATGCTTATTAATTTTATGTTGGTTTTATATCAGTTATAATAGGATCCAGAAAATGCTTACATTATGAGGATTTTTTAAATTACCTCCTAAAGAAAACATATGTGGCAGAAATACCTATTTGCTATCCAAATTCCATTCTTTGTTTCATACTTGGGGAACCCAAGTTTGTGTTGGGTGGCAATGTTCCCATTTCCCAGTGTCCATTGCAGCCAAGTGTGGAGATGAGATAGGATTCTGGCCAATGAAATGCAGGCAGAAGCCTCTGGGGCCATGTTCCCCCTAAAATGAAATGGCAGAGTGTGACCAGGAGAAAACACTTCATCCCTTTAGCCTTCACTCTTCTTTCCACCTGAAGTATAAGTATGAGACCTAGAGATGCAGCAAGCATACTGAGACCAAGAGGAGACAAGTGAGAAGGTGAAGGCTATCATGCTGAGAGTGGAGTAAAGAAATCATTTGGATCCAAGTGGTGCTGTTGTGGCCTCGTTGCTGTTCCAGACCCTTCATATATGAGACAAGTAATGTGCTGCAGCTTAGTTAGATGGCATTCTGTAATTCCAGCCAAATGGGATCCTAACTGGTATGACATGCTTTTAAAATATTATAAAGAACATGTGGACTACGATGGCCCCCATTTCAGGAAACACCATGGTAGGTCTTTTCTAGGCTAAGTGCTAAAGCATATTATACTCATTATGACACTTATGATTTGTTGTATGTATCTATGCATGCCATCTCTTTAGATATACAGCTTGTCCCTTCATGTGAGTCCAGCCCCACTCAGCTAATCCTCCTGTTTTCTTTATAAAGTCCAGTGTTGAGAAGAATTCTTTAGGTATTGTTTAGGAGTGGTACCAAATCCAGTTGACCCCAACTGGCACATGCTGTTACTATGCTGCCCAGATTAAGAAGACCAGGCAAGCACACACCTTACAGAATTGTGCCTGAACAGGATTTATGACTGGTTTAGCAAGTCACTCCTCATAAAAGTGTGTGTGAATGCACATTCTGGTCCCATCACCTGTCTTTGCAAACAAGAATACTTGTGAAGTTATCCAGCAATAGTGACTCAACATCCCCCCTACAGAACTTAGTGAACGCATATAATTGTTTTTTAAATCTAGTCATGACCATTCCTGTGATTTACCTACAAGTCCTCTCTGTAGTCTCTCTATATTTATTTCTTTTATGGAACTGATCACAAGCTGAACTTATCTTTACTTGTGTTTTAATTTATTTATCCCCTTTCTATCTCCTTACACTAGAATCTTAGTTCTTTGAGAATAAGGGTCTTGAGAGCAATACATGGAAAGATTAAGCATTTAGTAATCACTGTGCTTCATTAATCCTAAGATGCACATTTCCCCCCATTGCATATAGTTTTAAATGGAGTTTAAAATGGAAAAGTGTCTTACCACTGATGGCATGTCATAGCTTATTTTCGTAGGTGGCACTTTATCTTTCTTAGTGGGACATGTGGTGCATATTGAATTCAGTATCATCCTAGATTTGATTATTTATTTTGGAATAAATGCATAAAAGTATACTTTCTTTTGGTGTTATTTCTTCAGTTTTCACCTTGTTTGGAAACAAATTAAAATTCCTTTAATAAGCATCTAGTATGTGCTGGGAATTCTTCTGAGAACAAAGATGGCGGACTAATGGATGTGAACAACATAACTTTTGCCTCAAAGGAAAGAAAATCAACAAATTGCTGGGAACGCAAACAGGTATAGCTACTCTAGAAAACAGTATTTTTTTTTTCTTCAAAAAGTTTTCTTTTTCTTCAAAAAGTTAACACTACATTAGAAGCTAATGATGTTCTGTATGGTGACTAACATAACATAATAAAAAAAAGTTTGGAGGGAGGAGTCAAGATGACAGAGAAGTAGCAGGCTGAGACGACATCGGGTAGCAGGAGATTAGCTATTTAGCTTATCAAACCATTCCAAACACCTACAAATCCAACAGGAGATCGAAGAGAAGAAGAGCAGCAATTCTAGAAATAGGAAATCGACCACTTTCTGAAAGGTAGGACTGGCAGAGAAGTGATCCAAAGCGACGGGAAGATAGACCACAGCGGGAGGGGCTGAAATGCCAATTGAATATTACCCCCGCCTTAAAAGACCACCAGAGACGTGAGTCAAAGCCAATCAGCAAGGGTCGTTTATTGCAGGTTCGAACCTGGACCTCTGCACCCCTCGTTGCCGATAACGCCGAGAGGTCCAGAGCTGGGTCGGTGCGGGATTTTTATAGACAAGTACAAACAAGTTTCGGGTAGGGCTGTGCTAATTGGTTGACAGTTTGAACAGGTATACCTGGCGCCAGTGGATTGGGCCAGGGGGACCCGCGTACACAAGCAGGGGTCCGCGCGAAAACAGGCAAAGGGTCCGCGTGTGAGCAGACAAAGGATCCACACGAAAGCTGACAAAGCAATCTTTACAGAAGCAGACCTGGTCGGTTAGCCCGCGCATGCGCGAAAAAGCAAGCGTTCGTTCAGAAGCAAAACTAGCTGGTTAGAAACGCACTTCTAGCGAGGGAGGGGGGGGTGTTTTTGTGTTTTTTTTTGTTTTTTTGTTTTTTTGTTTTTGTCTCTCATTCCCCCCTTCTCTCAGGTGCCTGAGGAGCCAATCTTGGGTCCCTGGTTGTAATCAGTGAGGTTGTCGCTGTTGCCCAAGTCTAGGGGCTGATATTGCTGTCTTAGAAGCATGATTTGTACTGTCTGAATGCGTTGATTGATAAAGGCCACCAGATGATTTAAAATACATGGGCCAAAGGTCAGTAAAAGGATCAGAATACAAATGGGTCCCAGTAAGGAGGATATTAAGGTGGTCAGCCAAGGGGATGAATTAAACCATGACTGGAACCAACCTTGCCCAGCTTCACGTTCCTTTTTCCGTTTTGCCAATCCTTCCCGTACCTTAGCCATCGAGTCTTTGACTACTCCTGAGTGATCTATATAAAAGCAACATTCTTCCTTAAGGGCAGCACATAAGCCTCCTTGTTGGAGGAATAGGAGGTCCAATCCTCGCCTATTTTGCAGGACAACTTCTGCTAATGAGCTGACAGACTCCTGAAGTTTAGAAATGGACAATTCTAATTCCTGTATATCTATATCAATAGCTTCTCGTAAGTATTGATAGTGATGTTGTTGCGAGATCAGGGCTGAAGTCCCGGTAGCCACCCCGGCGGTACCTAACCCTAGGCCTAGCATAAGTGCCAGGGTTAGGCTTACGGGTTCTCTTTTAGTTCTATGTAATCCTCCTTCCCAATATGACATTAAATCTTCATAAGGATGATAGATTAAGCAAGGGATCAGGTGGACCATTACACAGTAGTCTGCATTTCGGTTTAATGCTCCTGGGTGGATGCATGGAGTTATCCCACTGGCGCAGGCCCACCAGGCATTTTGGGGAGGTATTACATATTGCTCTGTTATTTATGGTAAGGTTCCAACTGCATAAATGCGTGTGTTTAGGCGGAATCTTCCCTACGCATGTCCCTCGGCCCCGTACGGCTGCTAAGGTTAGGCGGGGACTTTGACTTGTCCACCGGCACATGGAGGGTACGGATGATAGGTTATAACCTCCTGGGGTGGCCAGCCCCTTGTAAAAAGGGGGCGCTATGTCATAACATAGCCAACAGGACTCTGTGGCATTGGGATTAGTATAATTTAGGACTTGAAAGGCGTATTGGATCAACTTAAGTAGGTGGTCATTGGGGTTTCTTGATCTAGGTTTTTCAGTACTTGTTATAGGTCGTCCGGTAGAGCTTGTGGGGAGTGGGAGGGTTTCTGTCTGATTGCGGCTCATCTGTGTTGCTCCGTAAGTGGTAGGGCTCTGAGTGGCAACAGTTAGACGGGGCCTGGTTGGAGGTGGTGGGGCAAGTACGGGGTTGGGCCCTATGTTGGCCTTAAGGGTTTCTATAGAAAGTTTTATCGTGAACGTTAGACCATCGTCATAGCGTTCTTTATAGAATCTGAGGCCCCAGGTATATCCCCTCCCCCAGTTAGTTTGTCTTTTTCCTGACTCAGTGAAGGCTATCTTGAGTGGGTGACACCATTGGTCCTTACAGGCCGGGTTCCGTGTCCAGCTGGGACTGCTTCCGGCGTGCGAATAATTCGCCGTTACGGTTATGTAGTCCTAGCCTGAGGTGGGTTTCCAATGAGTGTCACCCGTGGTTATACAGCCCCAATCGCGACAATAAAAGTGGGCTGCCCCACCACATGAGTGGGTCCATTCCCTGGGCTGGTGAAATCCGGGGCATACATAGAAGGTAAGTGTGCTTAACATGCTCCGCTGACTCCAGTCTCCACAGCCTCCCCAAGGGTCTAACCCGAGTCGCCCCCGGGGGGATGGTTGCAAAGGGGGCCTCTGTAGGTTAAAATAATTTTCTACGTCCCAATTGGCTGGGGCTCCCATGGCTAACTTACAGACGTCAGGGTATAAATTAGGCCACCAGGTGTAGGGAATAGCTGTGTGTGACACGTTCCAAACTACTAAGCCCATACCATTAGTGACTTGCCAAGTCAAAATGGCTGGGGCATGGGGGCTGGAAACCCCATACCATGGCAGGAGTGTACACAACAGAGCAAAGAGAGGAGGTTTCATATTAATTATTGGTGAGACGGGAGTCAGACTTTCGGCGCAGGGTTAGTTTAAGAGGATTGTCCTTACTGCGGTCCACTGTCCAACTGATATCTTGGTTGGGTTTTCTGACGAGATCTGACAGTGGGTCGACTGGCTTCGCGTGGGTGTGGTGTATCCAGGTTGCTATGCTGTCCACCTTGATGGCTGTAGGGGTCGTCAGGATTACCTGGAAGGGTCCCTTCCAACGAGGTTCGAGGGTCTCAGCTCGGTGTCGCTTGACAAGGACCCAATCTCCAGGGTGGAACCGATGGGGCACAGACGGAAGTTCTGTTGCATATAAGTCTCTCAGCCTTGGCCAAATACGTTTATGGACTTGTTGTAAAGCTTGGAGGGAGAATAAAAAGGAGTTATCATGATCTGACTGGATAAAGTCAGTTCTGAGTTTAGGTATGATGGGGGGAGGCCTACCATACATAATCTCATAAGGTGTGAACCCCAGCTTATATGGGGTGTTGCGTACCCGATACAGAGCGTAGGGGAGTAGAGCCACCCAGTTAGCGCCAGTCTCCATGATCAATTTAGCGAGGGTCTCTTTTAAGGTTCTGTTCATTCTCTCTACTTGTCCTGAACTCTGGGGTCTATATGCACAATGTAATTTCCAATTAACCCCAAGTATGGAAGCCAGACCCTGACTTACCTTAGAGACAAAGGCTGGCCCATTGTCTGATCCTATCATAACAGGAAAACCATACCTGGGTAGAATATCTTCGAGTAGTTTCTTTGCTACGACCTGCGCAGTCTCATGCTTGGTTGGAAATGCCTCAGTCCATCCTGAAAAGGTATCTATAAACACCAGTAAGTACTTACAGCCATATTTCCCGGGCTTTACCTCTGTAAAGTCTATTTCCCAATAGGCTCCCGGCAGGGTTCCCCTCTCTCAGGATCTGGTCACAGAAGAATGTGGGTAGGCGTTTTGAAGTTGGCAGGCTGCACATCCGGTGACAATTCTTTCTGATTTTTCAAAGATGTTTCTGATAGATAGTTTAGATTGTCGCATAAGGTCTTGTAGCCGCCTGGAACCTAAATGAGTTGTTTGGTGAATTCGCTCTAGAACTTCTTGTCCCGTGGCCTCGGGAAGGATGATATTATTTTCTATATCCCGCCACCAGCCATCCTTGACCTGGGCCATTGGGAGTTTACTTATCCATGCGATGTCTTTTTCGGAATATTCCGGGTGAGGTGGTAGTTCCCGGGGTCCCGGGTTAGGTAGTTGCATGGGTAGCGTTGGAACTTTGCTACAGGCTACTTGGCGAGCAGCCTGATCAGCAAGGTTGTTTCCCCTAGAGACTGGGTCGGTTGGTTTTTGGTGTCCGGGATAGTGGACTATGGCCAATTTTTTAGGGGCCCAGATGGCTGCTAGTAAGGCCAGAATTTCATCCTTGTTTTTGATGTTCTTTCCTTCGGCGGTGAATAGTCCCCTCTCCCTATAAATTGCCCCATGGATGTGGGCAGTGGCGAAGGCGTACCGGCTGTCTGTATATATAGTCACCCGGAGGCCCTGTCCTAATTTGAGGGCCTGTGTCAGGGTGATTTGCTCGGCTTTTTGTGCTGAGGTGCCCGGAGGCAATGCACTAGCCCAGATAATTTCTGTCTCTGATGTGACTGCGGCCCCAGCATACCTTTGTCCTTCACGGATGAAACTGCTGCCATCAGTGAACCAAACGGCTTCAGCGTCTGTTAGGGAATAATCCTGCAGGTCTTCTCGTAGCCCATGGACCTGGGCTAAGACGTCAATGCAGTCATGGAGAGGAGCATCTAGGTCTGGGTCAGGCAGTAGCGAAGCGGGGTTCAAGGCCTGAGGGGAAGTATAGACTATTCTCATAGGATTTAGCAATAGTCCTTGGTAGTGGACCATGCGAGCATTGCTCATCCATCGGTCAGGGGGCTGTTTGAGGACACTTTCAATGGCGTGTGGAGTGGTCACTCGTAATTCCTGACCCAATGACAGTTTATCAGCGTCTTTTACCATCAAGGCAGTGGCTGCTATCATTCGGAGGCAGAGAGGCCATCCTGCCGCTACCGGGTCTAGTTTCTTTGATAGGTATGCTATAGGTCTAGGCCAGGGGCCTAGTTGTTGGGTCAACACTGCCTTAGCCACCCCATTATGTTCATCCACGTATAGGTGGAATGGTTTGGTTACATCTGGCAGTCTTAGCGCCGGGGCTGAAAGGAGGGCCTTTTTTACCTGTTGGAAAGCTTGTTCTGCCTCTTCTGTCCATTCAAAGGTCTGCTGAGTTTTAGAGGCTACGTACAGGGGTTTGGCCATTTCGGCGAAGCCCGGTATCCACAATCGACAGTACCCTGCCGTCCCCAAGAATTCTCTTACCTGCCGCGGTGTAGCAGGTCGAGGAATGCGGAGTACAGTGTTCTTGCGGGCATCAGTGAGCCATCTTTGCCCTTCTTTTAACAAGTACCCTAAGTATATTACCTCAGACTTGCAAATTTGGGCCTTTTTCGCCGAGGCCCGGTATCCCAGGTCGCCGAGAGTCTGGAGGAGGTTTTCTGTTCCTTGTAGACAGGCTTGTTGAGAATCTGCAGCTATTAAGAGATCATCCACATATTGTAAGAGTGTTATTTCAGGGTTTTGCTTTCTATATTCACTTAAATCCTCGTAGAGGGCCTCATCAAACAGGGTGGGCGAGTTTTTGAACCCTTGTGGGAGGCGAGTCCATGTCAACTGTCCATTTATACCTCTCTCAGGATCTGTCCATTCAAAGGCAAAAAGATCCTGGCTCTTGGGGGCCAAGGGTAAGCAAAAAAAGGCATCCTTTAAGTCAAGAACTGTGTACCATATTCTGGTGGGTCCCAGTGCACTAAGAAGAGTATAGGGGTTAGGGACAGTGGGGTGTATGTCCATAATTCGTTTATTAACTTCTCTTAGGTCTTGTACAGGTCGGTAGTCCCCACTATTGGGTTTACACACCGGTAACAAAGGTGTGTTCCAGGGCGAGTGACAAGGGCGTAACACACCTGAGTCCAGGAGACGCCTAATATGTGGGGTGATGCCTGATTTGGCTTCCATCAGCATGGGATACTGTTTGATTTGGACAGGGTCAGCCCCAGGCTTTAGCTCTATGAAGAGGGCTGGCCGATGCCTAGCCAGTTCCATGCCTCCTGTTTCTGCCCAGGCTTTAGGGAATCGGTGAAGCCAAGACTTGATGTTGAGTTCCTGGGAAATGGGGGTGGTTTGGTGGAGTAGATGTTCATCCTCCAAACGCATTGTGAGGATAGATAACGGCAAGGTCTGAGAGTTAGTTACTGTGGGGCCGTCTGGTTGAAAATAAATGTGCGCTCCCATTTTGGTGAGTAAGTCTCTCCCCAACAAAGGGCAAGGGCTGTCAGGGATGATGAGGAACGAATGAGTTACTTCTCCTGTACCTAGGTTAACAGTCCGTTGGGTTGTCCAAGGGTACCTTTTAATTCCAGTGGCTCCCTGGACCCAGGAAAATTTGTCTGAAACTTCCCCATGAGGTCTGGTCAACACTGAATGTTGAGCTCTGGTGTCAACTAGAAATTGCATGGGATTCCCCTCCACTTGTAGGGGTTACCCTGGGCTCGGGGAGGGGATCCGAACCCCGTCCCCTCTATTCTGAATCTCGGGTAACCAGAGTGGGGTTGGGTTTCGTTCCCCATGGTTGCGATCTGCGCCTTTTCTTGGGGCAATTACATGCCCAATGTCCCTTTCCTTTACAATATGCACATTGGTCCGGGTCCAGATCGTATTGGAACCTCTGGACCTTTTGAGGTTCCCCTCGAGGAGTTGATTCTTCCTGGACAAAGGCAGCCAGAACTTTGGACATTTCTTTTGTTACTTTGAGTTGTTTATCCTCCGGGGTATCTTGGGCATTATAAACCCGTTGTGCAATACGGAGTAGGTCCTGAATCTGTTTACCCTCTAGGTCCTCTAGTTTCTGCAATTTCTTTTTAATATCTGATGCTGCCTGGTTTACAAAAGACATGACTACTGCTGCCTGATTTTCAGGGGCTTCAGGATCCATAGGGGTAAACTGCCTAAAGGCTTCCATTAATCTCTCTAAAAATGCAGCTGGACTCTCTGTCTTACCTTGCAAAACTGCATACACTTTGGCCAAATTGGTGGGCTTGCGAGCAGCAGCCCTGAGACCCGCCATCAGAGTCTGGCGATAAATGAGCAGCCGTCCCCTACCTTCTGCCGTGTTGTGATCCCAATTAGGCCTAGTTAAAGGGAAATCCGCATTGATGAGGTCTGGATTCATGGTTGGTCTGCCATCGTCTCCAGGAACCAGCTTCCTTGCTTCCACCTGGATTCTTTCTCTCTCTTCGGTAGTGAATAGGATACGCAAGAGCTGCTGACAATCATCCCAGGTGGGTTGATGAGTGAACATGATGCTCTCTAGAAGAACTATGAGATCTTTCGGATTGTCTGAAAAGCGCGCGTTTTGGGCCTTCCAATTATAGAGATCGCTAGTTGAGAAAGGCCAATATTGGAGTTGGGGATTACCAGTATCATCGGGGGGCCAATCTCTCTAAGGGGCAAAGCCACAGTTGAGTCCGCCGGGCGTAAAGGATTTTCACTCTGAATATGCCTCCTAGTGTGCCCGGCAGGGCCGTCAGTCCCTCCATAAGTGACAGGGACTGTAACATTTACTTCTCGACCTTCTGCTTCAGGGCCCGGCGCAGCGTCCTCAGCTGGGGCGGGCCTAGCCGCAGCGGCGGCAGGAGGGGTTTGATAAGGGGGCGGATCTAGACTAAGTAAGTCCTGACTATTGGGGAGGACGGGTGGAGTCCTCCGAGGTCTTCGTGTTTCTGTCGGTTTGGCTGTGAGGACCTTGCAGCTTTCAGAAAACTGAAAGGGGGTTAACCAAGGCGGGGGGTTTTCCACAAGATCCTGCCAAACTGTAATGTAAGGGACTTGGTCTGGATGTCCCTGTTTACCTGGGAGATATACCTGATCCTTAACTCTAAGGATTACGGGAAGGCAAAAAGTGCCTTGAGTGGGCCATCCTACTCCGAAGCTTGGCCATTCGGAGCGGCAGAAAGTGATAAGTTTTGACCTCTGGATGTCCAAGCTTAGGTCATTGCCTCTCGCCCGAACATCCTTAAAGTTAGCCAGGAGAAGGGAGAGCGGGGTACTCTGAGTTTGCCCCATTAGGCTAGGTTGTTCCCAGATTAAGATAATAGTTAAGACTAGAAGAAAAGTGCCTAGAATAGGCAGAAAGCGACAGAGACACCGGTGTAAAGGGTGCGAGACGAACGAGCAAGTGAGGAATTCGAAAGGGCGAGTTGAGGGGGTGGGTTCCGGTTCAACCAGTCGGAAGGGGTGGATGAAAGCCTTCGGTGGCTCGGGGTTAGGAGCTAGGCAAGAGTAGGAATTCTTTTCCTCTGTCCGCCAGGGTGAACCTGAAAGTGACACGGGTTAGGAGAGTGTGGGCGGGATAATTAGGGAAAGAACTTCCTCCAACCTGGAGGAGCAACTGTTAAAGTACAAGGGACCAGCGGTATTCAGAACATTAGATTCCCTTAATCTGTTTACTCTCATATTAACTCATTAACTCCGGCTTTAGCTCTTAATACCTATCTTTATATTCCCTCCCGGTATGTATGATGTCGCAGACAAGGGGAGGGGGATCTTTCAGGTGCTGTCCTGCTCGTGTCCCTCGCGGGAACTTTGGAGCGTCTTAGCTAAGGTCTATCCGTATAAACCCCGGACCAGGCTACTCCATGGAGTAGATGACCGTTATGCCGTATGAGGCTCCGCGAGACTCAGGGTGCAGCCCACTCAGACTCCGTAGCCGAAGCGGTGGAGCCACACAAACACATTCATACAGTCAGGCATTTCTCAGATTCAAACGGGTTAGACACCCTCCCTTTAAACAGAATGTAACCTTCATAACCAGTACAAGGAACACATATCCACAGTTAAAGACATAACATGGAGACATACATGAAGACATACATTGTTGGCCTCCGAGGTGGGACTCGAACCCACGATCTCTGCGAGGCCCCGCCGGCCCCCGAGGTGGGACTCGAACCCACGATCTCTGAGAAGCCGTTCCCGCCGGGCACGAGGGACATCTCCGTCGGCCCGCTGGCAACCCTATAGTGCGTCCGCCAGGGCGTATTTGCCAGTCACCGCCCTGGGACTCTAACCCAGGAATACAGAAAGGACAAAACACACAAAACACACAACGAGGACATAAGAACGAAGCATACGAACAACAGAGACAAAAGACAAAGCCGGCTTTCTTACCGATCGGTTGCAGCGACCCGTTGACCAGTTGTCTGGTGGGCTTGAAGGGGAGATCTCGGTGGGACCTCCAAATGAAATGCTAATTGAATATTACCCCCCACAAAAGACCACCAGAGACGTGAGTCAAAGCCAATCAGCAAGGGTCGTTTATTGCAGATTCGAACCTGGACCTCTGCGCCGCTCGTTGCCGATAACGCCGAGAGGTCCAGAGCTGGGTCGGTGCGGGATTTTTATAGACAAGTACAAACAAGTTTCGGGTAGGGCTGTGCTAATTGGTTGACAGTTTGAACAGGTATACCTGGCGCCAGTGGATTGGGCCAGGGGGACCCGCGTACACAAGCAGGGGTCCGCGCGAAAACAGGCAAAGGGTCCGCGTGTGAGCAGACAAAGGATCCGCACGAAAGCTGACAAAGCAATCTTTACAGAAGCAGACCTGGTCGGTTAGCCCGCGCATGCACGAAAAAGCAAGCGTTCGTTCAGAAGCGAAACTAGCTGGTTAGAAATGCACTTCTAGCTGGAGGGGGGCGTTTTTTTGGTTTTTTTTTGTCTCTCAGGGCCAGCTCCCAGCAAGCAGTGGAGCAACAGAGCACAAAATCAGAACTTTTAACAGTCTGCTCCACAGAAAGACATCACTCTAGAGGCTAAAATGGGGTGAAGCCCACGCAGGAACAGCGTGTTCTCAGGTCCCGCAGGGTCACAGAAGGGTCAGGGGTGTCTGAGTGTCGCAGAGCACGCAGGTAATAGAGCAGGGAAGCTGGCTACAGAGACAGAGTTGAGGAGTGAGCTCGCAACTCAGGGTTACCTTAACATGATCCATAGCACAGGCCACTGCTCTGTGAGCAAGGACCCCACAACATCCAGGGAGACACCCCTGGAAGAGTTCAGGGATCTGCAGGGTTTGGAGACTCCAGGCGGTGCTGTGTGCCAGAGACAGAGATGCTTGGTCACAGGCTGGGTAAGCTCAGAGCGCAGCTGGAGGCCAGGGAGACAGGAGTGATTTAGCGCTTTTCTCTGAGGGCGCACTGAGGAGTGGGGGCCCGAGCTCTTGGCTCCTCCGGGCTGGAGATTGGGAGCCGCCATTTTCATTCCCGTCCTCCAGAACTCTACGGAAAACATTCAGGGAACAAAAGCTCCCGAAAGCGAACCTTAGCAGATTACTTAGCCTGACCCCTGGAGGGCAGGGCAATTCCACCTTAGGCAAAGACACTTGAGAATCACTACAACAGGCCCCTCCCCAAGAAGATCAGCAAGAAACCCAGCCATGACCAAGTTCACTTACTAAGGAAAAGAGCAGAATTCCAGAGGAGGAGAAAGCAAAGCATGGAATTCATGGCTTTCTCCCCATGATTCTTTAGTCTTGCAAAGTTAATTAATTTTTTTAACTTATTTTTTCTTCGCTAATTTTTTTTAATTTTTACCCTTTCCTCTTTTAACGTTTTTTAACTAGTTTATCTTAAAAATAACTTTCAAAAAATATTTTTTGAACCTTCATTATTATAGTCATATTTTATCCTTCGTTGTATCTAACTTTATTTTTTGTATACACATGGGTTTTTTTTTTGTAAACACCAAACCAGCTCTATAGTAAATATTGAAAAGGGTCCTCTAAGCAAAGAGAGAGCCTTAAAGTAGTAGACCAGAAAGGAACAGAGACAATATACAGTAATAGTCACCTTACAGGCAATACAATGGCACTAAATTCATATCTGTCAATAGTTACCCTGAATGTAAATGGGCTAAATGCCCCAATCAAAAGACATGGGGTATCAAAATGGATAAAAGAACAAAACCCATCAATATGCTGTCTACAAGAAACTCATTTTAGACCCAAGGACACCTCCAGATTTAAAGTGAGGGAGTGGAAAACATTTTACCATGCTAATGGACATCAAAAGAAACCTTATATGAAATCAATTAGATTTTAAGCCAAAGACTATAATAAGAGATGAGGAAGGACACTATATCATACTCAAAGGGTCTGTCCAACAAGAAGATCTAACAATTTTAAATACTTATGCCCCTAAGTTGGGAGAAGCCAACTACATAAACCAATTAATAACAAAATCAAGGAAACACATTGACAATAATACACTAATAGTAGGGGACTTTAACACCCCCCTCACTGAAATGGACAGATCATCCAAGCAAAACACAACAAGGAAATTAAGGCCTTAAATGACACTCTGGACCAGATGAACATCACAGATATATACAGAACATTCCATCCCAAAACAGCAGAATACACATTATTCTCTAGTGCACATGGAATATTCTCCAGAATAGATCACATCCTGGGTCATAAATCAGGTCTCAATCGGCATCAAAAGATTGGGATCATTCCCTGCATATTTTCAGACCACAATGCTCTGAAGCTAGAACTCAATCACAAGAGGAAATTTGGAAAGAATCCAAATATATGGAAACTAAAGAACATCCTACTAAAGAATGAATGGGTCAACCAAGAAATTAAAAAAGAATTGAAAAAATTCATGGAAAAAAATGATAATGGAAACACAATGGTTCAAAATCTGTGGGACACAGCAAAGGCAGTCCTGAAAGGAAAATATATAGGGTACAAGCCTTTCTCAAGAAACAAGAAAGGTCTCAAATACACAACATAACCCTACACCTAAAGGAGTTGGAGAAAGAACAACAAAGAAAGCCTAAACCCAGCAGGAGAAGATCAGAGCAGAAATCAATGAAATAGAAACCAAAAAAAAAAAAAGAAAAAAAAAGAAAAATCAACGAAACTAGGAGCTGATTCTTTGAAAGAATTAATAAGATTGATAAACTCTTGGCCAGACTCATCAAAAAAAAAAAAAAAAAAGAGAAAAGATGCAAATCAATAAAATAATGAATGAAAGAGGAGAGATCACAATCAACACCAAAGAAATACAGACAATTATAGGAACATATTATGAGCAACTATACACCAGCAAATTTGACAATCTGGAAGAAATGGATGCATTCCTAGAGACATATAAACTACCACAACTGAACCAAGAAGAAATAGAAAACCTGAACAGTCCCATAATCAGTAAGGATATTGAAGCAGTCATCAAAAATCTCCCAAAAAACAAGAGCCCAGGGTCTGATGGCTTCCCAGGGGAATTCTAACAAACATTTAAAGAAGAGTTAATACCTATTCTCCTGAAAGTGTTCCAAGAAATAGAAATGGAATGAAAATTTCCAAATTCATTTTATGAGGCCAGCATTACCTTGATCCCTAAACCAGACAAAAACCCCATCAAAAAAGAGAATTACAGACCAACATCCTTGATGAACACAGATGTGAAAATTCTCACCAAAATACTAGCCAATAGGATCTAACAGTACATTAAAAGGATTATTCACCATGACCAAGTGGGATTTATTCCAGGGCTGCAACGTTGGTTCAACATCCGCAAATCAACCACTGTGATACAACACATTAATAAAAGAAAGAGCAAGAATCATATGATACCCTCAATACATGCTGAAAAAACATTTGACAAAGTATAGCATCCTTTCCTGATCAAAACTCTGCAAAGTGTAGGGATAGAGGGTACATACTTTGATATGATCAAAGCCATCTATGAATAACCCACTGCAAATATCATTCTCAATGGAGAAAAACTGAGAGCTTTTCTGCTAAGGTCAGGAACACAGCAGAGATGTCCATTATCACCACTGCTATTCAACATAGTACTAGAAGTCCTAGCCTCAGCAATCATACAACAAAAAGAAATTAAAGGCATCCAAATTGGCAAAGAAGTCAAACTCTCACTCTTTGCAGATGATATGATACTATATGTGGAAAACCCAAAAGACTCCACTCCAAATCTGCTAGAACTTGTACAGGAATTCAGTAAAGTGTCAGGATATAAAATCATTGCACAGAAATCAGTTGCATTTCTTTACACCAACAACAAGACAGAAGAAAGAGAAATTAAGGAGTCAATCCCATTTACAATTAAACCCGAAACCATAAGATACCTAGGAATAAACCTAACCAAAGAAGCAAAGAATCTATACTCAGAAAACTATAAAGCATTCATGAAAGAAATTGAGGAAGACACAAATAAATGGAAAAATGTTCCATGCTCATGGATTGGAAGAACAAATATTGTGAAAATGGCTATGCTTCCTAGAGCAATCTACACATTTAATGCAATTCCTATCAAAATACCATCCATTTTTTTTTTCAAAGAAATGGAACAAATAACCCTAAAATTTGCATGGAACCAGAAAAGACCTCCAATAGCTAGAGGAATATTGAAAAAGTAAGCCTAAGTTGGTGGCATCACCATTCCAGACTTCAAGCTCTATTACAAAGCTGTCATCATCAAGACAGTATGGTACTGGCACAAAAACAGACACATAGATCAATGGAACAGAATAGAGAGCCCAGAAATAGACCCTCAACTCTATGGTCAACTAATCTTCAACAAAGCAGGAAAGAATATCCAATGAAATAAAAACAGTCTCTTCAACAAATAGTGTTGGGAAAATTGGAGAGCCACATGCAGAAAAATGGAACAGAACCATTTCCTTACACCACACATGAAAATAGACTCCAAATGGATGAAGGACCTCAGTGTGAGAAAGGAATCCATCAAAATCCTTGAGGAAGCAGCAACCTCTTTGACCTCAGCTGCAGCAACTTCTTCCTATGAACATTGCCAAAGGCAAAGGAAGCAAGGTCAAAAATGAACTATTGGGACTCCATCAAGATCAAAAGCTTTTGCACAGCAAAGGAAACAGTCAACAAAACCAAAAGAAAACTGACATAATGGGAGAAGATATTTGCAAATGATATCAGATAAAGGGCTAGTATCCAAAATCTATAAAGAACTTCTCAAACTCAACACCCAAAGAACAAATAATCCAATCAAGAAATGGGCAGAGGGGGCACCTGGGTGGCTCAGTGGCTCTGAAGCCACTTCTGAGGCTCTCAGAAGCCTCTGCCTTCTGCTCAGGTCATGATCTCAGGGTCCTGGGATCGAGCCCCTCATTGGGCTCTCTGCTTAGCAGGGAGCCTGCTTATCCCCTCCCCCACTCTGCCTGCCTCTCTGCCTACTTGGGATCTCTCTCTCTCTTCTGTCAAATAAAAAAAAAAGAAAAAGAAATGTGCAGAGGACATGAATGAACATTTCTGTAAAGAAGACATCTAGATGGCCAACAGACATATGAAAAAGTGTTCCACATCACTTAGCATCAGGGAAATACAAATCAAAACCACAATGAGATACCACCTCACACCAGTCAGAATGGCTAAAATTAACAATTCAGGAAATGATAGATGCTGGCAAAGATGTGAAGAAAAGGGAACCTTCCTACATTGTTGGTGGGAATGCAAGCTGGTGCAACCACTCTGGAAAACAGCATGGAGGTTCCTCAAAAAGTTGAAAATAGAGCTACCCTATGACCCAGCAACTGCACTACTGGGTATTTACCCTAAAGATACAAACTTAGTGATCTGAAGGGGCACTTGCACCCGAATGTCTATAACAGCAATGTCCACAATAGCCAAACTATGGAAATAACCTAGATGTCCATCAACAGATGAATGGATAAAGAAGATGTGGTATATATACATAATGGAATACTATGCAGCCATCAAAAGAAATGAAATCTTGCCATTTGTGATGACATGGATAGAACTAGAGGGTATTATGCTGAGCAAAATAAGTCAGTCTGAGAAAGACAACTATCATATGATCTCCCTGATATGAGGAAGTGGAGATGCAATGTGGGGGGTTTAGGGGGTAGGAAAATAATAAATGAAACAAGATGGGACCGGGAGGGAGACAAACCATAAGAGACTCTAAATATCAAAAACAAACTGAGGGTTTCCAGGGGGAGAGGGGTAGGGAGAGGGTGGTGAGGTTATGGATATTGGGGAAGGTATGAGCTATGGTGAGTGCTGTGGAGTGTATAAACCTGGCAATTCACAGACCTATATCCCTGGGGCTAATAATACAGTATATGTAAATTTAAAAAATAAAATATACGGTTAAAAAAAGTTAAAAATATGGGCGCCTGGGTGGCTCAGTGGGTTAAGCCGCTGCCTTCGGCTCAGGTCATGATCCCAGGGTCCTGGGATCGAGTCCCGCATTGGGCTCTCTGCTCAGCAGGGAGTCTGCTTCCTCTGATCTCTCTCTCTCTGCCTGCCTCTCTCCCTACTTGTGATCTCTCTCTGTCAAATAAATAAATCTTTAAAAAAAAAAGTTAAAAATAGAATCACCCTATGATCTTGTAATTGCACTACTTGGTATTTACCCAAAGGATAAAAAATACTGATTTGAAGGAACACATGCACCCCAATATTTATAACAGCATTATCTATAATAGCCAAATTATGGAAATGGCCAAATGTCCATTGATTGATGAATGGATAAAGAAGATGTGAGATATTTCTCTCTCTCTCTCTCTCTCTCTCTCTCTCTCACACACACACACACACACAAATATTACTCAGCCATAAAAAAGAATGAAATCTTGCCATTTGCAATGACATGGTTGGAGCTAGAGAGCATTATGTTTATTTCTAATAAGTCAGTCAGAGAAAGACAAATACCATATGATTTCACTCATAGGTAGAATTTAAGAAACAAAATAAGCAAAGGAGAATAAAAGAGAGAGGCAAACTGAGAAACATTTTTTTAAGATTTTATTTATTTATTTAACACAGAGAGAGAGAGAGAGGGCACAAGCAGGGGGAAGAGCAGGCAGAGAAGGCAGAGGGAGAAGCAGGCTCCCTGCCAAGCAAGGAGCCCAATGCAGGACTCGATTCTAGGACTCTAGGATCATGACCTGAGCTGAAGGCAGACACTTAACTGACTGAGCCACCCAGGCATCCCAAGAAACAGTCTTAACTATAAAGCACAAACTAATGGTTACCAGAGGGAAGAAGGGGTAGGAGGATGGGTGAAATAGGTGATGAAGATTAAGGAGTACACTTGTGATGAGCACCGGATGATGTACGAATAGCTACATCGAATCGCCATATTGTACATCTGAAACTAATATCACACTGTAGGTTAACTAACTAGAATTTATCTATTTTTATTTTTTAATTTGTTTTAGAGAGAGAAAGAAGTGGGGAAGAACAGAGGGAGGGGAAGAGAGAGAAACTCAAGCGGGCTCCATGGCCAGTGTAGAGCCCAACACAGGGCTCAATCTCACAACCATGAGATCATGACCTGAGTGGAAATCAAGAGTCAGATGCTTGGGGGCCTAGGTGGCTTGGTTATTTAAGCATCTACCTTTGGCTCAGGTCATGATCCTGGGGTCCTGGGATTGAGCCCTGTGTCAGGTTCCCTGCTTAGTGGGGAGCCTGCTTCTCCCTCTCCCTCTGCTGCTACCTCTGCTTGTGTTCTCTACCCCCCTCTCTCAAGTAAAATAAATAAAATCTTTTTTAAAAAGTGGGGGCACCTGGGTGGCCCAGTGGGTTAAAACCTCTGCTTTCGGCTCAGGTCATGATCCCAGGGTCCTAGGATCAAGCCCCACATTGGGCTCTCTGCTCAGCAGGGAGCCTGCCTCCCTTCCTCCTCTCTCTGCCTGCCTCTCTGCCTAGTTGTGATCTCTGTCTGTCAAATAAATAAATAAAACCTTTAATAAAAATTTAAAATTTAAAATTAAAAAAGAAAAAAAAAAAAAAGGTGAGACACTTAACCCACTGAGCCATCCAGGTGCCCCCTAACGGGAATTTAAACAAAAACTTTAAAAAGAAAAGAAAACCACCAATTACAGTATAATGTGCTAAGTGCTATAATAGAGGTAAATATTACTGTGGAGCCCAAATGAGGGGCATCCCTCCACCATTGCAAACCCAAGAAAGCTTTTCAAAGAAAGAGATAACTGACCTGGAATTTATGACATATTTCTGGGCATTTTTGCTACTTTCACATGTGTTGTCTTTTTTGATCCTCGTATCAACTCTGTGACATAGGAAAATCATCCTGTCTTAGAAACACAGACTGAGGCTCAGAGAAGTTAAATAAATTGCCCCCCCATCATATGAATGGTAAGTGGTACAGCGGGGCAGAAGTGGGTGGAGTGAACCTCAGGTCTTCTGGCTCCAGGGGCATTTACTTTTTACCTCATTAGAGCTGAGTTTCAAGTGATGAACAGCCCCTTGGCATCCTCCTCATAAAAATCCTCCTTTAGGCTTATGATGAGGGGCCCTTGGATCTTTCCTTTTATCTGTTTTAGGTTTGAGCAAAGCAAGAGAAACCAGACATAGTCCCCATTCCTAAGGATCCCTAGCTCGAAAAGGAGTTGTAGACACACACGCACAAAAGAGCCATCATTGTGTTTACAAAGGATGGTAGGAAAGGTGTCATCAGTTTTGACATTTACAGTTTATATTTGCCTTGAATAGTGTGTTCTGCTCTTAAAAATATTTGCAGCATCTCAGATCCCATTCTTGAGAGAAACTGGACTGAACACAAGAAGAGTCACTCCAGTTGCTCAGGACTCCACATGAAGTTTTTGAGGCAGCCCCGAATCAAGATGGCTCTAAGGTATTTGTGATTTTCTCTACCCAGGAGTGTTTTTTAACTTCTGTCCTCTACATATGGGAAGGTGGAATGTGATGATAAGTTTAGCTATCCATCAGGTCTTGACTGAGTATAAATATGCAAGTTACTATGTGTGGCTCTGGAGGACATAGTAGAAAGCCATAAAGCAACTTCTACCATCAAGATGGCTGGTGGAAGCTAATGGACATGTCTCTCATGTAGATGTAAAAGTTGTGAAATGACTTAGCGTTCCACACCCTCTTTGGGAAATTCAAGACATTGCAGTAATGACGTTTATTATCAGTAATGTAACCATAAAAGGAAGGTAAGTTACAAATGCACCCCTGAGCAGAGGCATTCATGCTGAGACCTCAGCTGACCCATTCTTTCTCATTTTTTTAAAAAGATTTTATTTATTTATTTGACAGAGAGAAATCACAAGTAGATGGAGAGGCAGGCAGAGAGAGAGAGAGAGGGAAGCAGGCTCCCTTCCGAGCAGAGAGCCCGATGTGGGACTCGATCCCAGGACCCTGAGATCATGACCTGAGCTGAAGGCAGCAGCCCAACCCACTGAGCCACCCAGGCGCCCCCATTCTTTCTCATTTTTATTACTATGCACTGCTTGTGTCTAGCTGCTGGCAGTTGATACCTGATTTATAAAGGAAGCTGAGGCATAATACAGTGTTGGATACTGGATCACAGAGTCTATAACCACTTTTTAAAAACAGAACTCATGGGGTACCTGGCTGGCTCAGCTGATAGAGCATGCAACTCTTGATCTCAGGATTGTGAGTTCAAACCCTGCACTGGACATAGAGATTACTTAAAAAACAAAACAAAACAAAACAAAAAACCCAACTCACTAGTAAAGTCAAATAAATACCATGAATGTTAGAGTTGGTGAAAAATCGCTGTTAAAGGGGCATCTGGGTGGCTCAGTCAGTTAAGCGTCTGCCTTTACTTCAGGTCATGATCCCAGAGTCTTGGAATTGAGCCCTGCTTTCAGCTCCTTACTCGGGAGGGAGCCTGCTTCTCTCTCTCCCTTTCCTCCCTGCTCATGTTTTCTCTCAGTATCTCTGTCTTTCTCTCTCTCTCTCAAATAAATAAGTAAATAAAATCTTTAGAAAAATGGCTAGTAGAAGACTTTGGATATGGTTAAGTTGTTAAATTGATATGGATGAAGATTTAATTAGAATCTATATTCAGCATGGGAGAAGAGGTAACGGGGAGGAACACAATGATGGTCAAATGTCAAAGAAACTGCAGAAATAGCACCCATAGCAACAAATGGCCTGGACAGAAGAGAGATTCCTGGACTACCTGTATCTTCCTGAAGAAATGGGTTTTAAAAATTGAGATATAATTGACATATAACATTATATTTGTTTTCATATTTGTATAGATTGTGAAATGATCACCACAATAAATCTAGCTAACATCCATCACCACACACAGTTACACATTTTTCTTGTGTTGAGAACTTTTAAGATCTATTGTCATAGCAACTTTCAAATATACAATGCTATAGTCATGGTGCTGTTTGGATTTGTTTTATAACTGGAAGTTGGTACCTTTGGGCCACCTTCATCCATTTCACCTACCCCTTGGACTCTGGAAACCACAAATTTGTTCTCTGTATCTTTGAGTTCAGCTTTTGTTTTGCTTTGTTTTTAGATTTCACATATAAGTGAGATCATATGATATTTGTTTTTCTCTACCTGGCCTATTTCACTCGGCATAATGCCTTTGAAGTTCATCCATGTTGTCTCAATGGCAGGACTTCCTTCTTTTCATGGCTGAATAATATTCCATTGCATTATACACCACAACTTATTTTTTTTAATTTTTATTTATTTATTTGACAGAGAGGGAGATCACAAGTAGACAGAGGCAGGCAGAGAGAAGGGAGAAGCAGGCTCCCTGCTGAGCAGAGAGACTGATGTGGGGCTCGATCCCAGGACCCTGAGATCATGACCTGAGCTGAAGGCAGAGGCTTAACTCACTGAGCCACCCGGGTGTCCCTACACCACAACTTCTTTATCCATTCTTCTGTTGGTGGACACTTAGGTTGCTTCCATATCTTGGTTACTGTAAACAATGCTGCAATAAGCATATGGGTTTATATATCTTTTCAAGGTAGTGTTATCATGCCTTTTTTATAAAATATTTTATTTATTTATTTATTTTGTGAGAGAAAGAGAGAGAAAAAAGGTACATGAGTGTTGGGGAAGGGGCATTGGGAGAAGCAGACTCCCTGCTGAGCAGCAAGTCTGACATGGGACTCTATCCCTGGACACTGAAAGGACTGAGCCACCCAGGTGCCCAGTGTTTTCCTTTCCTTTGAATAAACACCCTGAAGTGGAATTGCTGGATCACATGGTAGTTCTACTTTTAATATTTTGAAGAACCTCTATACTGGCTGCACCAATTTATCTTCCCAGCAACAGTGAAACAAGGGTCCCCTTTTCCTCACGTCATTGCCAACACTTGTTATTTCTTTTCATTTTAGCCATTCTAAAAGGTGTGAAGTCATGTCTCATTGTGGTTTTGATTTGCATATCCGATGTCTCATGATTAGTGATGTTAAGCATCTTTTCATGTACATGTTGGCCATCCTTGCGTTTTCTCGAGAAAAAAGTCTATTCAGATTCCCTGCCCATTTTTAACTGGATTGTTTGTTTTCTGCTACTGAATTACATGAGTTATTTATATATTTTGGATATTAACCTCTTATCAGATATATGGTTTGTCAATATTTCCCATTCAGTAGGTTGCCTTTTCATTTCCCTGATGGTTTCCTTTGCTCTGCAGAATGGAATGTCTTTTCTTTCCTTTTTTTTTTTTTTTTTTTTTTTTTTTTTTTTTTTTAAGATGAGCCCTCTAGTGGCAATGGCTGGATAGTCTCCCTCTGAGAGATGAGCACCTCTTGAAAACTGCTTACTTCCAATTGCCTCAGGAGAAGCTGGCTTGCCTGACAGAGTCACACACCAGCTCACTCCTCATCTTGCACTTGCTGAGGGCTGAGGCACAGGATATGTCCATTAAAAAAATACAATTTTTCACTAAATCTAAGACACCATTAGCTGGCAAACATATTATTTCATGCAATATTAAGAAAAAAAAAGTCAAAAAAAAAAAAGAAAGAAGGAAAAGAAAAGAAAAACAGTCAATTAAATGATGACATGCCCAAAACTCCCAAACTCATTCTATAAGGCCAGCATTACCTTGATCCCAAAACCAGACAAAGACCCCACCAAGAATAATTACAGACTAAAATCCCTGATGAACATTGATGCAAAAATTCTTGCCAAGTTACTGGCTAATAGGATCCAAGGGTACGTTAAAAGGATTATTCACCACGACCAAGTGGGATTTATTCCTTGGTTGCAAGGGTGGTTCAACATCCACAAAGCAATCAATGTGATACACCACATTAATAAAACAACAACAGGGGTGCCTGGGTGGCTCAGTGGGTGAAGCCTCTGCCTTCGGCTCAGGTCATGATCTCAGGGTCCTGGGATTGAGTCCTGCATTGGGCTCTCTGCTCAGCAGGGAGCCTGCTTCCCTCTCTCTGTCTCTCTGCCTGCCTCTCCATCTACTTGTAATCTCTCTCTGTCAACTAAATAAATAAAATCTTTAAAAAAATAAAACAACAACAACAACATATGATCCTCTCATTAGACACAGAAAAAACATTTAACAAAGTACAACATCCTTTCTTGTTTAAAACTCTCCAGTGTTGTAATAGAAGGAACATACCTCAGAAAAGCTTTAATACTGTCCATATTTCCATATTGGAACAGGGAAAACCGGTCACACTGAGCAAGTAGGGAAACAGTGGAGAATGAAACAGAGTGGCTGTGACTGCATCCTTCAAGTCATGCTTGCTCCATATAGTTGTGTGCAGGCCTGGCTATCCCTTCAGCCTGTCACCTCACCTGGTCTAACGCAGTTTGTGATAGACCATTCTATAGATGCTCAGAAAAGTCTATCACTCAAGACTAACTCATTCTTGAAGAAAATGACCCAAGACAAACACATGTTGCTATAGTTTCCTCATTAAGGGTCATAGGTCCATGCTGTCCAATATGGTAGCCAATTAGCCACATATAGCAATAAGCACTTAACATGGGTCTAGTCCAAATTCAGACTCTTTTTAAAGATTATTATTTATTTATTTATTTGACAGAGAAAGAGAGAGAGAGAGAGAGAGAAAGATAGTGAGAGAGGGAGCACAAGCAGGGGGAGTGAGAGAGGGAGAAGCTGGCTTCCCAATGAGCAGGGCACCCAATGCAGGGCTCAATCCCAGTACCCTGGGATCATGACCTGAGCTGAAGGCAAACACTTAACTACTGAGCCACTCAGGTGCCCCTGAGATGTGTCTTAGTTATACAATACACACCAGATTTCAAAGACTTAGTACAAAAAAAATTACTAATAATTTTATATTTACTACACGTTAAAATTATTTATTATTTTGGATATGCTGAGTTAAATAAAATATATTATTAAACTCACCTGTTGTTTGGAGCACCTGGGTATCGCAGTTGGTTAAGTGTCCAACTCTTGATTTTGGCATAGGTCATGATCTCAGGGTTGTGAAATCAAGCCTCACATCAAGCTCCATGCTCAGCCTGCTTGATCCTCTCTCTTCCTCTCCCTCTTCCCCTCCCCCCACTCTCTCTCAAAAAATTATCTGTTGTTTTCTATCTTGCTAAAAACTTTTAAATTACACATAACTCACATTGTATTTCTATTAGATATCACTGTCTTAGGTCATAAAGCATGAGGTCAAAGGTCATAAGGACTGGGAGAGCTCCCCTTCAGAGTGATTCATTTCCATTTTGAATCATCCTAAAGAAGTCAGATCCTGATAGGTGGTCTAGAGTCTGGATTAAGGGAAGACATGTCCTCTCCCCTTTGTACCAGAATAGGGATAGTCGGGCAGCTTGTGTGTTGGGCTGGGAAAGCACACTCAAGTGTACCTCCAATTGTGGGGAGGTAAACTAGACCCTGAAACTCAGAGCATGCTGGAGGTGAAGCAGAGAAGCAACCAGTAGGAGAACCCATCCATACAGGGAGAACGCGAGCCTACCTTTATTTTTTCTCTTACCGGCTTATCTGTTTATGCATTTACTGGCCAGATCTTGATTTATTCACTTAGATGTTTACATAGATTATATAGTTTCCTGGTTATTTTCTTCCTTATAGGATCTTGCCTTTTAAAAAACTTTCACCAAATTTTGGTGGAATTTCTGGTGGGAGCAGAGACAAATGGTCTTTGTTCAATCAGCCATATTAAGTCAGAAGACCCAGTTGAGTTTGTAGTATGGTTGCACTGGACTAGAGATACCTGGCATGTATCAACTTTGCCATGTAGAAGCAAATGCCATGAAACTGTTCTATTTTCCCTTTCTTTGGCACTTGGGCCTCTGCTTTGGTGTATGACTTAATGCATTTCCAACAAGATCCTTTGCTATATGATGAGACAGCTCAAGAACTCCAAATAGTATGTCATCCTGTGGAAAGATCTTCTGGGAACAATGTGAGCTTATGGTTTGCAGTTTATTTTAGTTGGCCTCTAATGATCAGAAGCAAAGCTGAACCAAAATAAATAGGCTAATATACATTCTCCACCACTGATGCTCATAAAATACCTGTAGTTTTTTATTGCTGCCAAAAGCAAGGACTACAGAAAGTGTATTTGGATGGATCTCAGCAATTTTAAGAACTGCAGAAGAGATGGCGGGGGGGAATGTGGCTCATTTCATTAGGCGTCCAACTCTTGATTTTGGCTCAGGTCATGATCTCAGGATTCTGAGTCCCTGAGCCCCTTGTTGGCCTCTGCAAGACACTGCTCTCTCTCCTTCTTCCTCTGCCCACCCGCCCACCACCCCACTCATGCTCATGCTCTCTCCACCTCTCTCTCAAAAAAAAAAAAAAAAAAAGGAACTGTAGAAGAGACTCTCTTTTGCTCAATAACTTCCCTTTTCATTAAAAAAAAGTAATAACATTTTCCAAGTGGTTGCACAAACTTGCATTCCCACCAACAGTGTAAGAGGGTTCCCCTTTCTCCACATCCTCTCCAACACATGTTGCTTACTGTCTTGCTAATTTTGGCCATTCTAACTGCTGTAAGATGGTATCTCAATGTGGTTTTGATTTGAATCTCCCTAGATGGCTAGTGATGATGGGCATTTTTTCATGTTTCTGTTAGCCATTTGTATGTCTTCTTTAGAGAAGTGTCTGTTCATGTCTTGTGCCCATTTTTTGGCGTGTTTATCTGTTTTGTGTGTGTTGAGTTTGAGGAGTTCTTTATAGATACTGGATATCAACCCAAAAGACTCCACCCCCAAACTACTAGAACTCATACAGCAATTCAGCAACATGGCAGGATACAAAGTCAATGTGCAGAAATCAGTGGCTTTCTTATACACTAACAATGAAAATACAGAAAGGGAAATTAGAGAATTGATTCCATTTACTATAGCACCAAGAACCATAAGATACCTGGGAATAAACCTAACCAAAGAGGTAAAGGATCTGTACTCGAGGAACTACAGAACACTCATGAAAGAAATTGAAGAAGACTCAAAAAGATGGAAGACCATTCCATGCTCTTGGATCGGAAGAATAAACATTGTTAAAATGTCTATACTGCCTAGAGCAATCTATACTTTTAATGCCACTCCGATCAAAATACCACCAGTATTTTTCAAAGAGCTGGAGCAAATAATCCAAAAATTTGTATGGAATCAGAAGAGACCCTGAATCGCTAAGGAAATGTTGAAAAACAAAAATAAAACTGAGGGCATCACGTTACCTGATTTCAAGCTTTACTACAAAGCTGTGATCACCAGACAGCATGGTACTGGCATAAAAACAGACACAGAGACCAGTGGAACAGAGTAGAGAGCCCAGATATGGACCCTCAACTCTATGGGCAAATAATCTTTGACAAAACAGGAAAAAATATACAGTGGAAAAAAGACAGTCTCTTCAATAAATGGTGCTGGGAAAACTGGACAGCTATATGTAGAAGAATGAAACCCAACCATTGTCTTACACTGTACACAAAGATAAACTCAAAATGGATAAAAGACCTCAATGTGAGACAGGAATCCATCAGAATCCTAGAGGGGAACATAGGCAGTAAGCTCTTCGATATCAGCCACAGCAACTTCTTTTAAGATATGTCTCCAAAGGCAAAGGAAACAAAAGCGAAAATAAACTTTCGGGACTTCATCAAGATCCAAAGCTTCTGCACAGCAAAGGAAACAGTCAACAAAACAAATAGGCAACCCATGGAATGGGAGAAGATATTTGGAGACATTTCTTGAAAGAAGTTGCTATGCCCAGTGCCAAAGCAGTTACTACCTATGTTCTCCTCTAGGATTCTGATGGATTCATGCCTCACGTTGAGGTCTTTCATCCATTGCGAGTTTATCTTTGTGAAGGGTGTAAGAGAATGGTTGAAGATTAGTTGACCATAGAGTTATGGGTCTATATCTGGACTCCCTACCCTGTTCCACTGGTCTGTGTGTCTGTTTTTGTGCCAGTACCATGCTGTCTTGGTGACCACAGCTTTGTAATAAAGCTTGAAATCAGGCAACATGATGTCCCGAGGTTTTGTTTTGTTTTTTTTAAGATTTTATTTATTTATTTGACAGACAGAGATCACAAGTAGTCAGAGAGGCAGCAGAGAGAGAGAGAGGGGAAGCAGGCTCCCTGCTGAGCAGAGAGCCCGATGTAGGGCTCGATCCCAGGAGTCTGGGATCATGATCTGAGCCGAAAGCAGAGGCTTTAACCCACTGAGCCATCCAGGCACCCTTGTTTTTCTTTTTCAACATTTTCTTAGTAATTCTTGGTCTCTTCTGGTTCCATACAGATTTTAGGTTTGTTCCAGCACTTTGAGGAATGCTGGTGGAATTTTGATCGGAATGGCATTGAAAGTACAGATTGCTCTGGGCAGTATAGATATTTTAACAATGTTTATTCTTGTGATCCATGAGCATGGAATGGTCTTCCATCTTTTTGTGTCTTCTTCAATTTCTTTCATGAGTGTTCTGTAGTTCCTTGAGTACAGATCCTTTACCTCTTTGGTTAGGTTTATTCCCAGGTATCTGATGATCAGCCACTTTGGAAAACAGTGTGGAGATTCCTTAAAAAATTAAATATAGAGCTAACCCATGACCCTGCATTTGCACAACTGGGTATATACCCCAAAGATACAGATGTAGTGAAAATAAGGGCCATCTGTACCCCAATGTTCATAGCAGTAATGGCCACAGTTGCCAAACTGTGGAAAGAACCAAGATGCCCTTCAACAGATGAATGGATAAAGAAGATATGGTCCATGTATACTATGGAGTATTGTGTCTTGGAAAGGATGAATACCCAACTTTTGCATCAACCTGGATGGGACTGGAAGAGATTAAGCTGAGTGAAAGTCAAGCAGAGAGAGTCAATTATCTTATAGTTTTGCTTATTTATGGAGCATAAGGAATAACATGGAGGACATGGGGAGATGGAGAGGAGAAGTGAGTTGGGGGGAAACTGGAGGGAGGGATGAACCATGAGAGACTGTGGACTCTGAGAAACAACTGAGGATTTTGGAGGGGAGGGAGGTGGAAGGTTGGGTGATTCTGGTGATGGGTGTTATGAAGGACATGCATTGCATGGAGCACTGGGTGTGGTGCATAAACAATGAATTCTGGAACAATGAAAAGAAATTTAAAAAAATAAATGTTTTTTTTTAAATGTAATAATACTTATTGAGTTTAGAATATTAAGGGAGAAATTATACATATATAAGAAAATAAAAATAATCTTCAACCCAATCCATAAATATTGCTAGCATTTTGGTATTTTTAAATTCAATGGGTATCTGCTTCTTCTACTGAACTTTATGTTATAAATAATATCTTACCTTAAATTTTTTTGCATAAAATAATTTTATTTTACTTTTTAAAAGATTTTATTTATTTATTTATTTGACAGTGTAAGAGATACATTGAGAGGGGGAATACAAGCAGGAGAAGCACCGTGCAGGGAGCCTGATGTGGGCCTCAACCCCAGGATGCTGGGATCATGACGTGAGCCAAAGGCAGACACTTAACAACTAAGCCACCCAGGTGCCCCTGCATAAAATAATTTAAAATAGCTGCTTAATGTAACACCATATGATATTCTGTTTTGCTGGGTTTGTCAAATGTTTCCAATTCCTTTTAAAACACTATCTTAACAATTCAAACATGATTTTAAATTGACTAGATTCAGGGGCTGCCAAAGAACATAAATGTGCTGCACAATGTCCACAATAGCCAAAAAATATGGGAAGAGCCCAGATGTCCATTGACAGATGAATGGATAGAGATGTGGTATATGTATATAATGGAATATTTTTCAGCCATCAAAAAGAATGAAATCATAAACCTCCCAAAAAACAAGAGCCCAGGACCTGACAGATTTCCTGGGGAATTCTATCAAACATTCAAAGAAGAAATAATACCTATTCACCTGCAGCTGTTTCAAAAAATAGAAACAGAAGTAAAACTTCCAGACCCTTTAAGTGAAGCCAGCATTACCTTACCCAACCTAGGTAAAGACCCCATCAAATAGGAGAATTTCAGACAAATATCCCTAATGAATATGTATGCCAAGATTCTCAACAGGATCCTAGCTAATAGGACCCAACAGTACATTAAAAAGATTATCCACTATGCCCAGGTGTAGTGGGATGAAGGGTGATTCAACATTTGCAAATCAATCAATGTGATAGAACAAATCAAAAAGAGAAGAGAGAAGAACCACATGGCCCTCTCAATTGATGCAGAAAAAGCATGAGAAAACACAGCATCCGTTCCTGATTAAAACTCTTCAAAGTATAGGGATAGAGAGAACATTCCTCACCTTCATAAAATCTATGAAAAATCCATAGCAAACATCATTCTCAATGGGAAAAAGCTGACAGCCTTCCCTTTGAGATCAGAAACATGATAAGGATACCCACTCTCATCAGTGTTTTTCAACATAGTACTAGAAGTCCTAGCAATAGCAATCAGACAACAAAAAGAAATAAAAGGTATTCAAATTGGCAAAGAAGTCAAACTCTCTCTCTCTTCACAATTGACATGATACTTTATATGGAAAACCCAAAAGACTCCACCCCCAAACTACTAGAACTTCTACAGCAATTCAGTAATGTGACAGGATACAAAAATCAATACACAGAAATCAGCTGCTTTCTTACACACTAACAATGAAAATATAGAAAGGGAAATTAGAGAATCAATACCATTTACTATAGAACAAAGAACCATAAGATACCTGGGAATAAACCTAACCAAAGAGGTAAAGGATCTGTACTCAAGGAACTACAGAACACTCATGAAAGAAATTGAAGAAGACACAAAAAGATGGAAGACCATTCCATGCTCATGGATCACAAGAATAAACATTGTTAAAATATCTATACTGCCCTGAGCAATCTGTACTTCAATGCCATTCCAATCAAAATTCCACCAGCATTCCTCAAAGTGCTGGAACAAACAATCCTAAAATCTGTATGGAACCAGAAGAGACTAAGAATTACTAAGGAAATGTTGAAAAAGAAAAACAAGGGTGCCTGGATGGCTCAGTGGGTTAAAGCCTCTGCTTTCGGCTCAGATCATGATCCCAGACTCCTGGGATCGAGCCCTACATCGGGCTCTCTGCTCAGCAGGGAGCCTGCTTCCCCTCTCTCTCTCTGCTGCCTCTCTGACTACTTGTGGTCTCTGTCTGTCAAATAAATAAATAAAATCTTATTTTTTTAAAAGGTTTTATTTACTTATCAGAGGGGGGTGAGAGAGCGAGCACAGGCAGACAGAATGGCAGGCAGAGGCAGAGGGAGAAGCAGGCTCCCCGCTGAGCAAGGAGCCCGATGTGGGACTCGATCCCAGGACGCTGGGATCATGACCTGAGCCAAAGGCAGGTGCTCAACCAACTGAGCCACCCAGGCGTCCCAATAAATAAAATCTTAAAAAAAAAAAAAAAACACCTCAGGACATCATGTTGCCTGATTTCAAGCTTTACTACAAAGCTGTGGTCACCAAGACAGCATGGTACTGGCACAAAAACAGACACACAGACCAGTGGAACAGGGTAGGGAGTCCAGATATGGACCCATAACTCTATGGTCAACTAATCTTCAACAAAGCAGGAAAAAATATCCAGTGGAAAAAAGACAGTCTCTTCAATAAACGGTGCTGGGAAAATTAGACAGCTATGTATAGAAGAATGAAACCCAACCATTCTCTTACACCCTTCACAAAGATAAACTCGCAATGGATGAAAGACCTCAACGTGAGGCATGAATCCATCAGAATCCTAGAGGAGAACATAGGTAGTAACTGCTTTGGCACTGGGCATAGCAACTTCTTTCAAGAAATGTCTCCAAAGGCAAAGGAAACAAAAGCTAAAATGAACTTTTGGGACTTTATCAAAATAAAGTTTCTGCACAGCAAAGGAAACAGTCAACAAAACAAAAAGGCAACCCATGGAATGGGAGAAGATATTCGCAAATGACACTACAAAGGGCTGATATCCAAGATCTATAAAGAAATCCCCAAACTTAACACACACAAAACAGATAAACATGCCAAAAAATGGGCACAAGACATGAACAGACACTTCTCCAAAGAAGACATACAAATGGCTAACAGACACATGAGAAAATGTCCATCATCACTAGCCATCAGGGAGATTCAAATCAAAACCACATTGAGATATCACCTTACACCAGTTAGGATGGCCAAAATTAGCAAGACAGTAAACAACATGTGTTGGAGAGGATGTGGAGTAAAAGGAATCCTCTTACACTGTTGGTGGGAATGCAAGTTGGTGCAGCTACTTTGGAAAACAGTGTGGATCCTCATTAAAAAATCAAAAATAGAGATACTGTATAACTCTGTAATTGTACTACTGATATTCACCTCAAAGATACAGATGTATCTTGTAGTGATGTAGTGAAAAGATGTAGTGAAAAGAAGAGCCATCTGTACCCCAATGTTCATAGCACCAATGGCCACAATCACCAAACTGTGGAAAGAGCCAAGATGCCCTTCAACAGACAATGGATAAAGAAGATGTGGTCCATATACACAATGGAATATTACACCTCCATCAAAAAGGATGAATACCCAACTTTTGTATCAACATGGAAGGAACTGGAGGAGACTATACTGAATGAAATAAGGCAAGGAGAGAAAGTAATTTATCATATAATTTCACTTACTTGTGGAGCATAAGGAATAACATGGAGGACATTAGGAGAAGGAAAGTAAAAGTGAATTGAGGTAAATCGGAGGGGGAGATGGAGTACGAGAAATGATGGACTCTGAAAAACAAACTGAGGGTTTTGGAAGGAAGGGAGTGGGGGATGGGCTAGCCTGGTGGTGGGTATTAAGGAGGACATGTGTTGCATGGAGCACTGGGTGTCATACATAAATAATAAATCTTGGAACACTTAAAAAATTAAATTAAACTAAATTTTAAAAAAGAATGAAATCTTGCCATTTGCAATGATGTGGGTGGAACTTGTGCTAAGTGAAATAAGTCAGTCAGAGAAAGAAAAGGTAACTAAAACAAAAGGCAGAAACAGACCTATAAACACAGAGAACGAACTGATGGTTGCTAGAGGAGTGGGGGGCAGGGGGATAGGTAAAATGTGTGAAGGGGAGTGGGAGATAGACACTTCCAGTTATGGAATAAGTCAAAGAAATAAAAGGTACAGCATAGGGAATAGAGTCACTGATATTATAATAGAGCTGTATGGTGCAGATGTAGCTATACCTGTGGTTAGGGCAGCATGATGTATAGACTTGTCAAATGTTATGCACCTGAAACTAATTTGACATTGTGCAAACTGTACTTCAATAAAAAATAATTAAAAATAAATATATTTTTTAACAAAGAAAAAGTAACTTGGGGGCCTTGGTGGCTCAATCATTTAAGCGTCTGCCTTTGGCTTGGGTCATGGCCCCGGGGTCCTGGGATCGAGCCCTGTGTCAGGTTCCCGGCTCAGTGGAGCGCCTGATTCACCCTCTCCCTCTCCTTCTCCCTCTCCCCACAAGTGGCTCTGCCTACTTGTTCTCTCTCTCTCTCGCTCGCCCACTCAAATAAATTAATTAAATCTTAAAAAGTAAAAGAAGAGGGGTGCCTGGGTGGCTCAGTGGGTTAAAACCTCTGCCTTCTACTCAGGTCATGATCCCAGGGTCCTGGGATTGAGGCCCGCATTGGGCTCTCTGCTCAGTGGGGAGCCTTCTTCCTCCTCTCTCTTGCTTCCTTCTCTCTCTCTCTCTCTCTCTCTCTCTCCCCTGCCTCTCTGCCTACTTGTGATCTCTGTCAAATAAATAAATAAAATCTTGAAAAAAATAAAAGAAAAGAAGAGAAAAGAAATAGTAATCAATCTCAATCAGCAAAGGATCCTAAAGTTACCTAACACAGTATAAACTAGGATTTCTGGTATACAGCTCCTAATAATAGTCCAACGGAGATAAAGGATATTTTAGAGATGATTATATAAGGAACATGCAATTTTCTCTTCTCTAAGTTCTCTATATTCTGTCCCTGGATCATGGACATCTCTATCTTTGTAGGACTTTATTTTAGCACTTCCTGGAATCTCTTCCATTACCCCGTGTCTTAATGCTCTGTTTTCTCCTTGGCTAGGTTTGCTAGAGTGAAAAGCATATGAAATTGATTATTGAATTTGCTACAGAAAATTTGCTCAAAACTTTTAGCTTTATATTACCTAGTGTCCTTATTAAGGACCTTATATGAGAGGTTTATTTTAGAATTTAGTGCTGGGAAAATGTGAAATTTTTGCTTTACTTTCCTTTTCCTCAATGCACTATAGGCTGCCCATATTTTTCTCTTTTCTCTCTCTCAAAAAGCTTAAAACACTAACTTTTGAAAGTACCTCAATATTTTCATTCCTAAAGCTTTGAGTATTTGAGTATTTCTGTTCACTTTTGCCTCATTTTATATGTTTTAAAGGTTTTCATGTGTATTTAGGTATTATTATTTCATAATTATGTGTTTGTGATAAGCCATTTCAAATAATCTGAGGAAAGAGAAGAAGTATTAATCAATATACATTACAAATTGTTATCTTGAACAAACTCCAGGGGAAGTCAGACACCTACTCATACACTGAGCATGCCAGTTACAGCCCCTGTTACACACATTGCCTCTGCTGAGAACACAGCCCCAGGCACCCTGTGCCCTCTGATCACAGCTGACTGGTCCGGAGATGGGTACCTGATTCATGGTCAGCCAATCAATAAGCCGGCCAGTGACTAGTAATATGGCATGGTACTAAAAATTGAGCCAAACCAACCAAATTCTTTCTATTGGGAATTCACACCAAAATGGGCACCTAGGTGACTCACTAGTTTAAACATCTGCCTTTGACTCAGGTCATGATCTTGGGGTATTTGGATCGATCCCTGCTTCTGGCTCCCTGCTCAATGGGGAGCCTGCTTCTCCCTCTCCCTCTACCCCTCCCCCTTCTCATGTGTGTGTGCTCTCTCACTCTCTCTCTCTCAAATAAATAAATAAAATCTGTTAAAGAAAGAAAGAATTCACACTAAAAAAAAATAGAACTATAAAGAAGTGGCTGGTAGTAGAAAGAATTTAGAAAGCAGTATAGTATAATGGGTAAGAGTTTGGGCTTTGGAATCAAACAAAACAAGGTTATTGGAGGTTTTTTAAAAGATTTATTTATTTATTTTGATTGATTTATTTTTTTGAGAGAGAAAGAGTGAAAGCAAGGGAAGGGGCAGAGGGAGAGAATCTTTAAGCAGACTCCCTCCCTGATTAGCGCAGAGCCCAATACAGGCCTTCATCTTGCAACCCTGAGATCATGACTTGAGCTGAAACCAGGAACCAGCAGCTTAACAGACTGAGCTGCCCAGGAACCCCAAACAAACCTAGGTTTAAATCTTGGTTGTGGGACTTACTAAATGTGTAACTCTATACAAGTTATTTGACTTCATTTCCTCAAAGGAAAATCACAGTACTTTCCTAAGAATATTGTGATGATTGGGGCACCAGGATGGCTCTGTCAGTTAAGCATCTGCCTTTAGCTCAGGTCATGATCCTGGGGTCCTGGGATCAAGTCCCACATCGGGCTCCCTGTTCAATGGGGAGCCTACCTTTCCCTCTCCCCCTGCTGCTCCTCCTGCTTGTATTCTCTCTCTGACAAATAAATAAATAAAATCTTTTAAAAAAGAATATTGTGAGAATTAGATGTACTTTTTGCTCTCACAGGAACTAAATGGTAGTGATGATGATAGTAATGATGGCACTGCTGATGATAATCAATATGCAGTTGTGGTGGTGACGGTGGTGGTGGTGATGATGCTGGTGATGTTTATGGAGATTGTGGAGATGGTGATGGTGATGGTGGTGGTGACGGAGGTGGTAATGGTGATGGTGGTGGAGATGATAGAGGAGGTAGAGACAGTGATGGTGACAGTGATAGTGATAGTGATCAGGTGTAAAGGTGGAAGGGTCTTGACTTGGAATGAGGAAGCAAATTTCAAAAGTTAGGAAACAGTGGAATTGTATAGTTAGTCCATGGTAGCAGAAAAAATTCGTGCACATAGAGGAGAATAGCCAGGTGACAGATGGAATAACCAGCTGGACAATAGCTGGACAGAGAATAGCCACTCTGACAGCTGACATACAAAGACTAAAGCAGGATTCATAAAAGAGAGGAGGGAGAGGGAAAGATATGGGTAGTTGGGAAGCAGTGAGTTTAGTTTTTCTCTGGATAAGATAAGATTGGCTGATTGAGCAAACTTGTTGGGTCATCAAGAAAAGCCATTTCAGTTATTTATAGATTCCTACAAAAACCTTAAGAGCTCATCTGTGGAGCATTTATGAAGACTGTTTATCTATAACACCTGCCAGTAACCTTCCACCAGCACCACCTTAAACCACACTTGCATTTTTCTCATCAGATGATCTCCAGATCCCCTCTTCCTTTTGTAGGTTCTGAATGTCTTTCCTCTTTGACCAACCAGATTTCTGGGTTCATAGATTTTTTTTCTTTCTTCACCCTCAGTTTCCACCTTCTGTGTTTGGGCAAGGACTGGAAAGTCACTATATAGGATTAAATGGAAAAAAACTCTTGCTTTCTGTGGGATTTCCTCAGAATCCCAGGCACCTGAGATACCACAGATGAGAAGATCCTCAGGAAAGACCTAGAACCACCAGTCAAATTCAAAGGGCAGACAACACTTGGCACATCTTTATTTTCTCCTCTGGGCATTGTTCCAAAAATCAGTTTCTTTTTTAAAATTTTCTTTATTTAAATTCAGTTTAGTTAACACATAGTAAATTATTATTTTTAGGGATAGAGTTTAGTAATTCATCAGTTGTGTATAACACCCAGTGCTCATTACACCAAGTGCCCTCCTTAAGGCTCATCACCCAGTTACCCCATCCCCCAACCCAAAAATGAGTTTCTTTTATGTTTGGCCAAGTTTAAGTTCTTTACCACATTATTACAGTTAATAATTATAGTTAATAATACATTATTACAGTATTACTGTTACTGTCATCCCATACCTTCCTTTATATATCAAGGAGTTGGCATAATTTTATTTACTTGATTTTATTTGTTGAGAGAGATCACAAGTAGGCAGAGAGTCAGGCAGAGAGAGAAGGGGAAGTAAGCTCCCTGCTGAGCAGAGATGCGGGCCTCCATGAGATCATGACCTGAGCCCAAGGCAGCGGCTTAATCCACTGAGCCACACAGGCGCCCCAACATAATTTTAAAGTAAAATTTTTATTGTGTCTTGAGAGCAGAGAAATAATTTGGAAAATTATTTCCAGATATATTGAAAATCAAAGTGAGATGGATTTAGTTTATAGAAATTCCCTCCATTTATGGGAACTTCTCAGAAGTAAGCAAAGCAGATACATCAACATTACATTCAGCAAGAAGTAAAAAGGAAGTTAAGCCATAAGCAATAAATTAAAATTCAAAGGGATTGCAGAAAACATTATTAATAATTTTTAACAATTTCAACAGAGGTAGGAAAATCAAATCAAGTTGACTTTGCAAAGAATCTGGAACACAAGTTCCCTGCACTTGCCCACAACTAGGCCTCTCTGGAGGGTGCGGCCTTAGGAAGCAGCATATTACCTGGGGTTGAATGAATGCTGTTGGGCAGGTTCCCACTGCCTCCACATCTTCCTTCTGTCATTAACTAAAATACCAGTTCCTAAAATTCCCTTGAAGATTATGTCCTAAAGTTTTGGGTTTTTTTTTTAAGTTTAGTTATTATTATTATTTTAGTAATATCTACACCCAATGTAAGGCTTGGACTCATGACCTCAGAATCAAAACTCTCATGCTCTACAGACTGAACCAGCCACACAACCTTTAATTTAATTTAATTTAATTTAATTGGAAACAATTACTTACTGATGAAAGAGCTTCCTATGATGAGGGAAATTCAAAAAGGAGTAAGACTGTAGTGCCTGGATGGCTCAGTTGGTTAAACATCCAACTCATGATCTCAGCCCTGGTCTTGATCTCAGCATTGTGGGTTTGAGCTCCACGTTGTGCTCCATGCTGGATGTGGAACCTACTTTAAAAAAAAGTAAGACCTGGTTGCTGACCTCCAAGAGCTTACCATTTAGCAGAGGAAGACACACACTGAGTATAAATAATGACAGAAGGCAAGAAGTGAGAAGAGCTATGGAAGCTGTCAGAGGGGCATTGGGAGCTTGGGAAGAGCACCCAGCACCTGACATCCTGGGCCTGTTTTAAAATGTGTTTATAGGGGTGCCAGGGTGGCTCAGTGGGCTAAGCCTCTGCCTTCAGCTCAGGTCATGATCTCAGGGGCCTGGGATCAAGCCCCACATTGGACTCTCTGCTCAGCAGGAAGCCTGCTTCCCCCCTCCCTCTCCCTGCCTGTCTACTTGTGATCTCTCTCTCTCTGTCAAATAAATAAATAAAATCTTAAAAAAATAAAATAAAATGTGTTTATAGATCTTTTCCTGTCATAAAGGTAAATCATCATTACCATATGTATTTTGGGAAATAGTAAAATATTTAGAAAATAAATTAGAGATGATTAAATCTTAGGTCACTGTGATGGTTAATTTTGTGTCAGCTTGGCTAGGCCATAGTACCCAGATATTCAGTCAAACATTTTCTAGGTGTTTCTGTGAAGTTATTTTTTAGATGAAATTAACATATGAATCAGTGGACTCTGAATACAGCAGATTGCCCTCTGTAATTTGGGTGTGCCTAATCCAATGATTTGGAAGGCCTCATAGAAAAGGCTGTCTTCCCCATAGAGGAAGAGGGAATGTTGCTTCCAAACAGCCTTCCCACTTCAATTGCAGTATCAACTCTTCTCTGAGTCTCCAGCCCACCAGCCTATCTTGCAAATCTTGGACATGCCAAATCTTAGACATGCCAGCCTCCACAATTGCCTGAACCAATTCTCTCTGTATATCTCTGATTCCATTTCCTTTTGTTTTTTTTTTTAAGATTTTATTTATTTATTTGAGAGAGAGAGAGAATGAAAGAGAGAGAGGTCAGCAGAAGGAGCAGACTCCTTGCTGAGCAGGGAGCCTGATGTGGGACTCAGTCCTGGGACTCCAGGATCATGACCCGAGCCGAAGGCAGTTGCTTTCTGGTTCCATTTCTGTGGAAAAGGCTGACTAAAACAATCATGGTGTCATTTTTTACAAACATTTTTTTCTAGTCTTTATGGCTAGATTTGGGGGGCTTGGGGGGTATATGGTTTATTTTTTTACTAATTGCACATATAATTCTGTATTCCCTTATTCCTTTTTTTTTTTTTTTTTTTGAGAGAGTGCAAGTGAATGAACAGGGGAGGGATGGCAGGGAGAGAGAGAATCTCAAGTAGGCTCCATGCCCAGGGCAGAGTGCGTCGCAGACCTCCATCTCACAGCCCTGAGATCATAACCTGATCTGAAATCAAGAGTTGGACACTCAACTGACTGAGCTACACAAGCACCCCACTTTATTCCTTTTTGAAAATTTATTATTATGATATTTTCATCTTCCTTATTAATACAAAGTTTTAATAAATGTCACTTAAGCAGCTCCACGATGGTGTATGAAATGCATAGGCCATAATTTATAGTTTTTCCCATTGAGTATTTATGCTGTTTCCAGTAGCTTTCTTTTTTTTTAAGATTTATTTATATTTTTTAGTAATCTCTACATTCAATGTGAGGCTTGAACCCACAACCCTGAGATCAAGAGTCACATGCTCTTCCCACTGAGACAGCCAGGAGCCCCTTAAGATTATTAATGGTAATGAATATTTTTTATTTATAAAACTTTCCCCACAACTGAGAATTTGATGGATTCTCAGAAATGAGATCACGGTGTCTAAGGCTAAGAAGAGATAATGGGAGAACAGCAGCATCAATCAGCAAGCTGGACTGGAGATGCTGTTAGGACCTGCAGGAAGGAGGTAATGGCAGACTCCCTTCAGCTTCTCTCCCCTGCCCACAGAATAATTTTTTTAAAAGATTTTATTTGTTTATTTGACAGACAGAAATCACAAGTAGACAGAGAAGCAGGCAGAGAGAAAGGGGAGAGAAGCAAGCTTCCCACTGAGCAGAGAGCCCAATGTGGGGCTCGATCCCAGGACCCTGGGATCATGACCTGAGCTTAAGGCAGAGGCTTTAACTCACTGAGCCACCCAGGTGCCCCGACCCCAGACTCATTTTTAATAAGATTTTGCTAAGGAGTTTGGGATAAAGGAAGAGAATTACAGAAATGCTTAGAACTGGAAATCAGATATGGCTGATGAGATTTTGCAGGCCTAAGGCCTTGGGAAAATCCTGGAAGTGAGGTTATTTCACAAAGCAGAACCCCAGAAATCATAAATAATGAAGATAACAAGTACCTCCGAATTTGGGGATGCAAGAGGGCCTGGAAACAGACATTGGATATCCATGTGAGAAGCCAATAGAGCCCCAAGCCCCTAGCTCACCTACACAGCAGCATGACTCCCACAGTCCCCCCACAATTTGTGCTTTACTCAGTGGAGAGGGAGGTCCAGAGGACTATTCTGAAACTGGGAGAATTAATTAAAAGGCTGCATACAAAATGGCAAGACTTCCAGGTCTTCTTTCCCATCAGGTCTGAGAACTTGGCAGCCAGAACTTGTCCTCAGAAGAATAATGGAGAAATCACCTCTAGAGAGACTGATCAGACCAATAAAAACCCTGCAAATGTCAGCAGTGAGAGGGGGTGGGGAGCTGTGCTGGTTCAATCCCACTCTTTAGTCTCTCTTTTGCCAGCTGCTCCCTCTTAGGCAGAGAGAGAGCACTCAGGGCTGGAGTAGAAAGAAGGGGCTTGCTCCCTCATGTTTGCTTCCCAATCCTATCAGCACACCACAGCAGTGACAGCCGGTTCCAGTAGCAGTTGCTGGTCCCAAACCGTAGTTCTTTCACACTCCCAGCGTGAGCCCATCACACCACCTCAGAGACACCAACTTTTGGCTCAAGCCCAGCTCAAAGGTCTTGCTGCAGCTCCCTGGGGCCCCTGCAAAAACAGATTCTACTCTTTAATAATCCCAAGCCCTCCCTTGGTTCCCCAGCCTTAGTGATGGAGATAGATGCTTCTCGCACCGTCTGGTTCTGTGGTCTCTACTTTTTGCTCCTTTTTGCTTTTTCTGAATCTCGATACATGGTTAACAATTCTTTGTATAAAATGATCTGTTTAGAGGCACCTGAGTGGCTCAGTCCATTAAGCTCCAACTCTTGATTTTGGCTCAGGTCATGATCTCAGGGTCATGAGGTCAAGCCCTGTGTTGGGCTCCAAATTGAGTGTGGAGTCTGCTTGACACTCTCTCCCTCTGCTCCTCTCCACCCCGCTTTCATGTGTGTGTGCTCTCTCTCTAAGAAAAAAAATCTGTTTAAATATATGGAGTTTTTTCTATCACCAGACTGGACCCTGAATGCAGGATCTCCTGGAGAAACAGTCCAGCCCATTAGCACTATAGTGAAGCCCACTGAAAAAACCCACCAACATACATCATTATCAAACAGCTTAAACTACAAGCCAAGGATTACCATACCAGTCAAGGTCCAATCAGGAGACAGAAGAAAATCCCTAATTTGAGCTGGGTGAATTTAATATAAAGAAGTATTGACTTGTAAGGAGGAGTAATCATAAAAACATAAGGAGAACCTAAAGCATAGTCTAGGGCTGGGGGAGCACACCTTAAGGATGACAAACTTGGAGGGGCATCCCCCACACCAAAGCTGGATTCAGACCTCCCTGGAGGGGATGTGGTTGAGCCCCAGATAATTTCACTGGGATGCCCAGGCCAACGCAGTGGGTCTGGCAGGAAATATGACTTTGGGGTAGAACAGCGGCAACAAGGGAGTCGGGCAGTAGGAGCCCACCCACTGCATGCAAAGCCTGGGGCATGCAGTGTACATGTCAGGACTAACTCATTAAGGAAATGCATACTCTCAGCATGTGGCTGAGTGCGAGCCCAGTGGATGTTCCCACGAAAGACACCTACGGTTTGTGCCCTTGGAGCTACAAGAATCAGGAACTGCAGCTTCTTGGAACCAGAAGTGCCTTCCTCCCACAAAGACTCTCCAGCGCCCTCTCCTGACAGAGATTAATCTTGCATTGACTGCAAAGGAGAAATGCTCACAGCTCTATTATCACAGCTCAGGTAAGAGGATGGATTTTCAGGTAGCATGATGTCCCCAGTTTTATTTTTGTTTTTCAACATTTCCTTAGGGATTCGGGGTCTCTTCTGATTCCATACAAATTTTAGGATTATTTGCTCCAGCTCTTTGAAGAATACCGGTGGAATTTTGATTGGAATAGCTTTACTACAAAGCTGTGATCACCAAGACAGCATGGTACTGGCATAAAAACAGACACAGAGACCAGTGGAACAGAGTAGAGAGCCCAGATATGGACCCTCAACTCTATGGCAAATAATCTTCGACAAAACAGGAAAAAATATACAGTGGAAAAAAGACAGTCTCTTCAATAAATGGTGCTGGGAAAACTGGACAGCTATATGTAGAAGAATGAAACTCGACTATTCTCTTACACCATACACAAAGATAAACTCAAAATGGATAAAAGACCTCAATGTGAGACAGGAATCCATCAGAATCCTAGAGGAGAACATAGGCAGTAATCTCTTCGATATCAGCCACAGAAACTTCTTTCAAGATATGTCTCCAAAGGCAAAGGAAACCAAAGTGAAGATGAACTTTTGGGACTTCATCAAAATCAAAAGCTTCTGCACAGCAAAGGAAACAGTCAAGAAAACAAAGAGGCAACCCACGGAATGGGAAAGATATTTGCAAATGACAGTAAAGACAAAAGGTTGATATCCAGGATCTATAATGAACTCCTCAAACTCAACACACACAAAACAGACAATCATATCAAAAAATGGGCAGAAGATATGGGCAGACACTTCTCCAATAAAGACATACAAATGGCTATCAGACACACAAAAAAATGTTCATCATCTCTAGCCATCAGGGAGATTCAAATTAAAACTACATTGAGATATCACCTTACACCAGTTAGAATGGCCAAAATTAGCAAGACAGGAAACAAAATTAAATTTTTAAAATTTTTTTTCTTATTCTCATTTTTAAATTTTTTCCTCTTTCCTCTTTTAACATTTTTTAACTAGTTTATCCTAACAATACCTTTCTTAAAAAAATCTTTTAAAACCTTCATTTTTGGGGCACCTGAGTGGCTCAGTGGGTTGAGGCCTCTGCCTTCGGCTCAGGTCATGATCTCAGGGTCTTGGGATCAAGCCCCGCATCGGGCTCTCTGCTCGGCGGGGAGCCTGCTTCCCCTTCTCTCTCTGCCTGTCTCTCTGCCTACTTGTGATTTCTGTCTGTGAAATGAATAAATGAATAATCTTTAAAAAAAAAAAACCTTCATTATTATAGTCATATTTTATCCTTCATTGTATCTAACTTTATTTTTTGTATACATATAGGGTTTTTTCTTCTAAAAATTTTTTGGGATACAATTTCTTCCAATAGATCAAAATATGCCCTAAATCAAACACAGAGCTTTGTTCTAGTCTCCAGCCTGAGCAAATTCTCTACACTTTCTTTTTCTTTCTTTTCTTTTCTTTTTCTTTCTTTTTCCACTTTCTTTTCTTTCTTTTCTTTTTCATATTCCATCCCTTCATCATGTTTACTCTTATTTTTGTATATATATGTTTTTCTTTCTTTAAAATGTTGGGAGGCAGTTTCTTCTAAGAGACCAAATATACCCAAAATCAAGTGGATGGTTCTGTCCTATTCACCAGTCATATATATATATATGTATATATATATATACATATATATATGTATATATATATATACATATATATATATATATATATATATATACACACATATATTTGTTTTTTTTTAATTAAAAAAATTTAAACATCTTTTTATCCTCTTTCTTCTCCCCCCAGTTTGGGGTCTCTTCTGATTTGATTAGCATACATTTTTCTGGGGTCTTTGCCACCCTTATAGTATTTTATTCTCTCATTCATATATTCTTATCTGGATAAAATGACAAGGCAGAAAAACTCACCACAAAAAAAAAAAAAAAAAAAAGAACAAGAGGCAGTACCGAAGGCTAGGGTCCTAATCAATGCAGACATTGGTAATATATCAGATCTAGAGTTCAGAATGATGATTCTCAAGGTGCTAGCTGGGCTCAAAAAAGGCATAGAAGATATTAGAGAAATGCTGCCTTGAGGAATAAAAGCCCTTTCTGGAGAAATAAAAGAGCTAAAATCTAACCAAGCTGAAATCAGAAAAGCTATTAATGAGATGTAATATAAAATGGAGGCTCTTACTGTTAGGATAAATGAGGCAGAAGAGAGAATTAGTGATATAGAAGACTGAATGATGGAGAATAAAGAAGCTGAGCAAAAGAGAGACAACTAACTACTGGATCATGAGGGAAGACTTCAAGAGATAAGTGATACTGTAACACAAAACAATACTAGAATAACCGAGATTCCAGAAGAAGAAGAAGTGGGGGGGGGGGCACAGAAGGTATATGGGAGGGAATTACTGTAGAGAATTTCCCTACTATGGCAAAAGGAACAAGCATCAAAATCCAGGAGATACAGAGAACCCCACCAAAAATCAATAAAAATAGGTCCACACCCTGCCACCTAATAGTAAAACTTACAAGTCTTAGTGACAAAGAGAAAATCCTGAAAGCAGCCCGGGAAAAGAAGTCTGTAACATACAATGGTAAAAATATTAGATTGGCAAAAGACTTATCCACAGAGACCTGGCAGGCCAAGAAGAACTGGCATGATATATTCAGACCACTAAATGAGAAAAACATGCAGCCAAGAATACTATATCCAGCTAGGCTGGCAAAGAAAATAGAAGGAGAGATTAAAAAGCTTCCAGGACAAACAAAAACTAAAAGAATTTGTAAATACCAAACCAGCTCTACAATAAATATTGAAAAGGGTCCTCTAAGCAAAGAGAGAGCCTTAAAGTTAGTAGACCAGAAAGGAACAGAGACAATATACAGTAACAGTCACCTTACAGGCAATACAATGGCATTAAATTCATATCTGTCAATAGTTACCCTGAATGTAAATGGGCTAAATGCCCCAATCAAAAGACATGGGGTATCAGAATGGATAAAAGAACAAAACCCATCAATATGCTGTCTACAAGAAACTCATTTTAGACCCAAAGACATTTCCAGATTTAAAGTGAGGGGGAGAAAAGAATAAATGAAACAAGGTGGGATCAGGAAGGAGACAAACCATAGGAGACTCTTAATGTCACAAAACAAACTGAGGGTGGCCAGGGGGAGGGGGGTAAGGAGAGGATGGCTGGTTGTTGGGCATTGGGGAGGGTATGTGCTATGGAGAGTGCTGTGAAGTGTGTAAACCTGGTGATTCAGAGACCTGTACTCCTGGGGCTAATAATACATTATATGTTCATAAAAAAAAAAAGACACACACACACACACACACACACACACACACACACTAAAATGAGGGAGTGGAAAACATTTTACCATGCTAATGGACATCAAAAGAAAGCTGGGGTGGCAATCCTTATATCAGATCAATTACATTTTAAGCCAAAGACTATAGTAAGAGATGAGGAAGAATACTATATTATACTCAAAGGGTCTGTCCAACAAGAAGATTTAACAATTTAAAATACTTATGCCCCTAAGTTGGGAGCAGCCAACTACATAAACCAATTAACAACAAAATCAAGGAAACACACTGATAATAATACATTAATAGTGGGGGACTTTAACACCCCCCTCACTGAAATGGACAGATCATCCAAGCAAAACACAAGGAAATTAAGTCCTTAAATGACACACTAGACCAGATGGACATCACAGATATATTCAGAACATTCTATCCCAAAACAACAGAATACACATTCTTCTCTAGTGAACATGGAACATTCTCCAGAATAGATCACATCTTGGGTCATAAATCAGGTCTCAACTGGTATCAAAAGATTTGAGATGGGGCTCCTGGGTGGTTCAGTGGGTTAAAGCCTCTGTCTTTGGCTCAGGTCATAATCTCGGGACCCTGGGATTGAGCCCCAAGCTGGGCTCTCTGCTCTGTGGGAAGCCTGCTTCCTCCTCTCTCTCTGCCTGCCTTTCTGCCTCTTTGTGATCTCTTTGTGATCTCTGTCTGTCAAATAAATAAATAAAATCTTAAAAAAATATATTAGGATCATTCCCTGCATATTTTCAGATCACAATGCTCTGAAGCTAGAACTCAATCACAAGAGGAAAGTTGGAAAGAACCCAAATACATGGAGGCTAAAAAGCATCCTACTAAAGAATTAATGGGTCACCCGGAAAATTCAAGAAGAATTGAAAAAAATCTGGTAACAAATGATAATGAAAACACAACTGTTTAAAACCTATGGGACATGGCAAATGCATTCCTGAGAAGAAAATACATAGTGATACAAGCCTTTCTCAAGAAACAAGAAAGGTCTCAAATACACAACCTAACCTTACACCCAAAGGAGCTGGAGAAAAAACAGCAAAGAAAGCCTAAACCCAGCAGGAGAAGAGAAATACTAAAGGCTAGAGCAGAAATCAATGAAATAGAAACCAAAGCAAAGTAGAACAAATCAATGAAACTAGGAGGTCGTTCTTGGAAAGAATTAATAAGATTGATAAACTCCTGGCCAGACTTATCAAAAAGAAAAGAGAAAGGATGCAAATTAATAAAATAATGAATGAACGAGGAGAGATCACAACCAACACCAAAGAAATACAAACAATTATAGGAACATATTATGAGCAACTATACACCAGCATATTTGACAATCTGGAAGAAATGGATGCATTCCTAGAGACATATAAACTACCTGAACCAGGAAGAAATAGAAAACCTGAACAGACCCATAATCAGTAAGGAGATTGAAGCAGTCATCAAAAACCTCCCAACAAACAAGAGCCCAAGGCCAGATGTGTTCCCAGGGGAATTCTAACAAACATTTAAAGAAGAGTTAATACCTATTCTCCTGAAAGTGTTCCAAGAAATAGAAATGGAAGGAAAACTTCCAAACTCATTTTATGAGGCCAACATTACCTTGATCCCAAAACCAGACAAAAACCCCATCAAAAAAGAGAATTACAGACCAACGTCCTTGATGAACACAGATGCAAAAATTCTTGCCAAAATACTAGCCAATAGGATCCAACAGCACATTAAAAGAATTATTCATCACGACCAAGTGGGATTTATTCCAGGGCTGCAAGGTTGGTTCAACATCTGCAAATCAATCAATGTGATACAATACATTAATAAAAGAAAGAACAAGAACCATATGATACTCTCAATAGATGCTGAAAAAGCACTTGACAAAGTACAGCATCTGTTATTGATCAAAACTCTTCAAAGTGTAGGGATAGAGGGTACACACCTCAATATGATCAAAGCCATCTATGAATAACCCACTGCAAATATCATTCTCAATGGAGAAAAACTGAGAGCTTTTCTGCTAAGGTCAGGAACACAGCAGGGATGTCCATTATCACCACTGCTATTCAACATAGTACTAGAAGTCCTAGCCTCAGCAATCAAACAATGAAAAGAAATTAAAGGCATCCGAATCTGTAAAGAAGAAGTCAAACTATTACTCTGCAGATGGTGATACTTTATGTGGAAAACCCAAAAGACTCCACTCCAAATCTGCTAGAACTTGTCCAGGAATTCAGTAAAGTGTCAGGATATAAAATCAATGTGCAGAAATCAGTTGCAATGCTATACACCAACAACAAGACAGAAGAAAGAGAAATTAAGGAGTCAATCCCATTTATAATTAAACCCAAAACCATAAGATACCTAGGAATAAACCTAACCAAAGAAGCAAAGAATCTATACTGAGAAAACTATAAAGCACTCATGAAAGAAATTGAGGAAGACACAAAGAAATGGAAAAATGTTCCATGCTCATAAATTGGAAGAACAAATATTGTGAAAATGTCTATGCTACCAAAAGCAATCTACATGTTTAATGCAATTCCTATCAAAATACCATCCTTTTTTTTTTCTTTTCAAATAAATGGAACAAATAATCCTAAAATTAGTATGGAACCAGAAAAGACCTCGAATAGCCAGAGGAATGTTGAAAAAGAAAGCCAGAGTTGGTGCTTTCACAATTCCAGACTTCAAGCTCTATTACAAAACTGTCATCATCAAGACAGTATGGTACTGGCACAAAAACAGACACATAGATCAATGGAACAGAATAGAGAGCCCAGAAATAGACCCTCAACTCTATGGCCAACTAATCTTCAACAAAGCAGGAAAGAATATCCAATGGAATAAAGACAGTCTCTTCAACAAATAGTGTTGGGAAAATTGGAGAGCCACATGCAGAAAAATGGAACAGAACCATTTCCTTACACCACACATGAAAATAGACTCCAAATGGATGAAGGACCTCAATGTGAGAAAGGAATCTATCAAGATCCTTGAGGAGAACACAGGCAGCAACCTCTTCAACCTCAGCTGCAGCAACTTCTTCCTAGAAACATCGCCAAAGGCAAAGGAAGCAAGGTCAAAAATGAACTATTGAGACTTCATCAAGATCAAAAGCTTTTGCACAGCAAGGAAACAGTCAACAAAACCAAAAGACAACTGACATGACGGGAGAAGATATTTGCAAACGACATATCAGATAAAGGGCTAGTATCCAAAATCTTTTTTTAAAAGATTTTTAAAATTTATTTGACAGACAGAGATCACAAGTAGGCAGAGAGGCAGATAGAGAAAGAGGAAGAAGCAGAGCCCCTGCTGAGCAGAAAGCCTGATGCGGGGCTCAATCGCAGGACCCTGTGCCCATGACCTGAGCTGAAGGCAGAGGATTTAACCCACTGAGCCTCCTAGATGCCCCTAGTATCCAAAATCTATAAAGAACTTATCAAACTCAACACCCAAAGAACAAATAATCCAATCAAAAAATATGCAGAGGACATGAACAGACATTTCCACAAAGACATCCTGATGGCCAACAGACACATGAAAAAGTGCTCCACATCACTTGGCATCAGGGAAATACAAATAAAATGAGATACCACTTCACACCAGTCAGAATGGTTAAAATGAAAAGTCAGGAAATGACAGATGCCGGTGAGAATACAGAGAAAGGGGAACCCTCCTACACTGTTGGGGGGAATGCAAGCTGGTACAGCCACTCTGGAAAACAGCATGGAAGTTCCTCAAAAAGTTGAAAATAGGGCACCTGGGTGGCTCAGTGGGTTAAGCCGCTGCCTTCGGCTCAGGTCATGATCTCAGGGTCCTGGGATCGAGTCCCGCATCGGGCTCTCTGCCCAGCAGGGAGCCTGTTTCCTCCTCTCTCTCTCTGCCTGCCTCTCTGCCTACTTGTGATCTCTCTCTGTCAAATAAATAAATAAAATCTTTAAAAAAAAAAAAAAAAAAAAAAAAGTTGAAAATAGAGCTACCCTATGACCCAGCAATCACACTACTGGGTATTTGCGCTAAAGATTCAAATGTAGTGATCCAAAGGGGCACGTGCACCTCAACGTTTATAGCAGCAATGTCCATAATAGCCAAACTATGGAAAGAACCTAGACGTCCATCAATAGATGAATGGATAAAGAAGATGTGGTATATATACACAATGGAATACTATGCAGCCATCAAAAGAAATGAAGTCTTGCCATTTGCAATGACATGGATGGAACTAGAGGGTATTATGTTGAGCGAAATGAGTCAATCAGAGAAAGACAATTATCACATGATCTCCCTGATATGAGGAATTTGAGAGGCAAAATGGGGAGTTTGGGGAGTAGGGAAGGAAAACAATGAAACAAGATGGGATTGGAAGGGAGATAAACCATAAGAGACTTTTAATATCACAAAACAAACTGAGGGTTGCCAGGGGGAGGGAGTTAGGGAGAGCGTGATTGGGTTATGGACATTGGGAAGGGTATGTGCTATGGTGAGTGCTATAAAGTATGTAAGCCTGAGGATTCACAGACCTTTACCCCCGGGGCTAATAATGCATTATATGTTAATAACAACAACAACAACAACAAAAATTTCTATCTCATGCCCTTCCCTCAGGGAATTACTGGAGTATGTGTTTGACTAAAGGGAGAGGTTGGATCAACAAAGACATGGGATCTTGCAAAGAGGAAGGTGGATGGAAATCCTGGGATGATGTTGAGCCATCCCAGAAGGCAGCTTTGCAGGAAATCTAGGAATCAACAGCTTCGTATTGAAACAGGAGTCTGGAACCAAAACCTCAGGAATAAAGAGAATTCCTTTACCTGGCTATAGAGGTATTGTCCAAGAAGATGAAATCAATTATTATGCATTTGAATGGAGAGAAAACCTATACTGTTGGAGGAGAAGTGGATGACAAGTCAGTGATAAATTCCTAGACATGCGATCAAAGGAAAACCTAGCAGATTGATACTGTTCTGGCTACCATTCCATGAGGCTCAGCTGAGAACCTGCTCCTTCAGCCCCTTTAAGGTTTTCAGAAGCTCCTAGTACCTTTCATAAAAGCCCTTCATGAGAATCTCTACAGCCTTAATGGAACCCCAGCTGATGCAACTTGTTATTAAAAACAAGAAGACAAAAGCCAATTGAGCACTGCACTGTTTGCCTCCAGGGAGAGAGAATTAGGGGCTGGGAAAGGCAGTACCAGAGACCACAGCTTTTTATTGTCATGTAGAATTTTTTGTCTTTTAAAGTTATATAATAGGGGCGCCTGGGTGGCTCAGCGGGTTAAGCCTCTGCCTTTGGCTCAGGTCGTGATCTCAGGGTCCTGGGATCGAGCCCCACATCGGCCTCTCTGCTCCGCAGGAAGCCTGCTTCCTCCTCTCTCTCTGCCTGCCCCTCCGCCTGCTTGTGATCTGTCTGTCAAATAAATAAATAAAATCTTTAAGAAAAATAATAAAGTTATATAATATTTAAGTTCGGTAAAAACTTGAAATAGTCAAGTAAACAAAAACTCATTTGAGAGATAATATGCAGTAAAACACTAAAACACACTGGGTTTAAAAGAAAATACTCCACACCATCCATGCGGACTGCATCTTCTTTTTTAAAAAGCGGCATGTGAGGGGCACCTGATTGGCTCAGTCAGTTAACTGTCTGCCTTTGGCTCAGATCATGATCTCAGGGTCCTGGGATCCAGCCCCACCTTGGCAGTCCCTGCTTAGAGCCGAGTCCGCTTCTCCCTCTCCCACTCCCTCTGCTGCTCTCCCTGCTGGTGAAGAACACCTAGGCCTTCTTTTAGAAGCCAAAGGTCATCAAGGAGTTGGGACAGGCTGCTACACATTCCTGTCCCCTGTCTAGGCGGGAGTCACTGGGGTCACATGTGTTCGCTAATCCGGTTCACTAAGGTAGGAAGCCACAACAGACTTCGGGCCCAAACCTCAGGAATAAAAAGTCTTTTTTCTGGAATGTCCTCAATTTCTTATTAAGAATATATTTTTTAGGGGCACCTGGGTGACTTAGGTGTCCAATTCTTGATTTGGGCTCGGTCATGATCTCAGGGTCCTAAGATCGAGCCCCAGGGTGGGCTCCATGCTCAGTGGGGAATCTGCTTGAGGATCCTCTGTCTCTCTCCCTCTGCCCCCCCACCACCTGCTCGCTCTTTCTCTCTGAAATGAATAAATAAAATCTTTTTTAAAAAGAATGTATTTTTTAATGTTCTTCTCTTTCTCCTCCTCTCCCTTCCCCTCTCCTCCTCCTCTTTCTGTTTTGCTATAATTACGGATTCATAAATAATTTTCAAAAACAGTACAGAGATGTCCCACACACCCTTCACCCAGCTTACCCCATACTTGCATACTAGAGTAACAACATCAAAACCAGGAACCAATGCATTTTCTCCCCCAGTGCACTGGGTTGCAGTAGGTAGCTTTAGTACTTGAAACCCAAGAAATCTCTTTCCATCTCTCATACTAACAAAATAGGTTCACGTTTTCAAAGGGCTGCCCTTCGAGGAGGAAGTGCTTTGAGTCCATTCCAAGCCAACTTTTGTGGTCTAAAAATCTGTAGTTTTCTGGTCTAATTTGCCTACGGAGAGCTGAAAATCACTGGAGAGGCAAAAACCTGAAACATTGCTGCAGATTCTCACTATAGACAGCAGTATTGGCAGATGTCAAAAGATAATCCAGGGACACATGCCCTCAGGAAAGGGACTAAAGGGCCAATGCATGTGATTATCTGAGAAGTTCTCTGCATTTTTTTAGTATATGTGCTGCCGAAGCGAGCACAGTTCTCTGCATTTTTTAATGAGCGATACATTTCTCACTTACATGGATTTTCTAACACAGTCAGATTTAGGTGGTGGAAAACACCATTAAAATAGAGGGAAAGGGAGGAGGCCCCCTCTCCACAGGGGTGGGGGAGGGCTGGGTGGCTCAATAGGTTAGGCAGCTGCCTTCAGCTCAGGTGCTGATCTAAAGGCCCTAGGATCCAGCCCCACATTGGGCTCCCTGCTCATGGGGAGTCTGCTTCTCCCTCTGCCCTTCCGCACCCCCACACCACATGCGCGCTCTGTTTCAAATAAATAAAATCTTAACAATAATTTAAAAGTAAAACAGAGGAAACATCCTATTCTAGGCCCTGAGAGCAATGAGCTCATTTTTCAAGGATTAAATCTCTTCTAAAGAAATACACGATTGGCGGCACCTGGGTGGCTCAGTGGGTTAAAGCCTCTGCCTTGGGCTCAGGTCATGATCCGAGGGTGCAGGAATCGAGTCCGGAATCAGGCTCTCTGCTCAGTGGGGAGCCTGCTTCCCTTCCTCTGTCTCTGCCTGACTCTCTGCCTAATCGTGATCTTTGTCAAGTAAATAAAAATGTTTTTTTTTTTTTAAAAAGAAGAAATACACGATTGTTTCTTAAGAAGATGGGCACAGAGGCACAGGAACTCAACTGTACTCAAGTGTGTTAAAATTCACAGGAATTTGTCTCCTCTGCGCAGGGGGAGGGGGTTGCTTTGAGGGGCAGCAAGCTGAGAGCAGGGGGACCGCTGTTTCTTCCCTGGTCATGGGCATCATAGCCTCACCCACAGGGTCACATCCCCGCTAAGAACGTGCCAGAGAAAGAAAGGCCCCAGGCCCTGCGGCCAGCACAGCTAACACCCCCCAGTGCTGTGGGTGAGTGTGGACGGGAAGGACAGGAGAATCAGGAGAGCAAAAAAGAAGAGGCAGGAGGGCAAAGAAAGAGAAGCAGGAGGCAAGGGAACGGAGAAGGGGGTGGTAAAGAGAGGTGGCCACCAAGGAGAGACTCCTGTTGGAGGAGGAGGAGGGTGCCCTCGGCTTCCGAAGAGAAGCAGTAACACCCATACTTCGAGCCCCTCCAGGCCGCCAGGCCCTGCCCGGAGACAGCCACAGGCTGAGTCAGATGCCCCGCCGAGAAATGGGAGGAAAACCAGGACCTCCACAGCAGCCTGGGGCTCCCAGACTGGAGTCACTGGGGAGGAGGTGGGGATGTGGTCTTGGCTGAAGTGGGGGAACTGGAAGCCAGCACACACCGCCTCCCTAAGAGTAATCTTTACAGCGCTAGGCGGCCCAGGCCCCTTCCCCAGGGCCTCCAGGTTACTAGAAGGTTCTCTCGCAGGCTGCTCGGCGGCCCCGCCCAGCCGCGCCCCCACGGAGCTTGCGCACGCGCCCCTGGGCAGAGGTGGAGTGGAGAGGCCGGGCAGCAGGCACGGACGTCGCCAGAAGTATCCTCCGAAAATCAAAGGTGCACTGCTCCGCAGACGTGAAGCGTGAGTTGCTTGTTGCTGCTCAGCCTAAAGGAGAGATCGCAGTTGCCCGCGGGGCTTTCCGTCTGCGGTTGTTTCTTGCGTGAGTGGAAGAAATCTGAGGGTGGAGGAGATCCAGTCCTTAAGTCTCAAAGAGTATTGGGGGACAAGATGGGCTGGTAGGGGCGGCTTTATGTGTCACGGTGAGCCGAGTCATAGCTAGGGCAGGACGCTAAGACTACAGGAGACCTAGAGCTGGACAGCGGCTTCAGGGGCACGGGGAGGAGAAGGACATGGAGCTCTGGCCTCTACTTTTAGAACTGTGGGGTGCACATGCGTTCAGATCCCAGCAGAGGTGTTTGCCCTGTTCCCCACGGTGGTCGCCTTCCCTGCTCGCCGAGCCCTCGGAAATCTCCGCCTCAGCCTGTCCTCTAGTGGAGGAGTGCGGCAGGACAGGAGCGCAGAGGCAGTGGTCCGACCCACTTCATGCAATGTAGTGAGCATCATTACTGGCGGCAGGCTTGGCAGTTAAGAGAATGGCAGTGGTTGTAGACCTCTATGAATCACCTCATTTAATCCCCACAAGGAAGAGGCGGTATTTATTATAAGATACATTTTACAAATAAGGAAACTAAGAGAGCTTCTCCAACCCATCAGCGACTACTGCCAGAATTAAATTGGTTCATACAGTTAACTGTCCTCCCAGTATCTCCTTAGTGCTGGTTCCTTTCTTTTGTCTTCCCCTGGCAAGCATGACACATGGGTTTACCTCATAAAATGAAGCAAGATAATAGGGTGCACTCTGGGTCTTGCCAGGAAGCTCCCTTCTGAGCTTTCAAGCAATCCCCACTCCCAGAAAAGAAACTGAGGCAGACACGAGATATGGCTGGATCCCTGGTTTAGGGACCATTGAGCTCCTGAGGTGGAGTACTCTGGCTCACTACCACCTCCTAGTAGCAGGATTCCTGGAAGAGAAGGACAAATGCCAATCAGATTGGTGCTTGTTGACCAAGAAATCATAGGAGAGGTGAATATTTGGGGAACATTTCGTCCAGGTCACAACAAAACCCAGTCCTGACATAAAACCTGGTATTTATTCATTTATACCAGCCTCCTTTTAAACAACCGGAAATATCTTAAGCAAAAAACTGCAACTAGGGCCTGGCTGGCTCAGTTGGTAGAGCATATGACTCTTGGTCTCAGGGTTTTAAGTTTGAGTCCCACTTTGGGTGTACGGATTACTTAAAAATCTTTTTAAAAAATTACAACTAGGGAAAATGAAAAACCAGATAAGGGGAGCCTGGGTGGCTCCGTCGGTTGAGTGTCTGACTCTTGATTTTGGCTCAGGTCATGATCCCAGGGTCATCAGATCAAACCCTGAGTCCAGCTCTGTGGTCAATGCAGAGTCTGCTTGAGAGTCTCTCTCTCCTCTCCCTCTGCCCCTCCCCCTGCCCATGCTCTAAGTAAGTAAGTAAATAAATAAATAATATATTTGGAAAAAATAAAGAACATCAGATAAAATGAAGAGTACCAATATCATGCTGGGAAGAGGACCAGCATGATTTAGATTGCTGAGCTCTCTACCAGCCAGTTCAAAGAGGGAAATACAGTCATTACAGGGCACCCAATGTCCACAAAGTAAAAAGAGACCAGAGTCTCAGGAGATGGCTCAGCTGTTCGTTTTCCTGAGACCGGGAGCAGTGCAATCCGTGTGCCATGCTGTTGGTCCAGCATAATCCAGGGAGATATTCCGGCTAACGTGAAAAAGGTGCACGTGTATTCTTCCGTCATACTGACAGGAGTTCCTCTCCCCACCCACCTTTTGATGTAGAGCATGACCATGAGTTCAGTGTTATTATACACTTGACATCATAGTCATTTGGTGTTGCTGATCAAAAGTAGGCTACAACAGAAAGAATACTCAGAGCCAGAACAGGCCTGTCTCCCCACAGAGTGATGACTAAACAGTTCACAACTCTTGTCTCCTGGAGCCCCCTTTCCTAGGGCTCACCCACTTTTGCAGCCACATTCTTTCTTCAGATAGGCCCCAGGACTGTAGATTACATTTTTTTCTTCCTGAGTTATGGTCTCCATCCAGGCATGCTTCCTCCGGTTACCCTTTGACTGGACATGATTATTCCCACATTTCCTTGGCACCATCCTTCCCCACACGGTGCCTCTCATTCCCTGTGTGCAGATTTGCCAGAGCTTCCTTTCGTCAGTGATGAACTTCCACCTAACTTCCCAGAAAGCCCTTTACCAGCTCTGTGACTTCAGGCAAGTTACTAAACCTCTCTGAGCCTTGTTTTCCTCATTTCTAGTACTGACAATGCCTATCTTGGAAGGCTGTTTGGAATTAGAGTGACTTGTAATAACAGAAACAGTAGTTCATCGCGTTGTTATTGTGCTGGACACAATGGTCAGCACTGAATGTGTAATTATTTGATTGAGTCATCTCAACCACCTTAGCACAGAGACCAAAAAAGAGACCAAACTGTGTGTCTATATTCTTTCTTTTCCTGGGTATCTTTTTTTCCTTTCCCAATTTTCACTGAAAGGATTTGCTTTCTGTGTTGTCATTTCAGACCAGGTGGTTTAAATGTAGAGCTTTAAGTTCTAGTGGATTTGTGATTACCCTGATATAATTTTTTAAAGATTTTATTTATTTATTTGACAGAGATCACAAGTAGACAGAGAGGTGGGGGCAGGGGGGCAGGGGAAGCAGGCTCCCTGCTGAGCAGAGAGCCTAATGTGGGCTGGATTCCAGGACCCTGGGATCATGACCTGAGCCAAAGGCAAAGGTTTTAACCCACTGAGCCACCTAGGTGCCCCTACCCAGATATTTTTAACAAAGCTGTTTAAACTTATATTTTCAGGTAACATCAAAGGTTAATCAGTATCTTTAGTCTTTCCCCTAAATCAAAAATACTTTCACTTCTTCCCTCCTCCTCTTCCCCCACTGTAACTTCCCAGGATTCCCCAGGTTGGGTTAAAATCTTTTGGAACTGGACTCTCCTATGGTTGGATGGACCATGTACCAGGCAAGAGGAGATAGACAGACACGAAGTAGGAGCAAGACCTTAGAGTGGCCAGGGCTTGAGGGCTGGGCACCCATCAGGGGGCTGGTGTGTGAGCACACGACTTCCTTGCTTCTACAGACACTCTCTGAGTCCCACTCGTTATGTCTGAGGCGGCACAGAGCAGAACCCAGAGGCCAGGGTGGGGAGAAGAGGAAGGCAAAAATCAGAGGGGCAGGTGGCCACACAGAAATGACCTTCAGTGCAAGTCCCAGGCTCTGTCACAGCTGATGATTGAGCGTGGGAGTGGTCTGACTGGAACTGACTTTTTGTGTGTATTAAAATACACAAAATGAAAATAGTAAAATACACAAAACATAAAACTTACCGACTTAACCATTTTTAAGTGTGCAGTTCAGTATTAAAGCTGTGCACACTATTGGGCTGCTATCACCACCATCCCTCCCCATACCTCTTCTCATCTTGTAAATCTGAAAGCCTGTCTATTAAACAATAGCCCCCACTCTCCCCTCCCCGAGCTTGAGCTGACTTTGAGGATGGGCTGGAGAAGATGCCACTCGTAGGTCTAAGGCCAATTAGGAGATTGCTGTAACCACCCAGGCAGGAGGCCACGAGGATCCCCATGTGAGAAAGAAGAAACAGGAAATGAATTTAATAATTAAACAGAAGCACCTCCCTGTACATGAGGCACGTACCAGACCAGCCCTGCCGAGGAGTCATTTCCTGCCGGCTGGAGTCAGCCCCTGGCAAATGCAGGGCACCCTACTTGCTGTCAGTGCTCTACACAGCCCTTTCTGCACCCATTTCCCACATAATTGAAGGTCTCCACATGGTCAAAATCTATCCCTTAGCTCATCCATGCCATTCCCTTTCAATTCCGTCTCCATCCAGAGAAAATATGATCCTGTTACTCTCCTGCTTCAAACTCCATTCACATGGTTCCTCAATGATGATAAAACCCTGAATCTCTAAGAGGGCCTACAAGGCTCCCCACTTCCCCCACCTCCCTGCAGGATCTGCTCCAGTCCCTCCCCACCCACCTGTTTCCATGGCCTTCAGGCTTCCTTTGGTTGCTGCAGGTGTCACCACAAGTTTCACGTAGGAGCTGCTGTCAGGAGGTGCCTGGGCACAGCCACCATCCTCCAAATCCTTTACAAACACACACACACACTGGCACATCAGTTTTTGCATAACTATGAGATCATGTCTTTCTCCCCCATTAGCCTGTAAGTCTGTAAGTTCCAGGAGGAAGGGACCACATTCCCTACGACAGCTGCAGTGCCTGGACATTCTCAGTATGCACTATTACAGCGAACTGAGTGAATAAGGTAACCTGCTCTCAAGCAAGTATGCTAAAGTCAGTTACACTCAGCTATAGGTGACTAGTAACAGCTAGGTGATCCTGGAGAGAGGCTGGAGAGGCGGCAAGCAAAGGAGGTATATGTTAAAAAGTTTGTATTAGTTTGCTCAGGCTGCCACACCAAAGTACCACAAGTGGAGTGGCTTGCTGGAAGTTTGTTGTCTTAACCATTCTGGAGCTAGAAGTCTGAACTCAAGGTGTCAGCAGGGTTGGCCTCTCCCCTAGCTTCTGGTGGCCTTGGGCATTCATTGGTGTGTAGACATTATCCTGTGTCTTTACATTATCTTCCGTCTGTGTGTGCCTGTGTCCAAATCCCTCCCTCCCCCCGTTTTTAAAGATTTTATTTTTAAGAAATCTCCATACCCGATATAGGACTTGAACTCACAACCCTGAGACCAAGAGTCACATGCTCTACCGACTAAGCAGGCCAGGTGCCCTTCCCTCTTTTTATAACACCACCATCCTGATTACCTCATTTGAACTTGATTACCTCTGTAAAGACTCTCTTTCCAAATAAGATCATATGCTTAGGTACTGGCAGTTAAGACGTCCACCTGTCTGTTTTGGGGGACACGGTTCAACCCATAACAGGGTTAAATATGGTCTCACCCCAAAGGAGTAGAGCTCAAACAAGCCCCACCAGGTGGAAATCCCAGTGAGCACTTCATTCTATCCCATCCGATGACTCTGCAGTAAACTGGCTCCCAGTCCCAACCTCAGTTTACCTGAATGTTGCCTAATTCACATCCTCTAACCTTTCCCACACTTACATTAACTTCCATGCCTGCCTTCACTTCATTCTCCCACATAGCCTGGTCCAGAGTATGTTCCTCTCCTTTAATCTCTTGGTGATGTCAAAAATCTTCATGGTTGGGGCACCTGAGTGGCTCAGTGGGTTAAGCCTCTGCCTTCGGCTCAGGTCATGATCCCAGAGTCCTGGGATCTCTCTGCTCAGCAGGGATCCTGCTTCCTCCTCTCACTCTCTCTGCCTGCCTCTCTGCCTACTTGTGATGTCTGTCTGTCAAATGAATAAATAAAATCTTTTTTAAAAAAATCTTCATGGTTATTGGCACACATATTTAATAAAACTAGCAAACAATAAGTTAAGTTAGCAAACTCATTGTAAGTTGTCTATCTCAAAAGTAGCCAACAGGGACGCCTAGGTGGCTCAGTGGGTTAAGCCTCCGCCTTCCGCTCAGATCATGATCTCAGGGTCCTGGGATCGAGCCTCACATTGGGCTCTCTGCTGAACAGGGAGCCTTCTTCCCCTTCTCTCTCTGCCTCCGTCTCCGCCGACTTGTGATCTTTCCCTCTCTGTCAAATAAATAAATAAAATCTTTAAAAAAAAAAAAAGTAACTGACAGAGGAGGTAACATTTTTAAAAAAGGATTTTAGTTATTTGAGAGTTTATATTTAGTTATTTGAGAGAGAGAGCACACATGGTTTGGGTAGGGGGCCAAGAGCCGAGGGAGAAGCAGACTCCCTGCTGAGCAGGGACCCTGACTTGGGCCAGATCCCAGGATCCTGGGATCATAACCTGAGCGGAAGACGCTTAACCGACAGTGCCACCCAGGCGTCCCAGGGGGTAGCATTTTTAATCATCTCTCAAATGGACACTCAACGCCTTGTTTTCAGTTTCAAATACTGTTCTTCCCTGAAAGAAACTAGAACCCCTTAGGACGCAAGGCTTGGATGATAGCAGATTCCATGTCTCAGGGAAGAGAAGAATCAAGACAGGACTTGAATATTCTGTTGTTACCAGAAAGCAAGGATGCTTCAAGAATAGCAAGGAGGGTGCTAAAAAGGACAAAGGAAAGTGAAAGAATAGAACTCTTCAATAAATGGTGTGGGGAAAACTGGACAGCAGCATGCAAAAGAATGAAACTGGACCACTTTCTCACACTATGCACAAAAATAAGCAGAAAATGGAACTGTAAATCTCCTAGGAGAAAATGTAGGCAGTAACCCAAAGAAAACGAAACCTCTAACTTGAAAAGATACATGTGCCCCTATATTTACCACAGCATTATTTACGATAGTCAAGATATGGAAGTAACCTAAGTTTCCATCAGTAGATGAATGGAGGAAGATGTGGTAAACACCCCCCAACATACACATGCAGTGGAATGTTAGCCATAAGAAACACTGAAGTCTTGCATTTGTAATAACATGGATGGATCTAGAAAGTATAATGCTAAGTGAAATAAGTCAGAGAGATACAAATACTGTATGATTTCACTCCTATGTGGAATTTAAGAACCAAAACAAATGAGTAAAGGGGGGAAAAAAAGAGGGACAAACCAAGAGACAGACTCTTAAATACAAGAACAAACTAATGGTTACCAGAGGTGGGGGGGATGGGTGAAACAGGTGAAGGGGATTAAGAATACATTTGTCAAAAAAAAAATACACTTGTCATGATGAGCAAGGAGTAATATATAAAACTGTTGAATCACTATATTTTACACCTGAAACTAATATAAAGCTAGTATAACACTATGTTAATTATACTTGAGTTTTTAAAAGAGATTAAATAAATAAATAAAATAAAAAGGACAAAGGCACCAACTTAAAGGAGCTCCCATTGTTCACCTGAAGAGAGTTGAACATGAGAAGAAAGAGGGTGAGGGGAAAAATGATAATTAGGGTTCATTGAAGTAAATGAGGCTGTAGAAGGCTGTGAGATCATTACAATACTCAAAAGATAAAAGCTAATATAAAGTGCACAAAAGATGGCTTGTAATAGAAAAGAATGGAGTTCTTAAAAATTGATTTTAATAAAAAGGGAATTGTTCGTTTTGTTTCTTCTATCAATTACGCGTCTGCTTTTGAAGAGAGAGAGATGTGCTTTTATCTATGTAAGTAGAAAAGAATGCTCAGAAAGCCAAGAAGCCCCACTGTAAATATGGGCGTTAGCAGAAATGAGGAAATCTGACAAGGGGCGAGGTCAGACACAACAATGAAAGAGAAGGTGGTTTCAACAGGAGATACCAAGACAATAAATTAACCAAAACATCACTGAAGGAGAGAGCTAATAAAGTCAATGCGGGGTTCTCATCTCCTAGAAGATTCTAGATTGCACTACTAACTACAATAAAATATAAGGATTGCATCAGATTTAATAATGCTAATAGATCTAGCAGTATGTCATAATGAGAGAAATGTATTATGCGACACCGGGCAAGAGGGATTTTTTAAAGTATGCTGTTAAGGGGACAAAATGGGTTGCAACATTCTAAAATGTATGCCCTTTAGAAGTTTTATTCTCCGGTGAGATTCAGTTTCATATCACAGCCCTGGCTATAAAGTAATACCAAGTGCTGATGAGAACATGGAAAGCTTGGAGGCTTCATACACAGCTGGGGAGATGGGAAACCGGGTGTTGCCAGTTTGCAGGACATCAGACAGTTCCTCAGGAAGGAAAGCGCAGAAGCAGAAGGAGTGGCAGCTCATGCAGGTTACCTGCAGCCCAGATTTGAACTGTAAACTGTGCAGCCAGCCTCACTCCCTGCCCACACTCAGCAGGCCAAGATGCAGATCCTAAGATTACTGAAACATCAGGATGGTATAAAAATAAAACATTGACGGGGCGCCCGGGTGGCTCCGTAGGTTAAAGCCTCTGCCTTCGGCTCGGGTCATGGTCTCAGGGTCCTGGAATCGAGCCCCGCATCGGACGCTCTGCTTGGCAGGGAGCCTGCTTCCTCCTCTCTCTCTGCCTGCCTCTCTGTCTACTTGTGATCTCTGTCTGTCACATAAATAAAATCTTTTAAAAAAAATTAAAAATAAAACATATTGACATCCTGGAAAGGGAACCAAACAATGGAAGAGGAAAGAGAAGAAGAATGAAGAAGTAAGTTTAAATCCATGGAACCTGCTTTCTGATTTTTACTGGAAATGAAGGGATCAGTTTTATAATCATTACAACTTGTGCATGTGTTTGCTTCGTTGGGGGTTTAAGATACTTAAGAGCATCTTACATATCAGACTTGTGATTTTCATTAAATGTATAAATTAGTCTAAATGTGAACCAGTATTTAATGTTTGCATAAACTTGGTTTATTAAATCCATAAGTTTTTGTACAGTAGTTGTGTAAGTAGTATGAATTGTGGGGATTCGCTGGAAGGGTGTATGTGAGAGCACCCTATCCAGAGTCTGACACATAGTAGGTACTCAGTAACAGTTAGGTGGGTTTTTGTTAATTGCATACTGTACCTGAGCACCCCCCGCACAGATAATGAGAATAATTCGGTTTGAGTCACTGACTCTGTCACTTGTTAGCTGTGTAACCTTAAGTAAATTGCTTAAGGTCTCTGGGCCTCAGTTTCTTCATCTTGTAATACCTAACTCACAGATAATAATGAGGATAAAATGATGGAGTATTCAGAACATTTTATGAGCTGAGAAGGGCTGCATAGGGTTTGTAAGGAAATGTCAGTGAGGCTCTGGGAAGCCCAGAGAGGAGTACAGATTAGACTCGGTGTGCAGGCATGTGGCTCAGGAGTAAGGTAGAAGAGAGAACAGGGAGTCAGAGAGAGGATTCCTTGATCCAGCCTTGGTCCAGACTTGCTGCTATCCGGTACAGCAGTGAAAAAATAGATACATGGTGCTTACTCTCTATGGAGTATGGGTAACGTAAGAGGAGGTACTAACTTGGAAGTTAGAAGTGCAAATTGTCAACCAGAAAGAGGGACAGAGAGAACTGAGACCCCAAGCCTGAGAGAATGAACTTGGGCTTGTGGGAGAGAGAGGTGCTGAAAACAACCAGGACAGGGAGAAACCAAGAGTCCAAGGTGGGAAAGAACTGTGAGAGTGAGGTTGAGGTAATACAGAAAGGAGTGTGGTTGGGTCAGGATGGGAAACTGTCCTAAGAAGGAATTCTTGGCATAGGATGGAGTATTATGGCAGACACTGGGACAGAAGTTTCTCTGAGAACACCCACCTCACCTGCAGGCAGTTCCCCATCCCTCCAATTCTAGTGTTTATTCTTTGTTTCCTTCCCACAACCTAGCCAATTCCTGGGACTTGGGGTGATTCCCATGCTATCTGTGGGCACACACCTGGATCACTCTGGTTAAGTACACACATGGCGCAGCGAAAGACGTGGCATGGCAACCAGGAGTGTGTCCTTCTGCAAACCCCATCACCCCCAGCTGGGTCCTGCTAACTTCCATCCCACTTCCTACAGTGACCCTCCCCACTTCACTCCAACTTTGTGCAGGATACTGAACTCCAGGGAAACAAAAGGGTGGCAGAGAGACGACTATGTGACCAAAAGAAGAGACTGTGCCATCACTTGGGAATAAAGTGTAAAACACAGCTGCAGTAGGATTGTTTTTCTTTCCCTTTACTTTCTCCCTGTACTTTCTTCATTCATCGAGGTCTACTATTCATTCGACAAATGTTCAAAGTCTTGGTTCTCTAGGGCACAATGTACCAAATGATGCGTGTAAGGGAGGAGATCAGTGCGTCCCCTGTTTTCAAGAAGCTTGCATTTTGGAGACGAAGATATAAGCAGAAACAATGACTTTCTCTGACTCTGTTCCTCTGTGAATCAAAGGGTATTAATTTCCCATTTGGCCTTGGTGGGAAGGGCCACCTTTTTGGATCTCATCCTTTCCTTCTGTCACAGGTGCCATCTCAACAGGTCTTGCTGACAGTTCTGGAACCAGCTCTCCCACCTGGCTAGGGTAAGACCATAAAGTTCCACTCTCAATGTTCCACCCAGATGTTCCACCACATCTGGGCTTTGATCTTTTTCAAAGTATAGGGGACAGAGTTCCTAGAGACCCTACAGAGATGGCTCTAGCCACAGGGGTGGCTAGAGAATGGGGATGGACAAAACTCACTTCACTTTGCACCCAGAAACAAAAACACTACAAAGGAAAAAATTTAATAACTGCTTGTGTTTTATTAGAGATTGGCATGGGGGGAAGCAGGAGAGGCCGTGAAAAGTAGAGAGAATGCTAGAAAACACACTCACTGAATCTTCATTTAGCTCACACAGCATTCTTTCAATTTCCAACTTAGGGTTTTCCCCTCTGTCATTCTCCTAACCCCACTGTAACCCAGGGTTTGGGGGGTTGAGAAAGCCAGCTGGAGTGTTCCAAGAAGAGCCAGTAGGACGGAGAACTCTGGGAGGAAACTGATTATTAATACCTATTAATACCTGGGCGTAGGTGGATATTCCCCCAGCTGCCTCCTGGATATAGGTTAATATCCCCCCAGCTGGTACCTGGATACCGGTTAATATTCCCCCAGCTGCCTCCGGGAAACCGGTTAATATCCCCCCATATAGTACTTGGGTATTGATTATTGATACCCCAGATTCCCACAGGCTGTGGCATGGGCCTTGTTCCCCATCCAGTTCCAGGACCTCCACCTCCCCAGGACACATCTGGATTCAAGGTTCCCCAGGGATGCCCAGGCAGAAATGGCTGTCGAATCCTGTTAAGAGGATGTTGAACAAGGATTTCTCTCTGGGCTCCCAGCACATTAGAATGAAGCCACTGTCTAGACTTGGAATCCTGGTAGAGGTGTGAAGCCTTGGGTATGGGGCCTGTGGAGCGTGTAGAGGGTGCTGCGGGCAAAGGACTGTTGCCTAGAGGGAGGGCAACAGCACCAGAAAGGTAAGACCATTTTTCAGGCAGCGCTTCCCTCACGTGGTCCTCAGTGGCAGCAGCCATTATCTGCCAAGGATCTTCAGAGGACCAGGAATCCATGGAGGGTAGCCCCCCAGTTGGGGGCCATATCTGAACCCCAGAACCACCTGCAGGTTGGAAGCCAGCTAATGGAGAAGCATTGTACTTCAAAGGAACCCTTGTTAAATCATTTGGCCCAGGGTCTGGTTTGGGCTGAGGAAGTTCAGAGTTGGAGTGGCTGGGCAAGGAAGGTTGCTCAAGCAGATGCAAGTTGGATCCCAAGTGTTGGAGAACTTTCTCCTCCACTGCAGCAATACTTCGGGCAAAAAAGCCTGAGGAAAAGGAAAGAGGAGACAGCAAATGGACTGGATATTTGGTTCCAATGCCCACCTTTCCTGATTCCTGGATTCTCTTTGCTTCCAGTCCCTTCATTTTCCCCAGGGACCCAAGGGACCCTCCTGCCTCTACCCCTTCCCTCAATTCCAGTTCCCCTGGGGCCCCCAGTCTCTACCTGTGCAAGGGTTGGGCACAACCTCCATACCTGGAAGATGAAGACAGGTCAGAAGAATCAGGCCCAGAGGAACACTGCTCCCCACTGTGCAGCCCTGCATCTTGCTCAGCTCTAACATCTCTCTCTGCGCCAAGGCAGCCAGCCCTTTATCCTCTTGGGGGTGGGGGTGGGCAACAGAAACAAGATGAGCCAGTGGTTGTGCAGATAATAAGTCTGTACATTCCACTCTCATTCCTAATTCAATCTGTGGCAACAGGTGCCACTTGAATGTCCCAGGAAGGCTGGGTGTTTCCGTCCCTGGTTCCTTTCCTCAAGTTCCCCACCCATTCCTGACCCGGTGTGCTGGGTCATAGCTCATCACTGATTGCCAGTCCTGCCCTGCCCTGGCTCCCTACAACAAGCATAGGAGGGCCTTCACCTTTGGCGTCCCAATCTCTTCATTTCCTTCTCAGCAATAGAAACACTTACTTCTCTTCATTTTCTCTTTGGGATCCAGATCATTCTCTTCCAGCACCACTTTCTCATGCATCCCTATAGCTCCTTTACCTTGACGCAACCTATAGGGGTTCTGGAGTGCAGAAGTACCTCCCCTATTGGAGAGGCTGCTCCTAAATGAGACCTGTCTGTAAGGAAATAGACCTGGTTCCCATCCTTAAGAGATGACGGTGTACTAATTTCCTTCCACTGCTGTCACAAATAGTCACAAACTTAGTAGCTTACAACAATACAAGTTTATTATCTTACAATTTTGAAGATCAGAAGTCTGTCATAGTTCTCACTGGATTAAAAACAAGGAGTCACCAGGGTTGTGTTTCTTTCTAGAGGCTCTAGGGGAGAATCCATTTCCTTGCATTTTCCATCTTCTAGGGGCCTGCCTTCCTTGGCTCATGGTCCCCTTCCTCCATATTCAAAGCCAAAAACCAAGGTTCTTCTTACATTACACCACTCTGACCTTTTCTTCTTTTTCCCTCTTCCACATTTAAAGACCCTTATGATTACACATTGACCCACCCAAATAATTCAGGATAATCTCTCTAAGGTCAGCTAACAGCATTAATTCCATCTGCAACCGTAATTTCCCTTTGCTATGTAACCTAACATATTCACAGGTTCCAGGGATGATGTGGACATCTTTGGAGGTAGAGGAGGACAGCATTCAGTCTACTACAGATGGTCAAATGGATATACAGAATATAAGAAATACTGAGAGGGAGTAGATGTTCCCAACTCACAGTAGAGGAAGGTGTTTAAATGCTATAGTCAAATGGCCATGAATTGATAATTTTTGAAGCTGAGTTGTGAGAGAACAGGGATTCATTAATTCTTTTGTTTACTCGTAAATATGTTTGAATTTTTTACAATAAAAAGTGTATAAATGCCTTTGTTTTTTCTGTTGCTTCCAGGAGATACCCAGGCAAGGCATCCCTGATTACATGAAGTCTAAAATAAGCTGTTAGATTTTCCTTTTCCATCCTCATCCTCAGCCCCTGATTGCTGGCTACTGGGTGAGTAGGGAGTTCCTCTTTGGAACTGGCCAGTGGAGGGCAAAGTCCTTTTTGAGTGACATCCACCAGATTTGTAAAAGCTTTTGACCTTGACCACACCAGAACCTAGAGGAATCCGCACATCAGAGTCTGTATCCCTCCTACAATTGTGGTTCATGGAACCTCTAAGAGCCTTGATGTGTGTCATTGGCAGCAGTCCAGGGCCAGATGCTGGGCCAAGTGTGATTCACCAATGATGATAAAGACAGGACTATTCTGCAGCCCTTCTCTGTCTTCAGTCAATCCTACAGGTTGGCTCAGCTGCCAGGTCATTTCTGATCAACAATAGCCCTAAATTTGGGACCAGCTAACACCATTCAACAGCAGGGAATGGATTAGATCCTAGGGTAGGAATAAATTCCTTTGTAAGCAGAGGTTCTGAGAGGTGGCCTGTGCTTTGGGTGAGGTCCTTCCTAAAGGGACAAACATAGCCCATTCTCCCCTTTCTCGGGTAAGAGAACTTCCTTGGCCTCAGCCTCCCCAGAACACAGCTGTCTGGGCCTCCCCACCCTCTGCTTTCTCTATCTTCTCCCATGGAGACAACTCCCTTTCTCCACTATAGTGCTCTGCCCTCTCACCTCCCACAGATCTCATTAGAACTGCAGCAGAGGCAGCTAGAGTGTGGAGGTGGAGAGAACACTTGGCTCTGTTCTGCTATGGGCAGGTACATTTTTATGTAATTGAGTCACTATGTTTGGCGGCACTCCCTGTCGTGCTCCCAACCTCTCTCTTTTTCTCTCTCCACCCCTAGTTCCCAGAACAACACCAACCTGGGATCCCTCCCACCCAGTCACCAGGAATCTGATCTGGTTGTTGTATTCCAGCTTTCCCAAGGTTCCAAGGGTCCCAGAAACCCAGGAAATCAATGCCCAGATTCCTAGAGAGGATGGCATCTAGTAAATGAGGCAAATTAGAGAAGAAGGAGCCTGCATGGGGTGGGGAGGAGAATAATTAGGGCCCCATACAGGGAGAGGGGAAGACCCTAGATGAATGGGGAGTGGAGAGAGAATGGGTTTCCTGGAGCAATGAGAAAGTAGAGAAATGTGAGGAAGAATCTTGGAGACCAACCCCTGCTTTCAGTTTAACAAATATTTATTGTTTTCCTCCTTTGTGGGAGGAGCTATAAAGTATAAGAGAAATACTGTTCCAACTTATGAGTGAAAATGGGGGGACATGGGTATTTCTAGAGGTACAGAAGAGTGTCACGTAGGTCCTAAGATGAGACCCAAGACACCAAGATGGCAAAAGTCTGCATCTAGCTCACACAGTTTATTGAACCATCTGTCCAGGGTCCAGAGAGAGCAGGGAACCTACTCCAGTGTCTGAGGGTATCCTGGTGTCTCCCTCACACAGGGAAGCGTCTAAGCATTGAGGGAAGTGGCAGCCAGGACGGGGGACTGAGACGGAGACCTTGAGAGGCAAAAAGGAGTGTTGGGAACTCACAGAGGGTGTGGTGAGCTCTGTAGTGGAGGGTGGGAATGGAATTGGGAGTGTGAGAACCCCATGGTGTGCCATTTTGGTTGACCAGATGGCAAAGAGAGGTCAGTGAAAAGTGGTCATTGCTTTCAAGCAACAGTTTAGACTTTGCTTTCTTTGGCAAACAGGTAAAAAGGGGGATGACTTCTCCAGGAACCAGAGTTACTATGGAACATTTCAGGGGTTTCCCAGTCAGGAATCTGAATGGGTAGGATTAGCTAATGTATTGTACCATCTCAAATAAATGATAGAAAAAATTTTAGGGAATGGTTATCTGGCAGAGAGGGCACTGCAGTATAAGGGGAATCTAAGCAGTAGGAGAGAATGGGGAAAGGAATTTGGAGTCTACAATTTGGAGAGTTGAAGAAAAAAGAGACGATAAGGGGAGTCTGCCATATTGGAGCAATGGAGGAAATAGAGCAACTCTCTTGGGAAGGAGGCACACAGAGCTAACCCCATGCCTGGGCCACTGGTCTTCTCCCAACTGAGAGACGGTGTGTGTGTGTATACGTGTGTATGCCCACACATGCATGTAGGCAAAAGCTAACTTATGGACTGTCAAGTGACTCTCCCTGGGGTAGGAAAACTTCAGGGTCAGCTAGCTGGGGCCCCAGAGGCTTCACTTGGGCCAAGATGTCCCGGATGGAGCGGCAGGGGAGCTTTCCAGAGCTGCTGGGACCACAGGGCTTGGCACCAGCTGAAGGATCAGGTTGGGGAGAGCCATCAGGACCCCCACTCAATGTAGAGGAGGAAACAGAAATGCAAGGGTGACCAGAAGAGCTGGATTTGCTGCCACAGGGCTGAAGGATGATTTTACCATTGCCTTGGGAGCTGGAGGTGCCGCTGAAGGAGCCAGGGCCAGGTGGGGAGCAGGGCCCCTGTGAAACACCACCACAGGGATGGAAGGATGAACTACTGGAAATGCTAGAACTGCTGTGGGCTCCAGAACTCGAGAGGGAGCAGGGCCCCTTAGAGCCAACTGCACAGGGCTGGACCCCACCAGAGCCCACTGGCTGGAACACAATGGCTGAGGAAGATCCCGACTGGTAGACATTGGAACTAGAAGAGCTGTGGCTGGGGATGATGGGATTGCTGGAGAAGTATTTGCCCTCAGAGATGGGGGGCCCAGCTGCAAAGGAAGGGACACCTGGAGAGCCTTTGACGGGGTTATCTTTGGTGAAGTAGCCCACAGGGTAGATTTTGCCCCCACTGTAGGTCATGCCTGGGACCAGATAACTGTCAGAAGAGCCACCCACCACTTCATAGCTGCCGTAAGACTTGTCTACAGAGGTGATTGGGGGGCAGGGCTTCCCTGGAAGGCCACCACTGTTGCAGGGGGCACCCTGGACCCCTCCAGGGCCACCAGAGCCGTGCTGTTCCACCACCACCACCACTGGCCTTTGACCTCCTGACACAGAGTGGGAGCTGGAGATGTAGGAGCCAGAGTGGGAGACAATAGGCCCCCCACTGCAGGGAGAGTCAGAGACATCTGAATTACAGGGGCGTAAGTTAGAGTTGACCCTTTGGCCATTGCTGCTGGATATCCAAGAGCTTTGGGAAACAGATGAGCTTGAGCCGCCTCCAGACTGGGAAGATCCTAAGTGGGAAGAACCATCACTGACTGGTAGAGCCGAGCCAGATCCTGGTTGGGAACTGCTGCTTCCATATTGGGAGCTGCTGCTTCCTGACTGGGAGCTGCTGCTTCCTGACTGGGAGAAGCTGGATCCGGAGGAGTAGCTGATCTGGGAATGCCCTGTTCCTGGCTTAAATAACGCAGATCCTGAAGAACCACCCTGGGCGACACTGGAGACACTGGCGCCACCACTGGAGCCACCAGAACCACTGGGGCCACCAGAAGAGCCACTGCTGGAGCCACTGGAACTGGAAATGGAGCTGCTGGAACTGCTGGAGCTACTGTGGCCACTGAAGCTACTGGAACCACTCTTCCCAGTGAAACAGGGGTCGCCGGGGGAGGTGATTCGTGCACCCTTGCAGGGGTCTGAGAAGGTCCCGATGCTCTTAGCCAAGGCCCCTGCGGAGGAAGGAGTGGTTACTAAGGGCCAGAGTGGCTTGGCTTCCTCCCTCAGCTTCCAAGCTCATCTCAGTCATCTGCTTCTGATTTCTCCCGAGAGGAGCCCAGGGGGAGTCTGGGGTGGAAGAGGAAGTGAGAACTGACTGTTGTCTGTAAAGGAAAATGAGGTGGCAGTAGAAGGGCCATTTCAATGTTCTGGAAGGGGGCAGGGACAGAGAAAATGAGACTCCAAAGGAGGAGGTGTTAGAAGAAGAGGGCAAGGAGGAGTAGCAGGGGCTTATGGCTCCAAAAGAAAGGATCCCAAAGAAACAGAGCGTGGGGGAGACTGAGACTTCTCGAGACGGGGCATACATCCTAAGGGGGGGACATCCCAGATGAGATTAAGGGATCAAATGGAAGGAGGAGACAAGACAAAACAACAGCTGGCCGGGAAGGAAAGGAAAAGTAGCAAAAGAGACTGAGAAAAGAGGAAGCCGGTGGCAGAGGGACTGAGGTAAAGGCAAGGGTGTCTGAGGACTGAGATTCCATCACTAGCCTCCTGGGGAGAGTCCAGGCTTGGGCAGAGGGTGGGAGTTCTGTTCACATCTCAGTCCTGGCCCTGCCAGGAAAGCTAGGTGGAGGCCAGGATGTGGGGGCACCACTGTCGCCTCAGAACCTGCTGGTACAGTGTGACAGGACACCGCACCCTGAGCCAGCCGTGCTGTCCTGGCCCAGCCCAGGGGCACGAGGATGAAACCCGCCTCCGAGGCTCACCACCATTATCAGCTTCCCTCACTCTCCACCCAGCCATCAGCCATGCCCACCCACCCGCCCTCCACGCTCCCACCTTTTCATCCCTGGCAGATGTGGAACCACTTCTTTCCTTAACCAAGACTTTGCTTCTAACCCCGGGCTCAACATACCCCCGTTGTTCCTCTGCTCCCCACCTCACCGCCTTCAGGTCCCAAGCAGTGTGCGCTAAGCTTCATGCCAGCAAGTTACTAAAAGTCTCTGAGCATCAGTTTATACATTAGGAGAAGTCGAATCTGTCCCCCAACGAGCAGTTTCTCCTCAGTTTGTGACGTTCCCATTCTCTCCTCCAAGAGAAGTTCTCTGTGGCCACTTCCATACCAAACCCAGCTCTGCCTGCAGCCCCCCTCACCTGGCGGCACTCATCATGGAGAGTTCCTGCTCTCCTTCTCCTTGCCCCAAGGCACACAGCCTGCTTTCTGCCCCCGGAGGCCGGGGGCAGGTTTTCCACAAATACCCACTGGTCCACAGCACAGCCCCAGTTTGGATCCTGGCTTTACTGCTTTCTAAGCTGTGATTTTCGCCAGTTTCTTGACCTGTCCAAGCCTCTGTGTCCTCCCCGTACAGTGGGAATAATGAATCTCTCTCATACGGTTCTTCTAAAGATCGAAAGTGCTCATGGAAAGTGCTAGAATCATGTCTGGCACATAAGAACACTCTATAGATGGTAATGATTATTCCTGTTAAATATCAAGTCTTCGTCTTCTACTGCTCTAATCATTGACAAAAGCAATGACAACAACCACAAACATTTTCATAACCCTCTAATTTCCAAAGCACTTGTCACATACATTATTTAATTTGAGACTCTGAGATCTGATTAGAGCTAGCTGTTACCATTAACCTGGTCTTAAAGTTCCAGAAACTGTGGCTCAGGAAGCTCAAGTAACTTGCCTGGGGTGACAGGGCAGTGAGGAGTAGCCCTCAGACTCCAGAGCTCCTGCCCTTTCCCCTTGCTGGGTCCTCTCCTGGCTTCTCCCTGGACGGCGATTCCTCCCACCTGCCAGCACCTGCAGCTCCAGATCCCGCCAGTCTCCTCTGATCTGCTATCTGCATCCTTCTACCCCAACCCTCCCTGCCTGCCTCCGCTCCCGGGACCCCCAGCCTCCTACCTGGCAGGAGGAGCGCAGCCAGCAGCAGTGCCATCATTCCTCGCCCTCCCACACGCCCCATCTGGGGTGCCTGCGAGGAGCCCATCTTGGACTGTGCAGCCTTCTGACTGACAGCAGCTCGTGGACACCCAGGGCCTTTATGCCAGGGCTGGACATTCTCCGGGCAAGAGTCACTGTGGGGAGGGGTGGGGAGGTGGAGGGGCAGGTGCTCGGGGCAACTTGGTGTGGCCAGGAGGAGCTGAAGTAATCAGTCAGGGCATCTGCCTACTCAGCGGCAGGGGAGGCTTCGGCTGGGGGAACCCCTGGCCACAGGGCCCTTAATGATTCCCACCTTCCTGCCACCTGACTGGCCTACCCATGGCTATGCATTGCTTAACCTGGAACCAGGCCCTCTGCCCACTCAGGCAGCCGCTCTCACCACAAGCCCATCATGGGCTTCCTCACTCTCCCACCTCCCCCTGTGCTGGCCTGTCCCTCTCCCCACCCACCTTCCATGCACAGACACAGACACTTCAACTTTCCCATCCACAGCAAGGTGCCTGCTCAGAACCGCCCCTCCCCCCCCCCCCCCCCCCCGCCACCTGGCTTCTCACCCACAGCCCCTGGATCTGCCCCTTTCCTTGGGATCCATCACTCAGTCCCCACATTTCTCCTGCAGATCAAAGGGTCTGCACTCCACTCCCCAGAGCCCCCCTATTGTCACTGCCCACGTTCATGCCTGCCACATGCCTCTTACATATTTCATCCATGAATGAGACTTTCCCCTCTTGCCAGCTAGGAGTCTGCACTCCAAATACCAGCTGCCTGACCTCTCCCTTCTGGGGGCTTCTGGAGTAGTCTGAAGGGTGCTGGGCCTCAGCTGGGGGAGAGACCTGGGCTGGGAACCCCTGCCGTAGCTGGGTCTGAGGTTACTCACAGGCCACTCATAGCCTCTCCCCAACAGCTGGTGACCCTGACTCCAGTGGGAGTCAGAGCCAGAGACTAATGAGGCTAATTGGAAATGTGACAGTCCTGCAGCCCATTAGCTGGCTCCCCGACCTGGATGAGGGGACAGGAAGCGGCCAGCTCCTTGTGGAATGGGGTAAAGGAGGGCCAGGCAGACTTCAGCACCCCAGAAGGATGAAAGGCAGGACTGGCAGATCAGAGTCCTGACTTCAGCCAGAAGGGAGGCAGGTCCTCCTACATCCCATTCCCCTCCCTCCTGCTTTGGACCTGGCCCCACCCCAGCCAATTAATTGCTCACTAGTATTGCCCAGAGTATCAGTATCGGAGGGAGAGGCCTGGGAGTCAGGTCAAGCTGCCTCTTCTCCTCCCCCGACCCTGCCCCCCTCATCCAGACTCTCAGCTCCATACATGTTCCCACAAAGGCAGCCTCTGCTCCAGCCCTTGGCCGCCCTCCCCCATTCTCTCTCTCCCAACCCGTCTTTCCCTCCCTCCCAATGCTGCCCTTGGGACTTCCTTTGATGATAGGAATGTTCTGTATCTGTGCTACCAAATACAGTAGCCACTGGCCACATGTGGCTACTAAGCCCTTGAAATGGGGCTAATATGACCAACCAGAAGAACTGAATTTTTAATTTTACTTAATTTTGACTTAAATGTAAATAGCCATGTGCAGCTAGTGGTTACCATTTAGTCCAGTCCTTGACTTTGCCACACTCAAATTGGGATCGGGAAGGAAGAGGGGCTGGGAGCTATGGCGAGAGGAGGTCATGGGATGGTGTCCCCCAAAGAGGGTTGATGCAGTGGGAGAAAAACAAAAACACAAACACTGGCTTTAGAATCAGGATGCCCTGGGCTCAAGTCCCAGCTAACTTCCTGGCTTCAGGCAAGTCTCCAAACTTTTCTGAACTTCAGTGCCCTCCTCTGTAAAATGGAGATCTTTTAAATCATGCCTGCCTTACAGAGGAGTTGTAAGGATCAAATGGGAGGTTATCAGAAAGATTCAATGGGACTACAGGCGTAGCCCTCCTGGCTCAGGAGCTTAGCAGATGAAGTCCCCACAGGGTCCTATCTGGTTCCTCCCCTGGGGGACAGCAAGCATGAAGGGCTCACTCCACAGCCCCAGGCTCTCTCTTTAGAGTCTCCAGCCCAGCAGACTTAGGAGCAGCGACCAGCATGCACACAGGGGTGTTACTGAAAGTGATGTCCATTCCCCAGTGCCTGTCCTGGCCACATCTCTTCCCTCCTAGACTCCTGGGCCCATTTGGCTGGCGCTGGTCTCCAGGAGGAGGAGGTTGGGGGGTGGGCTGGGAGCAGGGAGAGGCATGCCCGAAAGAAGAGGCACAGGAAGCCTTGTGGGTGGGGAAAAGGGGAGGACCTGCAAGGCCTGTGGGATATTCTTTTCCAGCACAAACAGAGGAGGCAACATCTGTCCTGTTTTCTTCCTCTCATTCCTCCCAGATGCTGTCAGCTGTTGGCAGGGACAGCCAGGGCTGGAGGAGGCACAATCTCTCTGAGCCTCTCTCTAGATCTCCAGCCACCCACAGGCTGCCCTACAGCACAGTCCTCCTCCTGTCCTCTCCATCCACCGCACACATCTGCCCACATATGGGCCTTCCCAGCTCCCCTCCACTTTCCCTGTTTCTTACTGGAATCCTCTCTGCTCTGCTATGCTTTCCCCTACTATGTCCCTTCGACTCATCGTTCACCGTTCTCTCAGCTCAGGCAGTGAAACTCTGAAGCGGATGGGGCTGAGGAGGGCAGGGGAGGGACACCGGCTGGGTGCCTGCCAGGCCAGGGCCATCTTGCAGGACAGTCGCCAATGAGACAATGCCCACGGAAGTGCAGGTGGGTCTCCTGTGTTCCCAGCTGCAAGTGCCCTGCCCAACACATGGACTGGGTGAGAGAGCGGGGCTGGCTCTCACACACCAGAGAAAACTAGACTTAAAGCACATGCCTTTAAAGGGCAAGAGCTTGGGTACCTTTGCCCCACATTCACAAGAAGGTGGGTTGTGTCCACTTCCAGCTGTCCTGCGCTGCTCTGGGCTGCTGCATTCTGCTGGGCCGACACTGTGCTTTGGAAGTTTCGACAAGGAGGAAGATGAATGGCCCTCACCCTTGAGGAACTGAAGTCCAGCTGGGAACAGGCAGCCTGGAGAGAAGCCTAGCATGGAAAAAAGAGGCATTAGGACGTTCCCTGGGGTTGGGGGAATGATGAGGAGGACAAGGAGCAGGCAGCTCAGACTCAGGGCCCTGGTGTGCCAAAGGTATCTTTAGAACATGCATTTGGCTTGGGAAGTAAAAACAGAGGAACAGCAGGCCGGAGGAACAGAAAAACAACTTGGACCAGCATCATAGGTGATGTGTAGTGGCAGGCTGAGGGAGGACTGAGGTTCCTGCAGGAGGACGCAGGGAATGGAGGGTTCTGAATGAGGGACAGCATGATCAGAGAAGAGGCATGGTGTAGAGGACCACAGTGTCCTGATGGCCAAATGTAGGCCATATACTGTCCCGCGTAGCCCCACGTGCTCTGGTGCTTAGGCCTCACAACAGCCCTACAGAAGAGTTTTTTCTCGCCCATTTCACAGATGAAGAAACTGAGTTTAAATTGTTTGCTCAAAGCAGCTGGTAAGTGGCAAAGGGTCTGGGAAGGACACACACCCAAGCCCGCTGGACTCCAGAGCCCACATAGGTCCAATTTTTCAGCAGACACCAGGCCACACGTTAATGGCAGTGGCCCACAGACAGACTTCACAGGTTCATTAGATGCTGGAAGGGTGTGTGCAAAACCCTTTGTGTGTCATCAGAGCCTCAAAGTTGAGAGGGCCTAAGTGAGAAGGTCAACAGCACGTGCTGTCCCTCTCCCTCATCTTGTCTCTTCTGTGTTTTACCCAGGACAGAAATTCTAGAACAAGCATTCCGTGCAGGGGTGTTTGGTAGAACTAGGGCTTCCACTTGAGAGAAGGAACAGGGGAGTGAAAACACAGGAAGAGAAGAAGCCCAAGAGAGGTGCTTGTTTTGTGGGGGCAGAGGATAAGAAGCTGCTCTGCACCCCAGGACCTGAGGTCTCGTCCCTCCCCTGAGCCTCTCTGCTCAGGCACTTTCTTCTCCTGCCCTCTCTTCCTCCATCTCACTTGCCCGGCATGTGGTGGGGTGCTCTCTCCAGCAGTCAGGGTTCCCCCCACATGGGGCAGGCTGACACCCCTGGCCCACGCCCAGGAAGGTCTCCCTGTTTCCCTGTGGTGGGGACGGGTGCCCCTGAGTCGCCCACAATCTCCACCCAGTCCCTCTTGTGACTGAGGACATGGGTCCAGGAAGGAGAGGACAGATTTGTACATGGGAGTTCCTACCTGGCCTGTGCCATCTTTAGCTCAGCTGTGCCCATGGGACTGGCTAACCTTGCCTCAAACTTAGTCTCTCTTCTCTGACTGCCCCTAGAGTTTCTTCCCTGTGGGAGATGATCAAGCACAGAACCTACATTCCATGTGTGGCCTGACTCCTTTGCCCTCTGTGCTGACAGGTTTTGCGACACGTCATGGGTGCAGCCCCCACACAGCCCCTGGCCCCGGACTGTGGGCTCCAGGATGGTGGGCAAAGCATGTGTCTGCTCACTGAATTCCAAGCACGTTCCCATCATAGGCTCTAGGTAGTTCTTTCCCTCCTACCTTCCTTACCCCGGATCTCTGCTCTCAGTGCCCTCCGCCCCTCCCATCCACATCGCACACAGTCCGCCCTAGGGGCCAGGTGGGATGCCACAGAGGCCAAGGCCTTGCCTCCAGGAGCACGTGGTCTGTCCAGGCAGGGAGCAGCAGGCACATGAGCTTGGCTCTGTCACAAAAGGGCTCACCTGCGCTCTCTCACAGGCCCATCTGTCCCACCCTCATTCCTCACAGGTGACTGTCCCCCTGAGCCACTCTTCTCTCCACTGGATGCTCTCTTTTCTCTGAAGGATGTAGCCTCATGAAAAAAGAGCAGAGCTCACGCGGCACCCTGAGGAAGTCTGGGGACTTACCCCCGCACCCAGCATTCCTCTGAAACCCCGGGTAGAGCGGGACAGGTCTGTGTATTTGAAAAATCCCTAAGGTGATTTTTGTTGGGAATCCCACCCAGGATAACATGTTGCCCTGAGCTAAGAATCACTGTTCTGGGAAGCAATCGACACCTCATCAAATTATATTCTGCTCCCTCAAAACATTCAGTGGTGTGGTCTATACTCAGCTCTACCTTTTCCTCCTTCTCCAGCAGTTCCCTAGTCCATCCATCCCTCCTCTAGGACTGACCTCCCGGAAAGTGACCTGGTCAGCCTCCACTTCTGCTCTTCCCGTGCCCCATCCTCACCCTGTCAGCAGCCCGCTGGCACCCTCCACACGACTCAGGGTACACAAGTCCCTGTCCCCAGGGACACCACTCCCATGTCCCAGCTGGGGACATGGGAGTGAAGACGAGCCCGAGGGATTGGGTCCTGAAGAGAAAGAATTCAGTATGTGGGGCTCTGCCCACCAGACTCTCTGCTCCCCCTTTCTTCCCTTCTCCACTTCCCATGAGCAGCAGGGAGTCAGCTGAGTGCCGGTCATGCTCCCAAGACCATTGGGTTAAGATACATCTGATTTCGCCACCACCTCTCTTGTCTTGTGAGGAGGTGACTGCAGAGGTTGTGATTAGCTCTCAGAGCAACAATAATATTTTTCTTCTTCTCTGTTCTGTGGAGTGAGTGCTAGAGAAACCGGCACTCATTGTCTGCTCATTATGTTCACCTTTAAAATAGTCATTCTTTCCACCATAGCTATTAATGCTTTTTATTGTTATCAGTCACCTAGCTCCCATCCAGCACAGAGGATGGAGTGGGGGAGGGTGAAGGGGAAGGCCAGAGCGCAGTCTGAGGGAGCAGGTGGAAGGACTTGTACCAAGAGGGACTCCCAGGCCAGGTGTGGCTGTCGGAGCTGCTGGGTTGGGTTGTGTTGGCCCATCTTCTCTCCTTCTTCTGGCCTAAATCCCTCTGGCTGGGAGCTCTGTTGGCAGGAAGCTTCTCCTGTGTCTGCCCCTGGCACCTGATATGTCACCCACATACACAGGTGACCAGAAAAGACAGAGTCCTGTCGGAGAGGCTGGTATCCCCAGTCCACCTCTGTTCTCCTGGATGCCAGGACTAGGACCAGAAAACAACACTGACTCCTCAACGCTGTGTAACAGTCAGATCAACCCAGTCATCCACATATGCAGGATTGATCTGGACGCTCTCAATGACCCTAGAAGATGGAAATTAGTACTCGCTCTTTGGAGCTGCAAACCCAAGTCCAGGGAGTTAAGGTGATGTCTAACCCGCCCCCAATGGCTTGGGGCTTCTCCTGCACTCCAGATACTGTATTCCGCATGCCGTGCCAAGCTGCTTTCTCCTCTTCTTCCTGGGTATTACCATGCCTGACTCCCTCTAGCATTTCATTACCTCTTGTCACCTGCAATTTCCTCCAGAGGCCCCCACTCTGTCTTTTCTATTTAAAATCACTCCCCAGGGACGCACTGGGGGCTCAGTCAATTAAGCATCTACCTTTGGCTCAGGTCACGGTTTCAGGGTCCTGGAATTGAGCCCCGTGTCCAGCTCCTTGCTGAATGGGGAGTCTGCTTCTCCTCTCCCTCTGCCCCTCTCTCTGCTCATGTTCTCTCTCCTTCTCTCTCTGTCTCTCTCAAATAAATAAACAAAATCTTTTAAGTGTAATAAAATAAAATTGCACCCCAACCTCATATATGGGCTACCATGCTCCATTTTCTTCCTTTGCCTGAATTTTCCCTTCTTTTTTTTTTTTTTAAGGAAGCTAATTCTTTTTTTTTTTTTTTAAGATTTTATTTTATTATTTATTTGACAGACAGAGATCACAAGTAGGCAGAGAGGCAGGCAGAGAGAGGGGGAAGCAGGCTCCCTGCTGAGCAGAGAGCCCAATGCGGGACTCAATCCCAGGACTCTGGGATCATGACCTGAGCTGAATCTGCCTGAATTTTCTTCAGAGCACTTACACAGCCTGACACCCTATTATGTATGTCCTAGATACATCTTTGTATTGTTCCCTTCCTCTACGACAAGGTGAGCCCCATGAGGGGAGGGTCCTCCTCTCTTTGACTCACCACTGTACCCACCACCCTAGAGCACTGCCTGGCTTATGAAAAGAACTTGGTTCATAATGAGAGAAAGAAGAAAAAGTGAGTATGTGAGCCACTTGACCAAGCAGCCTGTGCCCAAATTTTCCTGAGGGCCCCAGAGTCTGCCTCATCTCACCTCATGTGCCTGACTCACCTCAGAGGGGTCATCTTGGCGACCAAGAGGGTGCCAGTGGGGCCTGACTTAGGCCTGGGGAGTAGATGATGTTAGAGGCAAGGAACAGGGAAGACTCTGGAATGAAACACCTTGCAAGAGCCTCAAGGCCGCCCTCTGATGGAAGAACGTAGAATATCCAACACAAGGAATTGGGCTCTTAGCATTGGGTGAAAATTTAGATATTATTAAAGAAATCCCCTAAAGTCACATCCCAAGATCACACAGAGATAGACAGCAGAGTAGGGACAAAGACTTGGGTCACAGTCTGATGCTCTCACCACTATGCCATCCTGTCTTCCCCATCATAGGAGTTGAGTCTAAGCTGCCAAAAGGAAGGCTATTTGAGGATATGGAGGTTAGGGGAGGAAAGCTTGGAAGGTGGATTTGGCTTAATTCAACAAGCTTTTTGAGCCAGTGCCAGGCACCCACTGGGCACTTAATTGAAGATTAGAGGAAGAAAATGTACAGCAAGAGAGCTTAAATTTTTTTTTTTAAGATTTTATTTATTTAGGGGCGCCTGGGTGGCTCAGGCATAAAGAATTTGCCTGTAGCTCAGGTCATGATCCTGGGGTTCTGGGATCAAGCCCCACAATGGGCTCCCTGCACAGCAGGAGGCCTGCTTCTCCCACTTTCCCTGCTTGTGTTCACTCTCTTGCTGTGTCTGTCTCTGTCAAATACATAAATAAAAATCCTTAAAAGATTTTATTTATGTATTTGACAGAGAGAGACATAGCAAGAAAAGGAAAAAAGCAGGAGGAATGAGAGAGGTAGCAGCAGGCTTCCTGCTAAGCAGGGAGCCCAGTGTGGGGCTCAATCCCAGGACCCTGGGATCATGACCTGAGCTAAAGGCAGACACTTAATGCCTGAGCCGCCCAGGTACCCAAGAGAGCTTAAATCTATACCAAAGCAAGTTTTCAAATGAATTTGAAACATGAAATTGGCAGAGGAGCTCCTACCTCAGGGTGTGCCCCTCTGTAATTTAACTAATATCACATTTTATTGTCATGATTTACATGTTTGTTTCCTCCCCAGACACAGAGCTCCTTGAGGGCAGGGAGGACTGAAACTACTTCCTGGGATGGTCATCACAGCCTAGTACTCCACACAGTAAGTAGATGCTCAATAAATGATTGTTGTATGGGCAAACGGATGAACAAATGAGTGGTTTGGCGTTTCCCTGACAAGAGATCTTCAAAGAAGAGCAGACAACCATCTCTTCTGTCTAGTCCAAAGCCATGATTGGCCTGCCCAAAGGCCAAGGGCTGTGCCTGATGCCTTCTCAAATTAATTCAGCTTCTATAATTAGACTATACCACGATACAAGTTCGAGGTTCTTTTGTTTCATTGGCCAAGCATTTATTTGACTACTTCCCATGTCCAAGGTACTGAGCTATTGTTCTCTAAATCTGTGATCCTATACTATTATTTAATTCTCTGGCTCCATGTTGACATAAGAGGCAACACCGCATTCACTCCTAAGTGAGGTCAGCCAAAGTAGACGGGGAAAAAAAAAGCATTGTCTAACCTGAACGGATAAGCTGTCACAATGGGCTCCCCTGTGTTAATACTCCATACCCTTCAGTCCCACTCAGTCTCTTCCCTGCTAATAAACATACCGTGTTTGGGTGTCAATACCTGCAGCCTATTAATAGCTATTAAAACCTCCAATTACCTCATGCCTCCCCCTTCTCTCTCCCACTCACCCACTTGTTGTGTCAAAATGGGAAGAACTGGTCTGGAGCCAAGACGTCTTGCATCGCCTTGACTTTGGCACTTGGGTGATGTCTTAGACAGATGAGTTACCTCTGTCAGAGTAGTTCCCTCATCTGTGAAATGGGGCTCTTAATTTGCTTTATTCAACACCTTCTGGGCCAAGGACTAGGAGGAGAATTAAGGCATGAAACACAGACAAGGCACAGTCTCTATCCTCAAGAAGCTCATACTTTTCAAGAGGAGGAACACATGAAAACCACAATAATGTTATGGAATAAAGTAAGACAGCCTGATGTAAAGAGCCCTAGGTCCTTGCCTGGGCCGCACCAAGAACGCAGTTTCCTTTGCCTCGCTTCCTTTCTCCTTTAAATATTCTTTTCTCTTTTCCCAATGAGCTTCATCTCAGGCCAGTTTGAGGTCAGTCTGAGGGGTCCAGACTTCTTCCCTTCCCTCCCATACCTCACGGCCACAGCACACCCAAGCCTGTGTCTGAGCCTCCCCACCATTGGGCACTATTCTATCAGAGGAGAAAGACATCTGATCTAAGCTCTCAAGCCTGGCTTCCCTCGTGTCCCCCCAGCTCACTGTCTAACAATATCCCCCTCTTTTCTAGGTTATAAGCCCTTCATTCTAACCATTGCAGTCTACTCTCTGTTGCCCAAACTTGCCATTTATTTTTTTAAGATTTTATTTATTTATTTGAGAGGAAGGGAGGGAGAGAAAGAGAGAGCATGCATGAGCTGAAGCAGGGGGTGAGGGAGAGGGAGAAGCAGACTCACCGCTGAGCAGGGAGCCCGATACAGGGCTAGATCCCAGGACCCCAGGATCATGACTTGAGCCAAAGGCAAGACCGTTAACCAACTAAGCCACTCCAGTGCCCCCACAAACTTGCCATTTATTAATGAATTCGGCCATTTATAAAACATGCAAGCAATGGTTAATTTTATGTGTCAATTCGACTGGACTAAGGGATGCCCAGATAGCTGTAAAGCATTGTTTCTGGGTGCATCTGTGAAGTTGTTTCTTGGAAGAGATTAGCATTTGAATGGGGAACTGAGGGAAGAAGATTGCTGTCACCAGTGTGGGTGGGCATCACCCAATCTGTGAGGGCTGACTTGAACAAACAGGAAGAGGGTGAATGTGCTCTGTTTGAGCTGGGACATCCATCTTCTCCTGGCCTCAGCCATCATCGGCACTCCTGGTTCTCAGTCCTTGAGACAAGGCATGGGACCCACTCCATCTGCTCCCCTGGTTCTCAGGCCTTTGGAATTACTCCACTGGCTGTCCTGGATTTCTAGCTTCTAGACGGCAATTTCTGGGAATTCTCAGCCTCCACAGTCTCAAGGACCAATTCCTATAATAAACCTCCATATATTTCTATTCGTTCTGTGTCTCTGGAGAACCCTAATACTACCTATTAAGGCACTTATGCAGTGTCAGGGTTACACAGATGAACAAAGGGATGGGAAGCTAGAATGCGCGCAAGAGGCTCGAGGCCTAGGAGGGGAGAACAGAGGGAATAAAGCCTCTCCCTTCTGAGCTTTGTTTCAGGCACCGCAGAGCGGTGGCGCAGGGCAGGGCTTGCAGGCAAGCCGGGAGCGGAGTCACTGAAGAGAATGACCACCGGCCCGGGAGAGGAAGGCCTTTCCAGACAGCTCGAGCAACACGCACAAAGGCAGGAACCCGCGACCCCCGAGCCGGCAGGCGCAGGGGCAGGTCCTGCCCAGAGTGGGCGGCGGGCAGCTTCGGCCCGCTCCTTGGCTGGAGCCCACAACCGCCCCGCCTCCCCATCCTTGGCCACCCCCTCCTGGCCGGACCCCCAGCCGCAGGGCTTGGTGCGAGATGGGGATGCTTCCTTCTGGAAGCCTCCCCTGACTAGAGCACCTCGCTGTGACTCCCTTCTGAGCTCACAGCGTTTATTGCCAAGGCTGTTTGGTACTTACTCATATAATTAGTTACATGCATCCTTAGGTGTGTGATATTGTTACTTAACTTTTCATGCAAATCCTTTCTTCCCCAGCTCAATTTTAAGCTTCCTGAGAGTGGGAACTGTATATTTTTTATTTTCTGTATTCCCTCAGGGCACCTGGCATTGATGGACATATTAAAGGAATGAATTTCGTGAATTTAGTCCACTTTGGGACTTATTAAATTCTACTAGGCCCTCCCCTACAATTCTTATATGTTCTAGGATCATTTCTAAACTCAAAAATTAGGTTTCGGGGTGCCTAGGTGGCTCAGTTGGTTAATCAGTTGCCTTTGGCTCAGGTCATGATCCTGGAGTACCAGAATGGAGTCTTACTTCTGGCTCCCAGCTCCACAGGGAGTCTGCTTCTCCGTCTGACCTTCTACTCTCTCATACTTTCTCTCACTGTCTCTCTCTCAAATAAATAAAATCTTTTTTAAAAATATAAGTTTTGTTTTAGTTTTTCAAACTAGTCACACACAGGTTTTGATTAAAGTTGCCACATAAACAAATTGGGTTCTAAGTGGTGAACATTCAGTTTCCTTCAACCCCTCTTCAGCCCCCATCCTGGTAAGCCACTTGAATTGACCTTAGGCCATCGACATCGCTTGGCTCCTGACTTTTGAAATTTACTGTTCAAATATGCCCTTAAAGAATTTTTTTAAAAAAGATTTCATTTATTTATTTATTTATTTGACAGAGAAAGAGAGAGAACAAGTAGGCAAAGAGTCAGGCAGAGAGAGAGGGGGAAGCAGGCTCCCCACTAAGCAGAGAGCCCAATGCTGGCCTCAATCCCAGGACCCTGGGACCATGACCTGAGCCAAAGGCAGAGACTTAACCCACTGAGCCACCCAGGTGCCCAAGAATTTTTTAAAATTAGGTATGCCTTACACATTTTTAAGTCAACAGCTAACATTTTAAATCATAAGTTTAAATATTACAAAGAGTATACTTTCCAGGGAATTGTACCCACTGACCTATTAAAAGTTACATCACTCGAATGTAGCAGGTGGGAATTTAATACCACAACATTTTCATATCCACAATGCCCTTTTAATAAGTGAGCAAGCCCTTTAACCAGTCAGCAAAGTTAACTTATATTTCTGTTTAGTTTTTCTCCATTCCACTCTCCCTACAGTTTTATCCTAATGAAATATATTTCCATTGTATCATCTTTTTTTTTTTTTGGTATCTTATTGTATTTTGGGGAAGTCCTTTTGTATATCTCCATAACAAAAATATGTATAAAATTGAAATTTATTTCCTGTGACTATAAGACCCTATGTGTTAAAAACAGTTATTCTGGAGTGGGTTTATTACCACAACTATTACAAGGCACAATTTGTCAAAACTACAAATATTGATTAAACAGAAAAGTAGCTTCTTATTTAAGATGCATCTCTTAAATGAGATGGAAAAGGCTGATTTCTGTTCCCCACTGACTTTCGTTTAGCAACTCCAGGAAGAGCACCCGAGTCATGTTCAGGGTGAACAAGAGAGCTGGGGCTTTCTCCTTCTAGAGGGAGAAGTATGGTTTGTTAATGGAGGCAGGTGGAAATGGGGAATAAATACAGTACAGCCCTCAGACAGATTCGTTTTAGGAAAGGATACATATACTTCTGGAAATTGATCTCCTTAGATCCTACTCCTGCACACACACCCTTAGGAGAGATTTCACGTTCAGTCAGGAGTGTGCAAACCATAAGCTATTAAAAAGAGATTTATGGGCACCTGGGTGGCTGAGTGGGTTAAAGCCTCTGCCTTCATCTTAGGTCATGATCCCAGGGTCCTGGGATAGCGCCCCGCATTGGGCTCTCTGCATTGGGTTCTCTGCTCTGCAGGGAGCCCACTTCCCCCTTCTCTGTCGCTGCCTGCCTCTCTGCCTACTTGTGATCTCTGTCAAATAAATAAAATCTTTAAAAAAAAAAAAGAGAGAGAGAGACCTAATTTGGTTTCTCATTCTCCAAAATAGGGGTTCCAGAACAGGAGAAATGTGGGTCTGAATGTCCTTGTTACTCTGATAGTTACGTTTCCAACTTCCTCCTGCTGGGCTCTACATGCATATGGACAAGACAGGAACTCAGACTACTTCCAGACCTCTGTAGGTTTGTGCCCTGAGGAAGGCATCTCAATATTCAAAGATCTAATCACTGGCAAAGAAGGAGCCAAGAATCAAAATTAAGAAAACATGGATTTTATTTTTCCATTTCATGGGAAGTACTGTCATGGTCTCCTGATAGTTCCCAGCTGTACGCCACCAGATGGCAGCAGAGAAAAAGGCGCCGCAAGCCTGGCCCCAGAAGCCCCAGGGGTGGGGAAAAGGGAGGAGGTGGGAAGCAGGTAGGAGGGGAAAGGACAGGACATGAGGTAGGGTTGTATGCTTTAGCTGTCAGAGAAAAAGGGAGGAAAAATGTGGAGTGGATCTCAAGAATGGACAGAAAATATTGAGAATGACACTTTCAGAGTTCAGCATAAAATTGAAGGAATGAGGAAGGAAATTGAGGCTGATGCAAAAATTGAAGAGGAATCAGAATGGTACAAATGGGCTTGAGGGGCACTCTGCCTGGAGGCCCAAGATATCTGTCGGGGAATCCCTTTATCTGTACTCTTCCTGCGGTGGGTCAAGGTCTGGCTCCTCTTGAGATCCATGGTCCACTTCAGGGGCAGGAGGCCAGGGGTTTTCTGGAGGCTGGGGTCCTGCTGGCCAGGGGTCATCAGGCCGGGGAGGTTGAGGAGGATCGGTTCTCAAGGGCTCAGGAGGCCAGACTCCAGATTCTGGCAGGTCTCTCGAGGGACGACTGGGGCCTGGAGGTGGAGGGTCCTCAAAGAGAGGGGGTGCTCCTGGCCAGGGATCACCAGGGATTGGGGGCCCGTGAGGCAATGTTGGGGAGCCCTCCTCCTCTCCAGCCTCTGTGGGTGGGGGAGGGGGGTGCTCTCCACTGCCTGAGATGCCTGCGGAGGAAGGAGAAAGGTAAAAGGTGGTGAGGGCCAGATCCCTCCTCCCCTAGCTGCAGACTCAGGGGGCATAGCCTCTCTGGGATAGACCACAGCCTGAGCTGACACCACAAACTTGAAAGGTAACTCTCAAAGAGCTCTCCACACATTTACAAAACACCCAAAGGGATCTTAAAATGATGTAAAAACCTTGACCGGAATCATTGACTTGAACAATTTTAAACCGACAGGAACTGACCTAAGTAAGCTCCATTCAGCCCTGGCTGGGACTCCCACTGGCATAGCCTCTGTGCTGGTCTACACCTCCAAAGCCATCCACACCTTGTGCCCATGTGGCAGCCAGACCCCACCCTCTGCAAACACATAGTCCTCAGCTGTGATGAATACTCACCCACACCTGGATTCTGATCTAGATTGCCACATGAACCTACACTTGAACCAGTAAAAACATTGAGCTAAAATGCACTTTCCTGCATCACCTTCAATCTCTTAACTCCTCCCCTCATGGGAATACCCACAATCTTCTAGAATCTCCTCTGTTCCTATGCATCCAATTCACAGTTGCCTCTCTTGACCATCCTCCATCACCTCCAACTGCACCCTGGCCTGTTCCCAGCTTACCTCCGGCACACAGGTAAAGGACCAGGATCCCCAGCAGCTTCCAGTTGAGCATCATGGCTGTCTCCTGGCCCCCGAAGTTGGGGGTAAACTGAGTCTAGGTGCCTGGGAACCCCAAGAGGCTTTATAAGGGAGGAGTGAGAGGCAGTGTCTGACCTCTGGGGAGTGGCCAGCCCAGTGACACAAGGAATCCCATCAGAACCTAACTGGTCAAACCCGTTTGGAAGGCCAGGGCTAATGTTTAACCTCTGACAGCAGCGTCCCTCATTTTAGCCCCCCCCCCCCCATTTTGGGATCTAGCCACCCAAGCTCTATCAGTGACCTAGACCTTGGTCATCCCACCCTTATGTTCACATCCTCCTCCACACACACCCTGCAGCGATCAATACCCACCTGTCATCTCTGTAATCACAAGGACGTCCACCTTTCATCCCTTGAAGCCACGGGAAGCCGAGAAATGGGAGCCAACCATGCGTGGGGAAGCAGTGTAATTACAGGGGTCAGGAGGCAGGACGCCCAGGCAAGAGCAGGGACAGGGGCTTGTTATAAACACACAGGATGCAACTAGAGTGGTCTCAGCCAGTACCCCGAGCCTCCCCCTGGGACTCAGTTTTGTCCTTGGACCTTTCACTCCTCTCAGGACTGGGAACCACATGCTGCTTTCCCACATGCCTCCACAGGCACCTAGGGGGCCTCCCAAGCAGTGACATCCGAAGAATTTCATCCAGGAGCCGCCTGGGGTGATGGCAGGCGAGGAAGTATGAGGACATCCTGATTCCTAACCCCCTCCCCAGAGCAGCTTCCAACAGTCACAGCCCAGAGGCTCAGGAGGAAGCTGCCTCCGCTTCCTGTCAATCCCCGCCTCTTCCTCCTCCCTCTGGAATCCTGCTCAAGGCGGCTGCTGCCCTGGTTCTGGGAGCCAGCTCTCTGTGCCCTTCCCACCCCCATCCTTCAGAGCTCAGTGCGAGTCTTGTCTAAGTGTCTCAGACACCCTGGAACCTCCACCTCAGGAAGGCCGCCACTGGTCTAGAGCTGTAGTGCGCCTCTCAGAAGTAATGACTCCTGAACAGAACTCCTTTCCTCCCCAGGCTGTTCTCCATCTGGTCTGCTCCCCTGTGGCTCACTTCGAAGCCTTCATTCTGCTCCTTTCCCCAACCCCAATACCCCCCCAAGGCAAGCTCAGCCCATGTCCCCATTAGGGAGCTCATCTCTCCCTAGCCTCCCCAGCACCCTCCTAACTGGTCCCCCCACAACACCCTTCCCCCACCCAAGCCCCATCCTCTACAGCCAGCCAACCTAGCTCATAAACATATCAGCTTAACTGTGTGCCTGCACCTGGTTGAAAAGCACTCCAAGGGCTTTCTATTGACTTAAAATAAACCCGCCCGTGCTACCAGTCCCTCCCTCCCGCTCTGGGCCTCAGTGCTTGCCTGCCCGCTGCAGGACTCTTCTGCTGGCCCTCTTGGCTCCTGCTGGCAGGCAGGTCTTCACAGATCCCCTCCCCAGGGAGCCCTTTCCTGTCTTCTGGTCTAGCTGTCCCTCCCAAGTCAGGTTCTGTCACGTCACTGTATTTCTTTTCTCTTCATGGCAACGCTTGCTCTGTTCACTTAGGTACCTGTCCATCATCTATCTCCCGCCCCCGCGCTGGGATGTTGGGACCAAGGGAACAGGGACCCACCCATCAAATCCACCACTGTGGTCCCTGAGCAAGGAAACTGCTTGGCACTGAGATTCCCAGCAAATGAGTGATGTTTTATATTCTGACTCCTGGCAGTGATCATTTTCCAGAGGTGAAGAGTTTTCAAACAAAAGTTGAGAATAAACTTCTGGAGCACCTCAAAAAACTTCCCAAGCAGCCAGAGAAAGGGGTTTTGAAAAAGGTACCACCTAGAGAAGTAGCTGTGTGGGACCACTCCCTGCATTTTCCAGACAGAGATAGCTGCAGCAAGAATTCCCTCCCATTCCCCAAGAGAACACGGCACCTGCTGCAGTTGTCTTTATTAAGCCACAAGATTCACAGGCATCTTGGTGGCCGGTGTCCACGGTGTCCACAAGGGCAGCTGGCTGACCTCCCCACCCCCACTCCACTTCTCTGGGGGCCGCCCCGCCCACCTTGAGCCCCCTGCTGCACAGAGTGCCCGGAGCTGTTCAGAGGGAACTGTTCAGAGGCAGACTGGAGCAGGACAGTTCTGGTTGTCTCCTTCAGAGATAGCTTCCTCTTTGGAAATGGCCTCACTCAGTCCCTGCAGATCATCGAGCAGGACAGAGAGGGATCCTGGGAAAGAAGACCCCAAGGGATAGCAGCTGAGCAGAGAGGGCAGCTCAGCTCCAGTGCAGCAAACAGGGCTGCCATCAGCTTGGAGGTTCCCTGGCCCAATGCGGGCACAGATGAGAGGCTGTGGGCCTCCAAGGGTCACAGAGAATGATGCTCATGCATTCAGAGTGCCTTAAGGAGAGATTCCTAAAGTCCCCTGCATTTGTCCCTTCCTACATGGCCCATACCTCTTATGGACTCCTTGGAGATGGGTGCTGCTCCTGGAGGTACAGGCAGTGAAGACCCTGGGGCCCAGGGGCTGGACTCTGCAGACTTCCCCTTATCCAGCAGGGAAGGAAAAACTGCCAACAGTCGCTGCTGCTTGTAACGGGAGAGGAGACCCTCCTGCTGCAAGGTGGCCTGGGAAGGAGAGGGTTAAACGCCACCTAGCCCAGGCAGAGCCGCCCTTCCTCATTCCCGCCCCCCCACCCCCACCAGACCCTGGTCTCTGCTCTTCCCTCTCTCCCCTACCAGCATAAAGTTCTTGTCCCTCTCTAGCTCCTGCAGGCGCTGGGTCAGCCGCAGCCCCTCCTCCTTCCGGGCCTCATCTTGCAGGCGCCTGAGCTCCTGGTTCCGCTCCTTCTCCCGGGTGGCTTTGCGCTGCATCTGGCGCAGGGAGACCACTACGTGGAAGCCAGGGCACAGAGGGCACAGGTGTGGGGCAGCCCAGAAGCAGAGAGGCACCATGAGAACAGGACTGCGATCGTGGGAACACTGGGCCCTCAGCTCTATGGCTCAGCGAAGCCACTTATGCTCCAGGGCTGTCTCCTCCGTGTGGTGGGAGTAGTGGCTGATGCTCCACGACCTTCTGACTCTGTGAACCCAAAGTACCTTCCTCATCCCGGAGACTTCCTGGAGTCGTGTAGAGGAAATCTGAATATGAACCAGATATTCCATTTTGTGCCACTAATGTTTTCTTAACGTATGACAATGACACTGAGGTTATGTAAGAAAATATCCTCTTCATAGGAGATGCAGCTGGGTGGTCATGATGTTTGTAACTTAAAGTATTTCCCAAAAAATGCACGTACCAGTGTGTATATATATGTGGATAGAGCAAATATGGCAAGAGATTAACATCTGCTGGGTGCTTGGCTGGCTCAGTCGGTGGAACACGAGACTCTTGATCTCGGGGTTGTGGCCTGGAGCCCTACACAGGGCGTAGAGGTTATTTCAAGAAATAAAATATTTTTAAAAATTGGTAACTAGGGGTGCCTGTGTGGCTCAGTGAGTTAAAGCCTCTGCCTTCGGCTCAGGTCATGATCTCAGGGTCCTGGGATGGAGCCCCACATCAGACTCTCTGCTCAGCAGGGAGCCTGCTTCCCCGTCTCACTCTGCCTGCCTCTCTGCCCACTTGTGATCTCTGTCTGTCAAATAAATAAATAAATAATCTTAAAAAAAAAATTGGTTACTAACTGTTCCATCTAGTCAGAGGAGGTAAACAAGTGGGCATTTTGTGACTCTTGTAATCTGTCCAGGTATTTGAACTCTGTCCTAATAAAAGAGGGGGAAGCACCTGACTGGCTCAGTCCGTAGAGCGGTAGAGAGTAAGATTCTTGATCTTAGGTTTGTGGGTTTGAGCCCCATGCTGGGTGTAAGGATTACTTAAAAATAAAATCTTAAAAAAAAAGAAAGTTGGGGGCAGACACACACAGCAGAGCACACCATGTAAAGATGAAGACAGAAGGGAATGATGTGCCTGCAAATGAAAGGATGCCACAGACTGCCGGCAACCACCCACCAGGGGCAGGGTGTCATCAAAGTGTCTCTCAGAACCTCTAGCAGGCACCAACCCTGGCAGCATCTTGAGTTCAGACTTCTAGCTTCCAGCTTCCAGTACTGTGAGAGAATAAATTTCTATTGTTCCAAGGCAAAAAAAAGTTGGGGGTACCGGTTGGTGTGAGGTCAGGATGGCCGTTGCCTTTATGGAGGGGAGTGGCTGGGTGGGGCTCATGCTGGTGCTGGATACGGGGGCTGGCTACAGGAGTGTGTTCACACCATGAGAATTGATCTGTACCATTTCTTTTAACTTCACTATTTGCAGGATTCAAAACAGTTTTTAAAACCTCATGTAGGGGGCGTCTGGGTGGCTCAGATGGTTAAGAGATTGCCTTCAGGGGGGCCTGGGTGGCTCAGTGGGTTAAGCCTCTGCCTTCCGTTCAGGTTATGATCCCAGGGTCCCAGGATCGAGCCCTGCATCAGGCTCCCTGCTCAGAGGTGAGCCTGCTTCCCCTTCTCACTCTCTGCCTGCCTCTCTGCCTACTTGTGATCTCTGTCAAATAAATAAATAAAATCTTTAAAAAAAAAAAAAAGAGAGACTGCCTTCAGCTCAGGTCATGATCCTGGAGTCCCGGAATCGAGTTCCACATTGGATTCCCAGCTCAGAAGGGAGTCTGCTTCTCCCTCTGACCCTTTCTTCTCGTGCTCTCTCAAATAAATAAAATTTTAAAACAAAAAAAAAACTTCACATCTAACATTTCCTTCTTCCCGGATGCCCGTATCCATCCCAACAAATCTCACCTGCCTTGCCATGCTCCCTCCGAGCCTCGTTCAATCTCCTCTCTGTTTCTAAGAGCTGTTCCCGCAGCCTAGTTTCCACTTCAGCCACCTTCTCTTGCAGAGCTGGGGGGAAGGGGCAGATGGGGTGTGTCGCAGGGAGCGTCACTCCTCTGTCTCCCCCAGCCCTCCATGGTAAACCCACTGCCCCTCCTGCACACCTTGCCCATAGATCTCCTGCTGCTGGGTCAGCTCCTGCCGGAGACTGGCAGCCTCCTCCGTACTCTCCTTCTGGCCCTGGCGGGCTGCTTCCAGCTGCAGCCCCAGACTAGCCAGGGACTCCTGGGTCCGCTGCAGCTCCTGCTCCAGCTGCTGGGCCACCTCACTCAATTGCTGCCGTTCAGCCTCCCCTGGAAAGAGGTGGCACTCCCAGGGTCTCTCTGTGCCCCAGACCCCAGCTCTTCTCTTCTCTCTGTCCCCAACACACCCAGCTCTGGTGCCTGCTCTAGCTCCGGGACTCCAGGACCAAACGTACCTTGCTCCCGGGCCCGGCCCACCTCCTTCTGGATGATGTGGGCGCTCAGCTGCAATTCCGCATCCAGGCGGTTCCGTTCCTCCCGCAGCTGCTCCAACTCAAGGCTCACATCTGTGACTGGCAGGAGTGGGGGACAGCTGGGGTAGGGAAGAGAAACAGAGTCCAGGGAGATCACCCAGCCTGATCCCTAAGCCCCCACCCCTTTTCAGTCCTTCCTGTTTGGGGTCCCAGCAAATAACACTTAACCCCCTCCTGTCCACCTCACAGCGCCCCAAACTTCACCTCTCCTGGTGCAGCTGAGCAAGGGCCAGTTTTCGAGCCATCAGGCCTGGGGGAGAAAAGGCAGAAAAGCAATGAAGAGGAGTTTGAGGAGGACAAAAGGGAGGAAGGGAGGAAGGGGAAGGATGCCCAGGCTGGGGACGAGTAGGCATGAAGACGGATGTGGGAGGAGAGAGCAGGAGCACAGCGTGGCTGGCAGTCGTCCTACCCACCCTGAATGGTGTGGACCCTGCGGACTGCGTAGCTGACTCGGCTGCTGAGGCAGGGAAGCTGGGTGGTGGCTCGTTCCACCTCAGCCATGGTGCTCTGGAGCCAGGTCTGAAAGCTGGAGAAGGCACAAGGTCACTGACCCTTCAACCCCACCTCATTCCCTAAAGGAGTTGATGTGACCTGTCAGGACAACTCCTTCTATCCTATATTCTGAAGTACGTGGGGAGCACAGAAAGGAAAAGCATAGCAGGGAAGAGAGAAGCTGAAGCCAAGGGTGGGGCCAGTCATGTCTGAGCTCTCTCAGCCAATGAAGAAAACCTGAGAGCTTAAGCCCATTAGTGTTAGAAAAAAAAAATGATCCTGTTACTCATAAGGACAGCACAGCTATGCTTAGTCCCAAAATCCAGGGTGAACTTCTCATTTGGGTCCTAGCAATCACTATCTTTAATAAGAGCAATAAAAACAAGAACGAGCTTCACGGGGTCACATCTGATCTGGACCCAAGCCCATTAATACAGCAGAGTTCAGCACAAATGATTCTCTGGAGGCTAAATAAATCGAGTGTCATAAAGCTAGCTCATCTCTAGCTGACTTGGACTTTTTTGCCAGCAAGCCGCTGGACATGTCTCCTGGTTCTGGAAATCTCCTGGTGCCGTATGCCACGTTTGGGTGTATGAACTTATGTGCATTTTCCTCAAGAACAAAGCACATAGCTTCCATCAGTTTTCTAAGGAGCCCTTACCCCAGGAAGGCATTATGTGGCAGCAGACCTTTGCAAGCAACTTGACACGTTTATTTCTCATAACCTATTTTTTAATCACTAATATGCACTAGAGATCAAAGCTATCCTCTCTAACCATTCCCTGATGCCAGTGAAGGCCAGATCCATGTGCCTTATCAGCTGGCTGTGCCCCAACCGGGACCAGCACGGCTCATGAAAGCTGCGAAGCCTACATAGGTGCCCTGGGAGGAGGGTGAGGCAGCATCTCAGGGCAAGGGTGGAGCTCTCCAGGAGGGTCCAAGTCTGTATCAACTGAAAAACAAGCAGACGACAAAGGCTGACAGTTGTACTCCTAGCAGCACGGCAGAGATGTGTTACCTAAAGTGTTTGAGCAGATGCTTCCGACACCCCATGACTCTTCTAAAGCCATTTTCTGGGGCGCCTGGGGGGCTCAGTCGGTTAAGCAGCTGCCTTCAGCTCAGCCCATGATCTCAGAGACCTGGAATCAAGCCCTGCATTGGGCTTCTCCCTCTCCCACTCCCCCTACTTGTGTTCCCTCTCTCACTGTGTCTCTGTCAAATAAATAAAAACATTTAAAAAAAAAAAAAGAAAGCCATTTTCAGATAAAGTCTCCAGGCCATCAAGAGACTATCTAACAAACCTGACAACAGTCTGAGTGTGGGTTGTTTTAAGCCTCGTGGGCCATGAGTCATTAGCAAGAACCATTTCAGTGATGTCCTGGTGCCAAACTAAAACTCTGTGTACAGTGTACCTTCCCATTCTCGTGGAAGTAGGAGGCACGCACAACGAATCAAATATGGATGGTTCATTATAACTAGTCTAATTCCGTGCAAAGTGGAAAATTTTCATGATTTTTTAAAATTTTCATAATTTTTAAGTAAAATTAGTCCTCAAGGTACTAACCCAACAGAAAGTGATGGTGGAGGGGCACCTGGGCAGCTCAGTCGGTTAAGCGTCTGCCTTCAGCTGAGGTTATGATCCCAGGGTCCTGGGATTGAGCCCCGTGTTGGGCTCCCTGCTTCTCCCTCTCCCTCTGCCCCCCTTCCTGCTTGTGCTCTCTCCCTCTTTATCTCAAATAAATAAATAAAATCTTTAAAAAAAAGAAAAAGAAAGAAAGAAAAAAAAGAAAAAACAAAGTGATGGTGGGGACCATCAGCCACGCCACCAAGGACCTATCTGGCACCAGTTTTGCTATACCAATAATTCTTCCGCGATCCATCCTGAACAGCCTCCTGGTAACAGTAAACATTTACAGAGTCAGATGACACGCCAGGCACCATGCCAGGAGGTCTACGAGGACCACATCAGCATCCCAAGTCCAAAGCTGAGGACGGGCTATTACCAGCCTAAAGAATTGTGTGTTCCTCCTTAGAGAGGTCTTTCTAAAGGTTATAAAACAGGTGGCAAGAAGGAAACACCCAGGAAGTTGGTATGAGAGACACAGGCTGGCAAGTGATTAAGAAGGAAACTGGCATACATTTTAGATAGAGTATCTAGTAAGCCACAGGTGTACAGCTTTAAAATACGGGTTAAATCTGGTTCCAACAAAATAGGGTGTGCCTGTAAAATTTTAAAGAAAGAAAGTGTAGCCACACTCTCCATCCTCGAACAACTCTGAAGGTAGTGATCCTCCCAGGTGAACTGAACTACAGGAGGAAGCATGGCCTCACCTCCAACCAAATACGCACGGTAGTCCTAACAAGCGATCCTCAGGGGACTGTGGAGCAGGTTGTCCCAGGGAAGAACAAGCCCGGGGACTCTTGGGGCTAGAAACTTCTCGCCCTGCATCCTCCAACTGCCAGCTTTTCATTGCCGCTTGCCTGGGCTCTTAAACTCCAAGGTGCCGGGAAGCTGGGGAAGCAGAACTCTACTCCACGCACCCTCTGTCCCAGATACCTGCTGACAGAGTTGGCCACCAGCTTCAGCTGCTCCTCGGCTGTGGCTGCGTGCTGCTGCCTCCGGCGTTGGGCCTCCTGAGCGCGGCTCAGCTCGAGCTGCAGGGCCTGCAAAGATGCCAGGAGGAGAGGGGTCCCCTCTACAAGGTTGTGCGGGAAGAGGTGGGAGGAATCCCTGACGCCTCATCACCCCTGCCTGGCACACAGACCTTGGCGCCCATCCGTTCCACCTCCACCTCGGCAGCTTTGTCCTGTAGGGAGCGCTGCAGGATGGCCTGTTCCTGGCTCTGGGCCACAGCTTGGTCCTGGAGCTCTGCCACCTGGCGGGACAGGGCACAGCTGGAGGGGGGCACTGGGTACGGAGGGGCTGGTGCCCAAGTCTCTGATAGCACAACATGCAGGGAGACAAGCCTGGGTTCCTGAGAATGGAGTCTGAGTCCGGGTTTCCTTCCAGAAACATGTTGAGGAAGCTCGCTGTGACATACCCACAAAGACTCACCACCTCCGCCCATGCCACCCATGCTTGACCATTGTCACCTCCTCGGAGAAGCCGTTCCTGAGCATCCTGTCTAAAGCTGGCCCACCCCACGATCTCTTTCTGTCACACTTTCACACTTCTCCTTAAAGCACACATAATTTCTTGACAGCGTCTAATTGCTTGCTCCAGAATGTGAGCTCCACGACAGCTTGCCTCTGTTCGGGGCTGTGCTCCCAGCACACGGAAACCACTCACTACATCTTTGTCGGGTTAATACCATCCCTGACATAAGGAGCCGGGAGCTGGGGGAGAGAGTCAAGTGACCTGTCTCTTCAGCTGCTCCACGCATCCTCTGTGCTCCAGCTCCTGGGCCTTTAGCTGCACCATGAGGGCAAACACCTTCTCCCGCCAGCGCTTCAGCAGGGACTGGCACTTCCTGGTGAACTCAGGCTCCAGCGAATCCGAAGGCTGAACCTGCAGGGTGGAAGAGGGGTGGAAGATGAGCTCCTGGGGGAGAAGAGGAAGGAGGCATGTTTGGGGTTTTTTCCTCTGTCCTGCCCAAGCAACAAAGAGCCACAGCAAGAAGAGGTGTTCACCGAAAAGAAGATGCCAGCAGGTTCTGGCAGTACGCCAACTGCTGGTACCCACAGGGAGCCCCTGGGGGCAAGGGGCCCACCTTCCTGCTCAGCTCCTCCTCCTGGATGGTCAGGATGTGCATGAGGCTCTGCACGCGCACCTGCAGCAGCTCCGCTGTGGTGTGCAGGCCATCCCGGTCCTCCTGCAAGTGCTGCGGACCAGACAGGAAGGGAGAGCAGTGACCTCTGTGGGACGTCCATGCAGGCCCACAAGCGGCATCCAGATGCTGCTCCTTGTCAGCACTGCCTTCTATCCTGGCCACCCCTCTCCCGGGATCTGGTCCCTGAGCACCACCCCCCAACCTCCAGCCCCTACCCAGATGCACCCTATACTCTCTGACTTGAACGGTTTCCAGAAGCTCCTGGCGCTCCGATTCCCAGGTCTGCCTGTGGACCTCCGGAGGGACTTGCTCCCCCACATATCTCCTTAAATTCTCAACCAAAGTCACCTGTGCCTCTAAGTCTTCTTGGGCCTTGCTAGGGTTGGGATGAGAACAGGGCAGCCATCAGTGAGGCAGCTGAGAGAGTCACCGTGTCCACCACGTGCCAGGTCTCCCCGGCTGCCCACCCCCACTTTACCTCAGCTGCTTCTGCAGCACCTCAGCCTCCCTCTGGGCCACAGCCAGCTCCTTGGCTTCCCCTGCCCTCCTGGTTTCCAGACTACTCAGAGATTTCTCCAAGCCCTCAGCTTTGTTGGTCAAACTGGAAAGAGCCTCCTGGTGAGCCTGTGTCAGGGAGGAGAGCTGTGGAGAGAAGAAGGGGCACAGCAGAGGCCAGCTCACTCCTACATCCAGACTGTCCAAATCTGCTTCCGCTCGGGCCCTGCCCCTGCACTCCCATCTTCTGTCACCTTAGACAACAACCCAGCAAATGGCCCAGCTGCACACACGGCAAAATGCAGACAGTGCTTGGTGCCTCACGGTCCTCCATTCCCCTGCCAGTTCATCAGCAGTTCCTGCCAGGTCCCTACTAAACAGATCATCTTCTGTCTCCACCACCACCAACCCTCATCTCGGGCCTGCACAAATGCAACAAACTCCTGACCAGTCTTTAATAGCCTTCAAGGTGGGGAGCATATGGGTGGCTCAGTCTGTTAAGCATCTGACTTTGGCTCAGGTCATGATCTTAGCCCCAAGGCCTAGCCAGGAGTCTGCTTGTCCCTCTCCCTCTGCCCCTCCTCCCTTTTCATGCTCTCTCTCTCAAATAAATAGATGAAAAAAGTTTAAATAAATAAATAAAGTCTTCAGTGGCTTATCACAGCACTGACAACAAAGCCCAGCTTCTTCCCTCCGCCTGCAAAGCCAGACATGCTTTTGCCTCTGCCACTTCTCTCAGTTCAGCTCCTATCACTTGGCTTCTCCCAATTCCTCAGACCTCAGGTGACGTCACCTCCTCAGAAGGCCTCACTGGGCCCCCCACCACCTGCTCCATCCTATCACCTGTTCCAAGTCATTTTCAGCTCCTATCATCATCTGGAATGATCCTCTCCACAGCTTAGTGTCTGCTACCCTCTATTCCAAAGGAAGCTCTAAGAAGGTAGGAATCCTATCCTTTTCTCACTCTACCTCCAACAGTGATGAGTATGTGGGAGACACTGCAGGAGTTGGGGGACAGGTGGTAGAGGAAGGAGAGGGGCTGCCCTCTAGCCCTATCTTCATACCACGAAGTCATCATTTTATTTTTTAATTATTTTTTTTTAAAGATTTTATTTATTTATTTGACAGAGAGATCACAAGTAGGCAGAGAGGCAGGCAGAGAGAGAGAGAGAGGAGGAAGCAGGCTCCCTGCTGAGCAGAGAGCCCGATGCGGGACTCGATCCCAGGACCCTGAGATCATGACCTGAGCCGAAGGCAGTGGCTTAACCCACTGAGCCACCCAGGCGCCCGAAGTCATCATTTTAAAAGGAAATCACAAAATTGGTTGGTCAATCGATCAATGGATCGATCGAACTATCTATCTATCTACCATCTATCATCTCTAAACTAAGCTCCACACCCAAACTGGGGCTTAAACTCACTGACTGAGCCAGCCAAGCACTCCACAAAACTGGCCTTTTTAGACATAAAATACAAATCTGATCATGTCATTTCCCTATAACATACTTTTCAACAGCTGCTCATTGCTCTCAAGGTAAAGTACAAAGATCTGAACAGACCCCGAGGCCTCCCCATGCGCACACCATCTAGGGCCCCTCTCATCTATACTCAAGCCCCTCTGGCCTCCTCACGACCCACCTGCTGCCAGGTGTTGCCAGCTCCCATCACCTCCCCATATGCTAGTTCACCAGCCAACTCCTATTCAGCTCAAATGACAACTTCTTATGAAGCATCTTTAATAAATCTAAAGGCCATTTATATTTTTCTTTGAACTATCTCCTGTGTCCATTACATGGCTAGATTACTATCCTTCCTTATCAACTTCTAGGCACACAGTATGTTAGGGACATCAAACTTTTCCCATGATATGAACTGCAAATGTTTTTTATGTTCTTTAATTTTACTTCTGTCATTTCTAAATTTAACATTATAAAGCCATGTATCAATCTTTCCTTTAATGCTGGATTTTGATTCATAGGGAGAAAAGCTTTCACCAATCAGAGGTTATAAAGGAATTCACCCAGGGGCACCTGGCTGATTTGGCTGGTAGAGTGTGCAACTTGATCTCAGTATCATGAGTTCAAGCCTCATGCTGAGTGTAGCGATTACTTTAAAAAATAAAATATTGGGGGACGCCTGGGTGGCTCAGTTGGTTAAGCAGCTGCCTTCGGCTCAGGTCATGATCCCAGCGTCCTGGGGTCGAGTCCCACATCGGGCTCCTTGCTCAGCAGGGAGCCTGCTTCTCCCTCTGCCTCTGCCTGCCATTCTGCCTGTGCTCGCTCCCTCTCTCTCTGATAAATAAAATCTTTAAAAAATAAAATATATTGGGGCACCTGGGTGGTTCAGTTGTTAAGCATCTGCCTTCGGCTCAGATCATGTGATCCCAGGGTCCTGGGATGGAACCCTGCACTGGGCTTCCTGCTCCACGGGAAGCCTGCTTTCCCCTCTCCCACTCCCCCTGCTTGAGTTCCCTTTCTGTGTCTCTGTCAAATAAATAAATAAAATCTTTAGGGGCACCTGGGTGGCTCAGCGGGTTAAGCATCTGCCTTCGGCTCAGGTCTCAGGGTCCTGGGATTGAGCCCCACATCGGGCTCTCTGCTCAGGAGGGAGGCTGCTTCCCCTATCTCTATGCCTGCCTCTCTGCCTACTTGTGATCTTTGTCTGTCAAACAAATGAATAAAATCTTTTTAAAAAATAAATAAATAAATAAATAAATAAAATATTTTAAAATAACAACAATAACAATAAATAAAATCTTAAAAAAAAAAAAAAGGAAAATTCACCAATGATTTCTTTTAGTATCTTTATAGTTTCATTTCCTAACATGTCAATTGACTAGGGTGGTGTTCCTACGCCGCACTGTGCGCATTAGAGCTCCCTGTCCTTCTGCTGCATGGCATTTCTCCCAATTGCAATTGATTAATTAGGATTAAATTAGGTGCTGAATGTGCATGTCCCCCACTAGGCTGTCAGCTCCACCCACCAGGACTCAGGCTGATTTGCCCACCTCAGGGTCCTGGTTCCTATCTCAAAGATGGCAAAGAGTAAACACGATAAATGCTTCCTGAATGAGTCAGCTCCCTTCCCAGTCCACCCTCTCCCACCTTCCTCACTACCCCTACAATGCTCTCACATGAAGTGAGTACCCAGAGTGAGGTAGGAAGACAAAATACTTCCTACTGGAAGTGGAAGGAGGGCTTCAAGTGAGTCCTGGGAGAAAAGTACAACCTGAATAAAGACCAAGTCACCCAAATTCATCTTTCCAGGTGCTCTGATCTCTCACCTTCACCAAACATCTCATCACTCCTCTGCTCATGGGACCTCTCCTGTGGAACCCACTCTTTGCTGGGAAGCTTCTGCCCAGTTCATTCACTGTGAAGCTAAACCCTTCTCCCCCACCACATTCACCTGTTCCTGGTGCAGCCTCTTAACCTCCTCCAGTTCCCGCTGGCTCCCTTCTTCCAGGTTCTTTCGGACAACCTCAGCCCCGGCCAAGGCAGCACGCAGGCCCTCAGCCTCAGCTCGGCCGGCCTTCTCCGCCCGTGCCAGAGCCTCCAGCTCCATGGCCTGGGCCTCCAGTCTCATCTTCTGCTGCAGTGAGGTCTCCCGTAGGACTCGGACCTCCTCCTCGAGCCGCCGCAACTCTTGCAGCTGCCGAGAGATCAGCTCAGCCTGCTGGCTCAGAGCATGTGACCCCGCTAGCTCCACAGACCTTCAAAGACAGGTTAGCACACGTGAGACCTATCGCTGGTGCTGGGAGGGTGGCAGAGGGCACAAAGGGACATGGGAAGAAGAAAAGGATCCCTCTGCTATTGTGTGTGGAAATGGTGGGGATGAAGTTGGTCTACGGGGATCTCCGCCTTTGCATCACTGTTGTTTTTTTATCATGGCCCTACTAAGCATATTAGGTTCACTGTCTGGGCTCAAAGGACTTAAAGGCTAGCTGAGATCATGGAACACGATCTCTGTTGAGCTATACACAGGGAGACGTGTTAAACACCAAATGTGCACATCATTAGGCCACACATTCTGAAATGGAGGGATTGGAAGACAGCCAGAGACTTTGAATTCTGATTTAAGGGCAAAGAAAAGTTGGAGGAAGTTTCAAGGAAGAGAGGTCATGGCTTCCAGTATCATTACAGTGAGACCAGGTGCTAGTTAAAAGTATTTATTGAGTGTTATGTATCCTGTATGAGGAGTCAACAGCACATCAATAAATTACATAGTCTACTGGTGTTTTGTGAAGTTTAAAGCAGCTTATGATAACATGGCTCTTGACATAACTCCCTCACTGAGGCCCAGAACCACAAGATTTTTCTTTTAAAATGGTGGAGATCTACAGCCTAGAGATATTAGTTGACTGGCCAAAGGACCCTAGTTGGTAGCATCAGTCTCTTGTCTCCTGACACCCACTCCAGGGCTCCCCTTTTTTTCATCATGCTCCTTCCTCTTGGACAGGGTCCCATGTGCAATCCCAATCTAGAGCGAAATGGCAGAATGACATTCTGGTACACTGGGGGAAGACATACAATGAAACATCAAGAGTAAGAATCAGAACTTTACAGACAAAACATCAACAAACAGCATGGCCAGCTCTAATGGCAAGCACTCCATTAGAATGAATCCAACCCTACCACAGTACAGACTGTACTCCTACTAGTTTGCACTTCTTTATCTTGCCTTATATTATGCTTATTACTGTCAACTGTTGGTCAATCTACCTCTTCCCTTAGGATTTCTAATTCATTGATATCAGAATCTCATTCATTTTTGTTACCCCCATTCCTAGCACCTAGCACACTGCCTTATTACTTGTACATTATAACTTTTATTAACTGCTTAGGTTACTGCACATATTAGGGAACTAAAGGCTGAAACAGGGTAAGGAATCTATTTCAGGGAAGAAAGGTCACTGGCAAGCAAGCCCATGAAAAGAGCAACAATGAATCCCTACCTGCCTCTCCGCCCTGGCTCCTTCCCATTGCCAGAAACATCCTGTTCCCACAACATCACTGGAGGTCTCTTGTTGTCTGGCCGCCTCTCTGAGATATCATGATGGGTTGGGGGTTGGACCAGGGGAATGTCTGAAACCCAGGTGGGAGCCATTCTTGGTACAGTTGGAAGGGGACGAGCTTGGAAATGGGAAGGGGGAATCAGCCCAGTGGAACCTGAAGAATCACAAGGACAAAGATGGTCAGTTTCCTAAGGAGAGACAATCACCAGTCCCCTTTCCTGGTTCCACTGACCTGGAGGTCGAAACATCTCCACATTATATGAAGTCTCTAGATTCTGTGTACAGCCATCTATGCTTCCCTGGACAGTAGGAGAAACAAGGACACCCCGGTTCAATTTTCAGGATACCTTAGAAAGCTCCTACAATAATAAAGTCATTAGTAACTTCCCAAGAGAAGCAGGAAATACCCGAAGTTCACTTGTTTACCCAACCCGGTTCCTGACAGAACTATGGCAATAACCGTGGGAGGGAATTAACTTGAGACAGGCTGAGAGGGAGCTCTTAGGTTTTACTCATACTTTCAGAATTCCAGGCAGAGCCTTTACCCTCCTCCTTAAGTTTCTATAGTCTCTGCTGTTCCTTGTTGTAGGTGAGAACGGAGGTGTGCAGTGCAGGGGCTGTGAGCCCAATCTCCAGAGTTCTCTCCATGGCTCAGCAAGGCCTTCCGGAAGCCCATCCAGACACCACCAAGCCATGACTCCTGGGTCCTTCCCTATTAAAGCACTGGCCCAAGGCCTGGCCCCAGATGAATATGGCCACATGAAGGGCAAGACATCTTCCCAGGTACCCGGGGAATCCAGGGAGCCTACACCTCTTGGCAGAAAAGCCAGCTTTCTGACATCTCATCCAAACCCTTCCAGCAACTTTCCTCAGTTTCTCTTTACTGTGCCCTCAGCTGACATTCCTGTCACCTCCCCTCCACTCTCCAGAGTCCCAGAGCACAAGAGAGATCTCTTCAAGGTCTCCCTATCCTCCCACCAGAATTCACGTGTTTCCTCCCCCTATCTGGGTACGGCCTCATCTGCTTTTTTCCTGAAGGAATTATTCTGGTCCCTCACTCCCCCCTCATCTCCCAATTGCCTGCTCGAGCTTCCCTGCACTCTAGCAGGCTCTCACTTCTTTCCACCCCACCACCTCTCCCCCAGAAACCCGAGTCTTCAACCTGTTGGACCGTGGGCTCTAAGGCTGTTAGGGCCACCTCATCTGTTCCTTTACCTGGTCCCTATAGCCCTCTCCCCTATGGACCCCTGAACCCACCCCCGTACCCCCTCTCAGCCCCTTCCCGCCCCCAACCGACTCTTCCCGAACGCCCCTTACCCAGCGCGAGAACGCCCTCGGCCCTTAAGCCACAACCCCTACACCTCGCTCCTTGGGCGCGGCCTCCGCCCTTGACCGCGCCTGCGCAAAGCGGGCGGCTTGGCGGGCCGCTCTAAAACGCCGTTCCATCCAGGGAGGAGGGAAAAAAGATGGACGCAGGCGCAGTCGTATCCAAAGCCCGGCCCAATTAAGGCGTTGGGGGACGTCTCCGCGCCCTGACGGCTCCTCCCAACTCCGGGAACCCGGGAAAACCTGTGAACTAATCAGAGAAAGCGGAAGGCGGGAAGTCCGGGCACTCCCCGAGCGTCGCCCAATGGAGCGGAGGGGGCATAAATGAGCTGGCCAATCAGGAATGATACGGGGCGGATTCGCTTTGCGCGCACCTCGGACCCGGGAATTCCGAAGGCGGGGCGGGAGCTGCCCGCGCGCGGAGACCGCGCCCCTCTGGACCCCGGCTTCCTCGCTGTCAAACAGCCACGGTAGCGCCAGCTCCGGCCAGAGCCGGAGGGGTCCCACGGCCACCGCACACGCTGGCACTGCCTGGAGAGACTACTTGGAGACCGCACCGCGGTAGATCGGAAACGGGACTGGGCAGGGGAGGAAAAGGCTGGGCTTGCTGTGCAGGATCTCGGGGCGCTCTTTCCCTGTTTATATCCCACCCGGAGAAGCTGGGAAATCAGGATTAGATCTGCTTTGTCGGAGAACGTAGGAACTATTTCCACTGCTTTTTCGGGGATGACAATGGATTCCCTTCCCACTGGGGTTAAAGATAGTTAGGAAAGATTGGCCCGAAGGGCGAGGCAGGAGCAAGCAGGAGGGGAACACTATTTGGGTAAGCGAGTCTGACAGGAAGTTTTTCTCCAAATTACACTGAGGTGACAAGTTAATATTGTACAGAAGCAGGAAACCCTATACACACATCTACAGTTTGCATTTCCCTGGAAGCTCCCTAATATACTGTTGCCCCGCACAGATCGAATCTCCCTGAATACTTCGCGGCCTGAGGATCTAGTTCAACTCACAGGCCATAGGACGTGTTTGTGCACTACGCTGGGACCTATCCTGAATTTTTCCTTTGTAAAGCTGCTTGACAGTTTTTTGGCATCGCATGCCTTAAGTTTCTTGCACTCTGAATTTGGACTACTCGGGCCTGGGTTCTCATGTGAAATTTGCCACTGACCTCTGGTGAAAACTCAGGCCTGTGCTCGAAGTTGAAATTGCACAAAGCACAGCTCAAAATCTGCATCAGAAGGAAAGTGAACTCAGGCGAGCGTGCATGGCTCAGGTGTCAGAAAGGTGTATGGACTCCTGAAGTGGAAGAGGTGGTGCAGAGGGGGCACCGCCCATGCTGCCCTGTTTCCAGCTGCTGCGCATAGGGGGAGGCAGGGGTGGTGATCTCTACACCTTCCACCCTAGTGGGGCTGGCTGCACCTACCGCTTGGGCCGTAGGGCGGACCTGTGTGATGTGCCGCTGCAGCCCCAGCAGGAACCCAGCCTCATCTCTGGAGTCCACGCAGAGCTGCACGCTGAGCGCAGGGGTGATGACTGGAGGGTCAGCCTGGAGGACCATAGCAGCCAAGGTGAGCAGTAAGCGGGACGCTCTTGTGCCTGGGCAGTTGCAGTTCTTAGGCTGGAATGAATTAAGGGGCTCCGCAGGGACCTTGCCTGCCTCCCAAACTCCCTATTGGGTTGGACCGTTTTTTAGTCCAGACCTGCATCTTCCCACTAAAGGTATGCCTGTCAGAAGCTCTCTGTGGGGCTGGTCCCTGATGATCCCTGCCTAGTCGGAACCATCTGAACAGGAGTTGGTAGATCCGGGGACTGGGTCATTAGGGAAGCATCACAGTGGGGATGTTCTGGAGCCACTGGGGGCCAAGCTCAGATGACTCAGTTTCCAAATTTGCTGAGGCACCTTGTTCTTATCTGAAGGCAGTTATGTGTTGGATTATGGTTTTTTTAAAAAGATTTTTGAGTAAGAGCGAGATAAAGAAAGAGGAGCAGGGGAGGGGCAAAGGGAGTGGGAGCAGCAGACTTCCCTGCTGAGCAGGAAGCCTGGATACAGGACAGATCCTGGAATTCTTGAGATCCTGATCTAAACCCAATGGAGACACTTAACTGACTTGAGGTGCACCTTGGATTGTATCTTAATGATCTGGGCAGGTCTTACTCCCTGACTTGCAGGCATTTGCAGCCAGCCTGAGAAAGGCCTGGTCCCTTCACCTTTCTGGGTCTCAGTTTCCTCATAGGTAAAATATAAGGCTTTGTAAAGACTGTCTGGGGAGAGTTGTGGAGATTAGATAACTATAGTAGCCAACATTCGTTCAGTGCTTACTCTATGAGCCAGGCCCTGTTTTTAAGTGCATCGAATGGAGGAGAGCACTATTATCACTCCCATTTTACAGACTAGGAAAATGAGGCACAGGGAGGTTAACTTGCCCAGGTAACAGAACTGGTAAGGGTGGAGCCAAGATCTCAACCCAGTCAGTCTAGGGTACTCACTAACTTTTTGCATTGGGTGTCGGAGAAAGGGACCTCAGCAGTGAGGGAAGGAGTCCATTCTTTCCATGTGCCCTGTTGGGATGGCATAAAAAAGAAACTTGTTCCCAATTCACGAAGAGCTTAATATTTGGTATCACCTGCTGAGGGATTTCAAATGTGAGAATTTGATGACAGGTGTCCTGTTCTCATGTTCCCTAGAAAATCAGAGGTAGCCAGATTTCTCCACTCCTAACTCTTGTCGTTTGTTTTTGTCATTCTCTTTATCTGTCTGGTGCCCTGCCACCAACAGGGACTCTGGTCAATAATGTCCGACTCCCAAGGGGTCACAGGCTGGAGTTGAGTGATGGGGACCTTGTGACTTTTGGTCCTGAAGGGCCCCCAGGAACCAGCCCTTCGGAGTTCTACTTCATGTTTCAGCAAGTCCGAGTCAAACCTCAAGACTTCGCAGCCATTACCATCCCGCGGTCTAGTGAAGAGGGAACCAAGGCTGGCTTCTGGCCTATGCTGCCCCCCCAGGGGGCCCCACAGCGCCCCCTCAGCACCCTTTCCCCTGCCCCTAAAGCCACACTGATCCTCAATTCCATCGGTAGTCTCAGCAAGCTCAGACCTCTGCCCCTGACCTTCTCCCGGAGTGGGGGTGAGCCACAGAGCCTGCCTATTCCCACTCCTCCTGCCCCACCCCCAAGAAATCGGAGAAAATCCGCTCACCGAGTGTTGGCAGAGCTGGATGATGAGGGAGAGACTCCTGAGGGGCCCCCACCAGTCTTTATGGAGCCCAGGAAGAAACTCCGTGTAGAGACAACCCCACAGACACCTGGTGGGTAAGTGGAGAGAGCTTTCTCAATTTTTAACTCCTTTTTGATCCCTTTGTAGAGCCCCAGGCTGGGAGGTGACCATCTGCTCTGGGGATAGGAACAGGGATGGAAACAGGGATGGGAATGGGAAGTGGACGGAGCTGGAACAGACACTGGACTGGCAAGACCTGGGTCAGCTCTACTATTCTGGTCCCTAATCTATCTAGGCTCACTCTAGGATTATCTAGGTAAAGTTCTAGGCTGCTTCTGCAGGTTTCCAGTGACTTGGTTTTTGTGTCACTTTCTTCAGAAATAGGCGTGGACGACCTCGGAAGCACCCAGTGCGCTCTCCCAGGGCTCCCCCAGCAGATGGGAGTGGGGAGCCCTGTGCAGCCCCTTGTTGCTACCTACCGGAAGAACAAACAGTTGCCTGGGTTCAGTGTGATGGTTGTGACCTCTGGTTCCATGTGGCCTGTGTTGGCTACAGCATCCAGGCTGCCAGGGAGGCTGACTTCCGGTGCCCAGGGTGTCGTATAGGCATCCAGACCTAAGGCCCACCACCAAGGCACCAGAGGACAGAAAGCTGCCACCTCCACGCCATAGGTGGACAGGGTGGGGCACCGATGGATCCTAAGAAATGCCCCCTTCTTCCTTTGCCTCTCCAGTGGGGATGACTACAGTGTCCATTGCTATGGATATTGACTCAAGGCATGAAGCAGGCCCTGACGGCCAAGGTGATAGAAGAGATGGTTTCCTGCCAAAGAAATTGCTGCCTCCAGGAAGCTGCCAGCAACCTGAAAATTCCGTTACAAGCTACAGGTCCATGTCATGGGTACTAGAATGTCTGTGGTCAGAGCACCCGTTAATTATAGAATCCCTGGGCAGATACAAGCTTCAGGTCTTGGAGCAAACATGTTCTTGGATGGCATCACTAAGGCCTTCTGGGAAAACCTAAGGCACAGCCTCGAAACTTTTACATTTTGAGTCAACCACTGGCACTGACCACGATCATGACTTGGCTTTTCAGAGCTTTGCTTCTATTTCCAAATAAAGAATAAGCAGCTTCATTCACTCCTAGATATTTATTCTTTTTCCAGGTCTGAAACTCCTTGAGTTCTGAAGGGTATGGTCTGGAAAACTTGACTCTTTAGGGGAAGAGATGAGCACAGCACAGGGAAGTTTAGACCTGCTTACTTGGTTTAGAATGGGCTGGAGATGGGAGACTGGAGAAAAGGTAATTAAGGTTCCTAGTTTAAAGGAAAAACAAATCCACTGCCATTAAAATAAGGTAGATGGCATTTGGTCAAGTTCAGGAGGATGGCAGAACCTTTGAAAAGAGAAAACCTCATACACCAGCTAGAGGAGATGCTCACCTGGTCTAGTTGTGGAGCAGTGGAACCCAAGTACAGCTCACAGGTTCTCTTCTGTGAGCCTACACCAAGCCATACCAAACCAACATAGGGTCCAAACAGGTTTTATAGCTCTCACTAGGAAAGCCTCATCTTAACCTATTACAATCTTTAAGTCCATGGTCTTCTATTCCTACTTAGACTTACCAACCCAAGTCCCCCTACCACAACATCAAGGACACAGCTCTAAGCAAGGGCCCAAGTAACAGCAGAACCAGGACAAAAACTTGGGGGTCTGGTGCATCACTCACGGACAGGGTAGGCCAAATCCCTTAGGTTGAAACCAAATGGACTTTGGTATCAACAAAGCACAACTGTTTCTAGTTGGGACAATATGCAGAAGAAACGGATCTCAAGTTGATTCCTTAGTATAAAGCTACTAAAGGACACTTCCAGACTCAAGTAAGGAAAGCAAAGTCGGCTCCTAACAGTGAGTGGGCTACAAAAATAAGACAATCCAGGAGTGCCTGGGTGGCTCACTCAACTGAGTGACACTTGATTTCAGCTCAGGCTGTGATCTTAAGGTCTTGGGCTGGAGCTCACCTTGGAGTCTGCTTCTCTTTCTCTGCCCCTCCTCCTGCTCATATTCTCCCTTAAATAACATCTTTAAAAAGGAAGGGGCGTCTGGGTGGCTCAGGTCATGATTTCAGGGTCCTGGGATCAAGCCCCGCATCAGGCTTTCTGCTCAGCCGGGAGCTTGCTTCCCCACCTCCTCTGCCTTCCTCTCTACTTATGCTGTCAAATAATTAAATAAAATCTTTTTGGGCGCCTGGGTGGCTCAGTGGGTTAAGCCGCTGCCTTCGGCTCAGGTCATGATCTCAGGGTCCTGGGATCGAGTCCCACATCGGGCTCTCTGCTCAGCAGGGAGCCTGCTTCCTCCTCTCTCTCTCTGCCTGTCTCTCTGCCTGCTTGTGATCTCTGTCAAATAAACAAATAAAATCTTTTTAAAAAAAAATCTTTTTAAATAAATGAATAAAACAAGGCTTCCACTTAAATTTCCCCAGAACTGTTAAGTCACAGGCTCTGAGGAACTAGCTCACACCTATAGGGGCCCTCTACACATCAGTGGGTTCCAATACCGGTTCTCCCTCTGACATCGTATGATTTAGCAGTTTAAATGGCACCTCGGTGTCAGGGTCACTGGGGTCTAAGCTATTAACTATTGGGTATCCCCATCCCTTCTTCAGTAACCAGAGGAGGACAAACCGAAGACAAGAGTATCTACCTACTGTGTCCCAGGCTTCTTTATTTAGGAAAGTGATGTGGGGATTAAAAACAAGAGCATCCTTGAACTTCATCTTCCCTCCAACCAGTCCCCCCAAACTCCCTGCCCCCACACCCTTTTGTGTTCCCAAATCCTTTCTTAGTGAATGAAGAACTTAATCCCAAAGCCCTGGTACAAACCCCAGGTTCTCTTTCCCCGCACTCTCCCCCTTCCTCGGGCCCCCACTCCTGGGAAGGTCCAGCACCTCAGTTTGAATGCATGGGAGAGCCCAGAGTGGTGACAGACACAGAGGGAAAGCCTTCACCCTCAGGGAAAGGGACTGAGGAGTACAGCGTAGTGAAGTGAGGGCCCCCATAGCCTGGGGTACCAAAATGGGGCCCTGGTGCCAGAGGAAAGGATACTGGTGCCCCTGAGAAAGGGGACCCAGCAGCCTCAAAATCCTCTCGTTGCGAATAGTCACTGCTTGACCGTTTGCCCTTCTGCCGACGATTGCAGAACCACACTCGGACCACCTGGGATGGAAGACAAGGTAGAGTGACACCGGATCCTAAGCTCTGGAAAGTGGGGCTGGTTCTGCTTAGTCATCTGGCCCAAAGCCAGATCTAGAGCAGTGGCTGGGGGGCAAGAGGCAGAGCCAGGGAAATGGAGGTGATAACCGGGAAGGAGGGGGACACCCAGGGACCAGGCACTCACGTCCTTCTCAAGGCCGAGCTGCTGGGCAATGTGGCTGATCTGCTGCAGGGTGGGCTTCGGGCACTGCAGGAACATGTTCTCCAGGTTGCCTCTCACGCGGTTCTCGATACTTGTTCGCTTTCTCTTTCGGGCCTGCACGAGGGTCTCTGCTTTGCATATCTGGTGAGGGAGGAAGGGGAAGAAGTGGCCAAGGGAGGACATGGATTGGCAGGCTTGGAGCGTGCTGAGCACCATGAGGGTAGTGACTCAGAGCTGACTGCTGGAGCGGCTGAGTGGCTCAGCGGGTTAAGCCTCTGCCTTCGGCTCGGGTCATGATCTCAGGGTCCTGGGATCGAGCCACACGTCGGGCTCTCTGCTCAGCAGGGAGCCTGTTTCCACTCCCCCTTCGCCTGCCTCTCTGCCTACTTGTGATCTTGTGATCTCTTTCTCTGTTAAATAAATACAAATCTTTAAGAAAAAAAAAAAAGGCGCAGACTGCTATGGGCCACTGCCTGGATGGGTCGCCAGCACCAGATGGTGTGAAGAATCCTGAGGGGGTATCTAGACAGGCGGTTCTGGAGAATTTGGAGGAATTCTACTCCACCCCACTGAGGATCACGCGCCCCATGAAGGAGAGCGGCAAACCAGGAAAGGAAGCATGGACAACCGGCCCAAGACTTGGCGGATCCCTGAGCCTCCCTCCCCACCCTCACCTCCTGTAGGTTTTCGTTGTTGTCAGCTTCCTCCACCCACTTCTGCAGCAGGGGCCGCAGCTTACACATGTTCTTGAAACTGAGCTGCAGAGCCTCAAAGCGGCAAATGGTGGTCTGGCTGAACACCTTCCCTGGGGAGGCCAGGTGAGAGAGAAGCAAGCAAGGTGAGGCAGAAGGCAGTACCTTCGTGACCCCAAGACCCCAAACAGGGTCCCACTTCTTCCCAGAGGGAACTCAAGGTCCAAGTACGTTTTCTTCCTCCCCCACTCTCTACCCCCTTTCATGAGGCGGAAGGTGTAAAGCCTGCCCCAGAAACACCCTTCCCCTTGCCCCACTGGTGGGGAGAATACTCCAAGTTCAGGCATGTTCTTCCAGGGAAGATGTGGTCCCTGTGTTCGGGGGGTGGGGGGGAAGGACACACTGAGGGAGACCCACCAAAGAGAACCCCCAGGGTGAGCCCCACATCGGCCTGAGTATATCCCAGGGTGATCCTCTTCTGCTTCAGGAGCTTGGCAAACTGTTCCAGGTCTTTCTGCAGAGCTTTGATGTCTTGCGACTGCAGTCAAAAAGGCAGAGGACATGTAAAAACACAAACACATCAGTGGTCAACCCCCCTTCCCATCTGGGCCTCAAGGAATGGTCCATGGGAGTATCTGCACCAGAATGCCTACTAAGTATCTAGCAATAACCTCTCTACAAGTGTCATTCACCCCAGAAAGCAACACATCCCACAGACACAGCACCACGTGTGCACAGACAGAAAGGCATGCCTTCCTCCAGGAGAACACCTGTCAGCTTATGTAGGGAGCTGCTGCCTATTAGCTCACTTAATACAATAGATTTCTGACTCAAGCATTACCCCAAACTGAGGCAGTTTCCAAACTAGGAAAGTAAAAGGGCACCATGTCTCTAATTCTCATTTCCCTATACTCTCCCCCAGTTTGCTTCCAGGGTACGACATGGCATGCATACACACGAACACACTACAAAGCAGATACCCAAAAAGGTATGAATTAAGTGAAGGGTATATAGTTAGTGCTCATTTTTCAAATTGGATTATTCTGTATTTTCACTCTATCTTTTTGCAACACATAGGCATGCTCCTTGATTAATTCAACAGATGTATTGCCCTTTCTATAAACCAGCAGCTCCGAAAACTGGACAGAAAGCCGGGCCTCAGGGGGCTTCCATTCTCACGTGGAGAGACAAGTAATTATCCAGTTCATTACTATGTTATAAGCACTGTGGAAAAAAGTGAAGCAGGGTAGAGGATTACAGAGAACAGCAGCGTAGGAGATGATGGGGATGCAGACAATTTTAAGGAGGATCAAGAAAACTGAAGCTTGGGGTGCCTGGGTGGCTCAGTGGGTTAAAGCCTCTGCCTTCGGCTCAGGTCATGATCCCAGGGTCCTGGAATCGAGGCCTGCATCGGGCTCTCTGCTAAGCCTGCTTCTTCCTCTCTACCTACCTACTTGTGATTTCTTTCTGTCAAATAAATATATAAAATCTTTAAAAAAAAAAGAAAGAGTAAGAAAAGAAAACTGAAGCTTGAGCAAAGAGAAAGAGCCAAGTGGAAAGGCCTGCAGTGGGTGGAGAAGGATGAAGACCGAGGGTGGGAAGGGCGGAGGGTGAGGAACTCACAAAATCAAAGGGGGCGCAGGGCAAGTCTTGTGGATCCTGCTGTCCATGAAATGGGGAGCCACTGGATGGAGGTGTGGAGTAAAATGACCTGATTTTAAAATGACGTGTTGACAACAGACTAAGGAGGCAACTACCGTCCGCCCACCCCACCCCATCCCCCATTCACTGGGCAGCTGGGACCAGGCCGGTAGGAATTGCTTTATGGTATTTTTCCAAGGGAAAGGTAGCTGGGTTTCCAAAAGATGGGATGTAAAACGTGAAAGCACTGACGACTAACGGTTGGGGCCTTGAGCGACGGGTGATGGTCAGGTTCAGGTGGAGCAGTTCATGGAGCCATCCCGACAAGAGACAGAAAATGTGGTAGTCCCGTGTACAGTGGCAGTCTCGTGTACAAGGCATTTGAGCTCGAGGGTAGGTAAGAGGAAGGAAAGGTACTGATAGAGCAGAGGGTGATGGACTGAGCCCTGGGGCACTCCCTGGTGGGTGGCCAAAGGGACCAGAAGAGCAGCTAAACCTATGTGCAGTCCTGGAAGCTTTGAGGGAAGGGTTCCAAGGGTGGTTGATCACATCAAATTCAAATAGGCCAACGCTCAGTACATGCTTCAGAGCTCTAAATGTCCTCTGCTCCCTGTCCTGGCTTGTGTAAATCCTACTTATGGGATCTGAAATAAGCAACCTCAGCGCAGATCCTAACTCCATCATTTGGTAGGTAGGACCCGTGAAATAGGCTAATAATACCTCCCTGGGAGATTTTGTGCCGGTTAATGAGATAATGATGTAGGCACTGAGCACACAGCCAGGCACTTAGGAAATGGACTACAATTGGCAGCCATTATCATTCAAGGCTCAGTCGCCTCCTACAAAGTCTAGGGCCACTGGGTCGGCTGAAGCGCTCGCACCTCCTTCTGTGAGGTCTAAGGGCTTAGTACTTGATCTCTAATTGCTTACACTTGTCTTTGGAGGACTGGAAGTCACAGCCTTAGTCGTCTTTCAGGAGTGCTGGACACATAAGTCTTTTCAGTGCCTCGGCAGACCCTACGTTTGGGGAATGGCCTGGGGAGGACTTCTTCCACTTAGCTTTTTGGCTTGCCCACAACTAACAGAATTAAGGCTGAAATTGGTGCCAGGGTGTGCACTTTGCATAATGGTGACTCACTAGCCCCAAGGCAGAGGTCAAGGAAGACAAGCCCTAAACTTGACGGGAGGTAAACCCAACCCCACACGTCCACACACACAGCCCAAACAGGAGCTTCTATCAGAAATCAGTCCCACCCTAGACTTTCAGTAACAATAACCCTGGGATAAGCACTGTTTTTACCCTCAGGCCACACTTAACCCTAAGGCCCAGATCCTGAATCGGTAAGATCAAATTTTCAAGAAGGGTTAAGGGTGGGAGAAGGGGCTCAAACCCCAAGCTGGGTATGGCGCTGGGCTGGTTATTAAGTGAGCGACCCTGGTCAGGACAGGCCTAAACGGGGCTACTTGACAAGGGCCAGGCAGGAAGCAAGGCCAGCCTGGGGCAGCTTCCGATTCCTCCCTGGTCTGCCCCAGCCCTCACCTACCTTCACTCTGAATTCCAGCTTTGGTTCCCACCTTGCCCTTGCTCTCAGGCCACACACCCATCTCTGACTTGAGCACGGGCCCCTGCCTGCTCCCCTCTTGGGTTCCAGGCCTAGGCAGCTGTAGGCTACCACCTCACCTCCCCCTCCCGCCAGCCCGGCCACCTCCTCCCATCCCCGTTTTAGCTCACTCGCCTCCTCGGGGTTTTGCTCCTGCTTCTCCTTGTCCGGCTTCACAGCCCCAGGGGGTGCAGCGCAGGGCTCCGGGGAGGCTCCCTCGGAGTTGCTCTCCACCCCGGCTCCCCGCTCGCCCTCCGGCTGGGAGGTCTCCAGGCCGCCTTGGGGCACCAGCCCCACTCCAACCTGAGGTCCACAGTACGCCATCCCTCCGCAGAACTCATAGGGCGGGGGGCACGAGGGAATCCCCCACACCTCAGCGCCCGGCCCGACTCCCGGCCCGATTCCCGACCCGCCGGGAGGGCCTGGGAAGCTCAGCCAGGTCCGAGGGTCAACCCAACCGGGCTCCGGCCCTCCCGGCCCATCGCCTCCACCGCCCGGCGGGGGCGAGAAGGCCAAGTCGGAAGCCAGGTGTCCCGCCATGGGGAACGGAGGCGCCCCAAGCCGGGGGCCTGGAAAAATAAGGGCTTTCCAAGAAACTGCTCAACACCTTTCTCCCTCCCCAATCCCACCCACTAGCCTTGACCTCTGGCCCCGCCCCCTGGATGGGTGGAGGAGAGGGAGGTGGGGGTGGGAGAAACTGAGGCGGAGGGTGTTTGCTTCATGGTGGCTGTGGTCCGTCGCGGGAGCGGGAAGCCAGGGAGCTCCAGCTAAGTGACTCTCCAGGCTTTGGACTCTTGACGCAGGCCCCCATTCGGACCTTCACTTCCAACTCGCGAGGGGCTGCCCGTCTTCTCTAGGACTCTGCACACCTTAGAACTGTCTGGGCTCGCTGGGACACTTCCTCCCCGATATTCAGGAGACCCGGTGCTTGACCCCTCTCCAAAGACCGGGGCCCCATCTCCTGACTGGGGCCTAGGCATTTTCTCAGCCCCTCAAACATTTCTGAGTGTGCATGTGGAGAGGACTGTTGGAGCTACCCCTCATTGCTTAACAGCCACCCGCTGCTGTCCTCCCTCATTCCCAATCCCCACCGCCCCCACCGCGGCTTTGGCATTCCCATCCCAATTACTGGCCATGTTTAAGTCACCCCAAAGCCACAGATGCCCTGTACTCCTCAGCCAAGTGGGCTGACTACCCCAACTCCAAGGGCTCTCTTCCACGCCTGGAGTCTTCTGCTCCAGAGCCCCTTCTAACCTACCAGACCCAGGAATTGACCGCCACTTCCCCTTCTAAGGGCCAGACTCTGGACTGACTGGGCCCACGTTCTCTAACTTTGTCCAGACGGAGGGATCAGACACATCTACCCCACAGGCCCCCCACTGGGAGACCCCCCACCTCAGGCTCCTTGTCCCCCATCAGGGACCCGAGCCTGTAGCCCCGTCGTTGGCCATTCCTCCTCCACCTCCCCAGCCCAGGCCTCTCCAGCCCTCCTAGGCCCTGGGTGGGGAAAGCCAAAGGAGAGAGCTGGGCAGGAAAAAATATCTGACTTCAGGTTCAAAGAAGCTTGGAAGGGACTGGGGGAAGGGGGCAGGACAATGGCCTTGGCTGGACAATCCCAGTCCCCAGAGGGGGCAGCTCTAACCCTAAACAAGTGCTCAACCCTTGAATGGGCCTGGATGGCTCCCCTGGGGACAGCTTCCTGCCCCCCAACCCCCAGCCCCAATCCCCCCCCCCCACAGAATCCCTCTCTGAGCAGGGAAAAGAACTCCAGCAACACCATCCCCCCCAATCCCCTCAAAGCCTGAGCCTCAGACAGGGCCCCCCACTGGGACCTAGGTAGCCTGCTCCCCTTCCTCTGGAAGACTCAGGCGTCCAGCCTCATCAGCCACCCCTCCCCCAGACCCCTAGGCCAAGGGATGCACTTTGTTTAGTGGAGCGGCTAGAAAGATGCAGAAGAGGTGGAGAACCATTTGGAGAGGGGGTGCAGGAGGCCTTTCCTAAGCTCTCCCCCACCAGGGTCTATTTTACTGGGCCTCCCTGACTGTCCTGAGGGCCCACACTGTTGGCCTAGGGCTTGATTCTGTTTGCAAGAGAATAGCCCTCAGAGTTTCCGTCTATGGAGAATGATGTTTGCTCCAAAAACTTGTCTTGGGGTGCCTGAGTGCCTCAGTCCTTAAGCATCTGCCTTAGGCTAAGGTCATGGTCCCAGGGTCCTGGGATTGGGCCCACATCGGGCTCCCTGCCAGCGGGAAACCTGCCTCTCCCTCTCCTGCTTCCCCTGCTTGTGTTCCCTCTCTCTCTGTGTCTCTGTCAAATAAATAAATAAAAATAAAAATCTAAAAAAAAAAAAAAATTGTCCTAGATGGAGGCCCTAGGGCAAACTGAGGGGCTAGATCAGAGTTCTCCACAGCTTGGAAGGTCAGAATCCTGAGCCTAGGGACACTGACCTCCGCCAACCTTAAGGCAGCTCTTCAGCTCAGCCCTTTCTGCAGTTGTTTGCTGGTGTCAGTGGCTCAGTGTCTGTATTCTGAGAGCCTGGATATCCTGCGGGGGCCCTCCTGACTGTGGCCTGCTGTCTTTACCTTGCTATCATTGAGTTTTTTGAGCCTGTTTTTTTTTTCTCCTGTGCCTATACAACACAGTACTGCTCAAGCACCCATCTGTATGAACTTTATGGACAACTAAGTGTACGCATGCATTTCAATACTTGACATATGTCCGTTGAAAAATCTACAGGGCAGTGAATCTGAAACTGTACTCACCCTCTAAGCCACTAACTGCCCAAAAGGCAGATAGATTAAGAGGCCTGGTGGGGGTGGAGAGACATGCTTTAGAACAGGAGGGGGCCCCTCCCCAGTCATCTCCTCCACCCCCAGGACAGAGCCATCACGGCACCTTTGTCATGCATCTATCTGCTGTCTGCCAAGAAGACAGCCTCCTGGAGGAGGGGGGGAGGGGCAGTCCTAGGACTTGGCTGAAATCCCCCACACCAGTGCTTCCCAGCTCACCACACTCTCCGTTCCCAGAAACCTCTCCTCCCATGCCAGTCCCCAGGGCCCCTGTTGCCCATCTTCCCAGCTAGTGACTCCTCACATACCCTCCGTTTTCCCTGCCAACACCGCCCTCTTATTTTTTAGATTACAATTTGCAGTTGCTCTATGTGCTGTTTCTGGTCTGGGGAAGAGGCCCATTCCAGAGGGAGAACCAGAAGAAGGCGGGTGGTAGGATCCCTGGTTGGCTTGCAGTGGGACCCCTGAGCCAGGCCAGCCTGCTTACATGGAGTCTGACCCAGAAGCTTCACAACAAGTGAAGTTTGTCTGGAGCCCCAGCCAGTCCCTCCTGGGATTCTCAGGGCTGACCCAGGCTGAGATTTGCTCCCCTCCCCAACCCCACCCTACTGTTGAGCCCGAAGGGTAGGGGGCTGTCTGCAGGGTGGCAGCCCAAGGTTGTTGGCCTCCAGGAGACTGGAAGTGAGGTTGAGTCACCAGACCTGGCTTGACTTCCCTGCGTCATATAGAATCACCAAAAAACTTCAAGTCCCAAAGACAATTTAGAACTGGGCGCAGAAACTCTCTGCATACACCTTTAACTGTAGTGCAATGTCAAGGCCCTTCACAGAGACAAATGGGAGGTTCTGGTTGCAGGGCCTTACAGGGAGACCGTGGGAGGGCAGTAAGGGCCGGCACTCCCCAGGTATGGCTGGCCAGCATGGCTGCAGAAAGAGGTGTCAGACCCCCATCCCCTTGCGAGGGCATCGGGGTGCGGTTTGGTCAGGAAAACCAGCAGGAAGGGCTCAGATGGAGACCAGTGGAGATGCTCCACACAAGCATAACAAACCACTTATTTTGATCTCTGGGTTCTATCGCTCTGGAGGCAGAAGAAAGTGAGGAGGGCTGAGGAGGGAAGGGTTCAGGCTTTGCCTCCTCTGGAAGATGATCTCAATCTCAATGTACACACGTTCCTCTGCTCCCTGTAAACCAACTCTCCTTCTCACAGTCTTCCCATCTCTCCCCGACCAAGGTCCACAAACTGAAGTTTCTTTGGCCCAGTCCAGACACTCTAACCTTGAATAGAAGAGCCCGGTCTCGGGCTGCATTCTGCGGGGAAAGCGGGAGGGGTGGGAGGCCCGGGAGCAGTAGCCAGGAGTAACCGGAATGTCTGTAGAGCAGGATGCTCAGCCCTTCTCTTACTCCCCAACCAGTGGCCTCTCCCCCATCTGAGCCTCATTTTCCTCACTTAATATGGAGGAATTGGACTAAAAGAACTCTACATTTCCTTCCAGCACCAACATAAAATTGCTGTTCCAACCCCATACACCCTCCAATCTACCTGTGTCACGTCTTCGCCGTGGGAATATAGATTTCGGTTTGCACACTTGTGAAGAGAAACTGGGGTTGGAGGGCTGGGGGAGAAGAAACCCAGTGAGATGCTGGCACAGGCCTTTCTGCACCCCACCTCCCTCCTCTAAGCAGCCTTCCTGAGAGACCTGTCAGGTGTTCCCACCCAGTCTGATCAAGTTATGTTCAAGGATTTTGGGATGCCAGTTTGGACTTGGTTTTGAGGGCTTGGGAGGTTACAAGAAACACACTTCATGAGGTAAAACTTTTCATGGAAAACAGAGCTGGTAGGGGGCAGTACGTGTGTACGTGGATGCGTGTATACAGGGAGGGAGACACCCAGGCCAAAAGCTAGACAGAAAACAGACATCCTAAGCTCCTCCCTCCTCTTTTCATATTCTTTCAGTTGCTCTCTTTGAATCCTTGCTCAGCACCCTAGAGAGAGGGATGCTAGGAGACTTAGGGTCACACCCAGCTCTCAAATTCTGAGCATTCCTGCTCTCCTGCCCTTCGTCCAGAGAAAGGTACACTGCAGCGCCCACAGTGATCACCGCGGAAGGCAGGAGCCCACAGAAGATCCAGAATGTGCGTGTGCTGGAGGGGTGCTCAGGACAAGCAGGCTCTGAAAGTGAGGGCATGTGGGCCCCTGACAGACCAGTTGGACTCCCCTGTCTTCCACCTTTCCCTGGGCCACCCTGACTGCACATCTGAGGTCCTGCAGAGACCCCCGGCATTGGCCTGGTGCTCCCCAAGACAGGCGGGCCTCTACTCTTGTCAAAGGGCATCTCAGTGGCCTACTGGCTGCAAGCAGTCCCATCCCCTGGGGATCAGGTGGCTTAAGGTCCCCAGGATTCAGAGTTCAGAGGTGGCCTGTCCCTCTGCTAGGTTAGCTTGGAGTCCTGGAGGACGGAAGCCAAGGGCCCCACGTGTTGGGATGGGCTCCTTTCCCTGGGCTTTATGGAGAGTCACAAACACTAGTGGCACGGGAGTCACAGTCACACACACTGTGGCAAAGGAGACCGGTTTGGGACCAGGGAACTTGCTGCCCCTGGTTTTGCCCAACTGTCATGCATCCACACCAGGTCATGCCCTACCCTGAGTGCTCGTGGGTGCTAAGCACTGCGTCAGAACAAGTGGAGAGAGGGTTCACCAAATACAGATGAGAGAAGACAAGCAGAATGGTCAGGCAGCTCAGCAACGGAACTATACTCACAAAGGGCACTGGTAATGCTATGGAAGTAATGGAGTCATGGTTGGCTGGGAGGCCGGCTTGCCCCCTCTCCCCCGCCCCCTCCCCCCACACAGATTGGTCCACACCTATCACTCCCATCCAGGCCAGGGCCCCGCCCCAGCTTCCAGGCATTTCTGGAGAGAGTGGACGCAAGCTCTGGGTCAGGAAGGGCTGGTTGCTCTTTTCTCTTCTCCTCACTTGGCAGTTCTGCTTTTTCCTGGACTTGCTTTTGCCGAAGTGCAAAGACTCCAACATGCTGAGAAGGAAGTCCTGGCCAGTGTTCTCGGCTGCCCTGGTTCCCTAGCACCTCACAAATGACCACTGTCTGGAGGATGGGTGACTCTGAAATGCCAAAGCTCCTAAACTCCAAAGTTAAAGGAGAGCAAAACGGTGGCTTTCTCTGCCTCCACTCCCACCACTTCCCAGAATGCCTGGAATTCCCTTCTCCAACTAATTAACCTTCACTCATTCTGGAAGACAGGGTTTCTCCCTCTTGCATTACACCCCCACAACCCACCACCCCCCACCCCCACCTCTGTCTGTCTCCTGCAGCCGGTGGCTTCCTCCAGTGCTGGTGTTCCCTGAAGGCACTGCTCATGCCACAGTGACGTCACTGACAACATTGACTACACTGATGGCACTGAGTCTCGTCAGCTCTGCACTGCACCACAATGAGACCTGCTGAAGGCAGAAACCCATGCCTGGGGCCCAGCACGGCATCCTGCTGACATCCCAGATCTAAATGCTACCTCTGGCTCTGCAGCCCTCACGGCCCATGTAAATGAGCCTCTCGAAGCCCTACTTTCCTCAACTGGGAATTGGAGATAATAACAGTCCTTACCTTACAAGTAAAGATCCAACGAGAGAATGCATGCTGGTTTTCATGTAAAACCCACCAAGAAGAATTCAAGAACTAGCAGCTGCTACTGTAGTGTTTTTTATTGGTGATGTACAATGAACAGCACTTAGTAGACCCTCAGATGTTCGCTAGATTAAAAAAGGAAGAAAAGAGGGGCACCTGGGTGGCTCAGTGGGTTAAGCCGCTGCCTTCGGCTCAGGTCATGATCTCAGGGTCCTGGGATCGAGCCCCGCATCAGGCTCTCTGCTCAGCGGGGAGCCTGCTTCTCTCTCTCTCTCTCTCTGCCTGCCTCTCTGCCTACTTGTGATCTCTGTCTGTCAAATAAATAAATAAAATCTTTAAAAAAAAAAAAAAAAAAAGGAAGAAAAGATGTAAGTCAGAAGTATACTACCAGGGATGCCTGGGTGGCTCAGTGGGTTAAGCGTCTGCCTTCAGCTCAGGTCACGATCTCAGGGTCCTGGGATCAAATCCCACATCAGGCTCTCTGCTCTGCAAGGAGGCTGCTTTGCCCTCCCTCTTTGCCTGCTTTTCTGCCTACTTGTGATCTCTCTCTCTCTCTCTCTCTCTGTCAAATAAATAAATAAATAAATAGAAAGAAGTATACTTCCCTTCAGACCCTGACCGGTCTCCACGGTTCCTGTAAACTACTGCTGGGGGTAGGGAGGTGACCCTCAGAAGATCAGTTATTTTCCAGACTTTGGATTTGAAAAAGGTAGATTTTTCTTTTTTTTTTTTTTTCCCCATCTGAATAGAAGGGTTGCAAGCTCAGAGGCAATGGGGAGTTCTCTAGCCCTATTCCTTGGCTGGGGTAAGGTGGGGCTGTTACAATTATGTCCTACATTTGCCAATACTAAATGCCTAATATCCAGTCTTTCTGGTACATAAAAGGGTTTGGAGTCAGGGATATGATCCCTTAGACAGAAGGAGGAGATAATATCAAATCTCACTGAAGGGTACCCGGTATATTTATTCAGTGCCCAAACTGAATCACTCAGTATTTAAATGATAACGAATTCATGGCTCTGCATCTTTAGGACTGTACTGAATCTTCCACAACAACCACCCCCTCCCCAAACCGCCCCCCCCCCCCGCCCTCCCCGCCTGCCCTGGTCCCCAGTCACCTTTGTTCTAGCTGTTCTGCTTCATTGCCCTCCTTGGGATGATGACAAAGTGCTGGGCTCTGACCTTCAGTCTGAGAATCAACTTCTCCCAAGCCCTGAGACCCTGACCTGGGACCTAGAAGCCTGGGGTTCCGTTCACGTGCTCTCCTTGCAGCACCACAAGAAAGTCTGTCATTTAAGTAGCTTGAGAATTCCTAAGGGGCTTGCCCAGGGCTGAGCTGGGAAAGAGCAATGAAGTTCTATTGCAGAGAGTACATCACTGAAAAGAAATGGTGGGAAGGGTCAACATGAGAGATAGCCCACAAAGTTCCTGTGAAAAGGTGAGGCTGTATGACTATTTTTAGGGCACCAGAAGAGAGGATAAAAGGAATGGGGAGTGAACAGTGGGAAAGAAAATCCTTAAAAAAAAAAAAACACAAGATTTTATTTATTTACCTGACAGAGAGAGAGCACAAGCAGGGGGAGCAGCAGGCAGAGGAAGAGGGAGATACAGGCTTCCCTATGAGTGGGGAGCCCAATGCGGGGCTCAATCCCAGGACTCGGGGATCATGACCTGAGCTGCAGACAGATGCTTAACCAACTGAGCCACGCAGGTGCCCCAAGGAGTTATGCCCTGGAAAACTCTCATTTCTCTATGGGATCTCATCCAAGCTCATTGCTTTAAATAGTAATGACTAACAGTATCTAAAGCCCCATACTTTACATCAGTATATCCAAACACCTGTTGGCCATCCTGACCTCAAGTCCTCATTGCCTTAAACGCAACACATCTAAACTGAGTATATCCTTAGCTCCCATCATAGAACAACCTGGCCCTCATCCTATATTCCTGGTGTTGGCATCACCATCCAATCCTACCCATTTACTCAAGTCAGAGCTGGCTTGTGATCCCCTGATGCCAGGCAGCCTGCTGGTGCAGTACCAAGAAGCTATCCCTGAAGTCACAGAAGAAAAAGGCTCACAGACCAGGCACCTGGTGGGCTCAGTCAGTAAAGCATGAGGCTCTTGATCTTGGGATCATGAGTTTGAGCCCCACATTGGGTATAGAGACGACTAAAAATAAAATAAAATGAACTTTAAAAAAAGGCTCACAGACCAAATCAAGATGCTTGACTCACATGGTGTATTGCATAAATGTAGAACACACAATGAGGAGCAAGGGGAAAACAATGGGGGGGTACAAGTTGGATGGAAGGATTTTACATCCTGAATTCTGGGGTGTTCAATGTGCATCTCTCCTGTCAAACTGACCTCTTGAATATCATGTGCCTCAGGTGGCGCATACTTCATAAATATCATAAGTGTCTGCTGGGTCTTCTCTCTCTCTCTCTTTCTTTTTTTCTTTTTCTTTCATTCTTTCTTTCTTTAAGATTATTTATTTGAGAGAGAGAGAGAGCACGAGCAGGGGGAGGGGCAGAAGGAGAGGGAGAAGGAGAAACAGGTTCCCTACTGAGCACAGAGCCTGACGCAGGGGGCTCAGTCCCAGGACCCCAACATCATGACCTGAGCCTAAGGCAGATACTTAATCAACTGAGCCACCCAAGCAGGCGCCCGCGCCTTTCCTCCCGTTCTATCTCGGTTCACACAAATATATTCTTTTTTTTAAAAAAATTTTTATTTTTTAAAAATATTTTGTTTATTTATTTGACAGAGAGAAATCACAAGTAGACGGAGAGGCAGGCAGAGAGAGAGAGAGGGAAGCAGGCTCCCTGCTGAGCAGAGAGCCCGATGCGGTACTCGATCCCAGGACCCTGAGATCATGACCTGAGCCGAAGGCAGCGGCTTAACCCACTGAGCCACCCAGGCGCCCCCACACAAATATATTCTAATGTGTCTTACAGATTTACTTATCCTCATGCAACACTTCTGATAAATTCCATCCATCCCATTTGTTTTCCTATCTTCTGTAGCAGAACTGGGTGTTCCCAAACAATCAGCAGGTGTACTTTCCATGGGTACTTACTCTAGATTGCTGCTTGCCTCCCTCAGCACCTCCCAATTTCAAATAATTACCAAGCCTTGCCCATGTTTCACTTCCTATTTCTTGAATCTGGACATTCTTCCCTATTTCCATCTAACCAACCCATAGCGTGCCTTGTTGGGATTGTCTTTCTAGTTGGTCTCCCTCTTTCCAGTCCTTTTTTTCCCCCACTCTCTCCAGTCTTAACCATTTAAAATGTCCTCCTGATACAATCAGTGATCTATCTGGAAACACAATCTTACATACCACTCTGCTGCTCCTTCAAGGATTCCCTTTTGCCCTCAGGATGACTTCCAAGTTCCTTAGCAGGCTAAACAAGGCCCCTCAAAGGCTGAGGTCTCTACCCCATCATCCACTACTCCCTGCCTTCACTGGACCATCCTAGAACAGGAATGTTTGGGCATCTCGGTAGTCCTGCTGCTGTTCCCTGTCCCACAGTCTTTCTGAGACTGTCCGCTGTCAAGGAAAGAGTCATTCCTACTTTCTGCTCCCCATACAAGCCAAATTAAACCTTACCCTGACCTCAAACCCTCTACTATGCTGCAGCAGCCCTTTATTTCAGAGATGAGCTCTCTGACTCAGAGGTCAGGGCTAATCCATGATATATACCCCTCCACACTCCTCTATGGCTGTACTTCCCCAACGGGCCATCCCTTTTCTTGTTCAAAGTTAACTCCTTGACCTCTCTTTGACCCCTTGGTTATTCCCTTCTCTCCAGCAGGGAAAGCCTCTCCCTAGTATCAGCTCTTGAGAGAGCTGGAATGGTTCAGTGCAGTGCTCCCCAAGCATGACAGAACCCAAGAATCACCTGGGTTATTTGTTTTCCAGGCTTTTCCTCTCCAGAACCTGACTCAGGACAATTTGGAGGAAGCCCAAGAATCTATTTTTAACAAGCACCCCATTGATAATTTTTAGGAGATGAACTGCCTTGGACAAGGTTTTAACTCACCAAACCTTGTTTTCCTCGTGTGTAGAAATGAGGAAAGAATGCCTTAGACATTTCATGATAATATCCCCCAGCCCCCTCAAAAAGCACCTAGTAAGGTATTTTAAAATATTTTTAATCAAACGTTGCTGCTGCTGCTATCACTGGCTCCTTTTTCAGAAATATCTGCCTTTTGACCCTCTCTTTTTCCAAGAAGCTTCCAGAATAAATTGTCCTTCTCTGCCCCCCAGCATCCACTTGTTTTTAGTTCACAAAATATTTTAATTGATTGATTTTTTTCTGATAAAGAAGTAATACCAACTATCTCAGAATATCACAAAGAAGTAATAGGCCCTCCAACACCTTTCCTCCCAAGACCACCACTGTTGTCACCTTGGTGAATGTTCTTCTAGGTTACTGCTCAGGAACATAGTAACCCGCTTTTCTAAACAAACAAACAAAAAAATAAGATTCTAGGGGTGCCTGGGTGGGTTAGGCCTCTGCCTTTGGCTCAGGTCATGATCTCAGGGTCCTGGGATCGAATCCCCATCAGGCTCTCTGCTCAGCAGGGAGCCTGCTCCTCCCCTCTCTCTGCCTGCCTTTCTGCCTACTTGGGATCTCTCTCTGTCAAATAAATAAAATCTTTTTTTTTTTTCAAATAAATAAAATCTTAAACAAATAAAAATAAGATTCTAGTCTAAACTTCTTTTTCACTTAGTGACAACATATCTCATCGAATCTTGCTTTTGCCTCCACCTCTGTGTGATATGGCTAAGGTCACCAGTCACTTCCTAATCGCTGAATCCACCGACTCCTGCAGTCCTAATCTGAGCGTGTGACCCTGGATTTCTCTTTCTCTTGTCACTCTCCTGCTCGGATTCCTCTCCTCCAGCCTCCCTGACTGGCTTCAGCAGTGACATCAGGTACACGGAATCACTTCCTCAAGCTCTACCCTCCGGGCATTTTGCAAGGATTGCCTGAAGAAACCCATTCATCTCTGGACTTCTCTTGCAGTTTCTACCATCTCTCCTCTAGCAGCAGCTTTGTCAATACAAGTCTACTCATTTTACTGCCTTGCCTCAATCCTTCAATGAGACCCTCCCCCACTGCCTTCGAAAAACAGTTTCTGGACCTGCCTCCTGTGGGGAACTGGGGATTGCCTAGGATTTGTAGTCAGAAAGTCCTGGGTTGACATTCCTTACTCACTAACATACCCACAGTGTGAATTTAGGAAATAACCTAACTTCCAAGCTTGCATCCCTCATCTGTAACCCAGGAAAATAAGACCCTAAAGCTGTATGGCTGAGAGTCAAGAGTTTATTAAGTGGCCAGACAGCAATGGCAAGAGCGAGCACTTTTTTTTTTTTTTTTAAAGATTTTATTTATTTATTTGACAGAGAGAGATCACAAGTAGGCAGAGAAGCAGGCAGGGCGGGGGGGGGGGGGGGGGGGGAGCAGGCTCTCTGCTGAGCAGGGAGCCCTATGCAGGGCTGGATCCCAGGACCCTGAGACCATGACCTAAGCTGAAGGCAGAGGCTTTAACCCACTGAGCCACCCAGGTGCCCCAAGAGTGAGCACTTTAACAACCCTGCTCTGATACGTCCTTTATCCTCCCACCAGCAGTCAGGTTTTCCATCTACCTGTGGTTGCCAGAACCCCACTCTGGTAGTGCAGTTGCCTACAGTGCTCTACCCCCCCACCCCTTGTTTGTCCACTTAAGACCCTACTCATCTCCACAGCAGAATGCAGTGATAGCATCTATGTCTAATAGTACACTAATCAGCTCAGTTTTCATCAGACTGACACCGTTTAAAACCAGACCTTATTCCTCTTTGTGTCCCTCATGCCCAGCAAGAAGTAACCAGTAAGTGTGGGTTGCAAAAATCAATCTGATACAAATTTCATTGCTTTAAGACCAAGTGAGGGGTTAAGTGGGGGAGAGGATTTGGGGTAATCTTTTATGCGAGGCAACTAGTTTCAGAGGAAACCCTACCCCCTATGCCAGGCGTTCTCTTCTCTCAGACTTGGCAACCTCCATCTCCCCAGCCCTCACTGGGGGCGCTCCAGGAAGTGGTCACAAAGAGACTCATAAAGGCCACAGTTTGGGGGAGGGTGTGGTTGGGGTGAAGGGGAGGTGTCTACACAAATGAGCCTCCTCACAGCTCAACGCTCAGGTGAGGCACTGTCGGGCCTCTGGTGATGGGAGTGAACCACTTGGCCTCAGTTTCCCAGGAGGTGAAGCCTCCGGCTGTGGGCCTGGGCATTAGGGAGGCTGGTGGTGAGGAGGCTCACTGGCCTGGCTTCCACAACCAGCACAGTTACAGGCCGAAGGGGTGGGGGTGGGGGTGCTTGGCTCTCAGGCTCTCACTTCTTCCTGGTCTTTGAGGCCTGGGTCTCAGAGGCCGAGCTCAGAGCTTGGGGTGGGGGTGGGGGGCACTTGAGACCTGCCCAGCCACTGCCAAGGCTACAGCGGCACCACCCAGAAGGCTTCCATTGGGTGGTATCTGCCTGAGAGGCGAGACTTTCCCCTTTCCTTGTATCCCATTGAACAAAATCCAGTCAGAGGCGGGATTCCGTGCTCCGCAGGTGGGGAGGGGTGCTTTGGTCCAGCTCGCCTTTGCAGTTCTGGATTTAACCGCCACTGTCACTGTGGGGTTTTGAGGGTTTTAATGTTGGGACTCCTCCTCACCAATTAAATATCATGTTTTTAAAAATTCACTTTCCCGGGGCGCCTGGGTGGCTCAGTAGGTTAAGGCCTCTGCCTTCAGCTCAGGTCATGATCTCAGGATCCTGGGATGGAGTCCTGAATCGGGCTCTCTGCTCAGCGGGGAGCCTGCTTCCTCCCGGAGGAGGAGGAGGAAAGGAATTTAGTCAGAAGGGCATTATTTGTCCTTCAGTAAAGAGAGTTCCAGACCTATTACACCCGCTTTGTCAGCTCTCTTCAGGTCCCTTTCCCTGCATTTCCTCGTCCTCCCTCCAGTGATGGGGATTATATAGGTTATTACAATCTAGTCTAGTGTCTTTGTTCCTGTCTCAGACCCTAAACTCCTTAAGAACAGGTGCTGTCTTATTCATTTTCCTATCCCTAGAGGCAAGCACAGTTATTCTTGGCACACAATAAGCGCTTGATTGTGGAGTGAATGGGCTGGTGTGGGGAAAGGTAGATGGTAGAAAGGCCCAGGAGGGGAGGGCCCAAGAAAGGCGAATGCAATTCCTTCTTCCTTCCTCCCCTATTCCTCCAGCCATTCCAAAAGGAGAGGGAGAGGAAGGGGTACTGGGTGGGGCAGATGACATGGTTCCAATTCTTTGAGGAGGGCTTGGGGATGTGTGAAGAGGGGACTTCTCTATGGTTTTTGTGGAGATCAGCTTGTGTTTTAGCCCCAGTCTCATGATCCATTCAAAATCTTCTCCTTTTTAGGAGTACTGAGGTGGGATAATGGAAACAAGGCAGGTTTGGAGGCAGGAGCCCTGGGTATCAATCCAGATTTGCTCCTGGTGATTTTGTAGAATGGTTATTTAAATCCCTGACTCTCAGTTATAGATCTCTAAAATGGGAGGTTCCTCTTCGCATGAACCTTGTGAAGATTAAAAGAGATATTAATATAAAGTTCCTGGCAACGAGTATATGCTACAAAGAATCAAGCTACATCAGTTCCTCCCTCTGCGCCCCCACCATGGCTCTTCTGGCGACACTCATCTCTTTCTTTTCCCCAAATCATACAAACCACAAAATGCTGGCTTGCAGACATATATGATCTTTTATTGTCATCCTGTGGTTGTTTGGTACATTTTCTCTTTTCTCTTAAAATGTGGAGGTACTAGAGATCAGGCATTGTTACCAGTTGTGAATGCACCCTGGAAAAGCTGTTTGTGCTGCCTCTTCACTCTCTGTGGCACTTCAGCCCCATACAGATGGTATGTGATAGATTGAAAGGGAGTGGAGTGGGGCCCAAAGAGAGTCCCAAAATGAAAAAAGAAATGATTCGTGTGTTTATAGGCATAACAATGCAGAATATTTGATTTTCAGACTAGCAAAAATGGGGGTGGCCCCTACCTTCAAAGAATCTGCAGTTGAGAGGAGATAGATAAATATTGTAAAAGGTACACCACAGGGGCACCTGGGCGGCTCAGTTGGTTGGGTGACTGCCTTCTGCTCAGGTTGTGATCCTGCAGTCCCCAGATTAGTCGTCACTGGGCTCCCTGCTCAGCCGGGAGTCTGCTTCTCCCTCTGATCCTCCCCCCTCTCATTCTCTCTTTCCCATATAAATAAATAAATAATCTAAAATAAATGACTAAGTAAATAAAAGGTACACAACAATTCAAGTTTACATTCTAAAAAAAGATAAAGAAGCCACAAAAATTGAGAACCCTATCACATTCTTAATTACTCAACTGGCTCTTTAATAATGGATTTTTTTTTTTTCAGTTTTTGCCTTTACAATACATCTTACCTGTAATTAGCTCATTTTTATCATTAGAATTTTAAAAATTTTATTATAAACATTTTTAAATTCAGGTATGGTGTGCATATGGTGAAATGAACAGATTTTTAGTGAATCTATCAATGAAGTTTGTTTATTTATTTATTTAAAATATTTTATTTATTTATTTGACAGAGAAAGAGAGATCACCAGTAGTCAGAGGCATACAGAGCGGTGGGGGAGGTGGGGGAAGCAGGCTCCCTGCTGCACAGAGAGCCCAATGTGGGGCTCGATCCCAGGATCGTATTTATGTTTTGTTTTGTTTTTAAATATTTTATTTAATTTATTTGACAGACAGATCACAAGTAGGCAGAGAGGCAGTTAGAGAGAGAGAGGGGGAAGCAGGCTTCCCCCTGAGCAGAGAGCCCGATGTGGGGCTCAATCCCAGGACCCTGAAATCATGACCTGAGCCGAAGGCAGAGGCTTTAACCCACTGAGCCACCCAGGCGCCCCCGTATTTATGTTTTTATAAAGATTTTATTTATTTATTTGACAGAGAGAGCTCAAGCACCAGCAGGGGGATCACAGGGAGAAAGGCAGGCAAAGGGAGAAGCAGGCTCCTCACTGAGCAGAGAGCCCAATGTGGGATTTGATCCTGGGACCCTGGGATCATGACCCCAGCTGAAGGCAGACACCTAACTCACTGAGCCATCCAGGTGTCCCTATCAATGAAGTTTTAACAAATACATACCGTGATGTCACCCACATCTGTATCTAAATATAAAATGTTGGGGCGCTTGGGTGGCTCAGTGGGCTAAGCCACTGCCTTTGGCTTGGGTCATGATCTCAAGGTCTGGGATGGAGCCCTGCATCGGGTTCTCTGCTTGGCAGGGAGCCTGCTTCCCTCTCTCTCTCTGCCTGCCTCTCTGCCTACTTGTGATCTCTCTCTGTCATATAAATAAATAAATAAAATCCTTAAAAACATATATATATATATGTAAAATGTTTCCTTCACCCTAGGAAGTTCCCTTTGCCCCCTTTCATTCAGTCTCCCTTTCCCCCCACCAATACCCACTGATCTAAGGACTATCAGCATAGAGTATTTTTGCCTTTTTGAAAACATCATACAGTGGCACCTGGGTGGCTCAGTAGGTTAAAGCTTCTGCCTTTGGCTCAGGTCATGATCTCGGGGTCCTGGGGTGGAGCCCTGCATCTGGCTTTCTGCTCAGGGTGGGGGAACCTGCTTTCTCCTCTCTCTCTGCTTTCCTCTCTGCCTACTTGTGATCTCTGTCTGTCAAATAAATAAATAAATTCTTTTAAAAAATAAATAAAAATTGGGGCGCCTGGGTGGCTCAGTGGGTTAAGCCGCTGCCTTCGGCTCGGGTCATGATCTTGGGGTCCTGGGATCGAGTCCCGTATCGGGGTCTCTGCTCAGCGGGGAACCTGCTTCCCCCTCTCTCTCTGCCTGCCTCTCTGCCTACTTGTGATCTCTCTCTGTCAAATAAATAAATAAAATCATTTAAAAAAAATAAAATTAAATTAAAAAACAAATAAATAAATAAAAATAAATAAAAACATCATACAAATGCACTCATAGCATATAGCCTACTTTGTGTCTGGCTTTTTGCATTTCCCATAATATCTATGTAATCCATCCGTGTTCTTGCATGGATCAGTAGTTCTTTTCTTTCTTTCTTTCTTTTCTTTTTTTTTTTCTGGGTAGGGTTCCATTGCAGATTGTACACAAATTTTGTACCTTTGAGGTTTTCCCTGATTGGGGCTATTAGAAATAAAGCAACTATGAACACCATTTTTTGGTGTACACCATTTTTATGGACACGTGTCTTCATTTCTCTTGAGTAAATACTTAGGAACAAAAAAGCTAGTCATAGAGTCCTTTCGTTTAACTTTATTAAAAGATACAAGACTGGGACACCTGGGTGTCCCAGTCAGCTAAGTGTCTGACTCTTGATTCTGGCTCTTGTCAGGATCTCAGGGTCATTGATTCGGGCCCCAAGAGGGCCTGAACACTCAGCGGGGTCTCTGCTTGAGGTTCTCTCTCTCCCTCTCTCTCTGTCCCTCCTGCAGCTCACGTGCACTCTCTCACTAAATAAATAAAATCTTAAAAAAAAAAAAAAGAAAATTGATTTCCAAAGTGATTTTTTTTTTTAAGATTTTATTTATTTATTTGACAGACAAAAATCACAAGTAGGCAGAGAGACAGTTATAGAGAGAGGGGGAAGCAGGCTCCCTCCTGAGCAGAGAGCCCGATGCGGGGCTCAATCCCAGGACCCTGAGATCATCACCTGAGCCGAAGGCAGAGGCCTTAACCCACTGAGCCACCCAGGCACCCCTCCAAAGTGATTGCTTTATATTTTTATATTCCTTTTTTTTTTTTTTTTTTAAATAATCTCCACACTCAAAGTGGGGCGTGAACTTTTGACCCAGAGATCAAGCGTAGCAAGTGAGCCAGCTGCATGCCCCAATTGTTTTATATTCTTATGTATAGGCAATGGATGAGAGTTCAGGTGGTTCCACATCCTTACAAACATTTATATATTAATCTTTTTACTTTTAGCCACTCTAACGGAGGTACACTGGTTTCTCATTGTGGTTTTACTCTGCATTTTCCTCTAATGACTATTGATGTTGAAACATTTTTTCATATACATATTGACCATTGACAATGCATGTATCTTCCTTTGTAAAGTGTCTGTCTTTTACTCATGTTTGTTATTTTTGTTGCCTTTGTTTTATTCATTGTCAAATTATAGAAGTTGTTTGTATACTCCACATCCAAATCCTTTGTCACAGACATATTGCAAACATTCTAATAAAGAACTTAAAAAAAATTATTCGAGGAGCGTCTGGGTGGGTCAGTGGGTTAAAGCCTCTGCCTTCGGCTCAGGTCATGATCTCGGGATCCTGGGATTGAGGCCCGCATTGGGCTCTCTGCTCAGGAGGGAGCCTATTTCCCCCTCTCTTTCTAACTGCCTCTCTGCCTACTTGTGATCTCTGTCAAACAAACAAACAAATAATAAAATAAAATAAATTATTCGAGAAGACAAAATCTACTGATTTTTCCACACATTACTAAAAATCATGGCCCAGGGCACCTGGTGGCTTGTGCATTAAGTATCTGCCATCAGCTTGGGTCATGTTCCCAAGGTCCTGAGATCAAGCCCTGCATCAGGCTCCCTGCTCAGCTGGGAGTCTGTTTGTTCCTCTCCCTCTCCCCCTGCTTATGTTCTCTCTCTCTCTCTCTCAAATACATAAATAAAATCTTAAAAAAAAAAAAAAAAGATTGCCCAAATTGTGAGGTCCAGCCCCAAGAACTTCACATCATTGTCTTTGTATTCAGAAAGCAAGGACAAAGTACCTAATTTCTTTTCTTTCCTTTAAAAAAAAAAGAAAAAGATTTATTTATTTATTTATTTGACAGACAGAGGTCACAAGTAGGTGGAGAGGCAGGCAGAGAGAAAGAGGGGGAAGCATGCCCCCCACCTAGCAGATTGCCGCAGGGCCTGATCCCCAGACCCCGGGATCAGGACCTGAACGGAAGGTAGAGGCTTTAACCTCTTGAGCCACCCAGGCCTCCCAAAGTACCTAATTTCTTTCAGGGACCCAGGAACTATTAGAGAAACAGTTTGTAAATTTTCAGTTTGTAAAAACTACTTCAGAAAAAAACAAAACAAAACAAAAAAACAACCTATTTCAGAAGATCTCTTTGAATGTTCTGGAAAGAATTAAGTAAATGTTCATTTCTTTTCTTCTAAGTTTTGGACCCAAAGAAGAAAGCTCAGAATCCCAACTCTGTCTCCCAGTCCTCCACACCTTACCACACCCCCAGAGTGTGAGGCCCCTGTAGTCCACACTTCTTCATTTTTCTTGGTCTTGTCCTCTTCATTCTGGCTTCTGCTTAGATTTCCTCAGGAATTCTGCGCTGGTCAGGATCACGAACTTACATACCCAGTATTGTCACTTCAAATGGCATCCTCTTCAGTGGCTTTAACTGCACTCACAACTCTTTCATTTTACTTATTTTGCTTAATTCCTTTGGATTTACTTCAAAAGTTTTATTACAAAGTTGTTCTAGCTGTAAGAAAATTGTAAAGAATTCTAAGAAAGATTTATGGAGTCACCAATCAGGTTTGTCAATTTTTAATATTTTTATGTTATGTCCTCTATGTAGTATACATAGTGAGTAATAGAGATATATGTCCTCATTTTGCATGGTTGTAATATGCATGTGCTTTGTTAACACTGCATAGGCAAGGGCTGCCTGGTGTGTGTGTGTGTGTGTGTGTGTGTGTGTTGATTTGGTATATATCTATGGTTTTGGGTTTTTTTTTAAAGATTTTATTTATTTATTTGACAGAGATAGAGATCACAAGTAGGCAGAGAGGCAGGCAAAGGCGGTGGGGGTGGGGTGGGGAAGCAGGCCCCCTGCTGAGCAGAGAGCCTGATGCAGGGCTCAATGCCAGGACCCTGAGATCATGACCTGAGCCGAAGGCAGAGGCTTAACCCACTGAGCCACCCAGGCACTCCTATATCTATGTTTTTATGAAGACTTTCATTCTATTTTATTCCTTAAAACTAAACTCTAGGGACACATGTTTGGCTCAGTCAGTTAAGGGACTGCTTTGGGCTCAGATAAACCCCGGTGGGGCTTCCTGCTCAGCAGGGAGTCTGCTTCTCCCTCTCTGTCTGTGTCCCCACCCCTTGTGCTCTAGCTCTTGCTCTTAGTTAAATAAAATTTTTATTTTTTATTTTTTAAGTATTTTATTTACTTATTTATTATTATTTTTAGACGACTTTATTTGTTTATTTATTTGTCAGAGAGAGAGTGTGAATGAGAGTGGTTGCAGAATGAGAAGTAGGAGCCCCCTGCTGAGCAAGGAGCCCAATGTGGCACTGGACCCAGGACTCTGGGATCATGATCTGAGCCGAAGGCAGACGCTTTACTGACTGAGGCACCCAGGCGCCCCATAAACAAAATCTTTAAAAAATAAAAATAAAAGAAAATAAACTCTATGCCCATTGTGGTTCTCAAACTTATGACTCTGAAATCAAGAGTTGGCATGCTCTACCCACTGAGCCAGCCAGAAACCCCTTTACCAAGCCTTTAAAAAAATTTTTTTTTAAAAGATTATTTATTTATTTAATTGACAGAGGAAGAGAGAGAGAGAGGGAAGAGAAGCAAGGGGAGTGGGAGGGCAGGGAGCCCCCTGCTGAGCAGGGAGCCCAATGGCGAGGGAGCCTCAATCCCAGGACCCTGGGATCATGACCTGAGCTGAAGGCAGACACTTAACAACTGAGCCACCCAGACACCCTTACCAAGACTTTTTTTTTTTTTTTTAAGATTTTTATTTATTTATTTGTTTGTTTGTTTGAGAGCGAGTGAGAGAGAGCATGAGAGGGAAGAAGGTCAGAAGGAGAAGCAACTCCTGTTGGAGCTGGGAGCCCCATGTGGGACTCCATTGAAGGACTTCAGGAGCCAAAGGCAGTGGCTTAACCAACTAGCCTCCCAAGTGCCCCGCCTTACCCAGACCTTTTTTTTTTTTTTTTAAAGATTTTATTTATTTATTTGAGAGAGAGACAGAGAGAGCATGAGAGAGCAGAAGGTCAGAGGGAGAAGCAGACTCCTCATGGAGCTGGGAGCCAGATGTGGGACTCGATGCCAGGACTCCAGGATCATGACCTGAGCAAAAGGCAGTTGCTTAACCGGGCCACCGAGGCACCCCTTACCAAGATTTTTTTTTTTTTTAAAGATTTATTTATTTATTTGACAGAGAGAGATCACAAGTAGGCAGAGAGGCAGGCAGAGAGAGAGGAGAAAGCAGGCTCCCCGCTGAGCAGAGAGCCCGATGCGGGACTCAATCCCAGGACCCCAAGATCATGACCTGAGCCGAAGGCAGCGGCTTAACCCACTGAGCCACCCAGGCGCCCCTTACCAAGATTTTTTAAAGAATTCCTTTATTTAGCATGTTTTAAGACTTTGTATAAATTGTTTCTCTCTGAATGTATCATTCTATACCTTGCTTTTACAGTTAACATTATATATGAGATGAATCCATGTTTGCACGAATAGTTCATGTATTTTCACTGTGAGAAGGGATCCATGCTATGCATATGCTACAGTTTATCCCCTCCACGGACCTTTATTTTTTTCTATAATGAATGTTCTGGGGCTTCTCTGGTGCCTTGTGGGAGTTCCCCTAGGATATATTTATAGGAGTGGAATTACTGCACATTGCTACCTCATGATGCTAAATTGTTCTCTGAAGTGGCCCTATTATTGTAGAGTTCTGTTTCCCCGCCCCCCAGTCCACAGCCGTGTGCCTTATACAGCTCTAGTTTTCTTTGACTCCCTTTGCTGACTCACTTTCCTCTGAATACTGGCATGTTTAAGAACTGTATCTTGGCTGCTTGCTCTGTTTTTTTTGTTCTGTTTTGTTTTTTTAAGATTTTATTTATTTGACAGAGAGAGATCACAAGTAGGCAGAGACTCAGGCAGAGAGAAAGGGGGAAGCAGGCTCCCCCCGGAGCAGAGAGCCCAATGCAGGGCTCTATCCCAGGACCCTGAGATCAAGACCTGAGCCAAAGGCAGAGGCCTAATCCACTGAGCCACCCAGGCACCCCTGCTTGCTCTATTTTCACTGCCTTCTTAATCACTCTAGTTTCATCTCATCCCAGGATTTCAAATATCATCGGTACACAAATAACCCCAAACATGCATCTACATATTTTCATCATTTAAAAAATAGCATACCCAGACAGGTACTCAGATACATTGCAGATGGAATTGCAAAACTGGTCATATTTTTCAGAAGGGTAATATGGCAATTTTTGTCCAAATTAAAAATGTGTATGTCCAGGGGTACCTGGTTGGCTTGGTCAGTGGATCAGGCATCTCTTGATCTCAGGGTTTAAGTTCTCATGCTCTCTCTCAAATAAACAAATAAAATTGTTCCTGGTCTCACTCAGGTGGTAATCTCATGGGGCAAGGGATCCCACCCTTCAGAGGGCAGTCTGCTTGAAGACTCTCTCTGTCTGTCCCACCCCCACGCACTTACATGAGTGCTCTCTCTCTTAAATAAATAAATCTTTAAAAAAAAAAAATACACACACACACACACACACACACACACACACACACACACACACCCTGCAGTCCCACTTCTAGGAAGGTGTCCAAAAATAACTTGCATACCTATAAGATTGCTATATTCAAAATTATGTAGTGCAGCATCTATTTTAAAAACAGAAAAACATAAATAATCTCAGTAGGGAACTGGTTAAGAAGCACTGTGTGTTGGGGCACCTGGGAGGCTCAGTCAGTTAAGTGGTTAAGTGTCTGCTCTCAGCTCAGGTCATCATCCCAGGGTCCTGGAATGGAGCCCACATTGGGCTTCCTGCTCAGTGGGGAACCTGCTTGTGCATGCTCTCTCTTTCAGTCAAATAAATAAACAAAATCTTAAAAAAAAAAAAAAAGAAGCATTGTCTATCTATACAATGGAGTACCATTAAAAAATAAAGACGCGAGGCTCCTGGGTGGCTGATTCAGTTTGGCATCCAGTTCTTGCTTTGGGCTCAGGTCTGATGGTCCTGAGATCTGGTAGGGCTGCACACTCAGGGAGAAGTCTGCTTGAGTTTTTTTTCTCCCTCTCCCTCCACCCTCCCCTCTGCTTTCTCTCTCTCAAAAAAATAAATAAATCTTTAAAATAAACAATAGAAAAGACACAGAAAACTCTTAAGATGTCCTTATGGGAGGGTATCCATGGTACATGGTTAAGTGTAAAAAAGCAAGGTGTGGGGAAGCAAATGTCAAAATTTGTGTAAAAGGGAAAATGTATATATTAGACATTATTATATTAATTAATGTTTGCTTGCATAAGCATAATGTGTCTTTGGAAAAATAAGCAAGGAACTAATATCAGTGGTTGCCTGTCAGGGATGGGAGAAGGGTGAGAGAGAGACTACTTACCTTTTTGAAGCTCTTGAATTTTGAACTAAATCAAAACATAAAACAAAAATAAGAACAAAAAAAAACCCATAAAACAAATAATAATTCCAAATGAGACAAAACAAATGAAATTGGAAAACTTAAAATAAAAAAACTGGAAAATACATGACAGGAATAATTCCTTCACCTTTGTTAAGATAAACAATTAAAAATTATATCAGTCCTTGAATAAGGGTGTTTACTACCATTTTAACTCAGCATGTTCTTTTATTTTCTTTCTTTTTTAAAAAGTTTTATTTATTTATTTGACAGATATCACAAGTAGGCAGAGAGGCAGACAGAGAAGCAGGTTACCTGCTGAGCAGAGAGCCCGATGCGGGACTCAATCCCAGGAGCATGGGATCATGACTTGAGCCAAAGGCAGAGGCTTTAACCCACTGAGCCACCCAGGCACCCTCTCGTTATTTTCTTTTTAAACGCTTTATCTTTCTTTATATATTTTTCTTTCATTCTTTAAAATAAAGTAAAATAAGGACATAATAACTCGATAAATGTAATTTGGTCAAATAAGTTGACCAAATCTTGGTTTAAGCAGGAAAGCCCAATCTCCAAGACTTTTTTGGTGGTTAGACACAATCGCTTGTTGCTTTATAAATCTCGGGATGTCCATATGGGTTCAAAGTCTGACAGAATGGGAGAGGATGCTTGCATATGACGTGTCAGATAAAGGGCTAGCATCCAAAATCCATCAAGAATTTATGAAATTCGGGTCCCTGGGTGGCTCAGTGGGTTAAGCCTCTGCCTTTGGCTCAGGTCATGATCTCAAGGTCCTGGGATTGAGTCCTGCATCAGGCTCTCTGCTTGGCAGGGAGCCTGCTTCCTCCTCTCTCTTTCTGCCTGCCTCTCTGCCTACTTGTGCTCTCTCTCTGTCAAATAAATAAATAAAAATCTTAAAAAAAAAGAATTAACGAAATTCAACATTCAAGGAACAAACAGTCTAACCAAGAAATGGGTAGAAGACATGAACAGACATTGCTGCAAAGAAGACATCCAAATGGCCAACAAACACGTGAAAAAGGGCCGTAACTTGGCATCAGGGAAATAAAAATCAAAACCACAATGAGATAACACCTCACACCAGTGAGAATGGCTAAAATTAACAAGTCAAGAAGCGACAGATGTTGGCAAAGGTGCAGAGAAAGGGAAACCTCTGGGGCGCCTGGGTGGTTCAGTGGGTTAAGCTTCTGCCTTCAGCTCATGATCTCAGGGTCCTGGGATCGAGTCCTGCATCAGGCTGTCTGCTAGGCAGGAAGCCTGCTTCCTCCTCTCTCTCTCTCTCTTGCCCTCTGCCTGCCTCTCTGCCTACTTGTGATCTCTCTTTGTCAAATACATAAAATCTTTAAAAAAAAAAAAAAAAAGAAAGGGAAACCTCCTATACTGCTGGTGGGAAGCTGATGCAACCACTCTGGAAAACAGCATGGAGGTTCCTCAAAAAAGTTGAAATTAGAGCTACTCTACCACTACAGCAATTGCATAGCTGGCTATCTACCCCCCAAATGCAAATGTAGTGATGCAAAGGGGCACGTGCACCCCAATGATTATAGCAGCAATGTCCACAATACCAAACTATGAAAAGAGCCCAGATGTCCATCAACAGATGAATGGATAAAGAAAAAGTGGCATATATATACAATGGACTATTAAGCAGCCACTAAAAATTGAAACCTTGCCAGTTGCAATGACGGGGATGGAACTAGAGGATATTATGCTAAGTGAAATAAGTCAATCAGAGAAAGATAATTATCACATGATCTCACTGATATATGGTATTTGAGAAACAAGGCAGAGGATTATAGGGGAAAGGAGGAAAAAGGTGAAACAAGGTGAAGCCAGAGAGGGAGACAAACCACAAGAGACTCTTAATATCAGGAAACAAACCAAGGGTTGCTGGAGTGGAGGGGGTGGGAGGAATGGGGTGGCTGGGTGATGGGCATTGGGGAGGGCAGCATATGTGGTGGGGAGTGCTGCATATTTTGTAAGACCGATGAATCACAGATCTGTGCCCCTGAAACAAATAATACATTATATGTTAATAATAAAAAATTAAATTAAAATTTATACATTATCTAAAAAAAATTGTCTTTCATTCATAAAAGGGTAAAATAAGGGCATAATTACTCAATAAATGCAATTTGTTTGGTCAAGGAAGTGGACCAAATCTTGGTTTAAGCAGGAAAGCCGAATCTCCAAGACTTTTTTGGTAGACACAACCCTTGTAGCTTTATAAATCTCAGTACGCCCTCTAGTGTCCAAGTGGGTTGAAAGTCCCAGTGACTCAAAAATAAATCACTTCGGTGGTTTTAGTTTAGGACATCTTACTGAAGCCCTTTGCCAAATATCAAGACCATCATTGTTAGCCCATTCTTTTATCTTTGTTAGCTGTCTTATAATTGTCAGGCTATGAAAAAGAAAAAAAATTATCAGGCTATGTTACCCTATATTTGGATTGGAAAGTATGCTCAGTGTTCCTCCAGTCACATCATAGGTCCCAGCAGCTGAGGTATGATAGAGCAAGGCCTGGAGGTCAATGTTGTGAGGACAGGGAAGGGTCTGAGGGGCAGGAGCCTATCTGTAGAGTCCTAGGAAGCCCCAGGTGCTGTGTGTAAAGCACTGCTTCTGGATGACCCTCTTAGACCTCTGCATCTGGGTGTGACCTGGGTGCCTGCCCTTCCTGGAACCCAAGACAATCCACACTGGATATCTGCGGTGCGAGTAGGGTTCTTGAGGGAGGGGCAGGTATGGTTTAGTTTATCCTACACCTCTGCCCCAGTCCTTTTCCAGACCTCTTCTGATACTAGAAACCAAACCAGACAGGCTTACGACTAAGGTTCTCAAAGTGTGGACTTGGGGCAAGCTGGGAAGCTCCCAAACTGGGAACTTGTGAGAAAAGCAGATTTCAGGCCCTATAGAATCAGAAAGTCCAGGGGTCAGGGCCCAGCACTCTGTCTTTTAACATGCCTTTTAGCAGGATTTTGCTTTTCAGAAAAAATCAGACTCTTTCACGTTTCAACATGTAGTAGCTGTGACTTCTGAATAGTCAGAATTCAGAACACTTTCTTAACCCGAAAGCACCTGGCACCTCGGTCGGCTTCATCTGAATCCAGGCCTGGTCCAGGCAAAGACACTCACGTCCTGGATTCTGAACAGCATTCACTTGTGCTGGGTGTCCTTTGGGTTTCTACTCATGCCTCAAATGCAGCTCACATGTTATCTCTTTTATGAGGTTTTGGGACTCTTGGTTAGAGCTTGTGGTCTATGTATCTGTCCATCAAGCATGCATACATGTTGTACTTACCAATTTGTGTTTCCTTACCCATCAAAATGCAAATCAAAACCACTTTGAGATGTTACGTCATACCAGTCAGAATAGCCAGTACCAAAAACACAAGAGGGCGCCTGACTGGCTCAGTCGGTAGAGCATGCCACTCTTGATCTTGGGGTTGTAAGTTTGAGCCCCATGTTAGTTATAGAGTTTGCTTAAAAAAAAAAAAAGGATAAGAAATAACAAGAAGAAATAACAAGTGTTGGGGATGATGTGGAGAGAAGCGAACCCTCATGCACTATTTTTTTTTTTTAAGATTTTATTTATTTGACAGACAGAGATCACAAGTAGGCAGAGAGGCAGGCAGAGAGAGAGAGGAAGGGAAGCAGGCTCCCTGCCAAGCAGAGAGCCCAATGCAGGGCTGGATCCCAAGACCCTGGGTTCATGACCTGAGCTGAAGGCAGAGGCTTTAACCCACTGAGCCACCCAGGCGCCCCTATTTGTTGTTGTTGTTGTTGTTTTTATTTTTTTATTTTATTTTATTTTATTTTAAAGATTTTATTTATTTATTTGACAGAGAGAGATCACAAGTAGGCAGAGAGGCAGGCAGAGAGAGAGGAGGAAGCAGGCTCCCCGCCGAGCAGAGAGCCCGATGCGGGACTCGATCCCAGGACCCTGAGATCACGACCCGAGCCGAAGGCAGCGGCTTAACCCACTGAGCCACCCAGGCACCCTGTTGTTGTTTTTTTAATATTTTATTTATTTGAGAGAGTGAGAGAGAGAGCACGAACAGGGGGAGGGGCAGAGAGAGAAGGAGAGGCAGACTCCCTGCTTAGCAAGGAGCCTGGTATCGGGCTGGTACTTTTCCTCCGGTGGGAAGAAAATATCATGTTAGAGGCTGAGGACAGGGAGAGGCCATGAGATCCTAGAGGAAACTCCTAGTCCTGGTTGAAGATGAAGTTTCCAGAATTGTGCCTGAAGACCCAGGACAGGATCAGGAAACACGAAGAATGAGGTGTGGGGTCACTGGGTTACCTGACTTGCTGGAGGTCTGTTCTCAGCAGGATCCTTCCTCTCTGTCCTGTGACTGCTGGGAGTCAGGTCCCCATCACCAGAACTGTCAAGATGAAAATGTATCCTTCGTTGTCACAAGTGTTTGCTACAGAGTCAGTGTTAGTGATTGGCTCCAGAGTGGGCAAGTACATGTGCAAGAGATGGTACTTTCCAGTTACAAGGCAGGACGGTCTGCTACCTAGGAAACCCCCAGTGGGATAAGAAACCTCAGATCCTTCCACTCCATTCCCTACCTGAGCATTTCTTCCTCCAGATCACAGCTCCAAATACCACAGCGACCACAAGGAGAGCCAGGCCAGCAATGATCCACATGATGGGGATGGTGGGACGAGGCAGCTCTGGAAAGGGAAGGGACAGTGGGGGTTCAGACCTCTGGTTTGAATCCTGACCCTGCTGAAATTCTCCAGAAGGCCTTCTGCTTTCCCTGAGAAGAGGCTCGACCCCAAACCCTCCTTACCCCATCTTTCGGTGATGGGATCGGGCAGCCCCTCATGCTGCACATGGCATGTTTATCTGTTCTGCTCCATAAGGCACCACCTCAACCGCCCACTTCCTGGAAAGTTCCATCTCCTGCTGACCTGGTCTCAACAAGCTCTGTTTCCTGGGTCAGGTCCTCTCCCTCACTGCTGTCAGATCAGGGTGATCTCTGCAGGGTAGAAGCCCAGGGCCCAGCACCTCAGGGTGGCATCACGGTCAGAGATGGGGTGGTGGGTGTCACATGTGTGTTGGGGGCTTCTGAGGAAGAGAATCAGAAAATCCACCACACTCGGGCTTACCTTTATGGGCCACTGAAAGGGCATTCATGTGACCAGGGCCACTGTTTTGGAAGGCAGCTATGCTCACCACTATACCACCAACACTGGGCCACTGTTTTGGATTGAAGAAGCACAAAGCCCAGTCATCAACCTAACTTTTGGGATCTCCTAATCTAGGAATTCTAGAATCATGGAGAGAACCCAGGGTAGGAGGTCTAAGAGGGAGACCACACTAGTAGTCCTGACTGTGGTGCAGGGTGAATGAGTCAGGAAACCCAGAGTCGGAACACCAAAGATGCTATCATTGGAGAAAAAGGCCTTGAGAGGGGAAAGTCATGATTTCCAAGGTAGCTGCCAGGGTTAAAGGGAAAGGCTGATGGGTTATTTCAGGAATGGTCTCCACCTGCCTCCTGGAAGAGACTGGATTCCTCAATTGTCCTTTAGAGAAAAGCAGCCCTCTGGGTGAGTCACTCTCCAGTAGGAACCTGAACACCCAGGCGGAGGTCTCGGTCTCCCCACCCGCGGATCTCCCATGGGAGATCCCACCGATCTCCCCACCCGTGGGAAGGCGGTGTTCTGCCACTGAGTCCATTTTCCCTTCCTGGTGGGAAGCCAGCCCCAGGGGAGGGGAGATCAGGGAGGCCCTGTTGGCCCTGGTACTTGAGCGCAGCAGCGTCTCCTTCCCGTTCTCCAGGTGCCTCCGGAGCCACTCCACGCACGTGACCTCCAGGTAGTTCCTGTAGCGCTCTGCCTCACCCGCCGCCTCCCACTTGCGGCGGGTGATCTGCGCCGCGGTGTCAGCCGCGGTCCAGGAACGCAGGTCCTCGTTCAGGGCGATGTAATCCGCGCCGTCGTACGCCCACTGCTGGTACCCGCGGAGGAGACGCCCGTGGGCCCCCACGTCGCAGGCATAAGTCCACTGGAAGGTGTGAGACCCTGGCCCCGCCCCCAGCCCGGCAGCAGCGGTCAGCCCCCAAAACCCTCCCCGCCCCTACCGGCGAGCGACTAAGTCCAAACACAAAGTAAACCCCATAGAGGTTCCCGCGCGCTCTTCCCGGGTCTGGGCACAAGTGGGTCCCGCAGCCTCACGGTGGCGCTCATACCCGGACACTCGGGGGCTACACCCTCCCATCGGTGGGGATGGGGGTCGTGACCTGGACCCAGGCCCTGTCGCTCACCGGCCTCGCTCTGGTTGTAGTAGCCCCGCAGGGTGTTCAGGCTCACTTGGAAAGCCTGCGCGTTGTGCTTGACCCTCCGCGTCTCCTGGTCCCAATACTCCGGCCCCTCCTGCTCCACCCACGGCGCCTGTGGCTCCATCCTCCGACTGGCAGAGTCGCTGTCGAACCGCGCGAACTGCGTGTCGTCCACGTAGCCGACTTCCCAGTACCGGGGCTCCCCGCGGCCGGGCCGAGACACCGCGGTGGAGAAATACCTCAGGGAGTGGGAGCCTGCGGGCGCCGAGGGGCTGAAAACCCGCCCGACACTCCTCCCGGCGCTGGGCCTGGGGCCCAGGAGGAGGGTGGGGAGGGCCGGGGGAGGGGAAGCATCAAGTCTGGGAGAGCAAGGCGGAGGCGGGGTGGGACCGAGGAGCACAGGCCGGGTCGGGGGTGGGGGCGGCGGAGAGGCGCCTTCCCCGGGGTCCCGCGTCCCCGCCCGGCGGTCCCCCCACTCCCGCCCGGCAGAGGCTCTTTCCTCCCGTCCCCGCACTCACCCGCCCAGGTCTCGGCCACTGCCAAGGCCCCCGACAGCAACAATGCGAGGGTTCGGGGGCCCATGCCCCAGACCCTTAGGGTCTGAGGAGGAGAACTGAGTCCCAAGGTCTGGTAAAGACTTCAGAAGCTGGATCCGCGGTGCCGCTGATTGGCTTCTCTAGAAACCCGATGCCCAATGGGAGTGTGCACTGGGTTCGCGTCACGAGTATCCAGGTAGGAGGACGTGATGCAGGTTGTGAGAGGAAGGGAAACCCGAGGAGATGGGCACTCCCTGGCACTCTGCTTCCTCGCCCCAGACACTGCCCTGGGATCTGAGACCCTGAGAGGCAGGTCCGGGGACCTGGGCCTTTGACCCGACCCCTCACATACTGCACGGCGCGCTCCTCGTGACTCTGTCTCCCTGAATTATGGCGCTGGAGCAGTGTGAATAAGTGATTCTAAAACATTTTGTTCACAGGGTATCTATATAGTCTTACAAATTACTGAGGATCCCAAGAATATTTTTGTATGTGGATTTTGTGTTTGTGTGTGATATTTACCATAGTAGGAATAAAACAGGGTTAAACATTTATTATTAATAAATGTATTAATTCATTTAGAATTATATTAAAAGCAGCTGACATGAAAATAGAAATACTGTTTTTATGAAAAATAACCAGTTCCCCAAATAAATAGGATAGCTAGAAGAGTGGATTTTCTTACATATTCCATTTTTACAAGTCTCTATCTTTCTTGTCTGTTTCCTTAGAATACCATTGGATGTTCAGATTTGCTTCTGTATTTATGGAGTTGTTTTGGTTGAAGTATATGAACAAATTTACAGCCTTGCTGTAAATGAACAAATATTGAGAATATCATGTTTTATAACCTTTTCAGAGAATTATTGCTATTCATCTTTGATACTATATTCAAACTACACAAGGTATTCATTCTCTAAGGTTACTTTTGAAGTGGAACCTGAAACAGTATCATTGACTATGTCCTTGTCTGTTACATTAAAATCCACAGGCCCAACTTGCACACCAGATGGATCTTGTACTAATGCATGATTAAAAAAAATTTCTTTTTTAAATTTTAAATTTAAATTTTATATTTTTTTAAGATTTTATTTATTTATTTGACAGAGAGAGACAGCGAGAGGGGGAACACAAGCAAGGAGATTGGGAGAGGGAGAAGCAGGCTTCTCATAGAGTAGGGAGCCTGATGGGGGGCTGGATTCTAAGACTGATGTGGGGCGTTATCCCAGAACCCCAGGATCATGATCTGAGCCTAGGGCAGTTGCCTCAGATGCCTAATGACTGAGCCACCCAGGAGCCCCTGTTTTTTTTTTTTTTTTTTAAAGATTTTATTTATTTATTTGACAGAGAGAGATCACAAGTAGGCAGAGAGGCAGGCAGAGAGAGAGGAGGAAGCAGGCTCCCCGCCGAGCAGAGAGCCCGACGCGGGACTCGATCCCAGGACCCTGAGACCAGGACCCGAGCCGAAGGCAGCGGCTTAACCCACTGAGCCACTCAGGCGCCCGAGCCCCTGTTTTTTTTTTTTTTTTTTTTTTTTTTTTAAGAAATATGGAGGCGCCTGGGTGGCTCAGTGGGTTAAGCCTCTGCCTTCCACTCAGGTCATGATCACAGGGTTCTGGGATCGAGTCCTGCATTGAGCTCTCTGCTTGGCAGGGAGCCTGCTTCCTCCTCTCTCTCTCTCTGCTTGCCTCTCTGCCTACTTGTGATCTCTCTTTGTCAAATAAATAAAATCTTAAAAAAAAAAAAGAAACCCACCATAAAAGATAAATATTAATAAAAGAAATATGTTGTTTCACTTTATTTAGTTATATATATGTTCCAGTATTGATGAGAGTGAATCGAATTATCAAAAATTCATGTTTGTTTCAATATTACCACCAATCCCAAGGAGAAAGTTTGTGGGTACTGAGAAGCTGTCAAGCTTATTAGTGGATCATAAGTTTTCCAAAATTCTGATTTTCTGTTGGGAGATTACATTTTATCAAGGCAGAAAGTACTCTCAGCTATCATATGTGAGCTGATTTTCGTGAAGTGATAGGTTTGTGTTCATTTTCAAGAAACTGCCTGTGAAATATCCTAGTCTAAAAAATCCAAGTTTCTCTGTCATTCATTTCTTCAAGCAAAAATGGCATTCCATAAAAAAAAAAAGGAGGCCAGTTATGTTCACACCAATTATTTCCCTTGGGGCTTAGGGATGTAGCAGAAGTGCTATACATCCCATGTTACAAATAAGATGTTACATATGGGGATTTGAGAATAATTTAGTAAAAATAATAATTTTTATTTTATTTATATATTTTATTTTATTTTTTTAAAAAGATTTTATTTATTTATTTGACAGAGAGAGATCACAAGTAGGCAGAGAGGCAGGCAGAGAGAGAGGAAGGGAAGCAGGCTCTCCGCTGAGCAGAGAGCCCGATGCGGGACTCGATCCCAGGACCCTGAGATCATGACCTGAGCAGAAGGCAGCGGCTTAACCCACTGAGCCACCCAGGCGCCCTATTTATATATTTTAAAAAATATTTTATTTATTTATTTGACAGAGAGAGATCTAAAGTAGACAGGCAGGCAGAGAGAGAGAGGTGGAAGCAGGCTCCCCGCTGAGCAGGGAGCCCAATGCGGGGCTCGATCCCAGGACCCTGGGATCATGACCTGAGCTGAAGGCAGAGGCTTAACCCACTGAACCACCTAGGTGCCCGCCAAATAGTAAATTTTAATACTTCAGCCAGGGTATTTTTGTTCTTGTGTGTTTTCATCTTGCTTTTTCATGGTCCATGATGCCAGCTGAGATTGACAGTACATTGAAGCCAAATTGGAGGGATCATTCTGCCATTTTTCTAGGTCTTTGAGTTGTATATCAAATCTGGGGATGCTTGGGGTGCCTGGGTGGCTCAGTTGTTAAGCGTCTGCCTTTGGCTCGGTCATGATTCCAGAGTTCTGGGATTGAACCCTGCATCAGGCTCCTTGTTCAATAGGGAGCCTGCTTCTCCCTCTCCGACTCCCCCTGTTTATACTCCCTCTCTTGCTCTCTCTCTCTTTTTCTATCAAATAAATAAAATCTTAAAAAATATATATAGTTTGTCTGATATAGGAATTGTTTCTCCAGTTTTGTTTTGATGTCCATTAGCATGGTAAGTTGTTCTCTACCACCTTGCTTTGAATCTGGAGGTGTCTTTGAGTCCTCTGGTAGGGGATGGGTCTTTTATGCTGAGTGAAATAAGTCAAGCAGAGAAAATCAATTATCACATGGTTTCACTTACTTGTGGAACATAGGGAATAACATGGAAGACATTAGGAGAAAGGAAGGAAAAGTGGATTGGCGCAAATTAGAGGGGGAGACAAACCACGGGAGACTGTGGACTCTGAGGAACAAACTGAGGGTTTTAGAGAGGAGGGGTGTGGGTGGAGGGTGAGCCTGGTGGTGGATATTAAGGAGGGCACGTATTGCATGGAGTGCTGGGTGTGGTACATGAACAATGAATCTTGGAACACTGCATCAGAAACTAATGATGTATTTTATGGTGACTAACATAACACACACAAAAAAATCCATTCTGATATCCTATGTCTTTTGATTGGAGCAGTTAGTCCTTTCCCATTCACAGTAATTATTGAGAGATATGAAGCTAGTGCTATTGTATTACCTAGAAATTTGGTTTTTCTGTATATTGTCTGTATTCCTTTCTGGTCCTTGTTTACTTTTGGGCTCTCTCCACTCAAAGGATCCCCTTTAATATTTCTTGCAGGGCTGGTTTATTGCTCACAAATTCCTTTAGTTTGTTGTTGTTGTTATCTGTTTTTTTCCTGGACAGTCTTGATCTCTCCTGTTCTGGATGACAGCCTTGCTAGATAAAGTATTCTTGGCTGCATACTTGTCCCATTTAGCACATTGTATATACCCTGCCTATCCTTTCTGGCTTGCCAGTTCTCTGTGGACAGATTTGCTGCTTAACCATCTGAGCCACCCAAGAGCCCCATGACCAAGCTTTTTTTATCTCAGCCTGTGACTGACTTTCAAGTCTTCAAATTTTACATACTCCTGAAGCGTGGACTTGCACTGTTCCTCCTGGGGGAGGGAGAGGGGTCTTGCCTTGTTTTTCCTTTTGCTGAGCTTTTGAGAGCAGTGTAGGAAAGACATAGTGGTTCACAGTTTATGGCAACACTGGACAGAAAGTTGGCACCTAAGCTCGCTCTTTTCAATCAGCTTCCCTGTTCTGATGCCTGGGAACTCTGCCACACTCAGGCACCCTATTCTTCTTGTGACCCCAGGATCCTGAGACCACATCGTCCCACCTAGCATTCTGCCCTGCCTTGCCACATGAGCACCTTTAAGCCAGGGACATCTTTCATTGCAGCAGACTTCTGGAAGTTCTGCTTCTATGTTCTGCTGCTTATAATACTTTGCAGTAGGCTCCTTAAGGAAACTTTCTCCCCTCTGCCATGTCCTTTGATATATGGTCCCGATTCCTGTCTCCGCACCTCCTACCCTGCAAATAGTGGTTGCTTTTCTATTTGCTGAATTGCAGCAATTCTTTTCTCAGATCTCTGATTGATTTCGTAGGTGTTCAAAATGAGTTGGTAATGATCCAGCTGAATTCCAGGGACCAAACTTAGGGTCCCCTACTCCTTTACCACCTTAACTTCTTGCTGGAATAATGAAGCTGTTTTCTTACTGTCATTATTGGACTGTTTATTGAAAGTGTATGGAGAGGTGCCTGGGTGGCTCAGTTTGTTGGGTATCTGCCTTTGCCTCAGGTCACGATCCTGAGGTCCTGGGATTGAGTCCCATGTCTGGCTCCCTGCTCAGTGTAGAGTCTGCTTCTCTATCTCCCTCTCCTCCTCTCCCCAACTTGTGCTCTCTCTCAAATAAACGAATAAATAGGTAAAATCTTTTAAAAAAATTTTATGGAAATGTAACTGATTTTTGTGTCTTGACTTCATATCCTGCCCCCTTGCTGAAATTATTAGTTCTGGTAGCTTTTTAGTTGATTCTGTAGGACTTCCTGTGTACAAGATCATGTCATCTGCAAACAGAAATAATTTTACTTTTTTTTCTTCCCAGTCAGGATGCACTTTATCTTATTTTTTTTGCTTTAGAATGTCTAGCACAAAGTTTAATAGAAGTGGTGAGATTGGACATCCTTTTGGTGTTCCTGATCTTAGCAAGAAACAGCCAGTATTTTTCCATTAAGAAATTGTTAGCTTAAGGGTTTTCATAAATTATTTTATTTTTTATTTTTTTAAAGATTTTATTTATTTGACACAGAGAGAAATCACAAGTAGGCAGAGAGGCAGGCAGAGAGGATAAAGCAGACTCCCTGCTGGCAGAGAGCTTGATCGGGGCTTGATCACAGGACCCTGAGATCGTGACCTGAGCTGAAGGCAGAGGCTTCACTCACTGAGCCACCCAGGCACCCCCATAAATTCTTTTAATCAGTTTAAAGAAATTTCCTTCTGTTAATAATTTGTTGAATTTTTATTACAAGAGGGTGTCCAATTTTTGTCAAATGCTTCTTGTCCATCTGTTGAGACAACTGTGTGGCTTTTGTTTTTTTATTATATTAATATGGTGTATTACATAGATTGATACAGATATGAAACCAGTCTTTCATTCCTGGATTAAATTTTCACTTAGTCATGGTATACAACTCTTTTTATATATTGTTGGTTTTGATGTGGTACATTTTGTTGAATTGTGTGTGTGTGTCATAAGAGACATTGGTCTGTAGTTTTTTCTCTCTCTCTCTCTCTTTTTTTTTTTTTTAAGAGGAGAGAACAGTTGAGTTCAGTATGCTGGTCTAGTCTAGCACATGAAGGCTCTGCCTTTGGTCTCTCTCTCTCTTTTTTTTTTTTTTTTAAGATTTTATTTATTTGACACAGAGAGAGAGATATAGTGAGAGAGGGAACACAAGCAGGGGGAGTGGGAGAGGGAGAAGCAGGCTTCCAGGGGAGCAGGGAGCCCGACCCCAGGGCACCCCTGTCTGTAGTTTTCTTGTCTCCCAATATCTTTGTATCTGCATAATACTAGCCTCACAGAATGAGTTGGGTTCCCTCCTCTCCTTTTTGGAAGGGTTTGTAAAGAATTGTTATTAATTCAGCACTTGGTATCATTCACAAGTGAAGCCATTTGAAACTGGGCTTTTTTTGTGGAATAGTTTTTGACAGTTAACTGTATCTTCTACCTCATTTTAGGTGTATTAGATGGTCTACTTCTCCTTGAGTCAGCTAAACTATTGTCATATTGTCTATTTCTCTCTCGATTTGTCAGTTTTACTTACATGGATTTGGGTGTTGAGTTATTATGTGAATATATGTTTAGAATTGTTTCATCTTTCTGACGATTTGACCATTTTATCATTATAAAATGATCCTGTTTATCTTCCTCGCATTTTTAAGTCCCCTTTGCCTTTTTTTGGCACAGCACACAGAGTTCTCTGTCCAGCTTTCTTATGGTTGTTTGCCTGAGATAACTCTTCCATCCCTTTAATTTTAATCTATTTGTAACTGGGATCAAGTATGTCTACTGTAGACAGGATACTTGGTTCTCATTTTGCATTCATTCTAACAATCTGCGCTTTGATTGGCTGCTTTAAGCTACTTAGATATAATGTCAGTGTACTGTAATGTACTGTTGGATTTATGATGGCATTTTACTTTTTGCTTTTTGTTTTTCATGCCTCCACTCATTCCTCTTTCACTGGTAACTCCTTATTCAGTGAATAAACTATAATATTTTCATTATTTAATTATTAGTCACTATTTTGTATCTAGTTTAGTAAGAGATTTTTTGCTTTTGCCATTTTTTTCTACATTTATAATTCTGTGATTTTTTTCTTTTCAAAGATTATTTAAAAGACTTTTAAAAAATTTATTTAAAAGAGAGACAATGAGAGACAGAGCACCAATGGAGGGGGAGGGTAAGAGGGCGAAGGATCTCCTAAAACATTGTGATTATAGCTGTTTATAGAGCTATCTCTGTTTCAGAGATGAAGTAGAACAGTGTCTACACTGGAAAGGGTTTTTCAGACTTTTATGAAGGCCATATAAAACCTAATAAAATTATGGATACTCTTCCCAGAAAGAAGTGCATGTATAAAGAAACATAAAATGTCAGTGGATATATGTAGATCATCTGAAGTGATACAGATCTGGGTTTTAATCCCAGGAAGAGACAAAGAATGAAGAAGACATGTTGAGCAATCACTTCATGACCCAACAATGCTACTGTATCTATCTGTGAATAGGGACTGGAGTGGACAAACCTGGGCCATAACAACCATCAAGGGAATAAGTTGAAAGATGCCATTTATGAGTCACTCCTCATCCAAGCCGACTTGAGTGCCTGCAGTGATCAGATCAAGTTCTAGTCTCAGATCATGGCTCCAAATGTGTTCCTTTCTCTTCTATGGCCTTCGCCCTTCCTGGTGACCTCATCTCTGCTGTAGGCTCTAAACATCATTTATATGCTGTCACCTCCCAAATCTATTTCTCCAACTTAGATATCTCTCCAACCCTGCACTCTGTATCCAACTGTCAACTTAGCTTGCATTTCTTTCTTTTTTTTTTTTTAAATATTTTTACATATTTATTTATTTGACAGACAGAGATCACAAGTAGGCAGAGAGACAGGCAGAGAGGGAGGAGTGAGCAGGCTCCCCGTTAAGCAGAGAGCCCGATGCGGGGCTTGATTCCAGGACCCTGGGATCATGACCTGAGCTGAAGGCAGAGGCTTTAACTCACTGAGCCACCCAGGCACCCCTTAGCTTGCATTTCGAATAGACATATTAGATTCACCATTTCTGAAGTGGATGACTGTGATGCTGCTTCCCTAAATGTGCTTCTTACAGAGTCTTCCAATATCCAAGGAAGGCACTCCACATTTCTACTTGCAGTCTGAAATCCTGGCTCCCTTCTTTGATTCCTCCTCACCACCCAGAATGAAGCCATTAGGAAATGCTGCAAAGTCCATCTGTAAATATCTCCAGCACGCAGTCGATTCCCAGTGTCTTCTCTCCTGGGACACTGTACTGGTCTCCTACAGTTTCCCTACTGGTAGCTCACACTGCACCTCTCAATTCTGCACAGCAGAAAAACAGGTGCTGCTAAGGAAAGTCAATCCCATTGATCTGTTCATTCTTGTAACTCCACACCTCACTCAGAGAAAACTCAAAACCTTCTAATATCTTTTTTTTTTTCCCCAAAGATTTTATTTATTTATTTGATAGACAGAGATGACAAGTAGGCAGAGAGGCAGGCAGAGAGACAGGCAGAGAGACAGGAGGAAGCAGGCTCTCCAAGGAGCAGAGAGCCCGATGCGGGGCCCGATCCCAGGACCCCAGGATCATGACCTGAGCCGAAGGCAGAGGCTTTAACCCACTGAGCCACCCAGGCGCCCCAAAACCTTCTAATATCTTCAGACCTCCATGATGAGACTGACCTCTGACCTCATCTCACCTGTTTTCTGTTCCAGCCACAGTGGCCTCCTCATTCTTCCTTGAATACAGACACACTCCTGCCCTAGTGTGTGTGCACTGGAGACTCCCTGCCTGCAAAGAATTCCCCCCTGACCTCCTCTTACACAATTCTTTCATGTCCTTCAAATCTCTCAGAGATCAACCTCTTAGTGAGGCTCCCCTGATCCCTGGAGTAAAGGAGCCATTGTCCCCATCCCAGCACAGGTGCTCTCTGGGTCACCTTCCATGACACTGGCTTGTATGGTGCATGTTCACCTGTGTGTGGACTTTTTTACAGTAATTACTGTCCACGCATTTTCTCTTCCTTGTGATTTTTGAGTAATTTTTGCAGCTTCATTCATTGTTAGAATACTGTTTTCTACATGTAACATAAACATGTGTTAAGTGACTCTTCATGCTATCAGTGAGGCTTCCAGCAACAGTAGGCTATTAGTTCTTATGTTTGGAGGGAGACAAAAGCCATACTTGGATTTCTGACTGCTCGAGGGGGTCACTATCCCAATTCCCACCTTGCTCCAGGGTCAAGTGGAGTCTACCCCTTACCACTAGAAATATTCTCCAGCACATTTTACCTTTTCTTAGTTTCACTGAGGTGTCCCAGATATAAACACAGTGTGTCCTGTATGTGGCACATGACAATTATTGGTTGAATGAATGAGCAGCTAAAGGACTCCCTCTTCTAGATAAGTCTCAGGCACAGCTGTTCTGTGGCAGCTCCCGCCCCATGTGCACCCACCTCCCCATCAGTATGTCTCTCTCCCCTCACAGGGCTGCCCTCCCCTCCCTCTCTCTGCTCAGCCCCTCCCCCCACACCATCTCTCCTGCCCAGCACAGCACACAGAGTTCTCTCTCCAGAAACACTATACTCAGGCTTTATGGATCTTTTTCTCCAACCACACAGAAATCTACCTAGACTCTGCTTTATAAATTCATGACCTTGGATCTAAGCCAGCACTAGGATCACTAGAACTAAGGGCCAAGCAGCAGGGAAGGCAGAAACTAACAAGTTTAATAAGAAGGAAAACCTTGGGGCGCCTGGGTGGCTCAGTGGGTTAAGCCGCTGTCTTCGGCTCAGGTCGTGATCTCAGGGTCCTGGGATCGAGTCCCGCATCGGGCTCTCTGCTCAGCAGGGAGCCTGCTTCCTCCTCTCTCTCTCTCTGACTGCCTCTCTGCCTACTTGTGATCTCTCTCTGTCAAATAAATAAATAAAATCTTTAAAAAAAAAAATAAGAAGGAAAACCTCTCAGATTCCTCCTCTCCCTAACTCCAGAACCCAAAGAATATTCCAGAAAACAGGTCCAGAGTGAGGGTAAGAGATGGATGAATCTGAAAGTTCATATCTTCATACCACAGAGACTCCTGGGTCAGGGGATGACCTGGGCCTGTGGGAACAATAGCCTAAAGGCCACCTGCTGCTGTAACTGACAGGGTCATCCCTGGGAGAATGGACAAAAACTCATACACAAGAGCAAGAACAGGCCTGATGATCTAGAGAAACAATTAAAAAACAAAAAACAAAAAACAAAATGGGGGCTGTGGTGTGACCCAGGCCTGAAGTGAGACTGACCCAGTCCACAGGAATTTTTGCTGCACAAGTTCCTGGTGACAGGTAACATCTAAGTCCATGTGATCACAGGTCCTGGTAGATAAGCTTCCACACAAAGGGCAAGGACACGGAGTGTAGAGATCACCCAGCTGAGGGGGGAGCACTTAACGCCCATGATGCACTGAGCACAGACTGGGAACAGATCCTGTCGCCACTTGGCTCCTCACAGCCTACTCCTGTCCCACCTGCAACAGACTCAGCATAGCAAACACATGGATTCTGGAAGGTTCTCAGTGTTTCCATTTATTTGTTGTCTCAAGTTTAGAAATCTCCTCTTTTATTACCTCATCAACCCCACATGGCAAGAATTAGGAAACACAACTCATATCTGGATTCTCATTTTCAATAGCGAAGGAAGTCATTTGTACTCAGCCCAACATGAAATAAAGACAGGGATGGAGATGGTCCAGCCCTGCCTCTGCTGGAACAGGAAAGCACATTAAAGAAGAGAACGCAGATCAGTATGGGGAGGGGTCTGGTGGGCAGGGTGGGCCAGTCTCCCCACCTCCTCATGTTTTGCTCACAGGAACACAGACACATCTGACATCTCTGCACAAAGAGAAGTCAGGGGTTGCTGATGTTACCAAGTGGGAGTGTGAACACATCTTGCATTGCTCATCCCCGACAAGGCAGCTGGCCTCACACTCTCAAAAAAAAAAAAACAGGTACAAATTTAGGTCAATCACATAAGTGATCAACAGCTTTCCACATGCTCAAAGTGTCCCTAGTGACCCGATTCCTATGCACTGCTGGGTCTCCAAGGTCTCACCTTTAGGAGCCATGAGAGACACATCAGAGCCCTGGGCATTGTCATCACCTAGGGGAGAACAAACAGGATGTGGTCAGAGCCCAGAGGAGAGGTGACTAAAGGAGGAGCTATGGGTGGGTGAGCTCCTCATGGGGTCCTGTCTATACTAGGGTCTCAGGGATCACCCCTCCATACTTACATCATGCTTGAGACTAGCCTGGTCCTTTTCCTCCTGAAGGAAGAAAATATCATGTTAGAAGCTATGACAGGACTGGGCCATGAGATCCTAATGGAAGCTCTTAGTCCTGATTCAAAACGAACTTTGAGAATTGTGACTAAAGACCTAGAACAGGATCAGGAAACATGAAGAATGAGTTGTGGGGTCACTGGCCCACCTGACTTGCAAGAGGTCTGTCCTCAGCAGGATCCTTCCTCTCTGTCCTGTGCCCACTGGGCATCAGGTCCCCATCACCAGAATTAACAGGAAGAAAATGTGTCTTTCATTTTCACAAGTGTTTCTACAGAGTGAGTGTTAGTGATCAGTTCCACAGTGTCCAAGTACATGTGCGAGGATGGTACTTTCCAGTTACAAGGCAGGACAGGAAACCCCCAGTGGGACAAGAAACCTCAGATCCCCCCACTCCATTCCTTACCTGAGAGCTTCTTCCTCCAGATCACAGCTCCAAACGTCACAGTGACCATGAGGAGAGTCAGACCAGCAATGATCCATGTGATGGGGGTGGTAGGAGGAGGTGGCTCTGGAAAGGGAAGGGATGATGAGAACCCCAGACCTCTGGCTTGAGTCCTGACCCTGCTGAAATTCTCCAGAAAGCCTTCTGCTTTCCCTGAGAAGAGCCTCTACCCCAAACCCTCCTTACCCCATCTCAAGATGATGGGTTCGGGCAGCAGCACATAGCATGTGTATCTCTGCTCTGCTCCAGAAGGTACCACCATAGCTTCCCACTTCTGGAAGGTTCCATCTTCTGTAGGCCTGGTCTCCACAAGTTCTGTGTCCTGGGTCAGGTCCTCCCCCTTGCACTTCCAGGTCAGGGTAATCACTGCAGGGTAGAAGGCTAGAGCCCAGAACCTCAAGGTGAAGTAATGGTCAGAGATGGGATGGCAGGTCACGTGTGTGTTGGGGGGTTCTGGGGAAGAAAAATCAGAAAATCCACACTTTGCTTTACCTTTATGGCCTATTGAAATAGCATTTATGTGACCATCTGGAAGTGGACCCAGCAGTTTCTCTGGATGGAAGATGTGTGAAGCTTCAAAGCCCAGTCACCAACCTAGCTTTTTATTCATTTATTTATTTGTTTTCTTTTTAGTTTTATTTATTTTTTAAATTAACATATAATGTATTATTTGCCCCAGGGGAACAGGTCTGTGAATCATCAGGCTTACACATTTCACAGCACTCATCATAGCATATACCCTCCCCATTGTCCATAACCCAGCCACCCTATCCCTACCCCACTACCCCCCCAGCAACCCTCAGTTTGTTTCATGAGATCGAGAGTCTCTCATGGTTTGTCTCCCTCCTTATCCCATCTTGTTTCATTTTTCCCTTCCTACCCCCCACAACCCACAGCCCTGCCTCTCAAATTCTTCATATCAGAGAGAGCATATGATAATTGTCTTTCTCTGATTGACTCATTTTGCTCAGCCTAATACCCTCTAGTTCCATCCACGTCCTTGCAAATGGCAAGATTTCTTTTTTGATGGCTGCATAGTATTCCATTGTATATATATACCATATCTTCTTTATCCATCCGTTGATGGACATCTAGGTTCTTTCCATAGTTTGGCTATTGTGGACATTGTTGCTATAAACATTTGGGTGCACGCATGCCCCTTTGGATCACTACATTTGAAGATTATTTATTTATTTATTTGACAGAGAGAGATCACAAGTAGATAGAGAGGCAGGCAGAGAGAGAGAGAGAGGGAAGCAGGCTCCCTGCTGAGCAGAGAGCCCGACGCAGGACTCGATCCCAGGACCCTGAGATCATGACCTGAGCCAAAGGCAGCGGCCTAACCCACTGAGCCACCCAGGCACCCATGGATCACTACATTTGTATTTTTAGGGTAAATACCCAGTAGTGGGATCGCTGGGTCATAGGGTAGCTCTATTTTCAACTTTTTTTCTTTAAAGAATTTATTTATTCATTTGACAGACAGAGATCACAAGCAGGCAGAAAGGCAGGCAGAGAGAGAGGAAGGGAAGCAGGCTCCCCGTGGAGCAGAGACCCCAATGGGGGGCTGGATCCCAAGGCCCCGAGACCATGACCTGAGCGTAAGGTAGAGGCTTCAACCCACTGAGCCACCCAGGTGCCCCTATTTTCAACTTTTTGAGGACTCTCCATACTGTTTTCCAGCGTAGCTTGCCCAACCTAGCCTTGGTGATCTCCTAATTCAGAGGTCCTAGAAGCAGGGGCAGAGCCCAGGGTAGGAGGAATCTGTAGGTCTAAGTGAGAGAGCACACTAATGATCCTGACTGCAATGGAGAGTGAATGAGTCAGAAAACTTTGAGTCAGAACTCAAAGATGTTCTCACGGGAGAAAAAGGCCTTGAGAGAGAAAGTCAGGGTTTCCAAGGTGGCTGTCAGGGTCAAAGGGAACCGCTGATGGATTATTACAGGAATGGTCTCCACCTGCCTCCTGGGAGAGACTGGATTCCTCAATTGTCCTTAAAAGAAAATTGGCCTTTGGGTGAGTCACTCTTTAGTAGGAACCTGAACACCCAGGCGGAGGGCTCGGTCTCCCCACCCTTGGATCTCCCACAGGAGATCCCACCGATCTCCCCACCCATTGAAGAGCGGTGTTCTGCCACTGAGCCCATTTTCCCTTCCTGGTGGGAAGCCAGTCCCAGGGAGGGGAGATCAGGGAGGCCCTGTTGGCCCTGGTACTTTGAGCGAAGCAGCGTCTCCTTCCCGTTCTCCAGGTACCTGCGGAGCCACTCCACGCACGTGACCTCCAGGTAGTTCCTTTCATGATCTGCCTCACAGGCCGCCTCCCACTTGAGGTGGTCGCGGTGGGTGACCTGTGCTTCCCTGTCCGCTGTGGTCCAGGAGCGCAGGTCCTCGTTCAGGGCGAGGTAATCCGCGCCGTCGTAGGCGTCCTGACTGTACCTGCGGAGGAGTTGCCCGTCGGGCCCCACGTCACAGCCATACATGCTCTGGATGGTGGGAGACTCTGGTCCCACCTGACAGGCAGGGGGTTAAGTCCACACAGAAAGTAAAACCGCCTAAAAGTTCCCGCGGGTTCTTCGGGCTTAAGGATGGGGGCACAGGGGTGGGGATGCGGGAAGGGTCCTTTATACTGGGGTGACGCTCAGACCCGGACACTCGGGCTACCCTGTGGGGATCAGAGTTGTGACCTGGACCCGGGCCCTGTCGCTCACCGGCCTCGCTCTGGTTGTAGTAGCCTCGCAGGTTGTTCAGGCTCAGTCGGTAAGTCTGTGCGGCGTCCTTGAGGTTCCCGGTCTCCTGGTCCCAAAACTCCGGCCCCTCCTGCTCCACCCACGGCGCCCGCGGCTCCATCCTCAGACTGGCAAAGTCGCTGTCGAACCGCAGGAACTGCGTGTCGTCCATATAGCCAAAGGCTATGAAGCGGGGCTCCCCGCGGCCGGGGCGGGACACGCGGGTGTAGAAATATCTCAGGGAGTGGGAGCCTGCGGGGGCGGAGGGGCTGAAACCCCGCCCAACCCTCCTCCCGGCGCGGGGCCCAGATGAAGGCGGCGGGGAGGGCAGGGGAAGGGGGCACCGCCACTCCAGACAGGGCCCTGGCGCCTGAGAAGCTGACCCAGGGACCTCGACCCCTCACCTACCGCACAAAGCGCTCTTTGTCACACCGTCCCCCAGAGCAGTGGCCCAGGACCTGAGTCAGTGATTCTCAAACATTCTGTTCACAGGGTATCTGCCCAGTCTCACAGATGACTGAGGATCCCAAGGATCATTTTGTGTCTGTGGGTTATCTCTATCAGTATTTACCATAGTAGGAATAAAAGAGGTTTAAAAATTGATTAATTCATTTAGCATCATATTAATAATCCATGGCATGAAAATAGAAATATTGTTTTTATGAAAAATAACTATGCAAATAAACAGCATAGTGAGAAGGGTGATACTGCATTTCACATTTCTTGTCTGTCTCCTTAGAGGACCCGTGGATGTTCAGATTTGCTTCTGCATGTAATTTGTGGTTTTGGTTGAAGTCTATGAAAAAATGTACAACCTTGCATATTAATGGGAGAAGAGTATGCTTCATGACCTCTTCAGATAATTATGTATATGCGTCTTAGATACTATATTGAAACGACACAAGGTGTACTTTCTCTAAGGTTACTGGCAAAGTGGCACCTGAAACAGCATCATCGACTCTGTCCTCTGTTGCATTAAAATCCACAGGCTCATCTCGCACGCTGAATGGATCTTGTTCTAATGCATTATTTTTAAAAAGAAGTGTGTTGGTTCACTAAGTTGCATAGGTTTTCCACTGTTGATTAGACTGGAAGTGAATTATCAAAAAGTCATATTTGTTTTAATATTACCACAGATCCCAACAGAAAATTTTGTCAGTACTAAGAAGCTGTAAAATTTATTGGTGGATCACAAGTTTTCCAAAATTCTGAATTTCTCTTGAGAGTTTACCTTTTATCAAGGCAACAAGTACTGTCAGCTGTCATATGTGAGTTGATTTTCATGAAAGGATGGGTTCATGTTTATTTTTCAGAAACTGTCGGTCAAATAACCTAGTGTAAATAATCCAAGATTCTGTGTCATTCATTCTTTCAGGTAAAAATGGCATTCTGCAAAAAGAAGAAAAAGACCAGTTAAGTTCATACAAATTATTTTCTTCGGGGCTTATGCATGTAACGGAAGTGCTGTGTATCCCATGTATGAGAAGTTTAAAACTGGGGATTTGAGAATAATTAATGAAGATAATATTTTTTAATGCTTTAACCAGGATATTTTAGTGTGATACTAGTTTTGTTTGGTTGTGTTTTTGTTTTTGAGGCATTTTATTTGCACATAGGTATTACGTCTCTAGAAAAGGGATCTCAGGATTTTCCCTCCTGAGTGTTTTCATCTTGCTTCTTCACGGTTCATGAAGCCAGCTGAGGTTGTCAGGACAATGAAACCAAACTGGTAGTGAAAGACCCTAGAGGACCCGCACCCAAGGACGCACTCACAGACCACTGGATGCAATAAGCAAGAGGATTTTATTCGGGCATGCTCGGACTCCCAGGGACACTTGACCACGAAATCCGCGAGGGATGGGTCAGTGTCTGAGAGCCCCGATCTGTTTCGGGAATGACTTAATATAGAATTTTACAGTCCATTACATCAGAGCCCTCACTTTTCTAGCCAGTAATTTCAAAGCATTACAGCAAGGCCTACACACAGGTAGCCAATCCTTTAAAACCAACCATACATTCTGGCCAGTCACCGTTCAGGTAGTGTACAGTAGAGGGTACGTGTTGAATTGCACGTTTCTAACCTTTATCTGTATATGTGCTGAACCGCACGTCTCCAGCTAGCGTACGTGCTGAACCGCACATCTCCGGCCTTGGTACGGGAGACAACCCTTATCAATTTTACTTAGTAGTAGGGGAAATTCTTAACAGGGGGAGGGTATAACTTTATTTGATTACACAGCGAGCAAGGGTTTAAGCAATTTTTCATTTCTTAGCAAAGCATTAGAAGCATTATTATACAGAAGCCAGAAACAGCTGGGTTAAACACAGATTTTTGCTATTCGTTATCCTGTTATGCTGCTTGCTGACTCCCTTATCTATGGTCAGCTGGCCACAGTTTCTTAGTTAGCATAAGCTGGTTATAAAAAGAATGTTAAAACTTATAGGCTATACTATAGTTCTGACCTGGGGTCCTTCATTTCCCCCTTTTTCTTTAACATGGATATAATCTTATATCCATCTGTTTTGTTCTTCAATTGAGTCCTTTTGGGACTCTACTTGTTTAAGTAGTTGGTGTTGCTGAGTCAAGACCATAGTCTGAACAACAGACAGGCGATCTTTAATGAATTGTACTAACCTGTTTAAGACACAAGGACCAAAAGTTAGAATTAATAACAGAATGATGAGAGGGCCCGTTATAGATGACAACAAAGTAGTAAGCCAAGGCGATCTGTTGAACCAGTTTTCGAACCATCCCTGCTGGGACTGAAAATCCCTTTTTCTTTGAGCAAGTCTTTCTCTGAGTTTATCCATAGTTTCTCTGACTACTCCAGTTTGATCTGCATAAAAGCAACATTCTTCTTTTAAGGCGGTCAGGGGTGCCTGTGGAATGTCACACATATTACCAAGGGGAGTGGGTGGAGAGGGGGTGCAAGGCACCAGCCCCTTCTCCATCCTCAGCCAGCCTCCTGCTCCCTCATCATTTCCCCCTGAACAATTTTGATCCTTAAATCTTTAAGGTGGTTGAAGGTGGAAGGTCTCATCTTCTGTAACTTCTTCCTGCTGAATAGGGGCGTAGAGCTGTCCCTACCTACTGGGGTCAATATTGATCAGGGTAGGAATGTATAAGGGAGTTACGAAAGGTGGAGGCAGCTGAATCCAGCGCTGACAGTGAAGAGGCGTCCTCTCGCGCGACAAGGATCGTCTGTCGTGGTGAAGTCATTGCAGCAATGGAGTCTCCGCACCAAGTAGAGAAACACTGAACAAAGCAACATATTAAGGTTAATAAGGCGATAAGAATGAAAAGCCCGAGAAGGAGATTTGGCCATAGTCCTCCTTCAAACCAGGAACTTAACCATTCACTGAGAGAGAGAGAAGGATCTTGTAGGACCTTAATTTGGGTATTCATATATTTTATTAGTCCTGTGACATTTTTGTGATAGTCTGGGATGTACACACAACATTCTGTCTTGATAATTGCACATGTGTCACCCTGGGCTGCTGTCAGGACATCTAAGGCCATCCTATTTTGTAGGACTGCCTTGTGTATTTGTGAAACTTCGGTATTTAGTAGGGAGATGCTGTTTAGTGAGTCATTGAGTGCCTTTGTAGTATATTTATTAAGGGCTTCTACATGCCACCTGACATCCTTTAGTCCCGCAGATGGAAGAAAAATGGATGCTAAGTGATCATACCATTTAAAAACAGATCATGTCCACCTTTGTTTCAAGTTGGGAAGATTAGCTGGGGTTGCAATGGTTTTAGTAATGCGCCCATGAATCCAGGCAAATCCTAAAGTACAGCGACCTATCCATCCTGGAGGAAGCCAGGGCCACAGGTTGGTTCCACATATCCAGTGGGTTCCGTTTGGAGCTGGCCATCTAATGCCAGGTTGCCTTGCCCAGTCAGTAGCAAACCAGTCAGTATCCTGGAGTACTATTACTTGTAACACATTTCTAATGACAGCCATCCTAGATGTCGTGTGTTATTTGCCCAAGTACCACTGGTATGATTCCTTTGTTCCCAGCATAAAACTGCCTTCTGACTGAGCTGTCCAATCGTGGGGGTAAGCCACAGATATGTATCCCAGATTTGATATATATCATCCTTAGTATAGCAATAAGGAGGGTTTTGTAACTTAGGCTCATATTTGATTGGGGAGTTATGGCTTGACAGCAATCCCCTTTCCTTCCAAATAGCTCCATGGGCATGTAGTACCAGGAAAGCATATTTGGAGTCAGTGTTAATGTTTATTTTTAGGCTTTGGCAATTGCAAAGTGCTAGTGAGCACTATGGCACACCTAGCTTATCTTATTTTTTTTTCTATGAAAACTACTGTCATCAGAAAACCAACTGTCATTTGTATTTTTAACAGGGGCATCTTAAATCTGGACCAATAGAGTAAGCAAGATCAATAACCTCTGAACATTTTTGCTCTATAGAGAAAGAAGTACAGTGGTCAGGTTCAGGCATACAGGTAACTAGGTTTAAAGTTTGACAAGTTTTAAGTATTATTTCTGGCATATCTGTTAGTGTAGCCCAGTATTTAATAAGTTGGCCTCCATCATCCATTGGTGGCCTTTGAATTCTAAGACAAATCTGGACCTGATGTGACATCATTACAGTCAGGGACTGTCCCATAGTGAGCTTTTTTTTTTTTTTTTTTTTTTTTAATATTTTATTTATTTATTTGACAGAGAGAAATCACAAGTAGATGGAGAGGCAGGCAGAGAGAGAGAGAGGGAAGCAGGCTCTCTGCTGAGCAGAGAGCCCGATGCGGGACTCAATCCCAGGACTCTGAGATCATGACCTGAGCCGAAGGCAGCGGCTCAACCCACTGAGCCACCCAGGCGCCCCCGATAGTGAGCTTTGAGGCTCTTTTATGAGGGCGGCTGTTCTAGGTTTCGTTAAAGCATCTATTTGCAATTACACCTCAACAGAGGTGGCCTCTAGGATAAATATGACTAAGGGATGAAACCAATAAGACGACCTTTGAGTGGTCCAGCCTTAACAATATCCTGATTACAGAGGATCATTGTCAAGTGGGAGAAAACTTGTCAGGAGATAAGGGGAGTCCCCCATGCATCATACAATCCACTCATAAACAAAGTGGGGTCATCCATTGTCTCCACAAGTCCATAGTTAATCCTATGGAGTGCAATAGGCTGGCTTTTAGGCAATTTCATTATCCCAGCCACACATAAGGTGTTAGTTAAGTTATACAATTGTAGGGGAATTAATCCCATTTTCCAGTTGTTTAATCATGTGTGAGGGGGTTCTACTAATATCCCCACAAAATAAAAAAGCAAGAAGTTCATCTAAATGAGCTAATGTGTAACTTCTCTGAAGTTTACCTCAAATTGTTTAGCTTAGGTAAACATTTAAAGACAATCAAATCTAGAATTTAACATCCATAAAGGTGTGTTACTAAAACAATTTTTCTCTCTAAAATAACCCTCATTTACAGAGATAGCCAAATCAGGACTAATTCACTTGTGAAACAAGTCCAGTTTTAACAAACTTGGCCCATTATTTACATAAGCTCAGCAAGAACAGTTGAGTGTGATCATATAGATCTTTTAGAATCTGCTTTGCTGGAACTTCTTATAAGGAATCTCTAGGTTGAACTTTTAGTAGCCTCTCTGGGCCAGAAGCCAAGCCCTGTACTTGCCATCAGGCATGCCTGCAATACCTGTCAATTTGGGTGAATTCCTCTTCTGAGGCTGCACCTACCAAGGAGTGACATTCTTTACTCACCTGGTGAGGCTGCTGAGAACTCTGTAAGCAAGGTATCAGGCCAACAGTCCCAAGGGGCTTTATGGCTCCAGGTTTCATAAAGTCAACCTTAGTTCCTTTAAAGCTGTCTGGTCATATCTGAGTCTTTTCAAATATGACATTCCAGTCAAAGCCTTGGTAAAATAACCAGTTTCCAATGGTGTCCTTTTAAAGGAGAACAGATTCTTATTGAACTTATGCAAATGACTGATTGCCATAGAAAAAAGAATGCTTACTGAGACCTTTTGGTTTCAGAGGGTTCATATAGAGAGAAAAGCTTGAATGCTTTGAGCACTTTTACAAATGAGCACTTTTACAACTCTGTAAGTTACAGATAACTTAAGAAAAAGTATCCCTAGTCTGGAAGAGCAAACATTAGACAGAACCAGCAATGTTTAAAGTAAGACAAAATATTAAGAGACACAACACTATAATCTTTTAGTTCATTTAGTCCCATGTTACTAATTCTGGTGAATGCGGCTTTAGTCAGTTTTGGAAATTCCTACCCATTTCAGTTTTAGGATTTTCAAGTATATCAAATATCTGTATTTGTCCTGAAAGTCCTTTATAGGAATCTCCTTGAAAATAAAACTCATTTTACAAGAGAATTAAAACAATTACAAATGACCAAACTCGGAATGGATATGGTTAGAGCTGATGAGACAAGAGTTTACAATTTAGCTGGCAAGGAAATCAGGTTATTTCTGTGACACATAACATTTCCATAATTACAATATCAAGTGATGATCTCTCAAAACATTAAAACTTTAGGAAGTGCATAGAATCTCTAGAATAGTTATAGCATTTTCCCAAATGTAACCCAAGGTTTATCACTGGTTCAGTAGTACTTCATGAGCAACTTCACATATCAAGGAAAAGCCTGAGTTAAAGAGATTTATAATTTAAATCTTGTCAACATTTGCTAAAATCTTATGAAGTTTTAAAGCATATGCCTAAATATAATTAGGGATGTTAAACACCTGATAAAACAAAACATAGGAACTGAATTTTCTGGGCAGGCAAAGAGAAAACCATTTACACTTTTTAACAGATTAATTAGCTAAGAAAACTTTGCCTTTTTAAACAGAAAGAAAACCAGCTTTTTATACCAGTGTCTTTCCCTTTTTTATTTTATTTCTAAGTGTGCAGTCTTAAGATAGGAGTTTTCTGGGTTTCCCTCCTATCATGAATGATGTCGCAGACAAAGGAGGGGGATCTTTCCCCTGCTGTCCTGTTCGCATCCCTCATGGGAATTTAGGAGCATCTTAGCTAAGGCCTGTCTGTATAAACCCCGGACCAGGCTACTCCGTGGAGTAGATGACCGATATGCCATATGACGCCCTGCGAGACTTAAGGTGCAGCCCACTCAGACTAGCCGAAGTGGTGGAGCCATACAGACACATTCACACAGTCAGGCACTCTTCAGATTCAAACAGGTTGGATACTCTCCCCTTCTTGGCATCTCTGGCTAATGGGAGGTGATCAGTCTCCCCTTTCACTCTTTACAGATTAGAGTGAGTTTCTATGGTTACAGGCAATGGAGGATGGTAACAGGGTGTTTTCGCAGTCCCTCAAGGTTGGGCTTCCTTAATCTCTCAAGGTCAAATGGCCCTTATACTTGGAAGTATAATCTGTGTGGAGGCAGGTCAGGAGAGTGCTAAATTACCTTGGAGGCTGTTTTTCTTTCTTTTTTAGTCTGTCCTGACCATATCTAAAATTTCTTTTGTGAAGATTTCCATTCACAAATCTTCTACAACTTTCCTTTGCATTTAGGTTTTATCCTGAGTCATTTCCTTCCAAACAACCATCTCATTTAGGACAAAATTACCTTTTATCTTTAATAAAATGCATTTCCCTTCTTTAAATCTTTCTTACATATCTCCTACTTTCCTACATACAGAGTTTCCCTTTATTTCCATCAGTCTTAGTTACACTAAGCAGAACTTTGTATTCTTAGAAACACCTTTAGTTATTAACCAATTGTGAACTGTTACAACAGAATTCTTCAGGTGGCAATTTATGAATCAGTTAAGTGGAAAACAAGTTTACCAACAGATTTAAATACTCTTAGTTTCTTTGCAGTAAGAAGTCAAAAGCACAAACCTACATCCAGTATTTAACGACTTAGCTTTTTAATCCTGTTTGGTTAAGATACAGATGTCCACAATTTAATTCCATTTGTCATCCAAGCAAAACTTTAAAACTTTCAGGTTACCAAAGACTTTGAAAGTTACTTCAGCAATTACCCATTAGAACTTTGAGACAGACAAGTAACCATCAGTTTATTCATTTCTTTACTAACAAATTTTAACAAATAACATGAGCTTATTTGACCTTCAGTAAATTTTGAAGTTTCACATTTACTGCTGATAACTTAAAAGACATGTCTATCTTAATTAAACCAACAAACTTAACTTAATTCCAATACTGATTTACTTTCCACCTGGGCCACTCCACTTTGAATGTTTACCTGAGACATGCGTGGGAAGATCTGGAGTGGGGGTGTTAGGTCCAGGGGGTGCTCTTCTTGCTCCTTGACAGTGAAGAGAGAAGGAGCCATGGTGCATGATCTAGAAGCTAGTCATGCAGGCTGCACGCACGTTGGTGCAGAAACAGAAGGGGGAAACAGAGGAAACAAAGTGCTGCCAGGAGGCAGAGAAAGGATTCCCGGTTTTAGAGCTCATAAGGCCCAACAGAGGAGCAGACGCCATGCTTTCCCACCAGCAAGCGGGGAGGGGTTAAGCAGTCCAAGTCAGGCCAGAGAACACAGGGAAACTTCCCCGAAACAAAGAGAGTTTCGGCAGCTGCTTGGGAATATTCCTTATGGTCTCTGTCTCGAGTTAGACTAACCCCAGTTGGCTCCAGTTATAGCCATTAACATGGGAAGTGAGCGAGTGAGAAGCCCCCACATCTATTAGGAGAAACAGAGAGAAATAAAGCCAGAGTCCCCTTTGCTAGGGATGGCCCAGCAACCTGGGTTTACTAGAAGAAGGCTTAAACGTAATTACCATCCAATATGTCAGGAGAAAGTTTACTAGCTGACTCATTTGGGCAAACGTATTCCGCAAAAGCCCCTTGCTTGGGATCCTGGTGCAGAGCAATGAAGGCCTAGGTATGAGCAATGCAGGCACCCTAGGTCCACTTGCCCTGCTTCCTGCAGAGGAGATCTAACTGATAGATCCCACTGAGGCCATGCAGTGTTACAGGAGCTCAGTCCTTTCCTAAGTTTTGCAATCCAAATTATTTCCAGTGGGTTAAAAGGCACCCCAAGGTAGAGTCCTTGGGAACTGAGGAAGCCTACTGAGGCCATACTTCCAGAAAAGTAAAGAAGGTCCATTACCAAATCCCCCCTGACTCCTGGGTAGCGTTCCACACAGGATATGTCAGAGGTTCCCGTGTGTCAAAAGCGACCAGAGGCGTCCCTCAAGATATCGCTATTGATCACCATCCTGCCTTCCCTGGGAAGACATTCCTGCCATAAAAGGCCCTGGAGGGGTGCCAGGCGTCCCTCCACTTCCCCTTCGCATCCTAGGCTGCTGATGGGTGCCTGGTGAATGGACTAAAACGCTGTGCCATGCCATGCTCATTGTCCTGAAGACTGCATACTGTGTTGCCATATTAACCCATGGAAATACTAGAAAAGTTTGGCAAGGGGAAATTACCCAATTTCATAGCTTTAAGCGGTTTGCAGATGACACTGACGAGAAACAGTAAAGACTGAAATCCATCATGGTCTATGCGACATTCCAGCACATGTTGTCCTTACAGCCAACTTCCCTAGGAAACGGTCCCCGGTTGCGTTTTAATTCAATCGGGTACTGGTTTCGGCCGGCTCCCAGTGGAGGTCTCGCGGCCAGAAGTGGCTAGACCAGGGATGTGGAGGGGATCACATTAGATCAATCAGGAGGAAACCTCACACGGGAGTCTTAAGATTGGCAGCCGTCCTGGTGACTTAGTTGGCTGTCCCGTGCCCAAGAGAGACAGCTTTCTATAAGAACAGGAATAAAGAGAGGCCATCAAGTTTCTGGGTCTTCTTGCCATTCCGGCCAGGGTACTAGCTTACAGCCAAAAGGCAGATGCTCTCCTCCCCGTAGAGTAGCCATGGGCTAGAGGATTACAGCCTGAGCAATTGACATGCAAGTGTTCCAATAAGACCATACTCCTTGAAAAGCCCTGGAATGAGAATAAAGGAAAAGGAGAGAAAGTACTCACCAATTTTGCACCGAAGCTCAGAGTCCAAATGTAAAGACTCATAAATCTCCTGGCTGGCTCGCCAAAAATGATGAAGTTCTTGAACCTAGGTGAGGTTCGGTGGGGTGAGGTTCAGAGCCGACGGCTAAAGAAAGAATTCTTAAGACGTCTCTGGTGCAAAAAGGTGGTTTATTAGAGCACGGGGACAGGACCCGTGGGCAGGCAGAGATGTGGCTGCGCCGGGCATGTGAGGAGTGGCTGGTTATATACACAGGAGTTGGGTAGGTGAGGACAAAGGGTTATTCAGAAGGGCTATTGGGATAAAGAAGATTGTCCCATTTTAGATTCTGAATAAAGCAAGTAACAAATAGCCACAACACTGAACAAGACAAACAGACCGGTCACAAGACGTGCCTTGCGGCTTTGGCGCCAAACCGAAACCGATTCCGACGGTCGGGGGAAAGCAGAAGCTGTTCCCTCGGCCAAAAATTGAATGTATCCCTCGGATACGCTTGGAGCACCGAAAAATTGGGCTCCCTGAATCCCTGGGACGTCTCCCAGGGTGGCAGGGGAGAAGTCTGAGTCCGTCAACTCCTTCTCAAGCTGCCCCGAACCGAACACCGGTCTATTACACGTAATAGCACAATTCCAATACCGAACACTGAACAAGACACAAACAACAAGCAGGCAGACAAGGCAGCAGACAAGACAACAGAGACAATGGCCGGCCAGCTTACCTCCCGGTGGGACCGGTGGTCGTTGGGCTGGGGTCCACGGTGGATCTCGGTGGAACCTCCAAATGAAAGACCCTAGAGGACCCGCACCCAAGGACGCACTCACAGACCACTGGATGCAATAAGCAAGAGGATTTTATTCGGGCATGCTCGGACTCCCAGGGACACTTGACCACGAAATCCGCGAGGGATGGGTCAGTGTCTGAGAGCCCCGATCTGTTTCGGGAATGACTTAATATAGAATTTTACAGTCCATTACATCAGAGCCCTCACTTTTCTAGCCAGTAATTTCAAAGCATTACAGCAAGGCCTACACACAGGTAGCCAATCCTTTAAAACCAACCATACATTCTGGCCAGTCACCGTTCAGGTAGTGTACAGTAGAGGGTACGTGTTGAATTGCACGTTTCTAACCTTTATCTGTATATGTGCTGAACCGCACGTCTCCAGCTAGCGTACGTGCTGAACCGCACATCTCCGGCCTTGGTACGGGAGACAACCCTTATCAATTTTACTTAGTAGTAGGGGAAATTCTTAACAGGGGGAGGGTATAACTTTATTTGATTACACAGCGAGCGAGGGTTTAAGCAATTTTTCATTTCTTAGCAAAGCATTAGAAGCATTATTATACAGAAGCCAGAAACAGCTGGGTTAAACACAGATTTTTGCTATTCGTTATCCTGTTATGCTGCTTGCTGACTCCCTTATCTATGGTCAGCTGGCCACAGTTTCTTAGTTAGCATAAGCTGGTTATAAAAAGAATGTTAAAACTTATAGGCTATACTATAGTTCTGACCTGGGGTCCTTCAGTAGGATGGGAGCAGGTTATTTTGCCATTTTTCTAGATCTTTGAGTTGTACACTAAATCTGGGGTTGATAACTCCACACAGGTTTAACCTGCCCGTGAGATTCACAACAATGTTCTCAGCTTGGTGATCAGCAGTGATTTCAAATTCCTGCTTCGTTATCACAGTTAGAAATGGGATGTTGGGGGCGCCTGGGTGGCTCAGTGGGTTAAGCCGCTGCCTTCGGCTCGGGTCATGATCTCAGGGTCCTGGGATCGAGTCCCATATCGGGCTCTCTGTTCAGCAGGGAGCCTGCCTCCCTCTCTCTCTCTCTGCCTGCATCTCTGCCTACTTGTGATCTCTCTCTGTCAAATAAATAAAATCTTTAAAAAAAAAAAAAAAAGAAATGGGATGTTGACTTTGGAGTATGGCCTAAGAAGACCCACCTTTGCCTCTCTTCTAGGCACTGCTAATGATCTTGAGAGCATCTGCAAAGATATTCCTGTATCTGTTAAGGTGGATTAGAAAGATGGCCAAAAGAGTGTTTTTGTTTTTTTGTGAATGTAAGTAGTGATGAAGAATATCAACTATTACTATTTGCACCTATATCCTCCATTCTTGATAAGTTTTACCTCAGTGCTAATGTCAACGTGGTGAAAAGGCAAATAGTATCTAAGTGATGTTGTGAAAATAGTTTAACCTCATGGATTCTGTGAAAGGGCCTCAGTGATGTTAGCTGCTCCTCAGGCCACACTTTGAGAACAGCTGCTCTGAATAACCCTGAGAGAGTCTCCTGCTGGTCCTGCCCTGGCCTCCTCCTCACTCAGCAGAATCCCTTTCCCTGAGCTACACTTCCTGCCTCTGAAAACCCACCTCTGACTTGAGCCCCTGAGTACATCTAGAGGAGACCTCACCTCCTGGAAATGTGATGGCAGAGAGGGTCCCCAGTCTGGGAAGGGAGGTGGAGGGACAGGGATTTCCCTTTTGTAACTGGGGACAGTTTGTACCTAAAGACACCAGACCCAGGCATAACCGACTTTGATTTTGTGACCCACCAGCTTCATGTGTATTCAAATCCTAGACAGAAATCTGATGTCGTCTGTAAGAGAAATCATATTTGTCTTTTCACTTTACCTGTGTCTCATGCATCTGACTCAAGACCCACAAAGCATGAAGCACAGCACCTTCCAGTGCAACAGTCTGTGCGGAAGGAATTGCTCTGTATCTGCACTGTCCAGTCTGGTGGCCACGAGATGCATGTGGCTCTTGAGATGCAGGTGGCCCTTGAAATGTGCTGAGCAGTTGCATTTTTAATTGTTGTAAATGAATGGAATTTAAGTAACTGTAAGTGGATTACTACTATTCAGACAGTATATATCTAGAACGCTCTAGTTACTGTGTGACTCATAGTTACATGTGTATTAAATTTACCTTTATTATTTTTTTGTTTGTTTTATTAAAGTCATTTTTAATTTTCATCTCACAGTTACATTCTTTCCTTTCAATGTATTTAATTTTACTTTGGTATATATGTAAGTATTTCTTTCCTTACAATTGTAAAATGTAATTTCTTTTAACAAACAAACCAAAATACACTCAGGATATGGTGAATTGTTCTCACCTGTCTGTATATACACCTTACTTTTTTGTTGTTTTTATCTTTTTTTTAAAAATTTTTATTTTTTATAAACATATATTTTTATCTCCAGGGGTACAGGTCTGTGAATCACCAGGTTTACACACTTCACAGCACTCACAAAGCACATACCCTCCCCAGTGTCTATAACCCCACCCCCCTTCTCCCAACCCCCCTCCCCCCAGCAACCCTCAGTTTGTTTTGTGAGATTAAGAGTCACTTATGGTTTGTCTCCCTCCCAATCCCATCTTGTTTCATTTATTCTTCTCCTACCCACTTAAGCCCCCATGTTGCATCCCCACTTCCTCATATCAGGGAGATCATATGATAGTTGTCTTTCTCTGCTTGACTTATTTCGCTAAGCATGATGCGCTCTAGTTCCATCCATGTTGTCGCAAATGGCAAGATTTCATTTCTTTTGATGGCTGCATAGTATTCCATTGTGTATATATACCACATCTTCTTGATCCATTCATCTGTTGATGGACATCTAGGTTCTTTCCATAGTTTGGCTATTGTGGACATTGCTGCTATAAACATTTGGGTGCACGTGCCCCTTTGGATCACTACGTTTGTATCTTTAGGGTAAATACCCAGTAGTGCAATTGCTGGGTCATAGGGCAGTTCTATTTTCAACATTTTGAGGAACCTCCATGCTGTTTTCCAGAGTGGCTGCACCAGCTTGCATTCCCACCAACAGTGTAGGAGGGTTCCCCTTTCTCTACATCCTCGCCAGCATCTGTCATTTCCTGACTTGTTGATTTTAGCCATTCTGACTGGTGTGAGGTGCTATCTCATTGTGGTTTTGATTTGTATTTCCCTGATGCCGAGTGATATGGAGCACTTTTTCATGTGTCTGTTGGCCATCTGGATGTCTTCTTTGCAGAAATGTCTGTTCATGTCCTCTGCCCATTTCTTTTTTTTTTTTATTTAAAGATTTTATTTATTTATTTATTTATTTGACAGAGAGAGAGAGAGAGAGAGAGATCACAAGTAGGCAGAGAGGCAGGCAGAGAGAGGGAGGGGAAGCAGGTTCCCTGTTGAGCAGAGAGCCAGATGCGGGGCTTGATCCCAGGACCCTGAGATCATGACCCCAGCTGAAGGCAGAGGCTTAAGCCATTGAGCCACCCAGGTGCCCCCCTCTGCCCATTTCTTGATTGGATTATTTGTTCTTCGGGTGTTGAGTTTGCTAAGTTCTTTGTAGATTTTGGACACTAGTTAGTCCTTTATCTGATATGTCGTTTGCAAATATCTTCTCCCATTCTGTCAGTTGTCTTTTGATTTTGTTAACTGTTTCCTTTGCTGTGCAAAAGCTTTTGATCTTGATGAAATCCCAATAGTTCATTTTTGCCCTTGCTTCCCTTGCCTTTGGTGATGTTCCTAGGAAGATGTTGCTGTGGCTGAGGTAGAAGAGGTTGCTGCCTGTGTACTCCTCAAGGATTTTGATGGATTCCTTTCGCACATTGAGGTCCTTCATCCATTTTGAGTCTATTTTTGTGTGTGGGGTAAGGAAATGGTCCAATTTCATTTTTCTGCATGTGGCTGTCCAATTTTCCCAACACCATTTATTGAAGAGGCTGTCTTTTTTCCATTGGACATTCTTTCCTGCTTTGTCGAAGATGAGTTGACCATAGAGTTGAGGGTCTATTTCTGGGCTCTCTATTCTGTTCCATTGATCTATGTGTCTGTTTTTGTGCCAGTACCATGCTGTCTTGATGATGACAGCTTTGTAATAGAGCTTGAAGTCCGGAATTGTGATGCCACCAACTTTGGCTTTCTTTTTTTTTTTTTTTTTTAAAGATTTTATTTATTCATTTGACACAGAGAGATCACAAGTCGGCAGAGAGGCAGGCAGAGAGAGAGAGAGGAGGAAGCAGGCTCCCCGTGGAGCAGAGAACCGGATGCGGGACTCGATCCCAGGACCCTGAGACCATGACCTGAGCCGAAGGCAGCGGCTTAACCCACTGAGCCACCCAGGCGCCCCAACTTTGGCTTTCTTTTTCAATATCCCTTTGGCTATTCGAGGTCTTTTCTGGTTCCATATAAATTTTAGAATTATTTGTTCCATTTCTTTGAAAAAGATGGATGGTACTTTGATAGGAATTGCATTAAATGTGTAGATTGCTTTAGGTAGCATAGACATTTTCACAATATTTATTCTTTCAATCCAGGAGCATGGAACATTTTTCCATTTCTTTGTGTCTTCCTCAATTTCTTTCATGAGTACTTTATAGTTTTCTGAGTATAGATTCTGTGCCTTTTTGGTTAGGTTTATTCCTAGGTATCTTATGGTTTGGGGTGCAATTGTAAATGGGATTGACTCCTTAATTTCTCTTTCTTCTGTCTTGTTGTTGGTGTAGAGAAATGCAACTGATTTCTGTGCATTGATTTTATATCCTGACCCTTTACTGAATTCCTGTACAAGTTCTAGCAGTTTTGGAGTGGAGTCTTTTGTAAATTTACCTTTAAATGGAAGTTATAGATTTGTCTATGTGGATCTGAAACATATGCTTAAAATACAGCATGAAAGTGTAATTATCATGCACTGAGACAGCTGAAGTGTACAGACATGAACCAAAACATGAAGTATCACATCTAGGTCTTAAGATGTTAAGATGTCCGTCTCTGGAGCTCACTGTTGTCTCTATTGCTTTGGGTGTCTTGGTGTTGGTTGTGTTCACCTGGTAAACATAAGGAAGCTCATAAATCTTCACTGAGCCCAGGTGAGAGGGTATATTGGCTATAACATGTACCTTGTAGGCTCTGTATGTACTTGCAAACATCATAAAGCAGAAGAAGGACATCTTAGTTTCCACTATCTTAGACTCTTTTACCTCTTGCTCCTCCCCATACTTTTGCCCGAATTCAAATATTCTCTGTTTCCCTTCACCCTTGAAACCCTCTGTTCTTCATTTTTACAAAGGTGAAAGTATACATGAAACGTTTACAACTGTGGGATGAAGAGTTCCCTAAGCACGGCCCAATGATGAAAACCCATAAAGAAAAACACAAAAATTTGTCATTTCAACCACACACTCACAAGATACAAATACATATTACGATCAAGCTAAAAGACACAAATTTTCACAGATAGAAAGGTAACATGCTTCAATGTTCTTCTGCCAAGACCACCAGGAGCACCTGTGAGCATTCAAGTTGGATTTATTGATCTATTACCTGTTGCAGTGAGAGAGAACACACCCCTTTGGGGGCCACGGGGCAAAGCCCTATGGGACAAGGGCTTTGTATGGGAGTTTTGGAGAGGATCCCTGAAAGTGGGGCCCACTCCCGACTGTGTGTTGTCAGGACGTGTGGGCAATCCCATGGTTGAACATCTCAGTGAGTCCGCTCTCCAGCAGCCAGACCAGAGTGAGGAGAGAGCAGGCATGGTGGAGAAGCAGCGATTGCTCACATTGGCTGACACAGGGAGATGCGTGTTATTCTGTGGGTTGTACAGTGCCTTGTTTTGTCTGTAATGACACAGGGTGATGTTGTGGTTTCAGAGCGTCCTTGTCTGATGCTGATGTTCTCTGAGGTGACTGATTCATATCCCATAGGAGAAGAATATGGCCAAGTGGTGGACATTCACCAGCTTTTGACCACAGAGTCCAGCTGTCAGTTTTGGACCAGCTCCCAATGTTGGGGGGGGGCTGCTGTTTCTTTCCTGTTAAGCTTTGTATATTTTTTCTTTTTTTAAAATTTAATTTTTTTTCAGTGTTCCGAGATTCATTGTTTATGCACCACACCCAGTGCTCCATGCAATATGTGCCCTCCATAATACCCACCACCAAGCTCACCCAACCTCCCATCTCCCTCCCCTTCAAAACCCTCAGTTTTAAACTTTGTATTTTAAAATAACTGCACCCCATTCAAAATATCATAGAATTGGTGTTTCCATTTTCTTTGGGAAATTCCCAAGAGTGGAATTGTTGGATTATATGGGGACTCACTATGTTGTACACCTTAGGGGGGTAACATTATATGTCAAATGCACTCAAATAATAAAAAAAAAGAAAAAAGAATTAAAAATATTAGAAAACATTTTGGAGAGGAGGGAATGAAATGTCAAACAAATTTGTACAAATAAGTTTGTAAACAAATTTACAAAAACAAATTGTATTTGTAATAAGTAAGCAAAAGCAGATGTGAGAATATAGAATAAGTAATGGGAGTAAAACTTAGGATCTATGAACTTTGCAAACAGGAACATATGGGATGAGAGTGTCCATCAGAAGGTTGGGAAAATACTGTCATAAAGGTTGATGGGAGTGAACACTGGGATACAATTTTGAAATGGGGCTTTGAATTGTCTTTACAAATGAAATGTGCTTATACTGTGACACAGATATTTTCTTTGAGGATTTTCCTGAGAGATAATAAAATATATTCTCAAAACTATATTTTCAAAGATGTTTCTTGACTTATGGTTTATAGAGAAAAGAATGGAAATTATGTAAGTGCTATAAAACAGTATGATGATGGTAAGTGCAAATAGTAGAACAGTAACATGTCTCTGGGATAATCACCAAGTGATTTAAAGAGAGGGCCACAGTTCTTCATGAAAGCAAACCCAGGAGGCACCCCATAGAGGATCCCTTTGTGCAAACAGGGTATGGGAGAATGTTTGTTCTCAGAGGGCTTGTTGTCTAATATATCAATGTTCCCTGTCCATCAGGAGGTGGGTATGACTGGGCACTCCATGCAAGTGAGCTGTTGCAATGTTCCAGAATGTTCTGTGATGGGAGGCTGCTGAGCTCAGAGCCTAGGAGGACATTAAGGATCAATGTGACTCAGCTGCTCAAATCACACTAAAGTCCATCATCCAGTGGATATCTTGAGGCCTCCAGGGACTCAGGATCATCTGGCCTCTGGAGCTATAGCACAGAGCAAGGGTGACATCCTGTTGACAGGGCACTGGCAGGGTCATGTGGGAGATGAGCATGGAGCAGAAATGACAGAGGGAAAAGTAAGTCACTCCTGAAATGAGTGCTGTGTGGAAAAAGTCATGATATCACAAAAGCAGAAATCAGGAGACCTAGCAAGGCCCCTACCACTGGGATCAGTCACAGGCACATCTACAGGATGCAATAGGCATTTGGAAGTGAAACAAAAACACAACTCCACACAGTGCTGTACAATCATAGAACAGGAAAGAGCTGTGGGGAAATAACAATATGACCATAGAAATGAATAATTGAAAGGATACATTGGATGATTATAGTTGTCCTTCCCCAAAGTTGTATAATAGGGAGAAAGGAGGGTGATGGCAGCAGGAGAAAAGACCTTTTCATTTCTTTTCTTTTTAAGATTTAATTTATTTATTTGAGAGAAAGAGCACAAGCCGGGGAGTGGCAGAGGGAGCAGGAGAAGCAGGCTCCCCACTGAGCAGGGAGTCCTACACAGGGCTCAATCCCAGGACCCTGAGATCATGACCTGAACCAAAGACTGCCTAACTAACTGAGCCACCCAGGTGCCCCAGGAAGAGGGTGGAAGGGCAGATACCCTGAAAACTCCAAGGGGCAACAACAAAGGCCTGGGGGATAGAAAATATGATGCAAGGCCTTCAAATCCTGAGGACAACTCTGTCCAGTACAGAGTCTCTGTCACATCACCATGTGACTCAGGACAAGGGTGGCCTAAAGTCTCCTCAAATATGAGAGTTTCGGTTCTACTTTCTACCCCCCACCTTCCACAGGGCACTGGTAAGTGAAGTGGGACAAATGGTGGAGAAAACCAAACAGGGGGAGCACATGAGATCCTGGCCACAGGGATCTAGCAGGAGAGAGGCCAAGGGCCCCCAGGAGGAGCTTCAAGGGGTCCAGGTGTCAGCCCTGCCCCAGGGGTTCAGACATCCCGTCCCCATGGGGCAGGACTGAGGGCTGCGGGCTAGGCCACTGCACAGACATGAAGATGGGAGAGGAGTGGATGGGCTCGAGTATGTTCCTGAAGGTTTACCCTTCATGCGGTAAGGGGGCGGGGGAAGGATTTAAAAGACCACAACAGAAACAAAGGAAATGAGGGGATAAGATATTTATATACTCTAGTGAAAATAAAAAGTAAATTCAGGGAAGCAATCATAATCATAGTCTACTGAATGCTCAGTTGCTATTAGCATTTCATGGTCATAATCATGCAAAGACTGCACACTGAACTCATCGAAATTGTCAAATAATTATATGGGGCAGATGGGAGAGTGTGAAAGAGGAGCCAATTCACTCAAGATGATGCATATACCTGAAGACCAGAGAAGGGGTCTGAGAAGCAGGCTACTTAGAGGCACAGAAGCAGTAATCAGAGAATCAGCCAGAAGAACTAAAGCAGGTGGTCTCTGAGATTCAGGAAGTGGAGGGATGGAAGCTTGGGGATGTCTGTCTTTTTTTTTTTTTCTTTTAAAGATTTTAATCTTAAGTAATCTCTACATGCAACAAGGGATTGGAATTTATAAACCCGAGATTGAGAGTCACGTGCTGCACTGACTGAGCCAGCCATGTGCCCCTGAGGATATCCGTCTTAATATCAAGTACTGCAGACATATTTGACTTTTTTGGACGCTGCCCCTCTATCCATTTGTTACAAAGACAACATGGGGGGTGAGATGATGCCTCAGGACGAGTTCTGCACGGAGACCATAGAGATGGGACAGGAGCTGGAGGAATCATGGTATCAACCGTTGGGTTTTTATGGGATGATTTTGTTTTGATTTATTTAGTTTTGTTTCATGTTATTGAATGAGAGTCATCCCTGCATGTTTGTAGAGGAACAGCAGAGCCAGGAGGGAGGGGGAAGTGCATGATGCAGGGGAGTGAGGGACCATGTGTGCCCTCGTGGAGGGGCAGCCTGAGGCAGGAGGGGTCCCTCCCTCATCATTGCTTAGAAGTTGAGGACATAGGTACAGATGTGGGGGGACAATGGTGAGGGTGTGCAGTTCTCTCAAGTCCTTCTTTTCTGAGTGAGGAGCAAATGAGCTCATCACCTCAGAGAGGGGAACTGGGAGGGTGTGAAGGAGGCTGAGCAGGGAGGAGGAAGTGAGAGGCAGCCCTCTTAGGAGGGTGACCGGAAGCTGACTGGGGAAATGGCATCTGGAGAGGGTGGGGCTGGGGCTCCTGAGCTCTGTGCTCATCACCTTAGAGAGACTTCCAGCAGCAGGAGGATAGATAACAGACTAGAAGCAAGTGCAACAAAACACCTCAGGGGTGAGAATTACATCTTTATACTTTTATAACTTTTACCATTTATAATTTTTCTTCAGTGAATAGACATGACATCATATATATTGTAGGTCATACATAAACATCAGAATCAGAATGTTAAGGCTTTATTTACACTTTAAAAGGAAGGAGAAGGTAGGAAAGTCAGCAGCTCAGGGCACAGAGCTGGAAAAGCTGGGCCTGCCTGTCTGTGCTCTGGACAGGGGTTGCAGAGCCTTTGCTCCATTTCTCAGGACCCTACTCTCTGGGGGGCCAAGCAGAGTCTTTCCCTTCTTTTTAGGGTGTGCTCATAGTTTCATTTATTACTATCTTGTCAATTTTAATGGTTTTAAGACATGAGTTTTCTGTTACATGGCGTTTGAAGGTATTTTAGTGTGAGAATTCCTCCATACAATCTACAACGCCTGCTTCAGAAACTGAAATATAAAGGCAAAATAGTTTGGTGAAAAGATGATTGGTTATAAAGTGGAAGATCAGAACCTGAGTCTTCATTCAGGGTCTGAGGTTGATCTGTCAGGTGTAGGGATATTAAAGTAATTTATTTTTGAAAACCTTATTCATGCACATATGAAATAATTCAATAGATACTAAAAAATGTACAAAAATAGTAACATGGTATCCCCTCATCCCCTAGTCACCCAAGTTCTCTACCCAAAATCTGTCATAGTCAGCCATTTACCTTGTCTTGGAAAATACACCTGTGCCCTAATGTCTACTGTTATATCAGGAAACAAGCTCTGGCCACAGACTGGCAGAAAATATTTGCAAATCACATAACTGATAAAAGAAAAAAAGTTCTTTTAGAATATTCATAAAATCCTTAAATAGAAACAATGAGAAAACAACTCATTAAAAAAATGAACAAAACTCTGAGCAGACACCTCACCAAGAAGATGTACTTATGGGTAATAAGCACTGAAAAGATGTTCAGCAGCAGGTGTCATCAGGGAAATGCAAGTGACATCAACAGTGATCTGCCATCACACACCTGTTAGATGATGGGAATCCAAACACTGATAGTGTCACCGGCTGACCAGGACAGGGAGCCACAGAAAGCCTCAGTCACTAACAGTGGGAAGACAAAACAGCACAGCCGCTCTGGGAGACAGTCAGCAGGTTCTTACAAAGTCAGGCACAGACTAGGCATCCAAGCTGCTGATCCCCCTGTAAGGTATTTACCCAAGTCATTAGAGAACTCATGTTTGCACAACAACCTGCATGCAAATTGTCCCAGCGGAACAGTCCTCACCTGTGGGCTGCACATCCGGACTTCCTTCCAAAGACTACTTTATGGGAGGGGACAAAGCCAAAGAAGGAACTTCACAGGGAGCATCTGGGTTAGACGACCTTAGCCAGTGGGTGAAGGTGAACTTCATCTGTGATGAGTGAGCGATCACTGTATGTTCTTGCTATGTTGTGTGGTGAACGGCCTGTCCAGGTGTGTGTTCCTAAACCCCACAGCATCCATCAGCCTGATTCACAATGAGAGACAGTCTACAAAGTACCCGAACCATCTCCACCAACATTTCAGACACGGTCACAGCCAGAGGAGCCCGAAGGAGCCATGATGAGACTCAATGAGGCAACTTGGATGGGATCTTGGGAGAGAAAACAAAACCGTGACAGCAAATCTGGCGTGGAGATCAGTAGAAATGTGTGAATATTGTGTCATTAGCTGTGACAAATGCATGACGGTGAGATTGGGGTTAACGACAGGGCAATTGAGTGTTCGGTGCTCAGGAACTCTGCACTAACCTTGTCACTTCTCTGTCCTCTCCAACTGTTTTAAGATAAAAAGAGTTTCTTTTGTAAACAAGCCCTCAGAGAGGAAATAGTTCCAGGAAGAACAAGGATCTACTTTTCAGTTTTCCTGGACTTGTGACCCAGGGGCTGGAGAGAGGGGTTGTGCGGAGGACAGATGGCAACTCAGACACGGGACAGTGCTCCAGAGTGCTCCCCTCCACTGATCCCAGCTCCATCGCTGCACCTGCCCCCAGGGCTGCTCAGAAAGCTCCCTCCTCCGTCCCCACAGGACGCCCAGCGCCCAGCCATCGGGACCTGACTCAACTCAACCCAGTGCGCCCCCTGGCGGTGAAGGACCGGCGCGTAGCAGCGCTCCCGTATGGCCACAGGCTGAGAGCAGGGGACCTGAGGGGTCTTTGGGCTTCTCCCTAGGGAGCTCCCCATAGTCTCCTTGGGCTCCCAGCAGCGGCACAGGGCTGTGCACACAGGAGAAGCTCCCATCTAGTGTCAGGTGTCCAGTCTGAATTGTTTCTCCAAATACACACTGACACGGGTGCTTTCTCCCCATTGAATGACCATGGACTCTGGCCTCAGGGAGGAACCAGTCTTCAGGCCATAACAGCTGGTTCCCAGGTCCCCAGTGGACACCACACACATACTGAGTGCCCTCAGTCTCCTGCTGGGAACTTGACCTTGGAGTTCCTGTAACTTGTTCCTGCTATTGCTTCAGGGCTAACAGGTCCTCCTCCAGGGAACCAAGTCTGGAGTCTCAGTTTCTAAGGTCAGGTGGAAGGGAGGGAGAAGGAGGGAGATCAGCTCCCCTGCGTGATGGTCTGGGACCTTGGGATGCTCCTGGAGGAGTGAGCAGAGGGAGGAAGTAGTGACATTAGAGGGTGGGGGCCAACAAGAGGGAAGGTGGTAGAACCAGGGATGAGAGGGTCAGAGGAAGGGGTCATCTTAGGGGGCCTTTGTGGGGGAAGGATGGGTTCTGTCTGGAAGAGGCACAGGGGCTTCTGGCTGGGGCTCTGGGGGCATCAAGGAACTGAGAAGAGGGCAGAGTGAGGCCCTTGTGCCCTGAGGGGCTAGCCCTGGTTTCTGATTCTGGAGTTTCCAGATTCCCACTCCCTGGGCTATGGTTTCACCATTGCCTGCCATCCACCCTTGTTTCACAGCCTCTGCTACCTGCAAACATTCTCTGCTTGTGAGGACACTGGAAGCCCTGCTCCAGGAAGAGCAGCCCCAGGGCCTCAGACCGGGAGGGGTCCAGCAGCTGGAGCCAGGGAGATGCGATCCTGGAGCTTGGGGGCAGCACATAGATGGAGGCTGGACACAGCCGTGGCACAAGGAGATCAGCCAGGACTCACGGCCCAGGCTCCTGCCTCACATTTTCCCCAGGACCCAGATGTGTCCCCTCCTCTCTCCCTAGGCCTGCAGGACCCAGGCATCTGAATACCATGCCCAAGAGGGCCAAGGGGGGAGGCTCCTGTGCAGGGTCAGACCCCACCTTTTGGAACCTTGGAGGGTGACCCTCTTCCCTCCAGCCTGGAGGACCCAGGACCCTGGTGTGTTGCCTCTTCTACCCCTTGGTGCCCCTGAAAACCAGGGACCTGCTGTCTGAATCCTTCAGGCCTGGCTTCCTGGCCCTGCAAACTGGGAAATGACAAACTCTGCTCTTGTTGCATCTGCAGATCCCACATTCTCATTTCTGTACATGGTCACTCAGGTGAAGAGAATTCTGATGTCCCTCATGATAGCTTCTCTTAGCCATGATGATACGTGCTTTTGAAGTGTGTTACTAATTTCCAAATATTTGGTATTTTCCAGAGATCTTCATGTTATGGGTTTTTATTTGCAGTCACAGAATATAGTCTATAACCTTACTGTTTTTACATTTGTGAGACTTATTTTAGGGTCACTCTGTGGTCTGTTTTGGCTCACAGTACGGTTGTGGTCCTCTAATCCTTATTTGTTCTATTAATGCGAGAGGACTGTTGATCTCTAAGTGTAATAGTTAATTTGTCCATTTCTTTACAGTTCTGCCCCTTTATGTGTCATTTATGCTACAACTCTGTAATTAGGTTTTTCTCATTCATTAATTTTGTCTTACTGTGATGCTGATCTGTTTCCTCACAGAAAGTCCTCTTTGTCTCTAATGATGTTCCTGATATGAGAGCCTATTTTGCTTCATAAAAATGCAACATTCCTGATTTCTTATGCTTTTTATTCCCATGGGATATTATTTAACTCTTTAACCTATTTTTGGTTTTATATTGCAAGTGTTTCTACTCTGCATAGCATATGGTCTATCTTGATATTTATGCAGTCTGGCAATCTTCACCTGTTGTTTGGAATCTTGGTTGGTTTATATTTTTTATGATTCCTGATATGGTGGGATTTGGTTCTGTCATTTTGCTATTTGTTTTTGAATTGTTCCTTCTCTTTTCCATTCTTTTGCTTTCTTTCATATCTTCTAGGTTTCAAGCAAATTTTTTTACTGATTTGATTCTCCTAGTGGCTTTTTAGCTGTATTTATTTCCATTATTTTTTACTGATGTTGTAGGAATTGAAACTTGCATCTCTGGGGGCGCCTGGGTGGCTCAGTTGGTTAAGTGTCCAAATCTTGATTTTTGGCTCAGGTCATGGTCTCTGAGTCCTGAGATCGAGCCCTTTTTTGGGCTCCATGCTGAACAAGGAGCCTGCCTAAGATTCTCTGTCTCCCTCTGCATTTCCCCTCAAATCATGTGCACATGCATGCAGGATCTCTCTCTCTCTTGGAAAAAGAAGAAGAAAAAGAAACCTGCAACTTTAACTTTTCACAGTCTACTTAAGGAAACAATGAACTCCATCCAGTAAAGAGAGGAAACGTGTAACAACAGAGTTCCATTTAGCCTCCCTGTGCTGTTACGGGCATGTATGTCACCAACACACAGTGTAAGTCAGAGAATATCATGAACTACTTAGTGTTTTGAAGTCATATATCTTTTAAAGAAATTAAGAAGAAAATGTACAAAAACAGCAGGGTACCATTTCTGCTGTTCATTATTCTGTACATGAGACCATCCAGTGTCACTTCCCTTTGTCTGCAGGACTTCCTTTAAAATTAGTTCAGGAGAGCTCACAATGAATTCTCCTAGTTTATATTTATCTATATTATATTTACTTAAAAATTTTCTGCTCATTTATATTTACCTAGTTTATATTTATCTTTATTTTGCCATTTTCCTCCCTACTTTTGTCTTATTTCTATGGTTTTCATATGAGAAAATTTTCCTAACCCTAATTGTACAGTTCGATCAACGTCAATCATTGTTAAGACTCATGGAACTAGTCCGATGACGAGTATGCAGAACAGGTCCCTGGTCCTGCTGACCCTTTGCAGTGGGTCCTCTCCCCCGTCCCCAGCCTTGGGCCACCGCTGGTCTCCTTCCCGTCTGTACTTGTGACATGCTCATTCTGTTAGACTGAACACGAAGGGGATCTCTTCATCTCCAACAATGCATCCTATTCTCAAATCTCTTTTCCTCCTGATGTTAATAGAGCTGCTCAGCCTCCTCACATGACAGTTTGCCTGGCACCGCTGTTCCATCAGGTCACGGTCCCCCTGTGTATCCATAATGAAAGCGCATGTGGTGTATAGAGCACCTGGTCGGCGTATTTCTTAGCCTCTCTGCGCAGGCGCTGACGCATCTTTCCAGGACTTGGAACTGTGTTTGCAGTGACGAAGTCTTCAGCTGCTTCTCCCCAGGAGAACTGTAGGGCTCTCGAGGCCTCTTTTCCTTTCCTATTGTCTCTGCCCCTTTCCTGAAAAAAGTCCAGCAGTCCTGCTGATCTGTTTCTCCTAAACTGTGACCTCGAAGTCCTCCCGACTGCACCTCTGCCCCCGCTCCAGAGCACCTGCCTCGTGCACCGTGCGTGTGCTGCCAGCACCCAGTGTCCGGGCTCCGGCGTCTGTGAGAGTTTCTGTTGCGGAGTAACCAAGTGTAACACGATTCAGCAGCTCCAAGTGACATCATCATGGCAATAAATTCCCGAGGCTCCGACGTGTGAGGACAGGGGAGCTGGGCGGCTCCAGCCGAGGCTGCTCATTAGGTTGCCGTCAGGATGGGACTAGACTCCCGGTGACGCGGAGATGTGACACGGGCTGGAGGGTCTCCGCTCCCGCTCCCACGTATGGCTATGGCGGGAGCGACAGTCCCTGGCTGGCTCTCGGGGGGGAAGCCTTAGCTCCTCCATGCGTGGGGCTGTCCAGGGTGAGGGTCTTTCTCATATGGCCCCTGGCTTCTCCCAAACCCATGATCTGAGGGAGGGAGAGAGAAGAGGAGAGCAGAGCACCACCGTCCCTTCGCGACCTAATCTCTGGTGTCACACAGCCTCACGTCCCCGTTACTCTGTCCATGAGAAGGGAGTCACTGAGCCCAGTCCCCACACAAGAGGAGGAGTATTGGTTCTACTGCTTCATGGGAGGAGAGTCAGTGAATCCGTGAACATTTTCAAACTACCACGCCCTGTGCGGAAGGTGTCGTGAACTCTCGTGGAAGATTGTCTTCTTGATTCTCCTCGTGGGGACAGAGATGAGCCTTGCTGTGGTGTGCTATTGCTGCTCTTCTGGGGTGAGTGACTTGGATCTATATGCACAAGGGTTTTGCACCAAATTGGAGGAATTTTGACACAAGATTTCTTCAAATTTTATCTGCTCTTTTTTTCTTTTTTCTCCTCATTTTTGGACTCTGTCTATTTACCTTTTTTATTCTCCTGTGGATTCCTGAGGTTTTAGTTGTTTCCAATCTTTTTTTTTTTCTGTGATTTTTGGATTGGGTAATTTCTATCTATTTATATTCAACCTCATTGATTCTTTTTTTTTTTTTTTAAAGATTTATTTATTTATTTATTTGACAGGCAGAGATCACAAGTAGGCAGAGAGGCAGGCAGAGAGAGAGGAGGAAGCAGACTCCCTGCTGAGCAGAGAGCCCGATGCGGGACTCGATCCCAGGACCCTGAGATCATGACCTGAGCCGAAGGCAGAGGCTTTAACCCACTGAGCCACCCAGGCGCCCCTCAACCTCATTGATTCTTTATTCTGCTTTCCTAGCCCTTCAGTGGAGTTTGCACACTGAACTTTTATTACACTTAATTTCTTTTCAGTTCTAGAATATCTATTCGGTTTTCTTTGTACATTCCACTTCTTCATTATGATTTCCTTTCTGCTCACCATTTAATGACAAGATTTTCTCACATTCTCTCAGTCCATATTTATTCAGTCCTTTGAGCATATTTCCTGAAGCTGCATGGTCATGGTCTCTGAGTCCTGAGATTGAACCCTTCTTTGGGCTCCATGCTGAGCAAGGAGCCTGCCTTTAGTGCTGATTCCGCATCTGGATGCACTGGGAATATGTTTCTGTTGTCTCTCATTAGAGTCACACGTTTCTGTTTCTTTATATGTCTGACAATATGTACTTTAAAAGTGGACTTGAGTTTTGTGTTTTAGTGAATCTGGAATCTTTTTTCTTTTTTCTCTTTTTCTTTTTTTTTTAAATTTTGCTTGTTTCCTAGAAGTGTATACCCCACTATGACCTGACCCTCTGCAGAGCTGACAGCTGTTTTCTGTGCCCATCTCAGCTGCTTAAGTGAGCTGCCCTCCATCCGGGTGACTTAGTTGTCAATCCAGGTTTTGTGTGGTTTGTACTCAGACTTTGGTGCTCATCTTCTCTGTCCTTGCCTTGTTCCTGGGATTTCCCCTAAACTTCCAAATACTTTGGCTGCCACAATTCTGACCTTTGATATGGTCACCCAGTATGATTGTTTTTTTTGTTTTTTTTGAGTAAGCTGTACACCGATCATGAGGCTCGAACTGATGACCCCAGAACTAGAGTAGCATGTTCTACCAACGGAGCGAGGTTCCTCTCGGCCAGGACAATTGTGTCTTTAAAGCTAGACCTCACTCTGGTTATTTCTGTTTTTTTGTTTTGTTTTGTTTTGTTTTGTTTTTCCCAGCAGTGTCTCCTGATTGTCCCCCAGCCCTGCAGAGTATAGTGATCATGCGGGGATTTTGACTCAGCTTGTGTTCAGATTTCACATCTCAACCCTCTGCTGCTGTCTCACTTTCAAATTTAAGCCTTTAAATGTCTAGCTTCTTGGCACTGTGACTGCTGTCCTTCACCCATGGGTGCTGCAGCCTCGGGGCTGCAGTTATGCTGGGTGAGGGGAGAACACGCACAGGGAGGAAGGCTACAAACTTGCAGTTCATACCCATCCTAGTGGTAGTTATTCAAGATTGAAGTTCTCTCATGTTTCTGCCTGCCATCATTTACTTTTCAGTGACTTCAAATATTTATTTATTTACTTACTTAGTTTTTAAGTAGGCATCGTGCCCAGTGAGGAGCCAATGTGGGCCTTGAACTCATAACCCTGAGATCAAGAAAAGGACAGAGGTCAAGAGTCCGACATTTAACTGACTGAGCCACCCAGGCATCCCTCAAATATTTATTTTTTAATGTTTTTCTCCAGTTTTCATAATTGTCTTCTGGGGAAACCAGAAGTCAAGCCTTTCCTCCTGCCATTACCAGAAGTCTCACCTGAGAGAGGATTTGGGGCGAAGAGGTCACAGCCTGTGATGTGATCTTGTGAGACCAGTGAGGGTTCAGGCACTTGGGGTTCTGTATTCAGTTTTCTCCAACTGAAATACATGGTGGCCTGGGATCTGGGCTCACAGCTGGATGCACCCACCCCAGCTCCTATCTCACTGCTTCTTACTGTGGAAGCAACATGTACCGCACGTGAGAATTTTCTTTCATTATCTGCACCAAGTCCCCAGAGAAGCAGCTACATTTGAAGGGAGGCCTGTGGAGTGTTGAGTTAAATCTGAAACAAGCTCTGCCTTGTCCTCCATCCTCCTCAGAACCAGGAACTGACTGTGACTGTCCGCAATGTGACAGCTGCTACAGCCTTCCTCAGTGAGATGCCTTATTACTCCATGTGCTCTGGGCATTGGAACTGAAGGCTTCTCTCTGAGTCTGACAGCTCACCCTTGGAGATGCACGTGCATCTGAGTGACCAGACCCTCCTGAGTACCACTTGTTCTGCCAGAGAACAGCTTGGGATTTCTCATTTCATCAGGGTCTTCTCACATTCTCAGAGGGATGAAGGTACAGAATGTCCCCTGTGGGAAGTGGAAATGGTGCATCTTCTTGAGGGCACAGCCCGTCCTTAGCAAACTGCACAGACCGTGGGTAGGTGGAGGGGGTGCTCGTTGGCTGCTCTCCCCAAACCACTGGCCACAGAGGGACTGGGCCACCGATGTGCCAGTAGATAATGAGGCGTGGTTCATGTTCCCGCAGGGGAAATGCAAGGAAGCCCCACAGCCCTGCACCGTGGGTGGGAACCTGCTCACAGCCCATAGCTATGGTGACACTGATACCCAGAGGACACACAGAGCAAAAGGGACTGAAGCACAGAGATTCCTGAGCTTTCATGAATGGAACTGCTCCCCTGTCAGGCCATTTGGCTTGGAAACTGCATTCTGAAGGGCACATCACCTGGTGAAACCCCTTATAGAGAAGGTTAGGAAAATGAGACTAACATTTCATCATTATTTTCCATGCTCATGCCCTGGAGAATGGACTTCAGGAACAGCAAAACACTCATAGGATCAGGAGCTGCATTTTTAAAAAAAATTATTTATTTATTTATTTGACAGACAGAGATCACAAGTAGGCAGAGAGGCAGGCAGAGAGAGAGGTGGGAAGCAGGCTCCCAGCCAAGCAGAGAGCCCTATGTGGGGCTTGATCCCAGGACCATGGGATCATGACCTGAGCTGAAGGCAGAGGCTTTAACCCACTGAACTACCCAGGCACCCCCGGGAGCTGCATTTTAAGCAAGATTTTTCACTTAATTTGTTTATATGCTAGAACTTCAAAAAGCATACTTCAGGAATATGTTCCTTTGGCTCTGATCTCCAAGCACCTGGAGCAACACTCCAAAAGCACAGGAAGGACCTGGTCTCGGAAGCAGCCCAGCACATTCTTGTCACTCTCACGTGGCCACATGGAGAGTCACTCTAGCTGTCCTTCCGTGTCTCTGGTGTGGCTGCTCGAGTACGCATGTGATTCGCCTTCTGACATAAGGTCCAAAGGTCAATAGTAGCCTAAAGCTACGTCCCAAGGTTAACGTCACTCCCCTCCCTCCTCTCCTCCTGTAGGCTCACATCTGCACAAGAAGAAGGATGAGTGCAGTGCAGTCAGAGTAGTTGAGAAAGGCAATGCAAATATTTTATTCCCCTATTTATTGTTTTATTTGTTCTATTTTATTACTATTTATTGCATGGATTTATTACTGTACCTTATCTATAAATTAAACTTGATCATAGGTGTGTAGTACATAGTACATTTAGTGTCCTGTCCTCTCCACCATTCCAAGCAGCCCCTGGAAGTCTTGGAACCTATTTCCTGCAGAAGAAAGGGCCCACTGTAGTTCAGAAACTATGATTTCCCCCAAACCTCTACATTCTCTCTGTGCAGTTCTTCTTTTATTGATTCTCCTTCTAATTTGACCTTGGCCTTGTTATTAGACTTAAAAATGTCCCTGGATCTGATTGTCCCAGGTGTTTCTTTGTTAGTCTGTCAGGTTGGAGCCCCTGATCTTGTGGTTGGAAAATCTTGGAGAAGGTGTTATGTGCAGACAGATTCTCAGTGGTATGACAGACTTCCAATTCTCTAATCTCTCAGAAAGTTTTCAGAAAACCAGTGAATCAAAATCCATAGAAGTAAAGAAGATGCCTTTTGGTGCAAGAGCTATGAGTCCCTCTCACTGGACCCTGATTCTTAGAAATCCTTAGGACCTCAGGGAAGCTCCTCTGTCCCCGGACTGTGGACAGTGCAAGTGTCAAAAAAATTCCACGAGGCAGGAAGAGGAGGAGGCCAAGAGGCGCCCAGTCTCTCTACACAGAGTGGGAAGGAAAAAGCACTTCCTCATTCATGATACCAGGTGCAAACTCACTCTCCTTAGTGCCACAACAAATTTCACCTTGGCTGTTCTGGAAGCTTCTTCCTGGTTCTCTGATGGTTCCCAGATTTCCCAGGTGTTGCTCCAAGTCAACTGACATGGGCCCTGGAAGATGAAATGAAGGACTGATCACCGTGGAGCCAGAGTTCAGTGAGAAGAGGAAGATGGTTCAGAAAATGTTGCCTTGAGCTGCCCTGCCAGGAGCTGAACTCCTTCAGGTCCCTCCTTCCTCCGAGGCTCATGGAGTTGACTGATGTGTGTGGTATCTGTGGGGTCACTGTGAACAGTTGTCGAGTATGTGGCTACAAAGAGCACCTTTCAAGTGAAGGAACACTGGGGTTGAATCCTGTTTCTGCCTCTGAATTGTGCAGCCTTGAAGGGATTTTAGAATTTCTCTAGGCTCAGTTTATCATGAGTAAAAGAGGATCGTAAGTGATGTGAGTAGAAAAGTTGTTCCATAAGTTTCTTATAATTTCCCCACTGATTTATTGATCATAAATGACGTATCTGTGAGTTTGATCCCCAGTACAGAACATGCTGTTTTCCTTCCCCTAAAGGGCAATGACCCAGCATCTCACACTTCATTATAAACTCCGCACTCTCATCAGGTAGAAGGGAGAACAAGCGTCTACACCAAATACCCTTCTGAGCTCCAACCTGTTTCTGGGGAGCATATCTGTGATTTCAGGAAGTCCCTTTTCAAGGGCTAAGGACCCAGCTGTTGGGGCTGTGTCCATTTCTACCTGAGGGAAGGACAGGACAGTGGTCCCATGACCCCGAGACCTTTCTCAGAGTGAGAGGATGCACCAGTGTGAGAGACCAGCAGTGTTGTCGTCTGTGAGGAGCCTTAGATAAAAGGCCTCTCTCCTTGCTGACAAGTAGAAAAACCAGAACAAAGTAGCCAGAAGGTCCAGTTGTGGAGGCTAAGAAAAACAGGCTGTACCCACCCCAAGTCTAGCCTTGACAAAAGTACAGCCATCTTGGCCCTGGCAGCCATTTTAGGTCTCCAAGACTGGTAAATGACCCCTGGCACCGGGAAGACTGACTGGAGCAAATACAATGAATAGGACAGCTCCAGGAAGACTGACCAGAGCAAACACAATGATCAATCAGTAATAGGATGGCTTATCGTTGTAATAACACATGTCAGGAATAACATGGCTTGACGTTAAAAATAGATCACATCATGGGGCGCCTCGGTGGCTCAGTGGGTTAAGCCGCTGCCTTCGGCTCGGGTCGTGATCTCAGGGTCCTGGGATGGAGTCCCGCATCGGGCTCTCTGCTCAGCAGGGAGCCTGCTTCCTCCTCTCTCTCTCTCTCTGCCTGCCTCTCTGCCTACTTGTAATCTCTCTGTCAAATAAATAAATAAAATCTTTAAAAAAAATAGATCACATCAGAAAGAAAAAGGAAAAAACAGGAACAACACATGGTTTGACATTGTAATAGATCATGTTAGAAAGAAAAAGGAAAAAAATAGGAACATAGGGCTAGTAGTCATAGCCCAATCACCTACTGACACCCCTGCTCTGCCTTTAAAAACTCTGACTGTAGTCTGGTTTGGGGTTCAAGTCCCTACTCCGCTGTGTCAGGTATACTTGGGCCTAAGCTTAAGCTTGTCAAATAAACCCTTGTGTAATTGCATCGGTGCTTGGCTCCTTGGTGGTCTCTCAGAAGTGAAAACTCAGGCATAACACAGTGACCCTTTTAGCCCTGGTAGCATGGAAGTTGAAGGGCGTAGCTTAGTGCGAAAGCCACATGGCTCCTTCACACAGAAACCCAGACTCAGTCAACTCCCATTCCATGGTGACAGTGCAGGCCCAGGACAGCCCTTCCTGGACAGGTTGCTGCTCCTCTTCCAGCAGGGAGGCCCCGAGGCCAGAGCCTCACTCCTTCCCTGCTTTTCCTTATCTGTCTGCTAAGACAAAGAGCTTGAGTTACATTTTATTATTTTCAGCCAACAAATATCTGGTGAATATATGAATGTTACACTTTTTCTAGAAACAACATAGTGTTTTTATTTGCCCAAATAGTATATATGACACAAAGAAAAGCCACGATTCAGGTGACTGATTCAAAATTCTGTTCTGGAAATTCCTCTTGAGAAGCAGAGAGGAAATCTGTCATTCTTTGTTGGCAGATTGAGAGGGACAAACCTTGAAAGGGCTAAGAATAGTCTGCACAGGTGATTGGTCTGAAAAAATGATCCAGTACAGAGAAAAGAAGAAATAAGAGATGGGGAGCTTCTAGCTGCACTCCAGACCCTGGTTCCAGTCACATCGAGGACAGTAACATCCTTGCTAGTTTTTTTTTTTTAATATTTTATTTATTTATTTGACAGACAGAGATCACAAGTAGGCAGAGAGGCAGGCAGAGAGAGAGGGGGAAGCAGGCTCCCCGCTGAGCAGAGAGCCTGATGTGGGGCTAGATCCCAGGACCCTGAGATCATGACCTGAGCCCAAGGCAGAGAGATTTTAACCCACTGAGCCACCCAGGCGCCCCTTATCCTTGCTAGTTTTATTTGTTCACTAAGACACCAAACCTCCATTCTGAGATTTCTCTCACTTTCAGCCAAAACATACTTATTGAACATATAAAAATTTTGCCTCTCTAGAAATAGCACAGGTTTTCATTTGTCCAAACAATACAGCCCACCTCAAATAAAATCCCTATTTATCTATAGCTTTTTTCTTTACAATTTCGTGTCCAGTGATGCTTCCTTCACACTCAGAAATCTCAAGATGTGGAGGGTGTGTGAAATCTTAGAGCAACACCAAACGTTTCTCATTTGACAGGAAGACAGACATATTGTAATGCCTTCTGGTGCTTGAGAATTCTAGAAGTGAAGTCCTATGCATTCACAAGTGATTTTTAACAGAAGAACCCAGGATTGAAAGGGAAGCTTTTTATTCCATTGTTATGTGTAGAATACAGCAGATTACTTTTCTATAATGGTTCTGCCCACCCAAAATGAACAAATCTTACTGAATTTCTAAAACAGAAGTAGAGCATTTCCCTAGAGCCCATGTGTAGGCAGCTGCCCAGGACACACAATTCTAACAAAGAAGAGTGCTGAGGAGGGAAGGAACACTTGGGGCAGGCTTATAGATCTGTGTACCTAAGGAGTTACAAACCTTCAGGATGGAAGACATTCCAGAAAGTTATAAATTTCAACTATGCTTTCACTATGTGCAAGTTGTGGACTTCAGAGGCATGGGAACCAAATTTATAGAGATTTTACTCTTATCTGTAGTTTGATATGTTTCTTTTAGGTTATTTGCTAATGCATCAGAGGCACAATGCAGGCAGAAATAGAGCCCCTGCTTGAAGTTTGGTTAAGTCATTCTGACCTTGGTAAACATTAAAGGATAACTTCCCTTGGACCCCCCAAGCTGGGCCCATGACTATTAAAAGTTGAAAATTTCCTTTATAAGTTCTAAAGTCAATAAGAGTGCAAACCACTAAAGATCTGTCCAAATTTAGACAAGACAGCATAGGGCTCCCGCCTCCTAAGACCCAGCGTCTTCCTCCCTCTGAAGCACCCAGTGGCATTTTGCTCTATGAGATACTACAGACCACACACAGGAATGTGGGTCCTCCCAACAATAGCAAAAGGCCCTTTCCTTGTGCTTCTCACAGAAGTGCACTGAAACATGCCCCAGAGTGATCCTGAGGTGGAAACTAGGAGACAATGTGAAGCTGGGTTTTCAGAGAACTGTTTCTCCCCAGAGAACAAGTGTTTCTTTGCACTTTCCACCAGCTGTCCCTGCAAAAGCCTGGGCTCAAGGTCCACTGATAGGTTCCAGCCTATGAACAAGCAGGTCTTGCATTCCTCATGGGGATAAGGAGCCCAGGATCCCATCTGGTTTATACCTGCTCTCAGAGCATGCCCAGAGCACCTTACCCTTTTTTTTTTTTTTAAAGATTTTATTTATTTATTTGACAGAGAGAGATTACAAGTAGGCAGAGAGGCAGGCAGAGAGAGAGAGAGGAGGAAGCAGGCTCCCTGCTGAGCAGAGAGCCCGATGTGGGACTCGATCCCAGGACCCCGAGATCATGACCTGAGCCGAAGGCAGCGGCTTAACCCACTGAGCCACCCAGGCGCCCCACCTTACCCTTGTTCAAAGAAAACTTCGTGATGGGGCTATTTTGCCCCTTCTGAAGTTGTCTATGTCCAGTGCTGGACTCTCCCTCTTGGGCTCCCATTGTAGGAGACTGGACACCACCCTGGCCAGAGTCCCACTGGGCCTGATGTCCTGTTGTAAAATGGCTTCATTCAGGATGGACAGCCCATGGGTCCCTCGGTGGCTCTGGGAATGATATAGTCCTTGGTCATGTAGGCCTGGAGATGCTGTGGCCACAGAAGATGCTCCCAGGGTCCTTCCTGTGCTCCAGGCAGACACAGCAGGTCACATCTTCTAGAAGGTTCCATCTAGCTGGCCCAGGCACCATCACTGCTGCCCAAGGTGTGCTCAGCAATTCTTCTCACCTCACATGGACCTGTGATGGGAGGACAATATGGTGAGGAGTGTGAAAAGAACTAGAGACAGCAGAGGGGTTATTCAGAAGGGAGAGGGTAGACATAGATCACAAGTGCAGAGCCCCAGCTGTGGCCTCCTGACATGTCCCTGCAAATACTCTCCTCCTGCCCCATCTCTTCTCCACACAGCCTCCTCCACATAGCCACATGCCAGGCACAATTCCGAGCACATCACAGCTGATCCTTTACAGCATCAGCCACAGGACAGGGAGGAGGCTGAGGTGTCCATGGGTAATGAACGTATTCAGGTCCTGCAGCTCAGCAGGCAGTGGGGAACATTCTGGAATTCAAGTGGTCCAGGTCCAGAGCTGCCCGCTTTAGCTCCATGCTGCTACTGCCGACCACTTCCCTGTGCTCGGTCCGTCCTGAGAACAGGCCCTGCTGTCCAGTAGCCAGAACTTCTCCCCAGCTGCTGACCTCGATCCACCATCCCTCCTCTGTCAGCTCCTGTCCATCCTGGGGGCTCAAATCACATGTCCCCTCTCAGGGAGGAGGTCCTGAGCTGCTCCCAGGATGGGGTCCTTGTTCTAGGTTCCAGCTGCCTGTCTCCTCAGGCTGCATATTGAATATATAAACACACCGAGCCTGTTTCACCTGCTCCCAGCAGCTTCCCCCTGCCTAGGGGATATCAGGACCCAGATAGAGATCATCAGGTCCGTAAATTAATTAGCCTCATCAGAAAGGACTCTGGGAGAACCTCACATTTCAGGTAATAGTGGGCTGGAGGAATCACATCAGCCTTCCTACTGTAAACAGTTATTTTGTGTTTGTTTTTATGCTGGTGGGATACACCTTGCTCATGACGAGTTCAGATATTTGAAGGGTGCTGTGTGAAGACTTGGACTTATTCTGTTTGACTCCAGGAGTCAGAAATGGGTCATTTCCCTAGAAACTTCAGGGAGAGAATGGGGCATCATCATAAGGTTTTTTTTTTTTTTTTTTTTAAAGATTTTATCCATTTATTTGACAGAGATCACAAGTAGGCAGAGAGGCAGGCAGAGAGAGAGAGAGAGAGAGGAGGAAGCAGGCTCCCTGCCGAGCAGAGAGCCCGATGCGGGACTCGATCCCAGGACCCTGAGATCATGACCTGAGCCGAAGGCAGCGGCTTAACCCACTGAGCCACCCAGGCACCCATCATCATAAGGTTTTTTTTTTTTTTTTTTTTTAAAGATTTTTATTTATTTATTTGACAGAGAGAGATCACAAGTAGGCAGAGAGGCAGGCAGAGAGAGAGGAGGAAGCAGGCTCCCTGCTGAGCAGAGAGCCCGATGCGGGACTCGATCCCAGGACCCTGAGATCATGACCTGAGCCGAAGGCAGCGGCTTAACCCACTGAGCCACCCAGGTGCCCCTCATCATAAGGTTTTTAAAAAAAAAAAATTTGTATTTAAAAATTAACTTAAGGGGCACCTGGGTGGCTCAGTGGGTTAAAGCCGCTGCCTTCGGCTCAGGTCATGGTCCCAGGGTCCTGGGATCGAGCCCCGCATTGGGCTTCCTGCTTGGCGGGGAGCCTGCTTCCTCCTCTCTCTCTATCTGCCTGCCTCTCTGCCTACTTGTAATCTGTCTGTCAAACAAATAAATAAAATTAAAAAAAATTAACTTAATTAACATATAGTGTATTATTAGTTTCAGGGGTAGAATTTAGTGATTTATCGTTTGTAACACCCAGTGCTCATTCCATCACATGCCCTCCGAATGCCCATCCCCCGATTACCCCATCCCCCCACCCACCTCCCCTCCAACAACCCTCAGTTTGTTTCCTAGAGTGAAGAATCTGTAATGTTTGTTTGTTTTTGTTTTTTTTTTTTTTTTGTTTGCAAATTAGACTTAACACTTAAGACTTCCTTCGCAGGTGGTGAGTCCTCCATCACTGAGAGGATTCCACTCTGTGGGGTTGGTGCTGCACTGGGAACTTTGGTGTCATGAGGGACTCACCGTGTATCCTCTAACCCCCCTTCCTCCTTGGAGTTGCCACAGAAGATGGGGCCCTGGGTGGGGGTCACAGGCTTGGGCTCCACAAGCTCTGTCATTGGGCACTTCTGGTTGCATTCCTCACATGGGATAGTTATGTTGTGAAAAGAAAAGTGGTTTAACTCATCACAAGCGCTTGACTCATCATAGAGTTAAACATGATTTAAACCCTGTTGCACACATTTTAATATTGTTTGTTCCAGCACTTTGAAAAATGCTGATGGTAAGAAACAATAAATGTTGGAGAAACTGTGGAGAAAGGGGAAACCTCTTACACTTTTGGGGGGGGTGCAGCCACTTTGGAAAACAGTGTGAAGGTTCCTCAAAAAATTAAAAACAGAGCTACCCTATGACCCAGCAATTGCACTACTGGCTGTAATTACCCCAAAGAAACAGATGTAGTGGAAAGAAGGGCCATATGCACCCCAATGTTCATAGTAGCAATGTCCACAACAGCCAAACTGTGGAAAGAGCCACGATGCCTCTCAACAGACAAATGGATAAAGAAGATGTGGTCCATATATATACAATGGAATATTACTTAGTCATCAGAAAAGATGAATACACAACTTTTGCATCAACATAGATGGGACCAGAGGAGATTATGCGGAGTGAAATAAGTCAAGCAGAGAAAGTCAATTATCATATGGTTTCACTTACTTGTGGAACATAAGGAATAGCACAGAGGGCATTAGGGGAAAGAAGGGAAAACTGAAGGGGGGAAATCAAAAGGGAGAGGAACCATGAAAGACTATGGACTCCAGAAATCAAACTGAGGGTTTTTTGGGGGGTGGGATGATGGGGGGATGGATTACCCTGGCAATGGGTATTAAAGTATTAAGGAGGGCACTTATTTCATGGAGCACTGGGTGTTATACACTGTAAAGTTTTCCGGCAAGATAAACACAACACCAGGCAAGGTGGGTGCAAGGCAAGATTTAGTAAAAACAGACCATAGTCCATAAAAAAGCTAAAGTAGGAGGAGTCAAGATGGCGGAGAAGTAGCAGGCTGAGACTACTTCAGCTAGCAGGAGATCAGCTAGATAGCTTATCTAAAGATTGCAAACACCTGCAAATCCATCGGCAGATCGAAGAGAAGAACAGCAATTCTAGAAACAGAAAAACAACCACTTTCTGAAAGGTAGGACTGGTGGAGAAGTGAATCCAAAGCGATGGGAAGATAGACCCCAGGGGGAGGGGCCGGCTCCCGGCAAGCGGCGGAGCAACAGAGCACAAAATCAGGACTTTTAAAAGTCTGTTCTGTTGAGGGACATCGCTCCAGAGGCTAAACTGGGGTGAAGCCCACGCGGGGTCAGCGTGGCCTCAGGTCCTGCAGGGTCACAGAAGGATCGGGGGTGTCTGAGTGTCGCAGAGCTTGTGGGTATTGGAATGGGGAAGCCAGCTACAGAGACAGAGCCGACAGTGAGCTTACAGCTTGGGGTTACCTTGAACTGGTTGCAGGCTCAGTGAGCTTGGAGCGCAGCTGGAGGTCAGGCAGACGGGAGTAATTGGGCGCTGTTCTCTGAGGGTGCACTGAGGAGTGGGGCCCCGGGCTCTCGGCTCCTCCGGGCTGGAGACCAGGAGGCCGCCATCCCGTCCTCCGGAACTCTATGGAAAGCTGAAAGCGCTCAGGGAACAAAAGCTCCTGAAAGCCCCTGATTACTCCTGAAAAGTAATCCTGAGCGGATTACTCAGCCCAGCCCCTGGTAAGGGCTGTGCAATTCCGCCTGGGGCAAAGACACTTGAGAATCACTACGACAGGCCCCTCCCCCAGAAGATCAACAAGAAATCCAGCCAAGACCAAGTTCACCTACCAAGGAGTGCAGTTTCAATACCAAGGAGAGCAGCAGAATTCCAGAGGAGGAGAAAGCAAAGCACGGAACTCAAGGCTTTCTCCTTGTGATTCTTTAGTCTTGCAGTTAATTTAATTTTTTTCTTTTTCATTTTTTTCTCTTCTTCTGATAAAATTTTTTTAACTTTTACCCTTTTCTTTTTTAACGTTTTTTTAAACTAGTTTATCTAATATATATATATATTTCTTTTTTATACTTTTCTTTATTCATTTTCTTTTTTAAAATTCTTTTCTTTTTTTTTCTTTCTTTCTTTCTGAACCTTTTTTTTTTTTTTTAAAGATTTTATTTATTTATTTGACGGACAGAGATCACAAGTAGGCAGAGAGGCAGGCAGAGAGAGAGGAGGAAGCAGGCTCCCTGCTGAGCAGAGAGCCCGATGTGGGGCTCGATCCCAGGACTCTGGGATCATGACCTGAGCCGAAGGCAGTGGCTTAACCCACTGAGCCACCCAGGCGCCCCACTGAACCTTTTTTTATCCCCTTTCTCCCCCCTCACGATTTGGGATCTCTTCTGATTTGGTTAAAGCATATTTTCCTGGGGTTGTTGCCACCCTTTTAGTATTTTACTTGCTCCTTCATATACTCTTATCTGGACAAAATGACAAGGCAAAAAATTCACCACAAAAAAAAGAACAAGAGGCAGTACCGAAGGCTAGGGACCTAATCAATACAGACATTGGTAATATTTCAGCTCTAGAGTTCAGAATGACAGTTCTCAAGGTTCTAGCCGGGCTCGAAAAAGGCATGGAAGATATTAGAGAAACCCTTTCGGGATATATAAAAGCCCTTTCTGGAGAAATAAAAGAACTAAAATCTAACCAAGTTGAAATCAAAAAAGCTGTTAATGAGGTGCAATAAAAAATGGAGGCTCTCACTGCTCAGATAAATGAGACAGAAGAAAGAATTAGTGATATAGAAGACCAAATGACAGAGAATAAAGAAGCTGAGCAAAAGAGGGACAAACAGCTACTGGACCACGAGGGGAGAATTTGAGAGATAAGTGACACCATAAGACGAAACAACATTAGAATAATTGGGATTCCAGAAGAAGAAGAAAGAGAGAGGGGAGCAGAAGGTATACTGGAGAGAATTATTGGGGAGAATTTCCACAATATGGCAAAGGGAACAAGCATCAAAATTCAGGAGGTGCAGAGAATGCCCCTCAAAATCAATAAGAATAGGCCCACACCCCATCACCTAATAGTAAAATTTACAAGTCTTAGTGACAAAGAGAAAATCCTGAAAGCAGCCAGGGAAAAGAAGTCTCTAACATTCCATGGTAAAAATATTAGATTGGCAGCAGACTTATCCACAGAGACCTGGCAGGCAAGAAAGAGCTGGCATGATATATTCAGAGCACTAAATGAGAAAAACATGCAGCCAAGAATACTATATCCAGGTAGGCTATCATTGAAAATAAAAGGAGAGATTAAAAGCTTCCAGGACAAACAAAAACTAAAAGAATTTGTAAACACCAAACCAGCTCTGCAGCAAATATTGAAAGGGGTCCTCTAAGCAAAGAGAGAGCCTACAAGTGGTAGATCAGAAAGGAACAGAGACAATATACAGTAACGGTCACCTTACAGGCAATACAATGGCACTAAATTCATACCTCTCAATAGTTACCCTGAATGTTAATGGGCTAAATGCCCCAATCAAAAGACACAGGGTATCAGAATGGATAAAAAAACAAAACCCATCTATATGTTGCCTCCAAGAAACTCATTTTAAGCTCGAAGACACCTCCAGATTTAAAGTGAGGGGGTGGAAAAGAATTTACCATGCTAATGGACATCAGAAGAAAGCAGGAGTGGCAATCCTTATATCAGATCAATTAGATTTTAAGCCAAAGACTATAATAAGAGATGAGGAAGGACACTATATCACACTCAAAGGGTCTGTCCAACAAGAAGATCTAACAATTTTAAATATCTATGCCCCCAACGTAGGAGCAGCCAACTATATAAACCAATTAATAACAAAATCGAAGAAACACATCAACAATAATACAATAATAGCAGGGGACTTTAACACTCCCCTCACTGAAATGGACAGACCATCAAAGCAAAAGATCAACAAGGAAATAAAGGCCTTAAATGACACACTGGACCAGATGGACATCACAGATATATTCAGAACATTTCATCCCAAATCAACAGAATACACATTCTTCTCTAGTGCACATGGAACATTCTCCAGAATAGATCACATCCTCGGTCCTAAGTCAGGACTCAACCAGTATCAAAAGATTGGGATCATTCCCTGCATATTTTCAGAGCACAATGCTCTGAAGCTAGAACTCAACCACAAGAGGAAGTCTGGAAAGAACCCAAATACATGGAGACTAAACAGCATCCTTCTAAAGAATAAATGGGTCAACCAGGAAATTAAAGAATTGAAGATTTATTAAAAACACTCTCTGGCGAAATTTCAGGGCTCAGGAGAAGGGGAGCCAGGAAAGTTGCACCGGGAGGAGGTGGGCACCCTCGGGCGAGGTTCTGGGACTCTGGAAAGCAGAGTGGCGGAAGTCGCGCCCAAGGCAGGGAGGAGGGGGCTTTTGAGGGGTCTCGAGGGGAGCTCAGGGGTCTTTTGGCAAGTTTTCCTTATTTGGATATCTCGCTTGCTCGTCGGGGTCCCATTGGTCCACTGGATCCCAGGGCGGGGGGTCTCAGATTCCTTCTTGGGCCTTTGTTCTCCTGTCCGAGCTCACATTTTGTGGCAGAAACTTTCGCCATCTTAAGTAGCCCTTTCTGCCAGCCCAACATACACAAACAATGAATCATGGAACACTACACCAAAAACTAATAATGTATTGTATGGTGACTAACATAATATAATGAAAAAGATTAAAAAAATAGAAACTCCACACATGTGAATTCTTATTTGTTTCTTATTTTGTTTTTATGTCTTTTTGCCTTCTCAGATTCCAAGTCAACTCTTTCTATCATTTCCCATTTCTGATTGCTACACTGTGTAGCCACAGAGGAAATAGCTTTTGAAATGGGAAAAGATACCAAATCCTTCCATGCAATCTGTCTACCTACGAGGATAGTAGCACTTTCTCTGCTGCATTCTGGTGTGAGCAGGGCTGGAAGGCTGGCTCTGGCTCTAACTGGCACCATCGAGGGAACAGTGCACAGGGCCACCCAAAGGGCTCAGCCAGTTAAGTGTCTGCCTTTGGCTCAGTCATGATCCTGAAGTCCTGGGATGGAGCCCCACATTGGGCTTGATCGGTGGGGAGTCTGCTTCTCCATCTCCTGCTTGCCCTGTTTGTGCTCTATCTCTCTCTCCCTGTCAAGTAAGTAAAATCTTAAAAACAAAAAAGCAAAAACCAAAAAATAAAATAAAATAATAAAAAAAACCAGTGCCCAAAGGTCCCCCTGCCCCTGAACCCCCACCCCACCCCAGCTCCATGTGCTAGAACATTAAAGTGCTGGTGCTCTGGAGGGCTGCAGGGGAACTCGAAGTGCAGGTGTACTGGGGTGAGAGATGATGAATACACAGGTTTCTACTCCTTTCTCAAGCCCACTGAGCAGTAGCAATTGTTTCCTCCCTTCCGCTCTGCTCCTGTCTGCTCTGCTGCTACGTGCTGGTATGTGCTGGATTCCAGGCCAGTTCTGTCTGCACTTCTCCCTGCAAACATGGATACCAGAAGAGTTCATCCTGAACAGGCACAGGGTGGGGATGGAAGGGAGGAGTCGGGAGGACAAGCCTGGGTTTTGCCTGTGACCCTCCCCCTGCTGCAATAGGAACCCTTACCCTGGGAGAGATGGGAGAAGCCCTAACAGGGAAAGCACACACGCCTCTTCCCGCCTCACCTTAAAGTCACCTCCAGGAACAGAAGTACACGCTGCTCCCCCTCCTCTCCCTTCCCAGAGCGTTGGACAGAGTTTCAGCACAGTGACAGGCGTGGCCCTGTGTTCATGCTGAACACTGGGAGCAGCTCAGCCAAGACACACTGTATTCCTGCCACCGCCCTCCTCCTCACCTCTTCCCAGCAGGGTGGGGCCCACAGGGGGAGGAGCCAATGCGGGGGGGTGGGTGGGGTGGGTGGCGGGAGGATAGGGGTCTCCTGCAAGGACTGTAGGATCTGGGCTGGGGGAGTGGAGGGTGCCCCTGTCTGCCCATCCTCGGGAGACACTCTGCCTTCACTTTCCTTTCCCAGGGTGGAGCCCATCCAGACCCTTCCTCGAAGATGAACGTTTCTTTCCCCATAGACACTCAGCAAGTGATTCCCTTCCTAACAAGTGCTGGCCAGTCCTGATCATCCTCCCGAGTCAGGCCCTGAGGAGGCGGTCACGCAGGAAACCCCCACCAGCCCTTCCCTCCACTGGGAGCTGCTGGGGACTGAGGTGTTCATGACCTCTGTCCACAGGGGCACAGCCGTGCAGCAGAGAGAGTGGTGGCCACCGAGGCCACTAATTCAATAGTGAACAGACAGAGAAGCCCAGCTCTGCTGCGCTCGGGCTCCGGAGATCACATGGAGCTGCGCTGGTGCCTGAGTCCGCAGGTTCCCACGCGGGGGGAGGGGCAGGGGAAGCCCTAGCAGGGCTGCCACTGGGTTCCTGCGCCTGCGTGTTCGCTCTGGTTCTAGACATCTCCGCTGACACACCGTCAGCCCTGCACACTCTGAAGCTCCCTGAACGTTTGACTCTGAACCGTCCGGGGTGTCGCCAAGGTCCTCTCCATGTACCTGTCATGTCAGGCATCCCGTCAGCCAATGATTCCTGCGGGCGAGCTCCACCTCAGACAAGGGTGTTATTAAAAACATGACCATCAGTACAATAATACCATGTATGGGAAAAGATTTGAGTTACAGCCTTTGTAGGTTCTAACTAAACTGTGTGTTATAAAACTGCTTCTGGATGATAAAAAAAAGTTGTAGTTTATTTTATTTCTTAAAGCATTATAAAAATGTCTCAGTTGTTGAGGTTCCAAACTATTTTGGAGTGATTTTTTTTCTTTTAAGATTTTATTTTTATTTTTTTTTAAAGATTTCACTTATTTATTTGACAGAGATCACAAGTAGGCAGAGAGGCAGGAAGAGAGAGGAGGAAGCAGGCTCCCTGCTGAGCAGAGAGCCCCATGCAGAACTTGATCCCAGGACCCTGAGATCATGACCTGAGCCTAAGGCAGCAGCTTAAGCCACTGAGCCACCCAGGCACCCAAGATTTTATTTATTTATTTGACAGAGATCACAAGTAGGCAGAGGTAGGCAGAGGCACGTGGGCGGGGTGGGGAGGGTGGGAGGTGCCAGAGAGCCTGATGTAGTGCTCCATCCCAGGACCCTGAGATCATGACCTGAGCCGAAGGCAGAAGCTTAACCCATTGAGCCACCCAGGCACCCTGGAGTGACCCTTTTTTACAGAGTTGTCATTAGTAAAGTGATAGGCCCCTGTGATTCCTGGTTTCACAAGGGAGGCCCATAAAGTGTTCAGTGGGATCCCGATTAAATTGTCTTTTATGTAACAACATATAGAATGTCAACTATGTTGTTCATGGTCCTAGATCTTCCCTCACTGTAACAACTGCATTTAGATTTTCTCCTGTAATATTGTCAGGAATTCTTATGTATTTATTTATTTTTTTAATTTTTAAAATTTATTTTCAGCATAACAGTATTCATTATTTTTGCACCACACCCAGTGTTCCATGCAATCCGTGCCCTCTATAATACCCACCACCTGGTACCCCGACCTCCCACCCCCCACCCCTTCAAAACCCTCAGATTGTTTTTCAGAGTCCATAGTCTCTCATGGTTCACCTCTCCTTCCAATTTCCCCCAACTCCCTTCTGCTATTTGTTATGCCCCACAAATAAGTGAAACCATATGATAATTAACTCTCTCTGCTTGACTTATTTCAGTCAGCATAATCTCTTCCAGTCCCGTCCATGTTGCTACAAAAGTTGGGTATTTGTCCTTTCTGATGGAGGCATAATACTCCATAGTGTATATGGACCACATCTTCCTTATCCATTTGTCCGTTGAAGGGCATCTTGGTTCTTTTGACAGTTTGGCGACCATGGCCATTGCTGCTATAAACATTGGGGTACAGATGGCCCTTCTTTTCACTACATCTGTATCTTTGGGGTAAATACCCAGTAGTGCAATTGCAGGGTCATAGGGAAGTTGTATTTTTAATTTCTTGAGGAATCTCCACACTGTTCTCCAAAGAGGCTGCACCAACTTGCATTCCTACCAGCAATGTAAGAGGGTTCTCCTTTCTCTACATCCCCTCCAACACATGTTGTTTCCTGTCTTGCTAATTTTGGCCGTTCTAACTGGTGTACGGTGATATCTCAATGTGTTTTTTTTTTTTTTTTAAAGATTTCACTTATTTATTTGACAGACAGAGATCACAAGCAGGCAGAGAGAGAGGAGGAAGCAGGCTCCCCGCTGAGCAGAGAGCCCGACGCGGGGCTCGATCCCAGGACCCCGAGATCACGATCTGAGCCGAAGGCAGTGGCCCAACCCACTGAGCCACCCAGGCGCCCCTCTCAATGTGGTTTTAATTTGAATCTCCCTGATGGCTAGTGATGATGAACATTTTTTCATGTGTCTGATAGCCATTTGTATGTCTTGATTGGAGAAGTGTCTGTTCATCTCTTCTGCCCATTTTTTTATATGATTGTCTGTTTTGTGTATGTTGAGTTTGAGGAGTTCTTTATAGATCCTGGATATCAATCTTTTGTCTGTATTGTCATTTGCAAATATCTTCTCCCATTCCGTGGGTTGCCTATAAATGTCTATACTGCCTAGAGCAATCTATACTTTTAATGCCATTCCGATCAAAATTCCACTGGCATTCTTCAAAGAACAGGAGCAAATAATCCAAAAATTTGTATGGAATCAGAAGAGACCCCGAATCGCTAAGGAAACATTGAAAAACAAAAATAAAACGGGAGGCATCACATTACCTGATTTCAAGCTTTACTACAAAGCTGTGATCACCAAGACAGCATGGTACTGGCACAAAAACAGACACATAGACCAGTGGAACAGAGTAGAGAGCCCAGATATGGACCCTCAACTCTATGGTCAAATAATCTTGGACAAAACAGGAAAAAATATACAGTGGAAAAAGACAGTCTCTTCAATAAATGGTGCTGGGAAAACTGGGCAGCTATATGTAGAAGAATGAAACTAGACCATTCTCTTACACGATACACAAAGATAAACTCAAAATGGTTAAAAGACCTCAATGTGAGACAGGAATCCATCAGAATCCTAGAGGAGAACATAGGCAGTAATCTCTTCGATATCAGCCACAGCAACTTCTTTCAAGATATGTCTCCAAAAGCAAAGGAAACAAAAGCAAAAATGAACTTTTGGGACTTCATCAAAATCAAAAGCTTCTGCACAGCAAAGGAAACAGTCAAGAAAACAAAGAGGCAACCCACCGAATGTATTTATTTTTTAAAAAAGATTTTACTTACTTATTTGACAGAGAGATCACAAGTAGGCAGAGAGGCAGCCAGAGAGAGATAGGGGAAGCAGGCTCCCTGCTGAGCAGATAGCCCCATGTGGGGCTGGATCCCAGAACCCTGAGATCATGACCTGAGCCAAAGGCAGAGGCTTAACCCACTAAGCCACCCAGGCACCCCAACAATCTGCACTTTGAATTATTTACAACTTACATGTAATCTTAATATTGATACTGTTGGATTTATGGCACCACTTTACTTTTTGTTTTTATGCCTCCACTCATTTCTCTCCCTCTCTCTCTTTAAAGGATTTTATTTACTTATCAGAGAGAGAGAGAGTGCACAGAAGCAGAGGGAGTGGCAGAGCGAGAGGGAGAAGGCGGCTCCCCGCTGAGGAGGGAGCTCAATATGGAACATGATCCCAGGACCCTGGGATCATGACCTGAGCAGAAGACAGGTGCTTAAGCAGCTGAGCCGCTCAGGCGCCCCTCCATTCATTCCTCTTTTACTGATAACTTATTATTCAGTGAATAAACTGTAATATTTTCATTATTTAATTATTAATCATTCTATTTTGTAGTTATTTTCTTAAGCGGTGCTTTTGCTTGTGCCATTTTTCTACATATTCAATTTTGTGATTTTTTTAATGTTATATCTGTAATATATATTCAAATAACATGTTTATATATTTATAGCATATCCTAGTCATGTTATATTGTGTGCCTTATGATTCCAATATTGAAGTTTAATGAACTTTTTACTACTGATTCTTGCTAAAGTTACCCAATCACAGTCATTTTTCCATTGAATTTCACATTTCTTGCTATGAGTTGCTTTTTTTTTTCTGTGTAATTATCCATGTAAATTTTTTTGACACGTTTAGGCAAAATAGAGATATCCTTAGAGAAATTTGTTTCTTCCTTACAATTTTTGGGTCATCACCAATCCAGGACAATTATAAACTAAACTAATGACATGAAGTTATTTTGACCCAATAACCAATGGGAAAGCATATTTGGACTACAAATCACAGATGGCTTAGTCCGTGTCTGCAAATTTTTGAAATAGTTGTTTGTTCACTTTTTGCCAACTCAAAGGCAAATTTCCTTAGAATGTTCTTGCACTTGAAGATAGAACAGATTTGATTTGTGTCACCCTGTTCTGAGGATGTGAATCTTAGGTTCCCAGATTTTCAGGGAGGGGATGTTTCTCCTGCTCCTCACATGAAGCAGCTCTGGGCATTATCTCCTCTCTGAAGTTCATGAGCCTGAGAAACTGAGCCAAGATTTTCTAGATTTGAAAAATTCCCCAAGGATCATAACTGTTCTCTCTGGCTTATGGCCCATTTATAAATTTTGGCCTTGATTGTTCTACTGCACTTTTTGGATGATTTGTGTTTTTTTTTTTTCTATCATTTTTAGTTGTTTTAGGAGAAGAGGCAGCCTTAAACCTTAGTCTACTGAGTTACTGGAAATAGAATCCTCAGTAAGTATTTTTCATTTCTATTATTTACTAGGCACCAGCGTAGGTGCTAGAGTGGAAGTCACCCAAACCAATGCTGATCTGTGTCTTCCGTGAGCCAGCCCTGGTCTGGGAACTGTTCCTCAGCTCACAGAAAGATACATACAGAAACTGGAAGTGAGTGTGAGCCAGTAAGCTCTACCTTCTCCTGTCTGAGACTGGTCATTGCCAAGCAAAACTGAGCATGAATATCATGTCATTGGATCTGCTAAAACACTGTGATCATTAGCTGTTCATGGACCAGAGATGAAATAGTCAGTGTCTACACTGGAATGGGTTTTCAGACTTTTGTGGAGACCACATAAAACCTGATGAAATTAGGGGTACTCTCTCCAGAAATATGTACATATAGAAAGAAGCATAAAATGTCAGTGTGTATATGAGGATCATCTGAAGTGACACAGATCTGGGTTTTTAATAACAGGAGGAGACAAAGGTTGGGAGAAGACATGTTGAGCAATCACTTCATGACCCAACAATGCTACTCCACTTATCTGTGATTAGGGACTGGAGTGGACAAACCTGGGCCATAACAACCATCAAGGGAGTAAGTTGAAAGATGAGTTTATTTATGGGTCGCTCCTCATCCAAGCAGATGAGTGCCTACAGTGTCCAGATCAAGTTCTAGTTTCAGATCACAGCTCCAAATGTGGATATTTGTCATTCTTTGTCATTCCTGAACCCCAATGTTCATTCCTAGAACAAGTACCTCTCTTCCACATACTAGAATGCCACATGTCAACAATCTTGTTGGGGGCAGAGATGCCTCCATCCACAGAGAGGAGAAACCACTTTGCCAGTCATGCAGGTGGACATGACATGAAGCTTCAACAGTCACATGGTCACCTGCCAGACTCTGACTCAGAACACATGACAGACACACTGGGACAGCATCCATGCATTGGGCATAGGGGGTCTGAGCAGTGGCACAGTCGTGTCATGCAGCTGTCAGGGGCAGCAGCAATAGCAGTCCCAGCTGCAGGGGCCAGAGGCCTCCCTCAGGGAGTCAGTGGCATCGATACCAGTAGCAGGCGCTCTCTGTCTGTGGGCCTCCATCCAGGGTCCAGTGTGGATTCTGCTCCTGGCTGTGTAGCCTCAAGCCTGTATTGTGGTTTTTCTGGAAATAAAACAAGGTCCCATATATTCTCTCTTTTCTCCAAGTCTCTCTGTAACTGCATATGCATGTCACGAAGAGTCACGAATCCATATAGGGAAGAGTTCCAGAGAGAAAGATTTCAGAAGTTTTTTTTTCCAGTTTTATTGACACATAATTGACATTCACCATTGTGTAAGTTTAGGGGTACAATCTGTTGATTTGGCCCATTTCAACTGCAAAGGATTTCATCATAGCATTAGCTAACACCTTCATCATATCACATAGTTACCATTTCCTTTTGTGCGATGCGAACATTTAAGAGCTACACTTTGAGTAACACAGAGATTTTATGTTGACCTGATAGCAATTTCCTCAGTTTGCCACCTGGCTCTGCCCCATGGGAGAGAAAATATGTATCTCTCAGCATACCTTGTATTTCTCTTTCTACAAAAACCATTTAAATGTATATATGAGACACTTCCCACAGTGAAGGCTCTCATCAAGGACTTCAGTGCTTCCTTATCTGCAGAGCCCCAGGATTGCTTGTGGCTCTGCTACCAAATACTCAGGTCTCTCCCTAGACCCACCACCTTAGAATGTTGGGCGTGGGCCCAGGAATCACTCACGTGATAAGCTCTACAGGAGTGGCTGATGCACGGCCATGGGGGATCCTGCTTCATGGGCTCGCTATTCAGTGTGGGATCTGAAGACCAGCAGCAGCAGCATCAACCTTGTTATCAACCCAGCATCTCATGCTCTACCCTAGACTGTCTAGATGTTCATAGTCCAGGAAATTCCTGTGCACACTGAAGGCTCGGCCTCCCTGGTCTCTGTGCTTTCTAGACGCAGAACCAGACTGTGCGGTGCATTCTGGGTGTGTGCTCTGGTCAGCCTGCTTAGTCCGGATGAGTCCAGGGTTTGGTCCTGTTCCTTTCTCTTCTGTGGCCCTCGACCCTTGGTGACCTCATTTCTGCTAAAGGCTCTAAACATCATTTATATGGTGTCACCTCTCAAATTTGTTTCTCAAAACAAGATATTTCTCCTACCCTGTACTCTGTATCTAGCTGCCAATGACATTATGTTTATTTAAAAATAAATACTGGGATGCCTGGGTAGCTCAGTGGGTTAAAGCCTCTGCCTTCAGCTCAGGTCACGGTCTCAGGGTCCTGGGATCGAGCTCCGCATTGGGCTCTTTGCTGGGCAGGGAGCTTGCTTCTTCCTCTCGCTCTGCCTGCTTGTCTGCCTACTTGTGATCTCCATCTGTCAAATAAATAAATAAAATCTTAAAAATAAATAAAAAATAAAAAATAAAAAAAATACCATTAAGCCAACATATAGTACATTAGTGTTTGATACAGTGTTCACTGGTTCATTAGTTGTATACAATACCCAGTGCTCATCATATCACATGCTCTCTGCAATGCCCATCACCCAGTTACCCCATCCTCTCACCTAGCTCCCTTCCACAACCCTCAGTTTGATTCCCAGAATCAAGTGTCTCTCAAGATTTGTCTCCCTCTCTTGATTTCTTCCCATACAGTTTTCTTTCCCTTCCCCTATGATCCTCTGTGTTATTCCCCATGTTCTACATATAAGTAAAACTATATGATAATTGTCTTTCTCTGATTTACTTATTTCACTTATCATAACATCTTCCAGTTCTGTCTGTGTTAATGCAAATGGTAGGTGTTCATCCTTTCTGATGGTTGAGTAATATTCCATTGTATATATGAAACACATCTTCTTTATCCGTTCATCTATGGAAGGACATCTCGGCACCTTCCACAAGCTATTGTAGACATTGCTGCTATGAACATTGGGGTGCATGTGCCCCTTCTTTTCACTACGTCTGTATTTTTGGAGTAAATACCCAGTAGTGCAGTTGCTGGGTTATAGGGTAGCTCCATTTTTAATGTGCTGAGGAAACTCCATGCTGTTTTTCAGAGTGGCCATACCAGTTTCCATTCCCACCAGCAGTGGAGGAGGGTTCCCCTTTCTCCACATTCTCCAACATTTGTTGTTTCTGTCTTGTTAATTTTAGCCATTCTAACTGGACTAAGGTGTATCTCATTGTGGTTTTGAATTGTATTTACCTGATGACAAGTGATGTGGAGCATTTTTTTCATGTGCCCGTGGCCATTTGTATGTCTTCTTTGGAGAAGTGTCTGTTCATGTCTTCTGCCCATTTCTTGACTGGATTATTTGGTTTTTGGGGGTTGAGTGTGAGAAATTCTTAATAGATCTTGGATACCAGCCCTTTTTTCTTTCTTTCTTTCTTTTTTTTTAAGATTCTATTTATTTATTTGACAGAGAGAGATCACAAGCAGGCAGAGAGGCAGGCAGAGAGAGAGGGGGAAGCAGGCTCCCTGCCGAGCAGAGAGCCCAATGAGGGCCTCAATCCCAGGACCCTGAGATCATGACCCCAGCTGAAGGCAGAGGCCCAACCCACTGAGCCACCCAGGTGTCCCATTTTTTCTTTAATTAACATATAATATATTATTTGTTTCAGGGGTACAGTTCTGTGATTCATCAGTCTTACATAATTCACAGTGGTCTCCATAACACATACCCTCCCCAATGCCCATCATGCAGCCACCCCCATCTCTCCCCATCTCTCCCCTCCACTCCAGCAACCATCAGTTTGTTTCCTGAGATCAAGAGTCTCTTATGGTTTGTCTCCCTCTCTGATTATATCTTGTTTCATTTTTCCCTTCCTTTCCCTACAATCCTCTGTCTTGTTTCTCAAATTCTACCTATCAGTGAGATCTTGTGATAATTGTCTTTATCTGATTGATTTGTTTTGTTCAGGATAAGCATAATACCCTCTAGTTCCATTCATGTCATTGCAAATGGCAAGATTTTATTTTTTAATGGCTGCATAGTATTCGTGTGTGTGTGTGTGTGTGTGTGTGTGTGTGTGTATACCACATATACCATATATACCACATCTTTATCCATTCACTTGTTGATGGACATCCATGCTCTTTCCATAGTTTGGCTATTGTGAACATTGCTGCTATAAACATTCAGGTGTACATACCCCTTTGGATCACTATATTTGTATCTTTAGGGTAAATACGTCATGCATTTGCTGGGTGGTAGGGTAGCTCTATTTTCAACTTTTTGAGGAAACTCCGTACTGTTTTCCAGGATGGCTGCAACAATTTGCATTCCCACCAAGAGTGTAGGAGTGTTCCCCTTTCTCTCCATCCTTGCCAACACCTGTCATTTCCTGACTTATTAATTTTTAGCCATTCTGGCAGGTGTGTGGTTGTATCTCATTGTGGTTTTCCTTTGTATTTCCTTGATGACAAGGGATGTGGAGCACTTTTTTATTTGGCTGTTGGTCATTTGAATGTCTTCTTTGCAGAAATGTCTGTTCATGTCTTCTGCCCATTTCTTGATTGGGTTATTTGTTCTTTGGGTCTTGAGTTTGATAAGATCTTTACAGATTTTGGATTTCTGGCCCTTTATCTGACATGTCATTTGCAAATATCTTCTCCCATTCGGTAGGTTGCCTTTGAGTTTTGCTGACTGTTTCCTTTGCTGTGCAGAAGCCTTTTATCTTGATAAAGTCATTTTTTTTGTTGTTGCTTCCTTTGCATCCAGACATATGTCTTGCAAGAAGTTGCTGTGGCAGAGGTCTAAGAGGTTACTGCCAGTGTTCTCTAGGATTTTGGTGGATTCCTGTCTCACACTGAGGTCTTTCATCCATTTTGATTTTATCTTTGAATATGGTGTAAGAGAATGATCCAGTTTCATTCTTCTGCATGTTTCCCAGCACCATTTATTGAAGAGACTGTACTTTTTCATTGATTATTCTTTCCTGTTTTGTCAAAGATTAGTTGACCATACCAGTTGAGGGTCCTTATATGGGCTCTCTATTCTGTTCCATTGATCTATGTGTCTGTCTTTGTGCCAGTACCATGCTGTCTTGATCACAACTTTGTAACATAGTTTGAAGTCAGGTATTGCGATGCCCCAATTTTGGTTTTCTTTTTCAACAATCCTCTGGTAATTTAGGGTATTTTCTCATTCCATACAAATTTTAGGATTGTTTTTCCATCTCTCTGAAAAATGCTGATAGCATTTTGATAGGAATTGCATTGAAAATATAGATTGCTCTGGGCAGCATAGACATATTCACAATGTTTATTTTTCGAATTCATGAGCATGGAATGTCTTTCCATCTCTTTTTGTCTTTCTCCATTTCTTCTATAGTTCTGTAGTTTCTAGAGAACAGATCCTTTACCTCTTTGGTTAGGTTTATTCCTAAGTATCTTATGGTTTTGGATGCAAGTGTAAATGTGATAGATTCCTTAATTTCTCTCTCTTCAGACACATTGTTAGTGTATAGATATGGAACTGATTTCTGTGCATTGATTTTTGTATCCTGCCACATTGATGAATTTCTGTATGAGTTCTAGTAATTTGTAGGTGGAGTCTTTTGGGTTTTTCACATAAAGTATCATGTCATCAGCAAAGAAAAAAAGAGTTTAACTTATTCTTTGCCAATTTGAATGCCTTTTATTTCTTATTGTTGTCTGATTGCTGAGGCTAGGACTTCTAGTACTATGTTGAACAATAGTGGCAAGAGTGGGTGTCTCTGTCATGTTCCTGACCTTAAGGGAAAAGCTCTTAGTTTTTCCCCATTGAGAATGATATTTGATGTGGGCCTTTCATAGATGGCTTTTATGATACTGTGGTGTGTTCCTTCTATTCTTATGCTTTGAGGAGTTTTACACTTGATCTTAGCCAAAAGGAGGAGTTTTAATCAAGAAAGGATGCTGCATTTTGTCAAATACTTTTTCTGCATCAATTGGGAAGATCATATGGTTCTTGTCTCTTTCTTTGTTAAAATGCTCTATCAAGTTGATTGTTTTATGAATGCTGAACCATCCTCACATCCCAGAAATAAATCCCACCAAAAATGTGGTGGATTATCCTTTTAATGTACGTTGGGTCTTATTGGCAAGGATCTTGGTGAATATTTTGGCATCTATGTTCACCAGGGATATTGGTCTGTAACTCTCCTATTTATTGGAATCTTTGGTTTTAGGATCGAGGTAATTTTGGCCTCATAGAATGAGTTTGGAAGGTTTCCTTCCATCTCTATTTTTTAGGACATCTTCAGTAGAATGGGTATGATCTCTCTTTTTAAATGTTTAGTAGAATTACCCTGGGAAACCATCTAGCCCTGGGTTTTTTTTTTTTTTTTTGGGTGGGGGGGGGAGGTTTTTCATTACTGCTTCAATTTTTTTGCTGGTTATGGGTCTGTTCAGATTTTCTACCTCTTCCTGCTTCAGTCTTGGTAGTTTATAAGTTTCCAGAAATGCATCTATTTCTTCCAGATTGCCTAGTTTTTTGGCATGTAGATGCTCCTAATATGTTCTTAAAATTATCTGTATTTCCTTAGTGTTGGTTCTGATCTCTCCCCTTTCATTCATGATTTTATTAATTTGTATCCTTTCTCTTTTCTTTTTGATAAGTCTGGTCAAAGGTTTATCAATCTTATTAATTCAAAGGACCAGCTTCTAGTTTGTTTATCTGTTCTACTGTTCTCCTGGTTCCTATTTCATTGGTTTCAGCTCTAGACTTTATTATTTCTTTTCTCCTGCTCAGTTTAGGTTTTATTTGCTGTTCTTTTAGGTGTAAAACTAGCTTGTGCATTCAGGATTTTTCTACTTTATTTGAGAGAGGCTTGGATGACTATGTATTTCCTCCTTATGATGGCCTTTGCTGTATCCCATAGGTTTTGGACTGATGTGTTTGCTCTCATTGTTTTCCTTGAATTATTTAAGCTCTTCTTTAATTTTGGTTGACTCATTCATTCCTTAGCAGGATGCTCTTTAACCTCCAAGTGTCTGAGTTTCTTGTAAATTTCCTCTTGTGGTTGAGTTCCAGTTTCAAACATTGTGGTCTGAAAATATTTAGGGAATAATCTAAATCTTTTGGTATCAGTGATACCTGATTTGTGACCTAGTATGTGATCAATTCTGGAGAAAGTTCCATGTGCATTCGAGAGTAATGAGTATTCTGTTATTTTAGGATGGAACGTATATATCTGTGAAGTCTATCTGATCCAGTGTGTCATTCACAGCCCTTGTTTCTTTGTTGATCTTCTGCTTAGATGATCTATCCATTGCTGTGAGTGGGATGTTGAAGTCCCCTATTATTAATGTATTATTATCAATATGTTTCTTCACTTTGGTTATTAATTGGTTTATATAGTTGGCTGCTTTCCTGTTGGGGGCATAGATATCTACAATTTTTAGATCTTCTAGTTGGATAGACCCTTTGAGTATGATATAGAGTGTCCCTCTATGTCTCTTACTGCCAGTATTTGGTTTAAAATCTAATTTGTCTGATATGAGGATTGCTATCCAAGCTTTCTTTTGAACTCCATTAGTTTGGTAAATTGTTCTCCATCCCCCCACTTTCAGTCTGGTGGTGTCCTTAGGTTTAAAATGAGTTTCTTTTAGACAGGATGGTTATTACTGATTTATTCAATCTGATACCCTGTGTCTTTTGGTTAGAATATTCAGACCATTTACATTCAGGGTAAGTTTTTTTTTTTTTTACGTTTTATTTTTTAAAATATTTTTACTTATTAATATGACAGAAAGAGAGGAACACAAGAGGGGGAGTGGGCCAGGGAAAAGCAGGCCTCCTGCTGAGCAGGGAGCCTGATGTGGGGCTCAATCCCAGGACCTTGGCATCATGACCCAAGCTAAAGGCAGATGTTTAACAACTGAGACTCCAGGTGCCCATATTCAGGGTAAATATTGAAAGATGCAAATTCAGTGCCTCTGTATTGCCTATAAAGTCCCTGTTTCTGTAGATTGTCTCTGGTACTTTCTGGTCTATGTTGCTCTGGGGGTCTCTCTTTGCTTATAGTCCCCCTTAGTATTTCTTGTAGGGCTGGCTTGGTCGTCACATATTCTATCTGCCTTGGAAGTTATTTAGCTCTCCTTCCATTCTAAATGACAGCCTTTCTGGATAAAGTATTCTTGGTTGCATGTTCTTCTCATTTAGTACCCTGAATATATCTTGCCAGCCTTTTCTGGCTTGCCAGTTTTCTGGGAACAGGTCTGATGTTATTCTGATGTTCCTCCCTCTATACATAAGAAAACTGCTCTCCCTAGATGTTCTCAGGATAGCTTCTTTTTCTCTAAGATTTGCAAGCCTCACTAGTATATGTTGGGGTTTTGATCTATTTTTATTAATTTTGGGAGTGGTTCTCTCTGCCTCATGGACATAAATGCTTGTTTGCTTCTCAAGATTAAGGAATTTCTCAACTATGATTTGCTCGAATATACATTCTAGACCTCTGTCTCTCTTTACCTTCTCAGGCATCCCAATAAGTCTGATATTGTTTCATTTCAAAGCATAATTAAGTCATCAAAGTCTTTTTTTCATGGCCTATTAGTTGTCTTTCCCTCTTTTCTTCAACTTCCTTCCTTTCCATTGCTTGTCCTCTACATCACTTATCGTCTCTTCTGCCTCATTTACCTTAACTGTTAGAGCATCCAATTTAGACTGCATCTCATTGATAGATTTTTAAGTTTGGCCTGACTAGATCTCATTTCTGCCCTTAGAGATTCTATACTGTCAATCATGATTTCTCCAAGCTTAGCTACTCACTTTATAATTGCCATTCTCAATTCCACCCTTGACATCTTACTTATATCCATATAGATTAGCTCTGTGACAGAGACCATTGCCTCTGTTTTTTTCTTTTGTTGTGAATTCCTCCTCCTAGTCATTTTGCCCAGAGAAGGATGGGTGGGCAAATAAGCAGAGTCCAAAATATCAACTATAACACAAGCCAAATATACCCTAGACAAATCTGAAGTCAGATGCCACAACAGTAAAAGCAAGCAAAATGAAAATGAAACAAACAATATAAGAAGGTGGGGAGAAAGACTATAATCTTGCAGGGTGGACAAAACATGGTGATTCACTTGTTCCTGACTGAATTTTGGTCCGTGTGTTAGAAGACAATACGTCCCAAAATTGCAAAGAAAACAAAACATATAATAATATAATAATAGACACACACATATATGTATTTGAATAGAGTGAAAAAAGGACTAGAATGAAGTATATACCTATAAATAGATATAAAGAAATAAAAGTTAAAGGCAACCTAAAGGGGTGCCTGGGTGGCTCAGTGGGTTAAAGCCTCTGCCTTTGGCTTGGATCATGATTTCAGGGTCCTGGGATGGAGCCCCGCATTGGGCTCTCTGTTCAGCGGCAAGCCTGCTTCCTCCTCTCTCTCTCTCTGCCTTCTTCTCTGCCTATGTGTGATCTCTGTCAGATAAATAAATAAAATCTTAAAAAAAAAAGCAACCTAAAAAGTTGTTAAAATAAGAATCTAGTTGAAAGGGGAAAAAGGTTTAAAAAAATGGAAAATTTTAGACTGAAGGATAAACGAGTCATGATGAAACAGCTAGAGCTCAATATACTGTTTTCTTCTGGCTCTGGAAGTTTACAGACTTGTGAGATCCATATAGTTGTACCGTACTTACTCTTTCAATCTGTCTTCTGGGGAAGGGGCCTGCTGTGCTGCTTCTCAGGTGTCTTTGCCTCAAAACAGAGGTGCTCCACACCTTTTCAGGGGGGTGGGATCAATGTAAGCTGGTTCTCTGTGTGGCTTTTGTTCCCTGGAGACTTTCTGCCCCTCTTCAGAGGGTCAGAGCAAAAATGGCCATTCCAAGAGCCAAATGATCATGATCCCCCATCCTCAATAAACCCCCCAGGACAAACAATCTCCACTTCTGTGTGAGCCTCCACAGCATCTCATGGTAAGCGCCCACCGCAATCCTCCTGGGGGGGGGAGTCCCAGAGACCTGCCAGCACCACTGCCCTTTGTGTCTCTGGGACTACTAGCAGTAGTGGGGTCTCGAACACAAGCTGCTCCGCTGCTCCCAAGTCATGACTGGGTGACCCCCCCCCCCTACTGTCTTTTCCAGGGCCACCACTGCCCTGAGAGCTGTTGCCCACTCATGGGTGTAGTCATTTTTCCCCCTCCCAGGGGATAGTAAATGACTCACATGTTCCAGTCTTTTACAGGGTGCTCAGGCAAAGGGCTGGTCTCCCTACTGGCCTGGCTCACATTTTATGGTGATTGGAGCTAAGAGTCCCTCCTGGGCTTGCTGATCATAACCAGTTTCTCTGCTCCACTGCTTGGGCACTTGACCTGTTCAGGTATTCTTTCTGTGACTCCTGGGAACCTGAGATCACAGTGAACCACCTAGAATTCTGCCCTTTTCATCCCCCGAGCCCTTTTCAGAAAGGGATGTCTCTCACTGGAGCAGATTTCTAAGGGTTCTGATTTTGCACTCTGGTGTTATATCACCTTCCAGGGGCCAGCTAATGGAGGCTCCCTCCCCCCTCTGCTTATCTTCCAATATTTCTCTGCAGATTCATGACTACGTACTTCTTGCCTTGCAAAAAACAGTCACTTTTCTGCTTGTCGAGCTCCAGGTATATATTTTTAACGTCTCAGGCTGAATTCGTGGGTGTTCAGAATGGTTTGATAGATATCCAGCTAAATTCAAGGGATCAGATGAAATGAGTTCCCCTACTCTTCTGCCATCTGTCTCTTCTCTTCCCCCACCTTCGCTTACATTTCTAATAGACATCTAAGGTTTCACATTCTTTTTTTTTTTTTTTAAAGATTTTATTTATTTATTTGACAGACAGAGATCACAAGTAGGCAGAGAGGCAGGCAGAGAGAGAGGAGGAAGCAGGCTCCCTGCTGAGCAGAAAGCCCGATGTGGGGCTGGATCCCAGGACCCTGGGATCATGACCTGAGCCGAAAGCAGAGGCTTTAACCCACTGAGCCACCCAGGCGCCCCAAGGTTTCACATTCTTAATGTGGATGTCTGTGATGCTGCCTCCCCAAATGGGGGGTCTTCCCCATTTCTAAAGAAGGCACCCCACTTTTTAAATCGCAGTCTAAAACACTGGATGTCTTCCTTGATTCCTCCTTCTCACCACCCAGAATGAATCCATTAGGAAATGTTGCAAAGTCCATCTGTGAATATCTCCAGCACCAATCACTTCCTATTTTCTTCCCTCCTCATACCCCAACGTACAGTCCACATCCCCCTCCTTGGACACTGCACTGGTTTCCTACAGCTTCCCTACTGGTCCCTCACCCTGTGCCTCTCGATTCTGCACAGCAGCAAACAGATGCTGCCGAAGAAACATCAGTCATGTTGATCTATTCATTCTCCAAATTCCACATCTCAGAGAAAACTCAAAACCATTCTAACCATTTTTTTTTTTTTTTGGATTTTATTTATTTATTTGACAGAAGAGAGAGTGAGAGAGACAGCAAGAGAGGGAATACAAGCAGGGGGAGTCGGAGAGGGAGAAGCATGCTCCCCGCTGCACAGGGAGCCTGACGTGGGGCTCAATCCCAGGACCCTGGGATTATGACCTGAGCCAAAGGCAGATGCCTAAAGACTGAGCCACCCAGGTGCCCCAAAACCATTCTAATCTTGAGGCTTGGACCTCTGACCTCATCTCATTTGCTCTCTGCTGCAGCCACGGTGACCTCCTCACCATTCCTTGACACAGGACTCCCTCCTGCCCTAATGTGTATGCACTGGGGATCCTGGCCTGGAAAGAATTCCCCCCACCAGACCTCCTCTTGCAAAATTCCTTCATGTCCTTCAAATCTCTCAGAGATCACCTTCTCAGTGAGGTTCCCCTGATCCCTGGAGTAAAGGAGCCATTGTCCTCATCCAAGCACAGGTGCTCTCTGGGTTTCTTTCTTCACAGCTCCTGCCAACTTCCAATTTAAACACTTCCTTTATTACTCTGCTTATACTATACACAGTTCATCTCTGAATGACACTGGTTTTATTTTTTTTAAGATTTTATTTATTTATTTGTCAGAGAGAGAGCGAGAGAGAGCATAGGCAGACAGAGTGGAAGGCAGAGTCAGAGGGAGAAGCAGGCTCCCTGCGGAGCAAGGAGCCCGATGTGGGACTCGATCCCAGGACGCTGGGATCATGACCTGAGCAGAAGGCAGCTGCTTAACCAACTGAGCCACCCAGGTGTCCTGAGTCCTTCTTTTCTGAATGAGGAACAAATGAGCTCATCACCTCGGAGAGGGGAGCAGGGAGGGAGTGGAGGAGCCTCGAGGGGAGGAGGAAGTGAGAGGCAGCCCTCTCAGGAGGGTGACAGGGAGATGACTGGGGAAATGACATCTGGAGAGAGCAGGACTGGAGCCTCTGAGCTCTGTGCTCATCACCTTAGAGAGAGAGAGAGAGAGAGTCTTCTAGCAGCAGGAGGATAGGTAAGAGAAGCAAAAGCAACAAAATAGCTCAGGTGTGAGAATCACATCCTGTTTACTTTGTCTTTTATCACTTTTCCCATTTTATAATTTTTCTGCAGTGAATATAGATGACATCATATATATTGTACATCATACATACACATCAAAACCAGAATGTAAGGGCTTTATTTGCAAGGAGATGGTAAAAAAATCAGCAGCTCAGGGGTCAGAGTGGACAGGCTGGGCCTGCCTGTCTGTGCTCTGGGCAGGGGACTCACAGAGCCTTTGCTCCATGTCTCAGGACCCTGCTCTGTGAGGGGCCAAGCAGGATCTTTCCCTTCTTTCTGGGGTGTGCTCATTAATTCATTTATTACTGTCTTGTGAGCTTTAATGCTTTCTAAATGATGGTTTTTCCAAGTAATATGACATTTCAAGCTATTTCAGTGGGAGAAGTTGTCCATACAATCCAGGCCGCCTGCTTCAGAAATGGAAATTTTTTTTTTTTTAAGATTTTATTTGTTTATTTGACAGAGAGAGATCACAAGTAGGCAGAGAGGCAGGCAGAGAGAGAGAGAGAGAGAGAGAGAGGAGGAGGAAGCAGGCTCCCTGCTGAGCAGAGAGCCTGATGCGGGACTCGATCCCAGGATCCTGAGATCATGACCTGAGCCGAAGGCAGCGGCTTAACCCACTGAGCCACCCAGGCGCCCCAGAAATGGAAATCTGAAGGCAAAATAGTTCAGTGAAAAGATGATTGGTCCTAAAGGAGATCAGAACCTGATCATTCATGATCTGAGGATGATCTGTCAGGTATTTGTTATTTTAAAGTAGTTTATTTTTTGAAAACATTCAAGCAATAGATTCTCAAAGATATACAAAAATAAGGAAGTTACATAGTAACCCCTCATTCCCCAGTCCATTAAGTTCTCTACACAAACTCAGCAACATGGCCCCAGGGATGGTGGGTCAAAGTCTCAATTTAGGATGCCTGAGGTAGTGCACAGAGCGACAGGACTGCCTGTATGATGTTGGATCAAAGCCCCTAGTCAGGACTCAGGGAGAGGGGTGTAGAACAGCAGTTGCATGGCCCTAGTATCGTTTGCTCAAACTTCCAAATGTGGAACAAGGGGTGGATCACAGTGCAATTGCATCTGCAGCCCTTGTAGATGGTGAGGTTCTGTGGGATCCTAATCTGGGAGAGGTGAGCACAGCAGAGGCTTGGACGTCTGGGGGCAGGTCTCACCACAGTAGCTCCAGCGCTGGGAAGGAGATGAAGTGGCAGGACTCTGGACAGCTCCATCAGGGGGTTCAGCATTAGTAGAGACTCTCCGTAGGGGTCCTTGATGGCAAAGGATGCAGATTGCATAGGTGAGCAGGATGGCTGGAGTCCTCCTGTTCTTTTTTCCCTGCAGGTGAAATCATCCCTCTGAGGGCATCTTCCTTGGGCTGAGCTGCGCCAGACTGAAGGATGGATGACACAGGTAAAATGCTGCCTGTGCTTTTTTGTGAAGCCATCCTTGGTTTTTGTGTTCTAGAGGGTTCTGCTGTTTCCTCAGGGTAGTCCAGAGTTTTCCCAGAGCCACTGTCATCAACTTGTGTTGTTTATTTATTGTTTTTATTGATGTTTTTACAGAAGCAAGGGCTGTACCTGATTAATTGATTGATAGATTGATATTTTTTACTTTTGTTTTTTTGTGTGTTTGTTGTTTTTCTAGAGAGACCAGCACTGGAAGCTCCTAGTCAACCATCACCTGACTTCAGCTGGGACATCAGTAAGACTGTTGCCTTAACATCCTTGTCTAGCAGGTTTTCCATTTGCTTGTTCTCACAGACATTTCTGTTGACTGATTTTGTTCCCTTTCAGTGGTCATACTTTCCTGATTCTTTGTAGACTTGTGAATTTTTGAAAATTGGACATTTGAACCTTATGTGATAACTCTGGAAATTAGATTTTCCCCTTTCCCAGAGTTTGCAGAAATTTGTTGGTTGCTATTTTTTGCTCTTGTTTTTTTGTCGTTCTGTCATATAGAGTGTCTCTGGCCCAGGAATCCACCTAAGGTGTCAACTTAAGAACCGGTCAGATCATTTAGGAGCCTGCCCTGGGCACGGGTAATCTTGTAAATGTTCCTGTATCTGCTGTTGCTTTTCCATGTTCTACTGTTTATATGTTTGCCCCCCAAAATGGAAAAAGGGGGAAATGAAGGGAGGAAGAAGCCCCCTGGGGTTTAAATACTCTTGAAGTTGCTTTGACCAGAGGAAGAAAGGCTTATCCTATTGGCAGTGGGCTTGCTAATATGTTTGCCTGCATCTTCCCTGCATCCTCTTGACCAAAAGCCACAAACGGCAATCAGAACACTCATTCCTGATGTTTAGAAGAAAGTGTCCTAATTGCTCACCTTAGATTCCACAAGCTGTGTTCAAACTGCTGCAGGGACTCACAATGGCTGTCTGCAACAGGCTGGGGGCTGGGAGTTGGTAGCCTCATCTCTGGGGCCAGGCTGAAAATGACTGAAATGAATGGCAGATACCCCCTGCAAGCTGCAAGCTTTCAGTAGACTCAGGTTTCCATGACAGTCACATCAGACAGATCCAGTGCACCTACTGTCCAGGAGGAGACGGATCACAGATGCTTCCTGCCTCTCCATCTGCCCTGATAGCCCTTCTCAGTCAGTCAGCTCAACTTAGAACTTCTAGTAGATTCAGCGCACTATCTCATTACTGGTTTTTTACTACAGCTTTACTTAGATCTTATTCACTTACAATTCTTTATTTTATTTTATTTTATTTATTTATTTATCAGAGAGAGTGAGCACAGGCAGACAAAGTGGCGGGCAGAGGCAGAGGGAGAAGCAGGCTCCCTGCTGAGCCCGATGTGGGACTCGATCCCAGAACGCTGAGATCATGACCTGAGCCGAAGGCAGCAGCTTAATCAACTGAGCCACCCAGCCGTCCCGCACTTACCATTCATTGATTTAAGGGTACAGTTCAGTTGTTTTCAGTATATTCACAGAGTTGTGCAACTATCACTACAACCAATTTCAGAACATTTTCATCAGCCCTAGAAGAACTCTTGTGCTCATTAGCAGCCACTCCCCGCTTCTCCTATCACCTCTCCCCAGCCCTAGGCAACCACTCATCTACTTCCTGTCTCTGTCGATTTGCCTTCTAAAGACGTTTGTTGGGCCGCCTGGGTGGCTCAGCGGGTTAAAGCCTCTGCCTTCGGCTCTGGTCATGATCTCAGAGTCCTCGGATCGAGCCCCACATTGGGCTCTCTGCTCAGCAGGGAACCTGCTTCCTCCTCTCTCTCTGCCTGCCTCTCTGCCTACTTGTAATCTCTGTCTGTCAAATAAATAAATAAAATCTTTAAAAAAAAAAGACGTTTGTTAAAATTGGAATCGTACAACACACGGTCCTTTGTGATGAGCTCTTTCCCATAGCACGTTGGTCAGGTGCATTCACGCTGTCATTGGGATATTAATTTGCATTTCCCTCAGTGAAGGAGAGAAAGCACATTTCCATGTGTGTGTTTATTATTTAGATTTCTTTTTGTCCCTTTCTCATTTATCTCCCTTCCCAGTGCTCACCATGCTCTGTTCCCTGGGAGACCATCGTCCATCAACCACAAATGGACTGGACTCTTGTATCTCCAAATGCTCTTGTGTCTTCTGGCTGCCACGTGAGTTTTCAAATGGGAAACTTTAGGGCATTTATTCTATAGGTAGTCTGTCTGATGCTTACTGACCTGAGCAGTGTTTACATATCCTGTGGACTGGTCTTTGCTTGTTAACATGTGTCATAAAGAATTTCTTCTAATGTGGTTTGTCTTTTCACTTTCTTTCTTTCTTTTTTTTTTTTTTAAGATTTTATTTATTTATTTGACAGGCAGAGATCACAAGTAGGCAGAGAGGCAGGCAGGGGTGGGTGGGAAGCAGGCTTCCTGCTGAGCAGAGAGCCCGATGCAGGGATCTATCCCAGGACCCTGAGATCATGACCTGAGCAGAAGGCAGAGGCTTAACCCACTGAGCCACCCAGATGCCTTGTCTTTTCACTTTCTTAATGATGTCTTTTGATGAACAGCAGTTATTAGTTTTAAGCTAATAATGTATAGGAATTTTTTCTCTATTGCAAATGTCTTCCATGTTCTGCTTAACAAATTCTTTTTTTTTTCAAGTTTTATTTATTCAAGTTATCTTTACACCCAACACCAGTCTCAAACTCATGACCCTGAGACCAAGAGTCACTTAGCATACATACTACCCTGTAGGTCCATCCATGTTGTCACAAATGGCAAGATCTCATCCTTATTTATGGATGCATAATATTTTATTGTGTGTATATTTATGTGTGTGTATATTTGCCACATCCTCCTTGTCCATGTGTCTCCAGATCTGCACAGGTTATATCAGTGTCACTTTTGAAAAAAAAGGTCACACTCTGAACATCATCTGGGTTGAGGGCATCCCCTGCTGTCTGGGAGTTGAGGAAGACCCTGTGGAGGGGCCTGGCTGAGGAGGAGAGAGGACTGCTGGGTGTTCTCTCTTTGGTCCTGAGGCCTCACACAGGGAGGAGGGTAAGAGAGGCCCCACCACAGTTGTGCTCTCAGATGGGTTTTGATGGAGAAGCCTGAATGGGGTCTGCACTGAATATCAGGTAGAGATGTCTGAGCAGAGGCCTAGGCGTCAGCAGGATGATGAAGAAGCTTCTGGACAGACCTGGACTCCACAAGGGTCAGGCTCAAGACAGGAAAGCTCAAGGGCTTCAGGAGAGGAAAGCTTAGGAATCCTGGTGCTTTTTGGAGGATTCTGTATCCCTTTGCAGCTACTCTCTCCAGCTCCTTGATGGTAGAAGGAGGGAAAAACCTCAAAGTAGAAACTCTTCTTTGGACTCCTTCTTTCTAAATTTTCCAAAATGCAGTTAAAAATTTTCTTATTTGGAAACAGCATCTCAATACATCTTACTCCATGGTGTGGATATGAGCAATGGTGTTATAAGACTAAGATCCCAGCTTCCCTAGGCCTCCTGTCCCCTGGGAAAGGCATAAGAGGGGTCTCTGTGCTGGGGTTTCACCTGATGCCCCAGAAGTTTCTCTCCCAATGCAGGTGTCAGACAGAGCTGACATCTGGTGTGAGTGTACTCCCATCTCACAAAACTCAGGAGTGAACCCATGGAATGCAAGTTGGTGCAGCCTTTTTGGAAAACAGTGTGGACATTCCTTAAGAAATTAAAAATGGAGCTTCCCTATGACCCTGCAATTGTACTACTAGGTATTTACCCCAAAGATTCAGATGTAGTGAAAAGAAGGGCCATCTGTACCCCAATGTTCACAGCGGCAATGGCTACAGTCACCAAACTGTGGAAAGAGCCAAGATGCCCTTCAACAGACAAAAGGATAAAGAAGATGTGGTCCATATATTCAATGGAGTATTATGCCTCCATCAGAAAGGATGAATACCCAACTTTTATATAAACATGGACGGGACTAGAGAAGATTATGCTGAGTGAATTAAGTCAACCAGAGAGAGTCAATTATCATATGGTTTCACTTACTTGTGGAGCATAAGGAATAATACAGAGCACACTGGGTGAAGGAGAGGAGAAGTGAGTTGGGGGAAATCAGAGGGGGAGATGAACCATGAGAGACTGTATATTCTGACAAACAAACTGAGGGTTTTGGAGGGGGATGTGGGGGGTTGGGAGGGCCTGGTAGTGAGCGTTAAGGAGGGCACGTATTGCATGGAGCACTGGGTGTGGTGCATAAACAATGAATCTTGGAACACTGAAAAAATAAAAAAACAAAAAAAAACCAGAGTGAACCCACGGACTTTGTTTAATACCTCTTCACCCCAGTGACTGCCCCCCATAATCCAGGGATTGAGAAAACGTCCACACACTCGAACTAAGACCCACCCTAAACCTCCTTGTCCCAGTGAAAAGAGCCTAAGTGAGAGCCCCAAGCACCTGCTCCTCCCCATCATCTCTAACACACTCCCCACCACCATGTGCCAGGAGTCCACCAGGACTAATGTTATTATGTCCTTTTCCTCGCTTGTGTTGGTTATTCCTTGTCCCCCAGATATCCTGCACTCTCACTTACAAGGCTCTGCACACCCGTATCCTGTCTCCTTTCACGGCCCCTCCTTCCTCCTGAGCCTTCCACTGTGCCTCCTGGAATGTTCAGCCCATAATGAGCAAATGTTCAGAGTCCTCTTGGGACAGTCCCTTTACCTCACAACTCTGACAGAAATCAGGTCCCCCTGAGGACCCAGCTCCCTCTGCAGTCTTCTCCCATGGAGTGTCTCCTCTCCCATGGACCTGATTCCCCTGGGTGGGTGGGCCCTCAGGACCCCCAACCCGACTTCCACATTCTTCTTTCTGCTAATTATCTTGTTTCCTATGTCATCAAGTGCACCGAACACATTAGAGGACAATTATACAGATTTCTTCCACCATCTACACATGTCCTAGCATCTGTCCCCACGTGATAGTCCTTTAGCACAGGTGACCCATCCATGCTACTGCCAGCCAGAGCAGTCCCTCTGTTGCTGCCCTAGACCTCATCCCTTCTGTCTGCTTACAGGTACTTGTCCAGCAATTCTACCCCTGTTCTCTTTTTCTTCATCAATATTTGTTCTCAAATAGATTACGGTGGTGGCCACAAGAAGACACATCCCTGATACTTGGCTTGAGAGTATGTAACTGATCTTCAGTCCCAGCAGTGTGTTCTCAAATCTGATGCCATCTGTGCTCTTAGAGGACACTTCCTGTAGAATTCCTCCAGCAAGTGCTTGAGAACAGCAAGGAAACTGAGGCAGGACTCTTCCTCTTCAGCAGGCTGACAGAGGCTCCAGGGCTGCCTGACACCGTGTTGAATTATCCTGACTCTGCACTGGGTCTAGGAAGTTTCCAGCCAACCTTCCCTTGGATTCAGAATTGCCTCAAGATTTGATGTTCTCCCAGCCTTTCTGGCTCCTTTTCCATGTCTTCTCAGAAGGCTTTCTCCTAACAAATTCCTGGCATTATCAGGCTGCACTGGGGTCTGCTCCTCACAGGCCACAGAAACATTTCCTTCAGAGGAAGAGCATACAGAGTTGAGTGGCAGCTGAAGATATAATTGGAAGAGTGGAAGAACTCTTGAGAGGTTTGGACAGTCATCCATGGCAGACCTGTGATGTTACAGTCAGTGCCCCTGTAGGGAAAATCCCAAAGCATGCAAACTAGATCAAGGTTCTCCCAGTAGATGTCCTTCAGGATCCTCTGGACACACAGAGGCTCGCCCTTCTCTATTAACACTTCCTGTGCTGGAAGATGGTGCAGAAGTCTCATCCCTAGATGCAAATGGTATCCACTTAGCAGCTTTGCAAGAACTACCCAGCATGCATGTGTAGAGCATGAGCAGCAGCTCTGGGATTGGATTCTGAGGGTGCTTGATCAAGGGACCAGAAAATTAGGCTGGAGAGGGAAAAATGCACTTTTCAGGATGTGGGTTTATCCAGGAGCCCAGGACATGGGGCTATCTCACCATTGGGTTAGCTCTACATGGACTGCGAAAGTGGTGTCCAACTCTCCACAAGGTAGACATGACTTAGTTGCCCTAGTAAAGAGACAGTAAAACATGGGATAAAGAACCTGGAGGAGGTGGACATGGAGAATGCATGTATTATGTGATGCCAGAAGACCCCCAAAGGATTATGTTCCACAGGAGGATCCAGAAGACTCACCTTTCCTGAAAGTCATCAGCAAGGTGCTGGCAATAGGGAACAGGGCATCACTAAGAAATTTGAGGGTATTTTCCTCTATAGAGATCTCTGCAGAGGTCATGGCAGGGACAGAAGTCCTAGAGTTGGCTCATTAATGTCAATGGGAATAACATTAATATCAATGAAGAGACAGACACTACATGGTGGGTGGCAGGCAGTTTGGATGAAGGACCTCCAGTAAGTACCTCTTCCCCTAGTTATTCAATCAAACACTGATGTAGGTGGTGCTTGGGTAGGAACCTTGCAGATATAAGTCTTCAAATCAGCTGACTTTAAGACAGAGAGATTCCCCTGTCTTAGACTCTCCTGATCAGGTGAGTCTTTATTTATTTATTTATCTATTTGCCTTTAATTTTTTAAAATTATGTTCATTAGCCAGCATATGGTACATCATAAGTTTTTTTTTTTTTTTTGTAGTGTTCAATGATTCATTAGTTGTGTATAACACCCAGTGCTCATTCCAACATGTGCCCTCCTTAATACCGATCACCTGGTCACTCCATCCCCTCACCCTCCTCCCTTCTGAAACCCTCAGTTTGTTTCCTGGAGTCCAGAATCTCTCATGGCTTGTCTCTCTCTCTGAACTCTTCCCAATCAGTTTTCTCTCCCTTCCCCACTTTTCTCTTCCTTCCCTCCATGCTATTCCTTATGTTACACATATGAGGGAAACCATATGATAATTGTCTTTCTCTGCTTGGCTTATTTCACTTAGAATAATCCCCTCCAGTTCCACCCATGTTGAAGCAAATGATGGGTATTCATCCTCTCTAATGACTAACACTCCATTCTATTTATGTATCACATGTTTTTTATCCATTCCTCTGTTGAAGGGCATCTTTGTTCCTTCCGCAGTTTGGCTATTGTGGACACTGCTGTTATGAACATTGGGGTGCATGTGGCCCTTCTTTTCACTACATCTGTATCTTTGGGGTAAATACCTAGTAGTGCAATCACTGGATCATAGGGTAGCTCTATTTTTTAACATCTTGAAGAACATCCATACTGTTTCCCAGAGTGGCTGTACCAGGTTGCATTCCCATCAACAGTGTAAGAGAGTGCCCTTTCTCTACAACCTTGCCAACACTTTTTCCTGTCTTGTTAATTTTGTCCATTCTAGCTGGTGTAAGGTGGTATCTCATGATTTTGATCTGTATTTCCCTGTTAGTTAGAGATGTTCAACATTTTTTCATGTGTCTGTTAGCCATTTGAATGTCTTCTTTGGAGAAGGGTCTGTTCATGTTTTCTACCCATTTCTTGACTGGATTATTTGGTTATTTTTGGGTGTTGAGTTTGAGAAGTTCTTTATAGATCTTGGATATCAGCCCTTTATCTGAAATGTTATTTGCAAATATCTTTTTTTAAAAAGATTTTATTTATTTATTTGACAGACAGAGATCACAAGTCGTAGGCAGAGAGGCAGAAAGAGAGAGGATGAAGCAGGCTCCCCATGGAGTAGAGAGCCCGATGTGGGGCTCAACCAGGACCCTAGGATCATGACCTGAGCTGAAGGCAGAGGCCTTAACCCACTGAGCCACCAAGGTGCCCCTGTCGATGGCACTTTGATAAGGATGGCTTTAAGCGTAGATTGCTCTGGGCAGCATAGACATATTCACAATGTTTATTCTTCCAACCCATGAACATGGAATGTTTTTCCATTTCTTTGTGTCTTCCTCAAATTTTTTTCATAAGTTTTCTGTAGTTTCTAGAGTATATATCCTTTACCTCTTTTGTTAGGTTTATTCCTAGGTATCTTAGGGTTTTTGGTGCTATTGTAAATGGAATCCATTCCTTAATTTCTCTTTCTTCAGTCACATTGTTAGTGTACAGAAATACAACCAATTTCTGTGCATTGATTTTGTATCCTGCCACATTGCTGAATTGCTATATGAGTTCTAGTAATTTGGAGATAGGGTCTTTTGGGTTTTCCACATAAAGTGTCATGTCATCTGTGAAGAGAATTTGACTCCTTTGCCTATTTGAATGCCTTTTATATCTATGTGTTGTCTGATTGCTGAGGCTAGGATTTTTAGTACTATGCTGAACAATAATGGTGAGAGTGGGCATCCCTGACAAGTTCCTGACCTTAAGGGAAAAGCTCTCAGTTAAGAACGATATTCACTATGGGTGTTTCATAGATGGCTTTTATGATATTAGATATGGTCCCTCTATTCCTGTACTTTCAAGAGTTTTAATCAGAAAGGATGCTATATTTTGTCAAATGCTTTCTCTGCATCGATTGAGAGGATCATATGGTTCTTGTCTTTCTTTTATTAATGTGATCTATCAGGTTGATTGATTTCTGAATGTTGAACCATACTTGCAGCCCAGGAATAAATCTCACCAGCTTCTAGTTTCTACTGTTTTTCTGGTTTCTATTTCATCGATTCCTGTCTAAAATTTATTATTTCTCTTCCCCTGCTTGGTTTAGCCTTTATTTGCTGTTCTTTCCCCAGATCCTTTAGGTGTTCATTGGGTATTTTTCTAATTCTTTGAGAGAGGCTTTGATGGCTATGTATTTCCCTCTTAGGATGGCTTTTGCAATATCTCATAGGTTTTGGACTGATGTGTTTTCATTCTCATTAGTTTCCATGAATTGTCTAAGTTCTTCTTTAATTTCCTGTTTGACCTAATTATTCTTTAGCATGATGCTCCTTAACTTCCAAATATTTGAGTTCCTTCCAAATTTCTCCTTGTGGTTGAGTTCCAGTTTCACAGCATTGTGGTCTGAAAATATGTAGGGGATAATATCAATCTTTTGGTATCCATTGAGACCTGATTTGTGACCCAGTATGTGGTCTATTCCGAAGAAATTTCCATGTGCATTCGAGAAGAATGAATATTCTTTTGTTTTAGGATGGGATGTTATGTGCATATCTACAAAGGCCATCTGGTCCAATACATCATTCAAAGCTCTCCTTTCTTTGTTGACCTTCTGCTTAGATGATCTGTCCATTGCTGTGAGTGGAGTGTTGAGATCTCCTACTAATAATGTATTGCCATCTATACATCTTTATTTTATTTATTAATTGGATTATATAATTGGCTGATCCCATGTTGGGGGCATAGATATTTACAATTGTTAGCTGTTCTTGCTGGATAGACTCTTTAAGTATGATATAAGGTCCCTCTACACCTCTTACTACAGTCTTTGGTTTAAATTCTAATTTTTCTGATATGACAGTTGCTACCCCAGTTTTGTTTTGAGGTCCATTGGCATGGTACATTTTTTTCCATCCCCTTATTTCAATATGGATGTGTCTTTAGGTTCAAAATGAGTCTCTTATAGACAGCATATGGATGGGTCCTGGTTTTTTATCCAACCTGACACTCAGTGTCCCTTGATATGAGCATTCAGCTCACTCACATTAAGAGTAACTATTGAGGGGTGCCTGGGTGGCTCAGTGGGTTAAGCTGCTGCCTTCGGCTCAGGTCATGATCTCAGGGTCCTGGGATCAAGCCCCACATTGGGCTCTCTGCTCAGCAGGGAGCCTGCTTCCTCCTCTCTCTCTGCCTGCCTCTCTGCCTACTTGTGATTTCTCTCTGTCAAATAAAATAAATAAATAAATAAATAAATAAATAAAGAGTAACTATTGAAAGATATGAATCTAGTGCCATTGTATTGCCTATGTGTTTCTTTCTTTTTTTTTTTTAAGATTTTATTTATTTATTTGACAGAGAGAGATCACAGGTAGGCAGAGAGGCAGGCAGAGAGAGAGAGGAGGAAGCAGGCTCCCTGCTGAGCAGAAAGCCCGATGTGGGACTTGATCCCAGGACCCTGAGATCATGACCTGAGCCGAAGGCAGTGGTTTAACCCACTGAGCCACCCAGGCGCCCTGTGTTTCTGTAGGTTTTTTTTTTTTTTCTGGTCTTTGCGACTCTTGGGGTTTCTCTTGGATTACAAAATCCCCTTTAATATTTCTTGTAGGGCTGGCTTGGTGGTCACTATTCTTTCAGTTTCTGCATGTTCTTTTCATTTAATACCCTGAATATTTCCTACCAGCCCTTTTTGGTTTTCCAGGTCTCTGTGGACAGGTCTGATCTTATTCTGATGTTCCTGTCACTGTACATAAGGAGTGCTCTAAGGATAGCTTTCTTGGCTCTAAGATTTGCAAGCTTCACTATTACATGTTGGGGAGTTGATCAATTTTTATTGATTTTGGGAGGGATCCTCTCTGCTTCTTGGACTCAAATGCTTGTTTCCCTTCCCAGATTAGGGAAGTTCTCAGTTACGTAATTGGCTGCTCCCATATTGGGGGCATAGATATTTACAATTGTTAGATCATCTTGGTGGATAGTGCCTTTAAGAACTATGTAGTGTCCTTCTGTATCTCTGACTACAGTCTTTAGTTTAAAATCTAATTTATCTGATATGAGATTCGCTACCCCGGCCTTCTTTTGAGGCCCAGTGACATGAAAGATGCTTCTCCATCCCTTCACTTTCAGTCTGGGTGTATCTTTAGGTTCAAAATGGGTCTCTTGTAGACAACATAAGGAAGTTCTTTGCTACGATTTGCTCAAATATACCTTCTAGTCCTCTCTCTCCCTACACTTTCTCAGGGATCCCAATAATTCTGACATTTCATGGCGTCATTGATCTAAATCTAATCTCATGTTCCACTAGCTGCCTATCTCTTTCTTCTTCACTTTCCTTCCTTTTTATCAGCTCATCTTCTAGCTCATGAATTCATTCTTCTGTTTCATTTACCCTGGCTGTTAGAACATTTATAACATTTTTTCATAACATTCATAACATTTTTTAGTTCAGTCTGATTAGATCTCATTTCTGTCCTTAGAGATTCTATATTGTCACTAATGCTTTTGAAGCCCAACTATTGACTTCATGATTCCTATCTTGAAGTCTTTCTCTGATATCTTGCTTATATCTATATCTATTAGTTCTGTGGCAGAGGACCTTGCCTCTGGTTCTTTTCTTTATTGGGAGTTCCTCCTCCTAGTCATTCTGTTGTTGGATGGTTGAATAAATGGACAGAGCCCCAAATACCAAATACCAACCACAATCCAAGGCAGATGCATCCTAGCAAAATCCAGGGTAGTCAGATGTCACCACTGAAAATCATACACACACACACACACACACATAACTAGTAAATAAAGGAAAAAGTGGGGGAGGGGAGTTGTTATCTCTCAGTATGGACAAAACCGGGAGTTTCGGTTGTTCCTGGGTGTATGTTGGTCTGTGTGTTAGAGGACACTACATCCCCAAATCACTAGGAATGTAAAACTTGTATATATATAAAAAAAACCTGAGTAGAGTGAAAAATGGGCTAAAATAAAGCATATTTCTATAAAAAATAGTTGTGTAGAAATACAAGTTAAGAAGCATCTATGAAAAGATGAGTTGGTTTAATAGACACCTAGTTGAAACACGAAGTTTTAAGGAAAAATATAGCAGGGGAAAATGGCATGAGAAAGTGGGGGGGGGAAGAAAGAAAAGAAAAGGAAAATTATATCTGAAAAGCAAACAAATGGTGAGGCCACACCTGGAGCTCAATGTATAATTTTCCCTTATATTGGGGGGATTTTATAGTCTTATAGGTTCCATAGGATTGCCATCCATCTGTTCTCTTTGGGAGGAGGGGCCTGCCAATGCAGTTTCCCAGGTAACCCAGCCTGGGCAGAGTTGCCCCCCAACCCCAGTCTGCGAATAGGCTTAGTGGAAACCAGTCTTCTGGGCCTCTTTTGTTCCCTGGGGGCTTTCTGTACTTCTTCAGGGGATCAGAGCAAAAATGGCTGCAGTCAAACCTCTGGCACAGAGTAGAAACATTGCAGTCTGCCCTCTTTAGTAAACTTTCAAGGGCAAACAGTCTCCACTTTTGCCTGTGCCAGTGAAAACCGTAGCCTCCCACAGTGAGCACCCACACCCACTCTCTCCGAAGTGTTTTCAGGGCCCTGGTGTATCTATGCTTTTTGTGCTTTGAAACCACAAACAACTGTGGGCTTGTGCTCGCAAAGGGTTGAGGGGAGGGGGCGTTTGGCTACAGAGTCTGGTCTGGTTCTGTCCTACTGCTCTTCAAGTTTTTGCCCTTTCGTGGGCACTGTTTCCAGAATTTTTCATGATATTTAAGGCAAGAGAGGCTATCGACCCTCCTGGTTAGGTTCTAGTTTTGTGGGTTTCTGGGGATCCTAGTTGCAAGTCCCTTCCTGCTCTTGTTGGTCACTTCTTGGCTTCAGTGCTCAGCCCTCCACCATCTCAGGAATCCCCTTTTGCTCTGTGGACCCTGTATCCTGAGACCACAATGCTCTACCTAGAATTCTGCGTTTTCATTTCCAAAGCCTCCCTCAGGTAATGGTGTCTCTTACTAGAGCAGATTTCCAAGGACTCCGATTTTGCCCTCAGGTGTTAGATCACTTTCCAGGCACCAGCTTATGGTGGCTCCCTTCCCCTTCTGTTTATCTTCCTATATCACCCCACAGATTCATGATTCTGCCCTTCCTACCTTGCCAAATGCAGATGCTTTTTGCTTATAGAAATCCATATATATATATATATATATATATATATATATATATATATTCTTACAGTTCAGGTTGATTTCTTGTTGTTCAAAATGGCTTCGTAGATATCCAGCTAAATTCAGGGAACCAGTTTAAATAGGGTCTCCTGATCCTCTGCCATCTTGCCTTCCTCTTTCAAGTGAGTTTTTAAAAGGACTGGGTTCTTCCTAAGGAAAAAGATTCTAAGTGTGGTAGGGCTCAATCTGAATTGTTGGCTTTGAAAATGGAGGACAGACTGGCAAAAATGCCATTTTTGTGGGCCTGGGGACCATTCCAGCTGGCAAGGAAATGGGGGAACTAAGCCTTGTAACTGTAGGAAATAGAATTCTACCAACAGCTCTGTATGAACTTGAAGGTGCAGCTCAGGTCAAGTGGAGAGCACAGCTTTGTGAAACCCTGAACAGAGAACCTATCTACACTATGCCTGAATTCCCCCCCCCCTGCCTTTTTTTTTTTTTTTTTTAGTAAGTTCCACAGCCAACATGGGGCTTGAACTCATGACCCTGGGATCAAGAGTCACACACTCTACCAACTAAGACAGCCAGGAGTCCCCTATGCCTGGATTTATATCTAAAGAACAGTAAGTAAATAAATTGATGTTCTTTTGATCCATTAAGTTGTGGTAATTAGCTGTGCAGAAATAGAAAATGAATACCCAGGCTCACTCTGCAACAAATAAACAGGTAGCACTTTTTCCCCTGAAATGAATTTATGAACTACTGTGCACACTAGTTGCATGAATCAAAACCTTTTCTGATTTCTTGGTATATTCCCCTTTGTGATTTTTATGTGGTGAATTAAGTTCAAATACAGTCATATTTCATTCATTCATTCAACAACAATTAATTCAGTGCCTACTACGGATCAGGAATGGCTTTCTATGTTGAGGATACAGATTTCACCGAAACGGCCCAAAGTCCTTGGGCTCTTGTGTCTTATATTCTAGAGGCTTCCCTGGAATGAGACGGAGCCACTGGAGCATTTTCAGTGAAGACATGACCTGAGCTGACTCACATCGTAGGATCACTGACCCCTGTGGGGACAAGGGCCCTGGGTGGCAAGTGATGGGGAGGCACCAGGGCCTTAGTTCAGGAGTGAGAGATGGTGGACACTAAGAGGAGGAGAGGGCCTGAAGGATGATAGAGACACAGAAAGGGCTGGAGATGCAGGATGAGGGAGAGAAGCAGAGGGAACAAATTCTAAAACAGTGGAATTCTCAGATTTAAATAGATTGTTATATAGATTTTTAATACCTATTTATTTAAAGGGCTTAGCAAGATATTCTGTGCATTTGGTATTAACTACTCTCTGTGAGGCTGCCTGAAAACCAGTTGCCTCCTTATGATAATCTGATAATACCTGGAGCCCAATAACCACGCCCATGCCTTAGGTCTGCGCTCACACACAGGCAATGCATGGACACTGGGAAGGGCATTTCTACTGCACTTAACACTTGCCACTTCCAGGTGATCCAACCTTGGACAGTCTTCCAGCTGAAATACACAATAACAATTGTGTGTCCCTGCGCTAAGGGTATGGCCAGGACTTGCACAGACAATCTCGGCGCCAGGGAATGAAGATTATTTCAGAACACAGCAGTCACTGATCTATTGTTTGGGGAAACAAGAGCTTTGTGAGTCTGACTGCTGTGCTGTATGGTCCCATTTCTGTGGGAAGGGACCAAAATCACTTTCACAGACTAGACTGCTGATGTTCAGGGGTTATCAAGACTGTGTTACTATTACCGTGGATCCACAAAAAAGAAACTGGTTTCAGTGGGAATCTTCAGTTGGTGCACCAGACACAGCTTCGCTAGGTGTAAAGAGAAAGCCCTGTCCCTCCATCTCTGGTCCCAGGGCAGCTCAGTCTCTATGGGGTGAGAGGTAAAAGTACAGTTCAGTGAATATTCCGTAAAGGACAGCAGAGAGCTGAGAAAAGGGGCTGAGTCCAGCCTGAGGGTCTCTGCCAAGTTTCCCCAGAGCCCCTGCGCCAGGACTCAGGAAGACAGGGTTGCAAAATTATCACCTGATTACCTTGCAGGAGGAGAGGGGTCAGGGCAAAGTCTCAGATTCTCTGAAGGGACTGGTCATCAGGGTCCCAGGAGCAAGAGCAGGGGTGGTATAGGGAAGCTCCAGTTCTGGGGAGTCCCAGTCTCCTCTGGTTTCACTTCTCCTTCTCACAGCCTGTGAGGTCCTCCTGCCTGGATACTCATGATGCAGCCCCACCTCGCACTCCCATTGGGTGTCGGGTTTCTGACGCAGCCAATCATCAGCACCGGGGTTCAGGGTTCTAAAGTCTTCAGCAGAGCCACAGGGACTCAGCTACATCTCAGACGCTGAGGGTCTGGACCCAGGGGCCCTCCTGCCTATCTGGGGACCCTGGCCGTGACCTAGACCTGGGCGGGTAAGTGCTGGGCAGGAGGAAAGGGCCTCTCTGTGGGGCCGGAGCGACAGGACCGCGGGGCGGGGCGTCGGGACCCCCGGGGAAGGCGCCTTTCCGCTGCCCCAGCCCCAGCCCCCCAGCTGCCCTCGACCCGCCCGGGTCTGTGCTCCCGCCCCCCTCCCCGCCTGCGCCCTGCTCGCCCCAACTAGGTAGGTGCCCAGTCCTTCTGGTCGCCTCCACCTGGGCCACCGGCCAGGCGCCGCGCTGGGTCAGGCGAGGTCTCAGCCCTTCCGCGCCGGCAGGGTCCCACACCCTGAGGTATTTCTCCACCTGCGTGCCCTGGCCCGGTTGCAGGGAGCCCCGCTCCGTCGTCGCCATTGCCCTCCCTCCTTTCCTCTTCCCCTCCCCCTTTCCCCTCCCCCTCCCTTCCTCTCTCCCCCATCTCTTTCTCTACCCACTCTTGCATTCTCCTCCCTCATCTGCTCTCCAGTACCAGCAGAGGAGGCGTGGGCCCTGTCCATCCCCGTGGGGGCTTCGTGTCCAGAGGAGCTGCTGCTCTTGCTCTGTCATTGAAATTAAAGCTTTCAATGTGAATTTGTTTTCTTCAGCTTTTGCCAGGAGGGCTTGATGGGTTACTTTAAAAAAAAAGGGGGGGGGCGCCTGGGTGGCTCAGTGGTTTAGGCCTCTGCCTTTGGCTCAGGTCATGATCTCAGGGTCCTGGGATCGAGCCCCACATCGGGCTCTCTGCTCAGCGGGGAACCTGCTCCCCCCCCCCCCCCCGCCCCTGCCTGCCTCTCTGCCTACTTGTGATTTCTCTCTGTCTATCAAATAAATAAATAAAAATCTTAAAAAAAAAAAAAAAGGATTCCTAAAGTGTGAGAGAGGAAATGAAAATCAACAGAAGCACTGAGAATCTTCCAGGATCTCCATGTTTGCTGGACTTTCTCTGGGGGTGGGAAGAGGAGAGGCTGTGAAGAGCCAGCGTGGAGAGGACTGTGCCCAGCCTGTGCTCAGTGCATCCTGGGCTTTGACATGGTCACACCTCTGCTGGGTCATCATCGCTCCTCCCTTGTACTTGTCCCTTCAGTGGAACCTTCTTCCACTAGGCCTTGGGGTCACAGGGCCTCGGATCTCTCCTTTCTTCAGGACCTTGTGTAGCAAGAGTTTCCTGTGACCAGGACAGCCAAGGCTCAGAGCTGGGTCAGAGCTCGGCCCCCATGTTTTGCATGTCTTTTTTTTTTTTTTTTCCTTCTTTTTTTCTGTTTCCTTTGGAGACTTGGGCCAGTTCTTCTTTTGCTGTATGAGTCTCATGTACCCCAGGGGTCCTTTGGCTTGGATTGTCCACACAAGGCCCAGTGAATCGCTGCACACAGAGGTCTCTGTGGAATTGAAAGATGAGTTTGCAGACCCATCCATCCCTTCTCCTAGGATTGTTCTGGATCATTCTTTCCATCTTTTCCCTATCTCTTCTAGAAAGCAGATTATGAATTAGAGATAGGATCTGATAGTTTCTCATCCTTATTAAATTTTGCCTATTTTCTATCTTCTCTGCTCACCTCTTTCCCCCACCCCACCCCATATTGGTCTAGTGATACTTGTTCTTGTTCCACTCCTAATTCATTAGGCAGTGCCTAATTTGAATCCACATTTGTCTGGAATATGGGACCCATAAGACAGGAGTGATGGTGTGAGAAGGAGGGCATGGGAACGTGGAGGAGACACCACGGGTGAGAAAAGTGGCAGCTGCCACAAACAGCTGTAGTGTGAGTCTCATCTAGAAGAGAGAGGTGCTCTTTGTGGATCATTTCTCCAAGTGATAATTGAGTGTCAGACACAGGAACACTATTGTAGCATCTAGGACACCTTAGTGAAGTGAAAACAGACAAAATGGGCCTGCTTGGTGGGGTGTATGTGCTGGAGTGAGGGGCAGACCGTCTGTGTGGGAACAAGGAAGATGGTTACTTTACTGGGGTGGTAAGTGTGTGTCTCACTGAGAAGGTGACCTCTGAAAGACTTGGAGGACATGAAGGAATTGTGCAAGAGGATGTCTAGAGAGAGTTCTTTTCAGTCAGGGAACCCCAGTGCACATGCACTAGGGCAGGAGTGTGTCCTGTGTTCAAGGAAGGGCAAGGAGGTCACTGAGGCTGGAGCAGAGAGCAGGTGAGATGAGGTCATGAGATCAGATGTCAGTCTCTTTATGGAGGTCTGAGGACCTTAGAAGTGTTTTGAGTTTCTCTGAGTAAGGTATGGAGTTGCAAGATGGTTTTGAACAGATGATCCACCTGTAGGACTTGTCTTAGAAACACCTGTTTGCTGTTGTGCAGAATTGAGAGATGCAGGGAGAGCGACCAGTAGAGAAAGTGTAGGAAACCAGTGCAGTGTCGGGGGCCTGGGTGGCTCAGTTTGTTAAGTATTTCCTGGCTCAGGTCATGATCTCAGAGTCCTGGGATCTAGCCCTGCTCAGGCTCTCTTGCTCTGCTCTCTCTCTTTCTAAAAAAATAAATAAAATTAAAAAAAAAAAAAAAAGAGGGAGAGAGAAAGAAACTAGTGCAGTGTCCCGGGAGGGGTATGTGTGGTGTGGGGTATGAGGAGGGACGATAATAGGAAGTGGTTGGGTGCTAGAGATTTAAAGATGGACTTTGTTGCATTTCCTAGTGGATCCATTCTGGGTGGTGAGGAGGAGGAATCAGGGAGGGCATCCAGTATTTCAGAATGCAAGTAGAAATGTGGAGTTTCTTCCTTGGATATGGGGAAGATTCAGGAAGCAGGACATTTGGGGAAGCAGCAACACAAGCATCCAATTTAGGAATATTAAATCTGAGATGTCTACTAGAAATGCAAGTGAGGGGGCTCATGGGTGGCTCAGTACACAGAGTATCTGAGACTTGGTTTCAGCTCTGGTCATGATCTCATGGTCCCAAGATCGACAGGCTACCCACTGAGTGTGGAGTGTGCTGGAGATTTTGTCTTTCCCTCTCTCTAGGTCTTTTTGCTGCTTATGATCTCTAAGTAAATAAATAAAAACAATTTTTTTTTTTTTTTTAAAAAAGGAAAGAGGGATGCCTGGGTGGCTTAGTCAGCTAAATGTCTACCTTCAACTCAGGTCATGATCCTAGGGTCCTTGGATCAAGTCCCACATTGGGCTCCTTGCTCAGTGGGGAGCCTGCTTCTCCCTCTGCCTGCCTCACCCCCTGCTTGTGTGTGTTCTCTCCCTCTGTCTGACAAATAAATAACATATTTATAAAAAATTAATGAATTAAAAAAGGAAAGAAATTCAAACAACATTGCCAGTGGGATATAGAGTGCAGGGCAAGAGAAATATCTGGCTTGGAGAAATAAATTTGGGTGGTGACAGCATATACATGATGATTAGAGCCTTCAGCAGAGATGAGGTCACCAGCGGGGCGAGGGCCATAGAAGAGAAAGGAGCAGGACCAAACCCTGGACTCCTCAGGGCTAAGCAGGCTGACCAGAGTGCACACCCAGAGCGCACTGCACAGTCTGGTTCTGCATCTAGAAGGCACAGAGACCACGGAGCCGCAGCTGTGCACAGGAATTTCCTGGACTAGGAAGATCTAGACAGTCTAGGGTAGAGTGTGAGATTCTGGGTTAATAGCAAGGTTTGTGCAATGGCTGCTGGTCTTCAGAACCCACACTGAGTAGCGAGCACATGAAACAGGATCTCTACATGGCTGTGCATCAGCCTCTCCTGTAGGGCTTATTACGTAATAAGCATGTGGCTTTGTTACCAAATACTCAGGCCTCTCCACAGACCCACGCCCAACATTCTAAGGTGGTGGGTCTGGGGAGAGGCCTGAGTATTTGGTAACAAAGCCACATGCAATCTTGTGACTTTACCAGATAAGGAAACACTGAAGTCATTGATGAGAGCACTCGTTGTGGGAAGGGGTCTTACTTACACATTTACTGGTTTTTTTTGGTAGGAAAAAAAAGCACAAGGCATGCTGGGAGATACATATTTTCTTTGCTGTGGGGCACAGCCAGGTGGCAGATGGAGGAAGTGGTTATCAGCTTAACATAAAGAAAATGTCTGATTTCTAAAAGAGTACCTTAAATGTTCCCAACACACACGCACACACACACACCCACACCAGTAACTCTGACAGGATGCAGGTGACAGCTAATGCCATAGTGGTGATCAGTTTGCAGCATATAAATATATCAAATCAAAAGATTGTGCCCTTGTGCACCCGAATGTTTATAGTAGCAATGTCCACAATACCCAAACTATGGAAAGAACCTAGATGTCCATCAACAGATGAATGGATCAAGAAGATGTGGTATATATACACAATGAAATACTATGCAGCCATCAAAAGAAATGAAATCTTGCCATTTGCGACGTGGATAGAACTAGAGCGTATCATGCTTAGCGAAGTAAGTCAAGCAGAGAAAGACAACTATCATATGATCTCCCTGATATGAGGAAGTGGTGATGCAACATGGGGGCTTAAGTGGGTAGAAGAAGAATAAATGAAACAAGATGGGATTGGGAGGGAGACAAACCATAAGTGACTCTTAATCTCACAAAACAAACTGAGGGTTGCTGGTGGGGGGGTGGTTGAGAGAAGGGGGGTGGGGTTATGGACATTGGGGAGGGTATGTCCTTTGGTGAGTGCTGTGAAGTGTGTAAACCTGGCGATTCACAGACCTGTACTCCTGGAGATAAAAATATATGTTCATAAAATAAAAAATTAAAAATTAAAAAAAAAAGATTGTGTTCTTAAATTTATAAAATGTATGTCAGTTATTTCTCAAAACTGGAAAATAATTCTGAATCCATGCTCTCTGAAAGTGTTCCTTCATGGATTTCTCACTCCTTGTTCTCAACAACAGAGTCCAAGTTGTTTTAACTGAAACTATATATATTTATATGGAAACATATGTGTATATGCATAGTTGAGGAGGATTATATATATTTCATATATAATATAAAATGTAAATTATATATAATATAATATAAAACATTTTAGGATTAAAGTAACTATATATTATATTTATATATTATGAGTAAATATATTTATAGTGGAATAAATGTATTATGTATACATATATAGTTAGAGTATTTGGCCTCACTTCATTTCAGGGAAAGCCACAGAATAGGCCCAAGACTGCACAGGCAGGAACAGAATCCACCATCGCACCTCAGGTCAAGGCCCAAAAGAGGCACCATTGCCCCTGGTGCTGGGCACAGGTCCTACTGTTCACACCATTGCACCTTGAGGCCAGGACTGCTGTCACTGCTGTTCCTGGCAGAGGGATGACACGACAGCCACTCACACCACCTGTGCCAAATGCCTGCAGCACTGTCCCAGCTTTTCTGTCACCCATCCTGAGTCAGAGTCTGGCATGTGGTCACCTCACTGGTTGGAGCCTCAGGCCCTGGCCCCCTGCAACTATGTGTGACATCCCGACTCTGATCTGGATTCCTGGGGAGTGATCACCAACATCCTCGGACTTGAGCTCTCCATTTAGTCTGGTCTCTGCATTCCTAGCCACAGGCCTGTGGGAGGCCACGCATTCAAGTGGTTCCCAAAGTCACCCCTGCTGTAGGCAGATCCCAAGATGGCCCCAGTGTTCCCATCCTCCGGTATCATGCCCTTGTGTAATAATACCCACTTTGGGAACAGAAGCTGGACATAGTGACTTGCTGGTGACACACAGAATAGAGTGAAGTCATGCAGTGAGTATCTGGAATCACCAGGACACAAGATATGAGGGGCCTGGGGTCCACAGGCTCAAGGTGAGCCGTCCAAGCCAGCCTGGGTAAGTGCAGATTTCTGGTGGAACCTCATGACAAAAGACCCTGAATTTCTTTTCCCTCTGAGGGGTTTCTTTTCCAGATCTCAACCCCCACAGCCACTGCCCTCAGACAGGAGGAGAAAGAAAGGTCACCAGCAGGGATTCTCATCCTGGCTGCAGTCAACAAGGGAATTCTGTAAAAAGTACAGGAAGGGAAGAGAAGAAACACAGGCCCCCAACTGTAACAGCTGGTGAGTCCATGCACGCCCCAGGGCAGCCCCGTGGCTACAAAGGTGAGAGGAGAACAGTCTCCAGTGTCCCTGTGCTGCCCCTGGCGCCCAGCTCTCCCTTCCTCCAACATAGTGTCCCAGGGAGTCCCCAGTGCTGCTCCCTGTGTATCTGTCTCTGCTCATCTCCAGAACAGACCAGCACGGCCGCCCGCTCCAGGAAGCCCTCCCCTCTCCACATGCTAATGCTCAGTTGTGTGCAACAGAAACCCAGCTAACAGTGGTTGTCCACGGGACAGCAGCTTGTGTGTGTCCCATGAGTGAGGTGAGCCGTCCGGGGCTGTAGGATCGCTCTGTACCACGGGGATGTCCAGACACTCTGGTGATGATGACCCTGGGAATTTTCCTTATTAGCATGACCAGGGCACCTAGGACTATGTCTATGGTCCATGAGCAGGCAAGGGAGAGCAGAAAAAGAGGAAGTTTCTCTCCATTTAGGGCAACACCTACTACCTCATTCTGTGTCACCATAATGGCTGGAATGTAGTCACACAGACAAAAGTAGCCTTGTGGAAGACTGGTGAATCTACACATTTATTTATTTACTTTCCATTAAATTTAAATCCTTGAGGGTTACAGCATCACATGGATTCTGTGGCCAATGGCTTTAGCAGGAATGTGGTTTGGAATTTGGCACGGACCATGCCACTGTTACTCTTCCCCAAATTACTCTGGTTTTGTTTGGTTTGCCACCAGGAGTCACTGTGTTGTCCTTTGCTTTGTACACATAAGCACATTTCTTGCCTAGGTAGAATTCTAGAGCATATACACTTTCAATTTTAAGAAGAGTTGTATGATCCCTTTGATTCCGGAGACCCCACTTATAGCTAGCAAAAATGGCCCTGGACCACAGCCTTCCAGATATTATTTGGCGTTTGAGGAGTCCTGTTTCCAGCAGGCCTCCACGGGATCCAAGATGGTGGAAAAAGACTGTAAGAGACTCTTAAATGAAGGTTGCTGGAGGGGAGATGGGTGGGGGAAGGGATAGTTTGGTCATGGGCATTAAGAAGGGTACATGATGTTAGGAGCATAAGGTGTTATATGCAACTGATTAATTGCTAAATTCTACTTCTGGACCTAATAATAAAGTATATGTTAACTAAATTGAATTAAAATAAAAATATTTTTTTAAAAATTAGGATCTTGAGGGAGAAGGACCTGAGAATTTTTTTCCCACCAAAAAGAGACCCCCCCCCCTCCCCAGAAACTCTGAAACTATCTGGATCTCGTGCATGCCTGCTCCTGGAACCCTCATACAGGAGCCGGAGATGTGTCCTCAGCTCAAGATCCTGGAATCCAGAGACAGCCACGTGCATTGCCCCAGGTTGTGTTGGGGCTCGGGTCCAGCAGATCTCCAGCCTCCCACCTTCTCCTAGCCTGCCCTCCCACCAGCCAGGGATCCCACTAGTGCCCCTTACCCCCCACCCCAGGCTTGCTGCACAGTTGGATGTCTTCATATCTCCTTCAGAATTAACAGGAGCAGGAATTTCAGTTGAGCCCTAGAAGTGACACAGGTATAGATCAGAATGAGGAAACTAGATCCTCCTACACCTGAGTTCTTGTTCTAGAACACAACTCTAGCAACTACAGTTCCAACCATCTAAACCCCTGCTAAAACAATCCCAGTGATGAGAGCATTAGGAGAAACCTGGGCAGCAAATGCCCCCTTGGTGAGCATGTGGGCTGGGCAAATGGGTCAGAGGTGAAAAGGAAAACTGAGGGGTGCCCCTGTGCCCTGACTATGCTGAAGTCTCTAGAAGACTCCTGTGTCCCTGATACAGGGCTCCACTCCTCATCCCCCACCCCCGTCTCATGGTGATGGGCTCAGGCAGCCCCTCATCCTACACACAGCATGTGTGTCTCTCTTCATCTGCAGAAGGCAGCACAATGACCACCCACTTCTGGATGGTTTCAGCCCCTTCTGCCTCGTCTCCACAAGCACCGTGTACTAGATCTGGTGCTTTCTGGCCCACTGCCAGGTCATGGTCATCTCTGCAGGGCAGGAGCCTAGGGCACACAGCTCCTCAGGGTGACCCCACAGTCAGAGGGGTGGGGGATAGGTCACATGTGTTCTGGGAGGCTCTGTGGAAGAGCAAACAGGGAGCGCTAAGGCAAGGCCTTCTAGAAAAGCATCAATTCCACAGACCAAGGTGCGATAACTGCTGAGGCTCTGGCTGCCTGCCAGGGCGAGGCAGGGAGTGTTCCCTTTCAGGGGCAGAAGGAACCAGCACTGGCCAGGCCCAGGCCCAAGACAAGAAGATGGGAACTGCCTCTGACATTTTCCTCCAAGGGAAGAGCCTTTGCAGAGACTCTCCACCTGCTTATGAAGCCTATAACTCAGTATCTCTAGCTCAGTATTGATAGGTCCTCACAGCTACTGTGTCTCTGGTGGGAAAGAGCCTGAAGTGTGAGAAACCTCCATGAGCTTCAGAGCTACTGCCGTGCTCTCTGGAGAGAACAGTCCCCAGCGTGGGCCTAAGAAGAGTGTGCCATGGCACTGCCCAGGGGACTCATGATGGGCTGCCGTCCTCAGCGCATTGCCCCACTCCACCCCCCCGTCCCACAGTAGATGTCCTCCATCCCTGTGTGTGATTAGCTCTGGAGAGAGGGCGGCCCCAGGCTGGGCTGGGAAGAGCTGCAGGACTGGGCTGTAGGGAGTCCTTACCAGTGCGGCTGATGTTCTTGTCCCCAACCCCATGTGTCTCTGTAGCGACAGGAAGCACGGCTTCTCGAGTCCGTCTCATCCCTCTATGAAGTGCCCACTGGCCTCCTGTCTCTGCTGGGGTAGCTGCAACGATGATACTACCATGGATGGCAGAGGTTCCAGGTTGAAACTCAGTCACTGTCATTGTCCTAGTCATCCTGTCACCACCTCAGGGTCCTGTTATCCTCCTGGAGCTCCCAACCATGGTGACCTGCAGGGTTGGGGGCCTGCCCACCTCCTCCCCAGGACCAGGCAGTGTCTGTCAGGGCAGAGCAAGCCTCCAGAGCCCTCCAGCATTTTTCCCTGCACCCCACCCCCACCAGCTTCTCTGTAGGGAACATTTACTGTCTAGACTGTGCTAGTGTGACACAGTAAGAAGGACGTATTTGGTCTTCCTCCTCCTGCACAGCTCTTAACACCTCTGTAACGGCCTGAGTGATGGGAGTCATAGGAACATCTCTTCCTAGATTTTGTTCCCAGATCCTGAAAAAGTTCTGAAAAGATCTTGCCCCATCCTTATACACTGTACCAAACCTCACTGCATATCGTCTCTCTCCTCTGATGCTGTGAGCCCTGAGAAGGCAGGACTCTGTCAGGGACTGAAACAGAACCATCTGGCAAACTGTGGAATTCATGCTCCTGTACAGATCAGCTGGGAAAGTCTGAGCAGCCTCCATCTTCAGCTCTAATCGTGCCTCTCACTGGTTTATGCCTGGATCCCACATGCAAGGCCCTCCACTGACTGTTTCATATGCTAAATCCTCAACCTTAACTAGAAATGATTAACTACACCTATGTCTTGACCTCCCTGTGTCCAATGTCACCCACACCTTGCCCAGCCTGACTGTTGACTGCTTGGAACCTCACCCCCCATCAACCCAGATCGTACACACACATCAGGGTCTACACAGAGTTCCAGCTCATTCATGAACCTTCCCCCAACCACTGGGGGTCTGGCCTATGAACCCTGTAAACTGTGTCTCTGCTTCTCATGTGACATCTAAGGAGGCGTCGGTCTTCAGTAGCTCTCAGTCTGCCTCACACACTCAGTCACGTGCTCTCAGAAGGGTGGGCGCCTCCCCATCTTCACTGTAGGCTCTGTGAGGGCAAACACTAGCTTATACCTTCTGGTTCTTTCCCTACAGGGACCCAAACTGTGTCCATGACCACTGAGTCTGTTTAGTTAACCAGTTAATGACACAAGAGCCCTGTCCGCCTGAGCGGACTTTACCCCCTTCACTCTCACATGACAGCTTGTGCACATCTGCCTGCCCCAGGCTGACATGGGGGGGGGGCACCTGACAGGAAGGTCTCATGCCCCTGGGGGTCAGGGTCAGGGGCGTGCTTGGCTCCCTCTTCTTTCTCCCAGGCCCCAAGCTGCTGGCTGTCATGGCTGCTCTTTGTCCAGACTGAGTCCTGGTTTTTGGCGGTAGGATCGCTGTACATTCCTCAGGTTTTGGGGTGACTCTTCATCTGGCTCATGAAGATCTTGGTCTCATTGTCTGAAGAATTTGGCTCCTGCATGCACCACTGGACTCCAGACTCTGTCTCTGTCTCCTCAGAGTCATGGCAGGGGAAGGTGGCTGGTCTTTGGGGCCCAAGGCAGGAAACGCAGGGCCTCCTGGAGCGGCTCCGACCCAGCTGAGGGGGAATACTGCAGAGAGTGATGTCTGAGGGAGGAAGCAGGGGATTCAGAGGAAGCTCCAGGATTCACTGAGTGAGGACCTAGTGATGCACGTGTGGGGAATGCATGTGTATGTCTGTGTATGTGTGAGTGTGTGTGTGTGTGTACATGTGTGTTGTATGACAGGAGAGACAGGGCACACAACATAACACAATGGGAGACAACAACACAACAACCCTCCCTGTCTCCGCCCCCTGTGACAGTCATATTCCAATCCCACACCCATGGTGTCCCCACAGAATGCAGTGATTATGTATGATTTCCTGCAAAGGAGGCACTATTTACATTTTTACAATTTAAAAAAAAATCTCTGTTACTTTTTTGAAACTCACTGGTCTTGCTCTTGCCAGCCATGTAAAGATGACAGGCAGATCACACCCCAAAGCTGTGTGAGAGCTGAACGTGTGAGCACATGCTGTCCGCACTCAGGACGCAACGGAAATCATCGGCCATAGTCTTGAAGAACATTATAAATGAGCTATATATAGGAACGTCCTGGGAACAGTAGAACTTTCTATAATAGTACTGACTGATGATAAGAGCATCAAACATGGAAACAGTGTCATCAGAAGCTCGCCCTGTCCTCTGAGTCATGAAGCCGAGTGTCATACATGGTGACTTAGGCTGTGACCAGACTGTGCCCTGTCCCTGCGGGCTGTCCCTGTTTCTGCTGGTGGAACCCTGCATCTACTAGAGTGAGACACATGGGGGGAACAGTTATCAGTCTGACAATAAATCCTTATCTGTGTCGTTTCAAGTATGTCACAAGAATGTGTTCTAATCACTTACTTAAAGACTCAGTTTAAGACGTGTAAGAATGAGGGCTTTGTTGATGTGAGGAGTTCACTGCCTCAGGTGTCATCACCGGGGCTCAAAGAAGCTGGGAAACCGTTACATGGTGGGACAGATGGTGCCCGTGTTGCCGCAAAGTTCTGGGCCTCAGACAAAGTTCTAGAGAAATTTCTGGATGTTCTCACTTGGTCCTGCAGAAGTCTCTGTAGTCAGTGATTTCAGGATGATATAGTAAAGTGTTAAATAAGTCACTTTGAATATTTACACAGTGCACTTTCTATTCACAGGATTCTCTTGTTCACAGGTATTACTCTTCCAGTAACTGATCATTTGAGACAGTTGCCAGAGGGGAGGGGGTGGGGTCTGGCAACATGGGGAAGGGGCAGTGGGAACACAGGCTTCCAGTTCCAGAATGAATAAGTTGATGGGAATAAAAGGTACGAGGCAGAGAGGGGATGACACTGTCATAGGGCTGCATCGGGCAGATGGGAGCTACACCTGTGAGGAATAGAGCGTGACATGCGAACTCGTCACATCATTACTTTGTACACCTGAGACTAATGGAACATTATGTGTCAACTATACTTAGAATTTAAATATTTTAAAAAATTATTCTATTACAGTTTGGGCAAGGTGTTTTTCACATTTTACATTAAGTGAATATACATAGCAAATTCTGGTCTTGTGTATGAGAATTGATAAATAAAATGTGTAATGATCACATTTAACTTACACAAAATTAGGTACAAAGACTAAAAATATAAATAAACATCTGAAATGATTAAATAATGTATTTGAATATTCAGAGGGAAAGGATAACACTGGGCAGACCTGGGCCTCCAGCAGGGCTAAGACAGCAAAACTGCTGAACATGGTGTCAAATCTGTTATAGTCACTTTATAAGAAGTCATGCAAATGGAGAAAGTAAATGTTTGGGAAATAAACTTTTTAGAGAGTTCGATTCGATAACTTTTTTATGAACAGTGATGTAAATACTGTCTTAGAGCAATATGTTACTAATTACAGAATCTGGATTAATTTGAGAAAATAAGAATTAGTGAGCATATAAAAGTAATAAGGATATCAAATAGGAAAAAGCAGAGGATACTATTTTTCAAAAATTAATATGACATAGCAGTTTATTTTATTTTATTCTAATTTTAAGGACTTATTTATTTCAGACAGAGAGCACTCAGAACCCTGTGAGCCCAGGGAAGGGCAGAGGGAGAGAGAGAGAGAATGCTAAAGCAGACTTTTGCTGAGCCCACTGCAGTACACAGGGCTCAGTCCCAGGACCCTGAGATCATGATCTGAGCCAAAATCAAGAGCCACACATCCCTTAACCAACAAAGCCATCCAGGTACTCCTGGCATAGCATTTTAAAGAAAAATGTCCATATTAGGAGGAAAAAAAAAGACATTATTTAATAAATTCTGTGATTGCAATTACAATTTGAATAAAATATACACATAAAGAAGTTTTAAGTTTTAATTTAATTAACCTTGATTATTTACAAAGCTATATAGATTTAACTAGTTAAATCCATTAAAATCAATCGCATGGATCAAATATATAAATAATAAATGATTTTGGGGACCGAGTGAACTACAGAGACATTAAACATATAAGAATTTCTGACAATATTACAAGGGAAAATCTAAATGCAGTTGTTACAGTGAGGGAAGACCTAGGACCATGAACAATATAGTTGACATTCTGTATGTTGTTACTTAAAAAACAATATAATGGGGAACCCACTGAACACTTTCTATGGGGCTCCCTTGTGAAACCAGGGCTCACATGGGCCTCTCATTTCACTAACGACAGCTTTGTAAAATAGAATCACTCCAAAATAGTTTGGAATCTCGACAACTGAGACACTTTTATAATGCTTTAAGAAATAAAATCTACTAAAACTTCTATCATCCGGAAGCAGTTTTTATAACACACAGTTTTGTTAGAACATAGAAAGGCTATAACTAAACCTTCTCCTATGGTATTACTGTACTGATGGTCATGTTTTTAAGTAACACCCTTGTCTGACATGGAGTTTGCCTGTGCGAATCGTTGGCTGACAGCATGTGTGACAGGACAGGTACATGGAGAGGACCTTGGCGACACCCCGGACGGTTCAGAGTCAAGCGTTCAGGGAGCTTCAGAGTGTGCAGGGCTGACGGTGTGTCAGCGGAGACGTCTAGAACCAGAGCGAACACGCAGGCACAGGAACACAATTGCAGCCCTGCTGGGGCTTCCCCTGCCCCTCCCCCCGCGTGGGAACCTGCGGACTCAGGCACCAGCGCAGCTCCACGTGATCTTCGGAGCCCTAGCGCCGCAGAGCTGGACTTCTCTGTCTGCTCATTAGTGAATGAACTGCCTTGTTTCTAGGCCTCGGTGGCCACTGCATGCTCTGCTGCAGGGCTGCACCCCTGTGGGCAGAGGTCATGAACACCTCAGTCCCCAGCAGCTCCCAGTGGAGTGAAGGGCCCGTGATGGCCCTGAGTGACCGCCTGCTCAGGGGCTGACTCGGGAGGATGACCAGGACTGGTCAGCTCTAGTTAGGAAGGGAATCACTTGCTGAGTGTCTATGGGGAAAGAAACGTTCATCTTCGAGGAAGGGTCTGGATGGGCTCCACCCTGGGAAAGGAAAGTGAAGGCAGAGCGTCTCCCAAAGAGGGGCGGACAGGGGCACCCTCCACTCCCCCAGCCCAGCTCCCACAGTCCTTGCAGGAAACACCCCCCCCACCCCCCCACCCCCGCACCTGGCATTGGCTTCTCCCCCTGCGCGGGGAAGAGGTGAGGAAGAGGGGGGTGGAGGACCGGAGTACAGTGTGTCTTGGCTGAGCTGCTCCCAGGGTTCAGGACGAACACAAGGCCATTAACTGTCACTGCGCTAAAGCTCTGTCCAACCCTCTGGGAAGGGAGGGGAGAGGGAGCAGCGTCTACTTCAGTTCCTGGAGGAGACTTTAGGATGAGGGGGGAAGAGACTTGTGTGCTTTTCCTGTTAGGCTTCTCCCATCTCTCCCAGGCTAAGGGCTCCTGCTGCAGCAGGGAGAGGGTCACAGGCAAAACCCAGGCTTGCCCTTCCATCGCCACCCTGTGCCTGTTCAGGATGAATTCTCCTGGTATCCATGTTCTCAGGGAGAAGTGCAGACAGGATGGTCCTGGAGCCCAGCACATATCACCACATAGCAGCAGAGCAGACAGGAGCAGAGCGGAGGGGAGGCAATAATTGCTATTGCTCAGTGGGCTTGCGATGGAGAAGAAACATGTGCATTCATCGTCTCTCACCCCAGCACACCTGCACTTCAGGTTCCCCTGCAGCCCTCCAGAGCACCAGCACTTTAATGTTCTAGTTCATGGAGCTGGGGTGGGGCAGGGGCTCAGGGCAAGGGGGCCATCATGCACTGTTCCAGTTAGAGCCGGAGCAACCTTCCAACCCCACTCACACAGGAATGCAGCAGAGAAAGTGCTACTATCCTGTCGTCACAGGATTTTTGTTCCCTGAGTGCCTGTGATTCTTGGTCATGCTTCTGTGAAAAATGAAGAGGTGGAGGAGAGGGAGAGTGGTGGGCAGCAAAGCAAGTGTATTGAGCGATAATACAAAGCTCCCGGAGAGGGAGGGGACCCAAGAGGGTTGATGTTTTGTTATTTAAATCAAGGTTTTTATAAGCTCTTTGGAGTAACTGTCTAGAGCTTTTTGAATGTGGGCCCCTGTGGATTGGCTGCTAACTTGTGCCAATCAGGGCTGTGATCATGCCCTGTCTACTTATCTGATTACTGTTCATGTGCTGCTGGTCTTTGGAGCTGACATCTGGAGACTAACTGCCTCAGCTTGTGATAGTGACCAGTATTTCATGATTAACTGCTTTGTTTCAGGATGTTTTACAAAAGTCACTCCTGCAGAGGCTGCTAGACAGTATGCTACTGTGGTCTTTTTGAAACTGTAAAACAGGATGCTAGTGTGGTTTTGTCTTAGCTGTTCTGCTCCCTGTTTTCTTGTTGGGGACCCGGGCCCTGACTGCCTATGTGTCCAATTAACCTTGAACACCATTAGGTAGAAGGGTTGTGGGGGAGGGTTTGGTTTTGTCCATTTTAAAATTCTTTCCTATGTTGCTACACAATATGGAGCAGTCAGAAAAGGGAAATCGGTGGGCGCTTGGGTGGCTCAGTCCATTAAGCATCTAACTCTTGTTTTCTGCTTAGGTCCTAGGACCTAGCTCTCCCTCCGACTCCCTGGAGTTTGCTTGAGGTTCTTCCTTGCCCTCTGTCAGTCCCTTGCTTGCATATGCTCTCTCTCTCTTTCTCTCTCAAAATAAATAAAATCTTTTAAAAAAATGGGAAATGGGAGAAGGGAAGAATTGATGGAGGTTCTCATAAGGCAGAGACATGAAAACAAAATAAGAAACAAACAAGAATTCACATGTGTGATGGAGTTTAAACCATGTTTAACTCTGTGATGTCAGCTGATGTTCCTCTCATAGCGTAACTGTCCCATGTGAGGAATGTGACCTGAAGTGCCTGATGACAGAGCTCGTGGAGCCCAAGCCTGTGACCTCCACCCAGGGCCCCATATCCTGCAGCAACTCCAGGGAGGAAGTGGCATTGGAGGGCATGCGGTGGGTCCCTCATGACACCACAGTTCCCTGTGCAGCACCAACCCCACAGAGTGGAATCCTCTCAGAGATGGAGGACTCACCACCTGCAAAGAAAGGTCACTCCTGTGCTAAGTCTAATTTTTTTTAAATTTTTAATTTTTTATAAACATATATATTTATCCCCGGTGGTACAGGTCTGTGAATCACCAGGTTTACACACTTCACAGCACTCACCAAAGCACATACCCTCCCCAATGTCCATAATCCCACCCCCTTCTCCCAACACCCCTCCCCCCAGCAACCCTCAGTTTGTTTTGTGAGATTAAGAGTCACTTATGGTTTGTCTCCTTCCCAATTCCATCTTGTTTCATTGATTCTTCTTCTACCCACTTAAGCCCCCATGTTGCATCACCACTTCCTCATATCAGGGAGATCATATGATAGTTGTCTTTCTCCGCTTGACTTATTTCGCTAAGCATGATGCGCTCTAGTTCCATCCATGTTGTCGCAAATGGCAAGATTTCATTTCTTTTGATGGCTTCATAGTATTCCATTGTGTATATATACCACATCTTCTTGATCCATTCATCTGTTGATGGACATCTAGGTTCTTTCCATAGTTTGGCTATTGTGGACATTGCTGCTATAAACATTCGGGTGCACGTGCCCCTTTGGATCACTACGTTTGTATCTTTAGGGTAAATACCCATTAGTGCAATTGCTGGGTCATAGGGCAGTTCTATTTTCAACATTTTGAGGAACCTCCATGCTGTTTTCCAGAGTGGCTGCACCAGCTTGCATTCCCACCAACAGTGTAGGAGGGTTCCCCTTTCTCTGCATCCTCGCCAGCATCTGTCATTTCCTGACTTGTTGATTTTAGCCATTCTGACTGGTGTGAGGTGATATCTCATTGTGGTTTTGATTTGTATTTCCCTGATGCCGAGTGATATGGAGCACTTTTTCATGTGTCTGTTGGCCATCTGGATGTCTTCTTTGCAGAAATGTCTGTTCATGTCCTCTGCCCATTTCTTGACTGGATTATTTGTTCTTTGGGTGTTGAGTTTGCTAAGTTCTTTATAGATTTTGGACACTAGTCCTTTATCTGATATGTCGTTTGCAAATATCTTCTCCCATTCTGTCAGTTGTCTTTTGATTTTGTTAACTGTTTCCTTTGCTGTGCAAAAGCTTTTGATCTTGATGAAATCCCAATAGTTCATTTTTGCCCTTGCTTCCCTTGCCTTTTGCGTTGTTCCTAGGAAGATGTTGCTGCGGCTGAGGTCGAAGAGGTTGCTGCCTGTGTTCTCCTCAAGGATTTTGATGGATTCCTTTCGCACATTGAGGTCCTTCATCCATTTTGAGTCTATTTTCATGTGTGGGGTAAGGAAATGGTCCAATTTCATTTTTCTGCATGTGGCTGTCCAATTTTCCCAGCACCATTTATTGAAGAGGCTGTCTTTTTTCCATTGGACATTCTTTCCTGCTTTGTTGAAGATTAGTTGACCATAGAGTTGAGGGTCTATTTCTGGGCTCTCTATTCTGTTCCATTGATCTATGTGTCTGTTTTTGTGCCAGTACCATGCTGTCTTGATGATGACAGCTTTGTAATAGAGCTTGAAGTCCGGAATTGTGATGCCACCAACTTTGGCTTTCTTTTTCAATATCCCTTTGGCTATTCGAGGTCTTTTCTGGTTCCATATAAATTTTAGAATTATTTGTTCCATTTCTTTGAAAAAGATGGATGGTACTTTGATAGGAATTGCATTAAATGTGTAGATTGCTTTAGGTAGCATAGACATTTTCACAATATTTATTCTTCCAGTCCAGGAGCATGGAACATTTTTCCATTTCTTTGTGTCTTCCTCAATTTCTTTCATGAGTACTTTATAGTTTTCTTTTTTTTTTAATATTTTATTTATTTATTTGACAGTGAGAGATCACAAGTAGGCAGAGAGGCGGGCAGAGAGAGAGGAAGGGAAGCAGGCTACCTGCTGAGCAGAAAGCCTGATGTGGGGCTTGATCCCAGGACCCTGAGATCATGACCTGAACCGAAGGCAGCGGCTTAACCCACTGAGCCACCCAGGCGCCCCATATAGTTTTCTGAGTATAGATTCTGTGCCTCTTTGGTTAGGTTTATTCCTAGGTATCTTATGGTTTGGGGTGCAATTGTAAATGGGATTGACTCCTTAATTTCTCTTTCTTCTGTCTTGTTGTTGGTGTAGAGAAATGCAACTGATTTCTGTGCATTGATTTTATATCCTGACACTTTACTGAATTCCTGTACAAGTTCTAGCAGTTTTGGAGTGGAGTCTTTTGGGTTTTCCACATATAGTATCATATCATCTGCGAAGAGTGATAATTTGACTTCTTCTTTGCCGATTTGGATGCCTTTAATTTCCTTTTGTTGTCTGATTGCTGAGGCTAGGACCTCTAGTACTATGTTGAATGTGCTAAGTCTAATTTGAAAACAAAAAGGAAAAACAAAAAGCAACAAACCTTAGAGATTCTTAACTCTTGGAGACAAACTGAGGGTTGCTGGAGGGAAGGTGGGTGGGTGGCTGGCATAACCAGGTGATGGGCATTCAGGAGGGCACGTGATGGAATGAGCACTGGGTGTTTCATACAACTGATAAATCACTAAATTCTACCCCTGAAACTAATAATAAACTATATGTTAATTAAATTGAGTTTTAAATAAAAAAATTAAAAAAACCCCTATGATGATGCCTCATTTTCTCCCTGAAGCTTCTGGGGAAATGACCCATTTCTGGACCCCTGGAGTCAAACAGAGTAAGTCCAAGTCTTCACATGGCGCCCTTCAAATATCTGAACTCTTGTCATGAGCAAGGTGTATCCCATCAGCATAAAAACAAACACAAAATGACTGTTTTCAGTAGGAAGGCTGATGTGATTCCTCCAGCCCACCATCACCTGAAATGTGAAGTTCTCCTGGAGTCCTTTCTGATGAGACTGATTAATTTATGGACCTGATGATCTCCATCTGGGGCCTGATATCCTCCAGGCAAGGGGGTGCAGCCGTGAGCAGGTGACACAGGCTCGGTGTGTTTATATATTTAATATTCGGCCTGAAGAGACAGGCAGCTGGAACCTAGAACAAGGACCCCAACCTGGGAGCAGCTCAGGACCTCCTTCCTGAACAGGGGACATGTGATTTGAGCCCCCAGGATGAACAGGAGCTGACAGAGGAGGAATGGTGGATCGAGGCCAGCAGCTGGGGAGAGTCCTGCCTACTGGACAGTAGTCAGGTTCTCAGGACGGACCGAGCACAGGGAAGTGGCCGGTTTTGGCAGCATGGAGCTTAACTGGGCAGGCCTGTACCTAGACCACCTGGATTACAGAATGTTCCCAACCACCTGCTGAGCTGCTGGACCTGAACACGTTCCCTACCCATGGGCGCCTCAGCCTCATCCCCTGTCCCATGGTTTATGCTTTAAGGATCAGCTGTGACGTGCTCAGAACCATACCTGGCATGTGACTATGGCTGAACCACTGCCTGCTCTCGTGGCTGAAGGGAAACCAGGTGGGAGGGAGAGGAGTGGAGGCCAGAGGCCATCTGGGGGAGCCCTCCTGGCCTGGTGTGGGAAACAGAGTGAGGGTGAGAGTCCTTGTGGAGTAAGGCCTCTGGGGCGCCGTGTGGAGAAGAGATGGGGCAGGAGGAGAGTGCATGCAGGGACAGGTCAGGAGACCACAGCTGTGGGGCTCTGTACTGGAGGCCTATGTCCACCTTCTCCTTCCTGAACGACCCCTCTGCTCTCTCTAGTCCTTTTCATATCCTCACCACATCGTCCTCCTGTCACAGGTCAATGCAAGGTGAGAACTACTGAAGCATGAAAGAATTACCTTGGGCGGAAGTCAGGGTGACTGGGCCAGCTAGATGGAACCTTCTGGAAGAGGTGACCTGCAGTGTCTGCCTGGAGAACAGGAAGGGCCCTGGGAGCATCTTCTTGGCCACAGCATCTCCAAGCCTGAATCACCGAGGGCTGTGTTACTCCCAAAGCCACCAAGGGATCCATGGGCTGTCCATCCTGAATGAAGCCATTTTATGAGGGGATATCAGGCCTGACTGGACTCTGCACAGTTTGGTGTCCAGCTTCCTAACACAGGAGCCCAGGAAGAAGAGTCCAGCACTGGACATTTTGTCACTGAACCCGCATCCGTCTGCTCCAAGCCCAGCAGAACCGATCCCTGAGATGTCAGGATGCAGCAGGAAAGGGTTTATTTGAAGAGCAGCCAAAGAGCAGATGGGAGGGAGAGCTTCATATTGGCCTCCTGGAAGGGGCAAGAACAAGTTTTTTGTTTTTGTTTTTGTTTTTAAATAATCGTTGGGGGTTGAGATTATATGCATATTGATGGAAAGGATGGGGAAACATGACTGTTCATGAAGAAAGTTGTGTTGGGGAGAGTTACTTGGAAAAGGAAAGAAGCCTCAGTTCATTTTGCTGCCACAGTAGAAGCACAGGGCAGTGAAAGCAGAGTAAAGCAGAGCGAGGTTTTATTAAAGTCACTCCAGGGGAGGGAGAGCGTCAACAGACACTAAGGCCTCAGTAACTTCAAAGTGTGGACCTATATCAATGTTTTCTTTTGGATGGGTCCTGAGGTCCCAGCGTTGGAGTGACAGGCCTGGGTAGTATAATAATCAGTCAACTAGGGGCGCCTGAGTGGCTCAGTGGGTTAAATCTCTACCTTCAGCTCAGGTTGTGATCCCAGGGTCCCGAGATCAAGCTCTGCATCTCCTTCCCGCCCCCGACTGCTTGTGATCTCTCTCTGTCCAAAAAAAAAAAAAAATTCAGCCAACTATGCATGTCCTCTCCAATGATGCTTCGGAATGCCTACAGGGGAAGGAAACCTCAGAATTATTTTTATTTTAGAGACACAGCTCAGATCAGGACAAGCCACTGCTTTCTGCAGGCCCAACAAACTTGACTCTTCCTCTGTGGGGGTTCTCCGTTAAGACCCCAGACATTTAAGGTCCATCCTTCTGTCGCTCCTGGCCAACGAGCTTCCAGTCGAACAGGTGGCGCATGCGCACTGAACAGACATGCGTGTAGCCTACCTCCCGTGTTCACACCTTGAATCCAGGCTTCTGCAGGACAGCTGGTGGATGTGTGAGTGGGGTCTGCAAAGAAACACTAGCTCCCCGGGGAGAAGCAGTTCTCTGGAAATCCAGCTTCAGATTGTCTGCTAGTTGCCACCTCAGGATCGCTTTGGGGCTTGGTTTCAGTGCGCTTCTGTGAGCAGCACAAAGAAAGTGCCTTTCGCTATTGTTGGGAGGACCTGCATTCCTGTGTGTGGTTTGTAGTATCTCATAGAGCAAAATGCCACCTCGTGCTGCAGAGGGAGAAAGATGCCGGATTTTAGGAGGCGGGGAACCCTATGCTGTCTTGTCTTAATTTGGACAGATCTTTGGTGGCTTGCACTATTATTGATTTTAGAACTACTGATAAAGGAAACTTGGAACTTTTAATAATCATGGACTCATTTCTAGGCTCGCAATGAAGCTATATATACTCTAATATTTGCCAAGGTCAGAAGGACTTAACCGAACTTCAAAGTAGGGGCTCTATTTCTGCCTGAGCACACATTGTGCATCTAATTTGTTAGCAAATAACGCAAAAGAAAAATTCTTTTTTTTTTCTAAATTTATTTATTTATTTATTTGACAGAGAGAGAGAGAGAGAGAGATCACAAGTAGGCAGAGAGGCAGGCAGAGAGAGAGAGGGGGAAGCAGGCTCCCCGCTGAGCAGAGAGCCTGACGCGGGGCTCGATCCCAGGACCCTGAGATCATGACCTGAGCCGAAGGCAGCGGCTTAACCCACTGAGCCACCCAGGCGCCCCAAAAAGAAAAATTCTTAACTAAAGAGAACAAACTGATGGTCACCAGAAGGAAGGTAGGTCGGGCGATGAGTTAAATTGGTTATGGGGATTGAGGAGGGCACTTGTGATGAGCACTGAGGGTTGAAAGGAAATATTGAATCACTATATGCACACTTGAAATTAATATTATGCTGTATGTTAACTAACTGGAATTCAAATAAAAACTTGGGGAAAAAATGGGCAAAAATCTCCCTAAGTTCTGCTCCTATACCTAGACTGTTGCAGCCTTGCACATCCTAAAAGAATAGTTCAAGTTTGTAACATTTTAAAAAAACTTTATTTATTTATTTAACACAGAGAGAGAGCACAAGTAAGCAGAACAGCAGGCAGGGGGAGGGAGAGAAGCAGTCTCTCCTGCTTCCAGGAAGCCTGATGCGGGGCTCAATCCCAGGACCCTGGAATCATGACCTGAGCTGAAGGCAGCCGCTTAACCAACTGAGCCACCCAGGCGCCCCAAGTTTGTAACATTCTGGAATGTTTTTCATCACAATGGCTTGTAATTCTTTCTGTAAAAACATGTATAACCCTGCCCTGAATGTTCCTCTCCCCACCCCCATACTCTCATTATTGTGAGGATTGTATGTCCCCAGCAGCTATCCTTACTTGGGCTCTAGTGAAACTCTATTCCTTCCTTTTAGAAATTCTGAAGGATGGGGCACTTGGGAAGCTTAGTCATTTAAGCATCTGCCTTTAGCTCAGGTCATAATCTCAGGATCTTGAAATCGAGGTCTGTGTTGGTCTCCCTGCTCAGCGTGGAGTCTGCTTTTCCCTGTCTTTCTGCCCCTCCCCCCTTCTCATAAGCTCTCTCTCTCTCAACTTAACAAATTAAAAAACAAGAAATTCTAAAATATTTATTCATTTTCCATGAGCACAAGCATTATAAAATAGTAAACTGCTATATTCTAAACATAAAAACACTGCAAGAATCATGTTTTTCAGTCCTATTAGGAGGTTTCCTCTACATACATACCTGAGAAAAAGCTTAATTTATAATTAGACACAGTAATAAATTTGCAACACTTGCTACTAATAAAACAGAAGAAATATAACAATATAGAGTAATAAAAGTTATGCATTGCCCTTCTGTCTCTCTGAATCTTAACTACTCTGACTATACTGCTCATCCTCCTTCTTGTGAGGATGGGAGATGATAAAAGGCCTACCTGAAGAGTTGAGGGAGGGGAGAGAGCTCAGCACTGGGATCTAGCATTAGGCACTATTGACCTTTGACTTCATGTCAGCAGGAGGATCCCTTGCTTCCAGGACACAGGTGACCAGGGGCAACAGAAAGCACAGACAGCCACAGCAGGGACAGGGAAGGACAGCTAGAGTGACTCTTCCATGTGGCCATGTGAGAGTGGTGAGACTACACCGGCAGCTTCTGGAACCAGGTCCTTCTGTGCACAATCACACGTGCTCCTAAAGATGACACATTCAAGGCAGATTCTAGCACACAGACCTTGTGACGAGGAAACAGATACTCAGGCAAAACAATTCCGGTCTTCCTATCACACTGCCTGGCGGCTGTTTGGCCAGAACCCAGCATGGCCTAGGGGATCTTTGCTGCTGGAGGCTACTTACCCCAGAACTTCCTCCTGCCCAGCGCTTGGGTCCCCGGGGTCCCTGGATGTGGAGCAGCCACTGGCACCACCAGGCCTGGGAGAGGAGATGTCTGGTGGGGGAGGGGGCCATGCTCTCCCTCCCTGAAGGCCCCGTATCCACTGGCAATGTTGTGTGACAGACGTGAAACAGACGAGCTTCAGAACAAGGGCCAAGAGCCACCCCCACAGGACTCTTCAGAACAACCGCGCAGCTGCATGGTGTCCAGACCCCAGCGAGCCAGGGTTGGAATTCCTGCTGATGGGATTCTGTCTTGCACTCAGGGCTGAGGAATAATCTGAGACAGCAGTGGGAATGGACACGAGGCTGAGGCAGAGGTGGGGAGAGCAAGGTCCCCACAGAATGGCAGTAAAGTAATGCAGCCCACACCAAGCGAACCAGAAGGACGAAGAGTCAACGTGGCCACATTGCTGACACTGTACTGTGAGACTCAGCAGTGTCCCCACACAGGGGCTGAGCCTGATGTACATCCCAGTGGCTCAGCTGCCCCCACTCTGGGGTAGACTGTGGACACAGGCCACGTTATTGAGGCCACACGACTAGATGTTGCAAGTGGGGACCCCCTCCAAAAGGTGGGTGCCCCACACCCCTGACACCTTCCTGCTGTGCTCAGACCTGAGAGATTCACACTAAATAAGGCAGGTGATGCTGCAGAAATTCAAGACAGCCAGAAAATGCCAGGATCAAGAACCAGTAAAGACCCGAAAACTCATTCTAATTGTCCACATGAGGGCAACAATTTTAAAGGCCATTCAGATGATTAAGTAGTGGAATGTGGGTGCAAACCCAGGCCTCCTGACTTCTGGTCCAAGGCACATTCCATTGTGCCAGGAGAGAGGACCAAGGCTGAAGGTCCCAGGGGAAGAGCTATAGAATCATGAAATGTTCAAAGATAGAAACCTCTGGAAAAGCCCCCCTGCCTCATGCAGGGAATGCAGAAAGCAGGAGATACTAGGTCACCTCCAAGAGTCACGTTACACCTGCTCTTCTACCTGAGATGGCGAAGCAATGGACACAAATGCAGTAACCTTTTTGAGACTCAGCTTCTCTCCCATGAAGGAGAAGTAGCACATTCTCTCTTTGCCTCCACCATCGTCTGGAGCCTGAAATGGGTTCTTCCTGAATTGTCAGATGCTGGTAAATTGAAACTATTTTATAATACTCATTAATACGAATGATTTCCCTGCCTTGTGGAGGAGAACAAAGAGGAGCTCATTGCTGAGGTGCTCTGCTCCGAGTAGAAATGGGGTAGGATCTGGGGCTCTGATTTGCATCTGGTGCAGCTCGGACCTTCAGTCTCTTTCTCTAGCAGTAGATGAGGTTCTGGACCAGGAACGCTGCTCACTCCAAGCTCCTGGTCCCTGAGGATGGACACATGGGACTCTGAGAGGCTCTCTGCTGGGACCATCTGCTCATCCCCAGAGATTCAACTCCAGCCTCTGTGTGCAAGGTCAGGAGGGCTGCTCCTCTGGGACCCACCACTGGATGGTGGCTCAGCCATACTAGGGACACTACCTTCTGAAGGTGGCTTGAGGGTTGGTGAGGAGACAGGTGAGGATTTCTCTGCCAGAAGGAGGGCATCTGGGCTATGAGTGTCACCAGGTGACAGTCCTGGACACTCATCATCCCAGCCACCAAACTTCCCCAGATGAAAATCCTCAGATGGAAGGAGTGAATTTGAATAGCAAGGAGGAGGAGGTGTGCTCTTTAAAAGTTAAAGAGGCCATCATTTACTAGTCAGCATTCTTTCACAGGGAACATAGTCTCATTCTTTAGGTTCAGTGGTACAAGGATCAGCAGAGCCGGCACTCCTGAACTGGACAGGCTGCCCCGGGGCCTCTCCTGACACCTGCTCAGAAATGTGCTTTTCTCCAGAACTGTGTTGGGCCTATACTGGGCATTCATGAAGAAACCCTTGTGGCTGACTCCCTGCCATCCAATCAGGGGATCCTCAAGGACATTAGGACATCTGTGATCTTGCATATCTAGTGGTTTTGCCCCGGTTCCTGGTAGAAGACTCAGCACATGTGTTCTAGGTGCTGTGGATCATCATTTCATTTCCAGTCCACAGTCCCACCCAGATTTCCCACCCCCTCCAGCAGTTCTGACACTGCACAGGCACAAGAACCCGGGTGCTTGATGACAGTATGGATTCCTGGTCCACCCACAGAGAACCTGCTGCAGGTCCTCTGGGGCAGAGCTCGAGAATTTGGGCTCTGAGTGGTGCTCCAGGTGCTTGGAGATCACACCCTGGGGAACATTATCCCAGGGCAGCTGCTGAAGTTCTAGCAGGTTTGCCCACTCTGTGAGGATCCTGAGTCTGCTGCTGTTCCTGAAGTCCATTCTCCAGGACATAAAGATGAAATGTTAAGTCTCATTTTCCCAACCTTCTCTATAAGGGGTTTCACCAGGTGATGTGCCCTTCAGAATGCAGTATCCAAGCAAATGGCCTGACACTCAGGCAGTTCCATTCATGAAAGCCCAGGAACCTCTGTGCTTCAGTCCCCTTCAGTCTGTGTGTCCTCTGTGTATCGGTGTCACCATAGCTGCACAGAGTGTCCCCTGCTATGGGCTGTGAGCACGTTCCCATCCACGGTGCAGGGCTGTGGGGCTTCCTTGCATTTCCCCCTTGGGAACACGTTGCTGCTCCAGCAGTGAACCATGCCTCGTTATCAGCTGGCACATCGGTTGCCCAGTCCCTCCGTGGCCATTGGTTTGGGGAGAACGCCGATGAGCACCCCCTTTGCCCACCCATTGTCTGTGCAGTTTGCTAAGGCCTAGGATACGAGCTGCACCTTCAAGAAGATGCGCCATTTCCACTTCCCACGGAGGACATTCTGCACCCTCTGAGAATGTGAGAAGACCCTGATGAAATGAGAAATCCCAAGCTGTTCTCTGGCAGAACAAATGGTACTCAGGAGGGTCTGGTCACTCAGATGCACATACATCTCCAAGGGCTCGAGCTGTCAGACTCAGAGAGAAGCCTTCAGTTCCAATGCCCAGAGCCCACGGAGTAATAAAGCGTCTCACTGAGGAAGGCTGTAGCAGTTGTCAGACTGGGGACAGTCATGGTCAGTTCCTTGTTCTGAGAAGGATGGAGAACAAGGCAGAGCTCGTTTCAGATTTAAGTCAATACTCCCCAGGCCTCCCTTTATTTTTTTTAAAGTTTTTATTTATTTATGACAGAGAGATCACAAATAGGCAGAGAGGCAGGCAGAGAGAGAAGCAGGGGAAGCAGGCTCCCTGCTGAGCAGAGAGCCTGATGAAGGGCTTGATCCCAGGATCCAGAGATCATGACCTGAGCTGAAGGCAGAGGCTTAACCCACTGAGCCACCCAGGCACCTCCAGACCTCCCTTTAAATGTAGCTGCTTCTCTGGGGACTTGATGCAGATAATGTAAGAAAATTCTCACGTGTGGTACGTGTTGTTTCTATAATAAAGAAGGAGTCAGATGGGAGGTGGGACGGGCGCATCCTTCTTTGTCATTGTGGGTTCTGTCAGGTCAGCTGTGAGCCCAGATCCCAGGCCACCATGTATTTCAGTTGGAGAAAACTGAATACAGAATCCCAAGTGCCTGAACCCTCACTAATCTCACAAGATCACATCATGGGCTGTGACCTCTTCACCCCAAATCCTCTCTCAAGTGAGACTTCTGGTAATGGCAGGAGGAAGGGCTTGACTCAGTTCTTCCCCAGAAGACAATTGTGAAAACTGGGGGAAAACATTAAAAATAAATATCTGAGGGGCATCTGGGTAGCTCAGTCAGTTAAGCATCTGACTCTTGATCTCAACTCATGGCTTGATCTCAGTGTTATGAGTTCAAGCCCCAGGTTGGGCTCCACACTGGGCATCATACCTACTTAAAAACTAAGTAATTTAATAAATATTTGAAGTCACTGAGAGATAAATGAAGACAGGCAGAAATATGAGAGAACTTTAATCTTGAATAACTACCACTAGGATGGGCAAAAAGAGCAAGTCTGTGGCCTTCTTTCCTGTAGATGTCGCCCCTTCCCCAGCATGCAGTCCCAGTAGCTCATGGGGGCTGATGACAGCAGTCATGGTGCCAAGGAGCTGGACAATTCAAAGGGAAAATTTGAAAGTGAGGGAGCAGCAGAGAGTTGAATACAAAGTCCCTGCATGACCACTACACCCTGCAGGGTTGGAGGACTCTCAGGAAACACTGCCAAAAAAGCAGAAAGAACCAGAGGGAAGTTGAGCATTAAAGACACAATTCTCCTGGCCGAGGGGTGGCTGGCTGAATCAGTGGATGGAGCACGTGACTTTCGTTCTGTGGTCATGAGTTCAAGCCTCATGATGGGTGTAGAGCTTACTTAAAAAATAAAACCATACTGGATGAATGTATCAGGTCAGACTTGGTGGCTGGCAGGGCATTTGGAAGTTTAGGGGAAATCCCAGGAACAAGGCAACCGAAATCTGAGTACAAACTGCACATCTTGGATTGACCACTAAGTCACCCAGGTGGAGGGCAGCTTGCTCAAGCAGCTGAGACAGGCACAGACAACAGTGGTCAGCTCTGCAGGGGATCAGGTCATAGTGGGGCCCATGCTAGTGACACACTTCTAGGGAACATGCAAACGTCAAAAAATAAAGTAGATTCCCCATTTGCTTAAACATAAAACTCATGTCCACTTTGAAAATACATATTAGCAGACATGCAAAGAAAGACATTTGAGAAACGCATCTTGAGAAAGTAAACAAATGTATTCCCCATGTGCTCATATGTTGGAATCAGAAATGAAGGCTCCCATGCATTTCAGGAAATATGTTCAAAGGATTGAATAAGTATGTATTGAAAGAGTGTAAGAAAATATTGTTTTTAAATGGTGAGGAGAAAGGAAATCTGAATGAAGAAGTGGAATGTACAAAGAAGACCAAACAGGAATTCTAGAACTGAAAAGGAAAAAGAAATGCAATAAAAGTTTGGTGGGTAAATTCCACTGAAGGCCTGGGAAGGGAGAATGAAGAATGAATGAGGTTGAACATAAATCCATAGAAATTACCCAGTCCAAAAATCACAGAAAAAAAGATTAGAGAGAAACTAATCAAACAGAACTTCAAAACCCCTCCCCCCCAAAACCCCAGACAAGTAACAAGTAAGGATAGAGAACTAGTAAGGATTAGAGGACTTTACCTATACTGTGACTTAAAATAGACCAAGGATTGACCATAAAATATATCTCAGTAAATGCAGTGAGATCATAGACTATACTCTGCGAATACAATTAGAAATGCATAACGTGAAGATCTCTGGAAAGTTCCCAAATATTTGGAGATTAGTAACACACATCAAACCCGTGGGTCCTCATGGCTTAGAGAAGCAATCACAGGAGATGTCAGGATTCTCTTCACCTGAGTGACCATGTACAGAAATGAGAATGTGGGATCTGCAGATGCAACAAGAGCAGAGTTTGTCATTTTCCAGTTTGCAGGGGCAAGAAGCCAGGCCTGAGGGAGGCAGACAGCAGGGTCCTGTGTCTACAAGGGTAGCAAGGGGTAGAAGAGGCAGCATGGCAGGGTCCTGGGCTCTTCAGGTGGGAGATGAGGGCCACTCACAAGGTTCCAAAAGGTGGGATCTGACCTTGCACTGGGACTTCCCTCCTTGGCCACCTTGGGCATGGTGTTCAGATGCATGGGTTCTGCAGGCCTGGGGAGAGGGGAGAGGACACGTCTGGGTCCTGGGGGAAATGTGAGGCAGGACCCTGGGCTCTGGGTCTTGGCTGATCTCCTTGTACCATATCCAGCCTTCATCTCATGTGCTGCCCCTGAGCTCCAGGATTGCATCTCCATGGCTCCAGTGCTGGGACCTCCCTGTCTGAGGCCCTGTGGCTGCTCTTCCTTCACACTGTGAAGACTGGTTTCCACTGTCTTCACAAGTGGAGAATGTTTCCAGGTGGCAGAGTCTGTGAAACAGGGGTGGATGGCAGGTGACTATGAAACCGTAGCCCAAGGAGTGGGAATCTGGAAACTCCAGAATCAGAAACCAGGGCTGGACCTTCAGGGTGCACAGGCCTTGCTCGCCCCTTCCTCAGTTCCTTGATTCCACCAGAGCCCCAGCCAGAAGCCTCTGTGCCTCTTCCTGACAGGACCCCTCCTGCCCCAACAAGAGTCCCCTAAGATAACTCCTTCCCCTGACCCTCTCGTCCCTGGTTCCTCCTCCTGCACTCTTGTTGGCCTCCACCCCCTAATGTCACTACTTCCTCCCTCTGCTCACTCCTCCAGGAGCATCCCAGGTTCCAGGCCATCACCCAGGGGAGAAGTTCTGCCTCCTTTTCCCCTCCTTCTACCTGATTTTAGGAACTGACACTCCAGACTTTGTTCCCTGGAAGAGAACCCGTTAGCCCTGAAGCAGCAGCAGGAACAAGTGACAGGACTCCAGGGTCAAGGTCCCAGGAGGAGCCTGAGCGCACCCAGTATGTGTGTGGGGTCCACTGTGGACCTGGGAGCCAGCTGTTGTGGCCTGAAGGTTGGTTCCTCCCTGAGGCCAGAGTCTGTGGTCCTTCAATGGGGAGAAAGCACCTGTGTCAGTGTGTATTTGGGTAGACAATTCAGACTGGGGACCTGACACTATATGGGGATTCCCCCTAGGGCACTGCCCTGCTGGGAGCCGAAGGAGACCCTGGGGAGGTCCGCAGGGAGAAGCCCAAAGGGCCCTCAGTTCTCCTGCCCTCAGCCCTGTGGCCACACGGGGGTCTGCTGCACTCCGGCCCTGCACCGCCAGGGGGCGCAGTGGGCTGAGCTGAGTCAGGTCCAGATGGAGGACCTGTAGGCTGGGCATCCTGGGGGGAGGAGGAGGCCTTCTGAGCAGCCCTGGGGACAAGGGCAGGGGTAAGGCAGGAATCCGAGGAGAGGAGCGCTCTGGAGCCCTGCCCTGAATCTGTCTTCCCCACAACCTCTCTTTCTAGACCCTGGATGGCAAGTCCAGGAAAACCGGAGAGTAGATCCTTGTTCCTCCAGCATCTACTCCCTCTCTGAGGGCTATTTCACAAGAGACACTCATTTATCTTAGAATAGTTGGAGATTTACAGAGAAGTGACAGTTAGTGTAGAGTCCTGTGTACGCCACATTCAGGTGTCCTTTTTAAAAAAAATATTTTATTTATTTATTTATTTGACAGAGATCATGAGTAGGCAGAGAGGCAGGAGGAAGCAGGCTCCCCACTGAGCAGAGAGCCTGATGCAGGGCTCAATCCCAGGAACCTGAGATCATGACCTGAGCGAAGGCAGAGGCTTCAACCCACTGAGCCACCCAGGCACCCCATCCTGTCTTTAACACCAATCTGTCATGCATTTGTCACAGCTAATTACGTGATATTCACACATTACTACTGATCTCCACATGGGACTTACTTTTATGGTTTTGTTTTCTCTTCCCAGATCCCATCCAAGTTACCGCATTGAGTCCCATCATGGCTTCTTCAGGCTCCTCTGGCTGTGACCATGTCTCAGACTCTCCCTGTTTTTCATGACCCTGATATGTTTGAGGAGATGGTTTGGGTACTTTGTAGACTGTTTCTCATTGTGAATCAGGCTGTCTGAGGCTGTGGGGTTTGGGAACACCACACCTGGGCAGGCCGTTCTCCACACAACATAGCAAGAACATACAGTGATCGCTCGCTCATCACAGATGAAGTTCACCTTCACCCACTGGCTATGGTCATCTAACCCAGATGCTCCCTGTGAAGTTCCTTCTTTGGCTTTGTCCTCTTCCATAAAGTAGTCTTTGGAAGGAAGTCAGGATGTGCAGCCCACAGGTGAGGGCTGTTCCGCTGGGACAATTTGCATGCATGTTGTGCAAACATGAGTTCTCAAATGACTTGAGTAAGTACCTTACAGGGGCATCAGCAGCTTGGGTGCTTAGTGCATTTGACTTTATAAGAACCTGCTGTCTCCCATGGCCGCTGTGCTATTTTGTCTTCTCACCATTATTGACTGAGGCTTTCTGTGGCTCCCTGTCCTGGTCAGCAGGTGACACTATCAGTGTTTGGATTCTTATCTGTGATGGCAGATCACTGTTGTCACTTGCATTTCCCTGATGACACCTGCTGCTGAACATGTTTTCATGTGCTTATTACCCAAAAGTATATCTTGAGCAGACCAGATTTTTCTTTATTTTTTAATGAGTTATTTTCTTATAGCTACTTTTTAAGGAATTTATGAATATTCTAAAACAAGTCCTTTATCAGATATATGATATGCAAATATTTTCTACCAGTCTGTGGCCTGAACTTGTTTCCTGATATAACAGTAGACATAATGCACAGATGTATTTTTCTGATAAGAGACATGACCAATGGTTGACTGTGATGGATTTTGGGTAGAGAACTTGAGTGACTAAAGGATAAGAGGTTACCATGTGACTTCCTTATTTTTGAATATTTCTATCTATTGAATTCTCTTGTATGTGAATGAATAATTTTTCAAACAATAAACTACCTTAAAATCCCTAACAGTTGGCAGATCATCCTCAGAGCGTGAATGAAGTCCCAGGTTTGCTCTTCTACTTTAGGACTCATTATCTTTCACTGTACTATTCTATCTTTGAATTTCTATCTCTGAAGCAGCTGGGCTAAATTTTATGGACATATTCTCCAAGTAAAACAGCTTGAAATGCCATGTAACATAGAAATAACATTGCACTGTGTGAAGTGTGTAAAACATGGTGATTCACAGACCTGTACCCCTGGGGATAAAAATACATTATATGTTTATTTTAAAAAATAAATGAAAAAAAAAAAAAGAAATAACATTGCACTGAAACCTTGAAAGTTGATGCCCTAAAAGAAGGAAAAGACCCCAGTTAGCCCCCCGCAGAGCAGGGTCCTGAGACATGGAGCAAAGGCTCTGTGTGTTCCCTGCGCAGAGCTCAGACAGGCAGGCCCAGTGCTTCCAGCTATGTGCCCTGAGCTGCTGACTTTCCCAGCATCTCCTTCCCTTTTAAAGTGAACATAAAGCATTTACATTCTGATTCTGATGACTTAAAATGTAATATATGATGTAAAACATATGATGCCATGTCTACTTCTGTAAAAAATTATTAAAATGGAGAAGCGGTATATGACAAAGTAAAAAGGTTGTAATTCTCACACCTGAGCTGTTTTATCGCCTTTTCTTCTAGTCTCTTATCTATCGTCCTGCTGCTTATCTCTCTCTCTCTAAGGTGAAGAGCACAGAGCTCAGGGGCCCCCAGCCCTGCTCTATCCAGATGCCATTTCCCTAGTCAGCTCCCTGTCACTCTCCTGAGAGGGCTGCCTCTCACTTCCTACTCCCTCCTCAGGCTCCTCTACTCCATCCCTGCTCCCCTCTCTGAGGTGATGAGCTCATTTGTTCCTCAATCAGAAAAGAAGAACTCAGATGAGAACTGCACACTCCCGCCATCTCCTTCACTCATTTCCCCACCTGTGTCCACAGCTTGTAAGCAGTGACGGGGGAGGGACCTCTCCTGTCTCAGGCTGCCCCTCCATGTGGGCACACGTAGTCCCTCACTCATCTCCATCATGCATTAACCCCTCTCTCCTGACTCAGCCATTCCTCCTACAAACATGTTGGGATGACTCCCATACAGCCACATGAAGCAAAACTAAATAAACCAAAACAAAATCATCCCACAAAAACTCAACACTTGCTCCCAAGACTCCTCCAGCTCCTGCCCCATCTCTATGGCCTCCGTGCAGAACTCGTCCTGACCCATCATCTCACCCCCCGCCCCTTGTTGTCTTTGCAGCAAATGGACAAAGACAGAGTTCTAAAAGTCAAATCCTTCCACCGTCCTTGATGTCAAGACAGATGTCCCGAAGCTTCCATGTCCCCATTTCTTGAATCTCAGAGACCACCTGCATTAGTTCTTCTGGCTGATTCTCTGATTATTGCTTCTGTGCCTCTAGGTTCCCTGCTTCTCAGATGCCTTCCCTGGTCTTCAGGCTTATGCGTCATCTTTCCTGAATTGACTCCTCTTTCACACTCTCCCATCTGCCCCATATAAATATTTGATAATTTTGATGAGCTTATTGTGCAGTGTTTGCATATTTATGACCATGAAATGCTAGTCACAACTGAGAATTTTATAGACTACGATTATGTTTCCTTTCCTGAATCAACTTTTTATTTTCCCCAGAGTAAATAAATATCTTATCCCCTCATTTCTTAGTTTCTGTTGTGCTCCTTTTAAATCCCTCCCCCACTTCGTCTCTGTTAATCTTCACGAACGCGTTCAAGCCCACCCACTTTTCTCCCATCTTCATGTCTATGAGGCACCTGGCCTGCAGCCCTCAGTCTTGCCCCAGTCTTGGACTCCTGGGGCAGGGCTGACCCCCTGACTTCCTCCCCTGAAACTCCTCCTGAGGGTCCTTGGCCACTCTCCCTGGGGCTCCCTGTGGCCAGGATCCCATGTGCTCTCCTTGTTCGGTTTTCTCTTTCATTTGCCCAATTTGCCTACTGGTGACTTGTTGAAGGGAACATGGAAAGTAGAACAGCAACTCTCATATCTGAGGTGACTTTAAGCTGCCCTCACCCTGAGTCACACAGTGACATGACAGAGACTCTGTGCTGGACAGAGTTGTCTTCAGGATTTGGGAGCTTTGTCTCATGTCCTCCAGCCCCCAGGCCTGTGTTGTTGCCTCATAGAGTCTTCACGGTGTCTGCCCTCCCACCCTCTTTCTGACATTTCACTGTGATGTGTCCTGGTGTGGGTCTCCTCTTCTCTGCTCTAGGTAAGAATTTGGGTGGGTCTCTCAGCATGTGTGTTTAGCCCTGTAAACTCGGAGAAAAAATTTTTGAATTGTTTTCACTTCCTACTTGACATTCTTTTTAAAACAACTATAATTAACGTGTTAGAATCACTTGACTGAGAAGCAAACAGGTCTTCTCTCCTGCTGCCATCACTCTCCCGACTGCACGACTTTGAGGAAGGACTACTATAATCATCCAGTGTATCCACCCAATTATTCATTTCTATGGTCATATTGTTAGTTTCCCAGAGCTCTTTCCTGTTCTATGATTGTACAGCACTGTGTGGAGTTGTGTTTTTGTTTCACTTCCAGATGCCTGTTGCATCCTGTAGATGTGACTGATCCCAGTGGTAGGGGCCCTGCTAGGTCTCCTGGTGTCTGCGTTTTTGATATCAAGACCTTTCTCCACACAGCACTCATCACAGGACCGACCTGTGTTCCCTCTATCATTTCTGCTCCATGTCCATCTCCCACATGGCCTTGCCAGTGTCCTGTCACCAGAGTGTTGCCCTTGCTCTGTGTTTCAGTTCCAGAGGTCAACTGATCCTGAGTCCCTGGAGGCCTCAAGATGTCCATTGGATGACAGACTTTAGTGTGATTTGAGCAGCTGCGTCATATTGCTCTTTAATGTGCTCCTAGGCTCTGAGCCCAGCAGCCTTCCATCACAGAACATTCTGGAACATTGCAACAGCTAACTCGCATGGAGTACACATCATACCCACCTCCTGATGGACAGAAGACAATTAACAACAAGTCATCAAGGCCTCTGAGATAAACCTTTTGGGGTGAACCCTGGCCCTACTACCTCCTTCCTTCTCCTCTCTGAGTCTTCCTTTCCCTGTCTGCACAAAGGGATCCCTTATGAGATGCCTCATGGGTTTGCTTTCATGATGAATTTTGACCCTCTGTATAAATCACATGGTGATAATCCCTGAGACTGTTAAGTGTTCTATTATTTATACCTACCATCATCATATAGATTACAGCACTTACATAACTTCTGTTCTTTGTTTTTATAAACCACAAGTCAAGAAACATACTTGAGAACATGTGTGATTATCTCCTCAGGATAAACTTAAAGAAAATGTTTGTGTCACAATGTAAGAACATTTCATTTGTGGAGACATTTTTCAATAGCACCCTTTAGAAATTACATACCAGGAGTGCTTGGGTGGCTCAGTCAGTTAAGTGTCTGCCTTTAGCTCAGGTTATGATCTCAGGGTCCTGGGATTGAGCCCCACATCAGGCTCCTTGCTCAGTGGGAACCTGCTTCTCGCTTTCCTCTGCACCTAACCCCACTCCTGCTCTCTCTTACTCTCAAATAAATAGTCTTTAAAAAACAATCGTATCTCAGTGTTTACTCCCATTAACCTTTATGATGGTGAGTTTTCCCCAAACCTCTGACGGATACTCTCATGCTTTACTTTCATCTTTGCCAAGTTCATAGATTCTAAGTTTTATTCCCATTACTTATCCCACAATCTCATGTTTGTTTATGTTTACTTATTACCAGTACAGTTTGATTGACATTTAATTTCCTCCTTTCCAAGTTGTTTTTTAACATTTCAAAATTCTTTTTTTCTTTTTCTTTTTTTATTATTTGAGGGCATTTGATACACAATGTTACCCTCCTTTAAGGTGTTCAACATAGTGATTCTCCATATAATCCACCAATTCCACTCTTGGGTATTTTTCCAAAGAAAATGGAAACACCAATTCTATAATTATGTGTTGAATCAGTTGTAGCTATTTTTAAAATATGAAATTTAACAAAGAATAAACAGCTGCCCCCAACATTAGGCGCTGGTCTGACACTGACAGCTGGACTCAGTGTGGTCAGAAGCTGGTGAATGTCCATTTGGCCATATTCTTCTCTTGTGGGACAGGAGCCTCACAGAACATCAGCATCAGACAAGGACACTCTGAAACCACGACATCACTTTGTGTCAATACAGACAAAAACAAGGCACCGCATAACCCACAAGTAACACACATCTCCCTGTGTCAGCCAATGTGAGCAACTGCTGCTTCTCCACCATGACTGCTCTCTCCTCGCTCTGGTCTGGCCTGCTGGAGAGCGGACTCACTGAGATGCTCAACCATAGGATCGCCCACACGTCCTGACAACACGCAGTCAGGAGTGGCCCCACTTCCACGGAACCTCTCTAAAACTCCCATCCAAAGCCCATGTTCCATAGGTTCCAACACCTTCATATTAAGATGTCCTGTGGCCCCCAAAGGGGTGCGTTCTCTCTCACTGCAACAGGTGATAGATCCAACTTGAATGCCCACAGGTGCTCCTGGTGGTTTTGGGCTGAAGAGCATTGAACCATGTTACCCTTTTGTGTGTCACAATTGTTTTTCTGTTTTTTACTTTGATCATGGACATGTGTTTGTATCTTTGTGAGTGTGTGGATCACAAGCTGAAATTTCATGTTCTTCTTTATGGGTTTTCATCATTAGGCCATGCTTAGAGAATTCTTCATCCCACCCTTGTAAACATTTCATGTGTATTTTCCCCTCAGTGGAAATGAAGAGCAGAGGGTTTCAGAGGACAAGGGAAACACAGAGAATTGTCTGAATTTGGGCAAAAATATAGGGAGGAGAACGCATAAAGTTTCTAAGGTGGTGGAATCTAAGATGTCCATCTTCTGCTTTATGATTTTTACAAGTATATACAATGCCTACGAGGTATCTGATATATGTGTGTTCAATAAATCCTCTCATTTGGGCTCAATAAAGACTTATGTGCTTGCTTATGTTTACCAGCTGAATGCAAATACCACCAAGAAGACAGCCAAAGTAATAGAGACATCAATTAGCTCCAGTAATGAGTATTTTTCAACACTATGACCTAGACATCATATATCATGTTTTGGCTAGTGTCCATACACTTTAGCTGTTATAATGCAAATTAATTAAACTTTCATGCTGCATTTTAAGCATATTTAAGCATATGTCTCAGACCCACATAGACAAATTCATAACTTCCATTTAAAGGTAAATGTAATACACATAACACCCATGAGTCACAAAGTCTCTTCTTTGAGGAGGATCCTGACAACTAAGAGCGTTCTAGATATGTTTACTGTCTGAATAGTAGCTATGAGCCATCTGTGGCTACTTAAATTCCTACTAATTTAAAACAATTAAAAATGCAACTGCTCAGCACACCAGCCCCATTTCAAGTGTCACCTGCATCTCAGGAACCATCTGCATCTTGTGGCCACCATACTGGACAGCATGGATACAGAACAACTCTTTCTGCACAGACTGTTGCACTGGAAGGTGCTGTGCTTCATGCTTTATGGGTCTGGAGTCAGATGCGTGAGACACATTGTAAACTGAGAAGACCAACGTGATTTCTCTTACAGACGACATCAGATTTCTGTCGTGGGGGAATACACGTGAAGCTGATGCATCACAAAATCAAAGTTGCTTGTATGAGTCTGATACCTTCAGGGGCAAACTGTCTCCACTTACAAAAGGGAAATCCCTATCCCTCCACCTCCCTTCCCACACTGGGGACCCTCTCTGCCATCACATTTCCAGGAGGTGAGGTCTCCTCTAGATGCACTCAGGGGCTCAAGTCAGAGCTGGGTTTTCAGAGGCAGGAAGTGCAGCTCAGGGAAAGAGATTCTGCTGAGTGAGGAGGAGGCCAGGGCAGAACCAGCAGGAGACTCTCCCAGGGTTATTCAGAGCAGCTGTTCTCAAAGTGTGTTCTGGGGAGCAGCCGATGTCACTGAGGCTCTTTGCAGAATCCACGAGGTTAAACTATTTTCATAACATCATTTAGACATTATTTGTGTTTTCACCATATTGACATTCACACTGAGGTAAAACTTAGCAAGAATGGAGGTGATGGGTGCGGACAGCAATAGCTGTTATTCTTCACCACTACTTACATAAAAAAAAAAAAAAAAAAAAAAACCAGAAGCACTCTTTCTGCCTTCTTTCTGATCCACCTTAACAGTCACATGAATACCTTGGCAGATGCTCAATGCTGGAAAGAGAGGCAAAAGGCAGGTCTTATCAGGCCATGCTCCAAAGTCATGTCCCATTTCTAATTGTGATGATGAAGCACGGTTACATTGAAGAATCTGAAATCACTGTTTATTACCTAACTGGGAACATTGCTGTGGACCTCATGGGCAGCTTAAACAAGTGTGGAGTGGTCAGTCCCAAATTTGGTGTACAATTCAAAGATCTACCAAAATTGGCAGAAAATTCTGATCCCAACCCCCCAGTTTGGTTTCATTGTCCTGACAACGTCAGCCAGCACCATAGACCGTGAAGGAGCAAGATAAAAACACACACAAGGGAAAATCCTGGGATTCTTTTTCTAGGGATGTAATACCTATGTGCCTATAAAATGCCTCCAAACCATAAAACAGAACAAAAGAAAACTAGTCACACTTTAAAATGTCCTTGTTAAGGTATTCAAGATTATTATATCTATTAATTATTCTCAAATCCACATATTAATCATGTCTTATATGATGACGTGGGATGTATAGCAATTCCACTACATGCATAAGCTCCAAGGAAAATAATTTGTGTGAAATTACCTGGCTTCCTTTTTTTTTTTTTTTTTTTAACAGAATACCATTTTTACCTGAAGGAATGAATGACACAGAAACTTGGATTATTTACACTAGGATAGTTGGCCAACAGTTTCTGGAAAATGAACAGGAACCTACCCTTTCACGAAAATCAACTCACATGTAACAGCAAATAGTACTTGTTGCATCAATCAAATATAAGTTTTGAAGAGAAAATCAGAATTTTGGAAAACTTGTGATTGACCAATAAACTTGATAGCTTCTCACTACTGGTAAACTTTCCTGTTGGGATCTGCAATAATGGTAAAACAAATATGACTTTTTGATAACTCCATTCTAGTCTAATCAACACAGGAAGCCTTAGATAACTTAGTAAAACAACAATTACTTTAAAAACAATCATGCTTCAAAGAAAAAATGAATAAATAAACAATCATGCATTAGTACAAGATCTGTTCAGTGTGCAAGATGGGCCCGTGGATTTTAATGTAACAGAGAAGAACAAAGTCGATGATACTGTTTCAGGTTCCACTTTGCAAATAACCTTAGAGAAGGTACAACCCGTGTAGTCTGAATATAGTATCTAAGATGACTATCTGTAATTACCTGAGAAAGTTATGAAACATAGTATTCTCCCCTGTTTGTGCAAGTTTTGTAAATTTTTTTCATATACTTCAGCCAAAACAACACAGTAAATGCAGAAACAAATCTGAACATCCAGGGGTTTTCTAAGGAGACAGACAAGAAAGAAACTTGCAAAATTTAAAATGCAACAACATCACTCTTCTCACCATGCTGCTTATTTGCGGATATAGTTATTTTTCATAAAAATAATATTTCTGTTTTCATGCTATGGGTTAATATGATTCTAAGTGAATTAATAAATCTTTTAATGTTATCTTACTAGGTAAATACTGATAGAGATAACCCACAGACACAATATTATCCTTGGGATCCTCAGTCATGTCTGAGACTGTATAGATACCCTGTGAACAAAACTTCTGAGAATCACTGACACACATAGGTCCTGGGCCACGACTCAGGGACAGTGTGACAAAGAGAGCTCTGTGCCATATGTGACGCGTCACGGCAGTCCCAGGACCCTGGGCCTGCCTCTAAGGCTCTCTGGCCCCAGGGCTGTGACTGGAGAAGAGAAGTCCAGTGTTGGGGAGTCCCCATTTTCCCAGGTTTCACTTCTCGCTCTCACACCTGTGTCAGGTGCTTCCGCCTGGATACTCCTGACGCGGCCCTAGCTCGCACTCCCCTTGGGTGTCAGGTTTCTGGAGTGACCAATCAGCGGCACTTCAGTTCCGCGTTATAAAGTCTCCGCATCCGCCACCGAGCCCAGCTTCGACTCAGCAGTTTGCCCAGACCCGGATATGCAGGTCTTGATGCCCCAAACCGTCCTCCTGCTGCTGTCGGGGGCCCTGGCAGTGACCGAGACCTGGGCGGGTGAGTGCGGGGCGGGAGGAAAGGGCCTCTGCGGGGCGGGAGCGAGGGGACCGCCGGGCGGGGACGCGGGACCCCCGGGGAAGGCACCTCTCCTCCGCCCCCGCTCCAGACCCCCAACCGCCCGGGCCCCACCCCAGCCTGTGCTCTCCCTTCCTCCCCGCCTGTGCCCTGCGCTCCCACACTCGGTGCCCCTCCCTCTACCCTCCCTGCCGCCTCCAACTGGTCCTCGACCCTGCGCCAGGACGAGGGTCGGGCGGGGTCTCAGCCCCTCCGCACCCGCAGGTTCCCACTCCCTGAGGTATTTCTACACCTTCGCGTCCCGGCCCCGACGCTTCATCGCCCTCGGCTACGTGGACGACACGCAGTTCGTGCGGTTTGACAGCCGCGCTGGGAGTGGGAGGATGGAGCCGCGGGCACCGTGGGTGGAGCAGGAAGGGCCGGAGTATTGGGACGAGGAGACCCGAATCGCCAAGCACAATGCATGGTATTACCGGGTGAGCCTGACCAACCTGCGGGACCACTACAACCAGAGCGAGGCCAGTGAGTGACAGGGCCCGGGTCCAGGTCACGAACCCCATCCCCACCGACGGGCCGGGATCTCCCCGAGTGTCCTGATGCGAGCATCATCCCGAGTTTGAGGAAACTCCCGTCCCCAGATCCCGAAACCGGGAGGAACCCGAGGGAAATTTTGGGGGGTTTATTTTCCATTTGCATTTAACCCCCTGCCCGTCGGGGCGGGACCAGGGCCTCACACCATCCAGCGCATGTACGGCTGTGACGTCGGGCCCGACGGGCGTCTCCTCCGCGAGTACAGTCAGTTCGCCTACGATGGTGTGGATTACATCGACCTGAATGAAGACCTCCGCTCCTGGACCGCGGCGGACTCCGCGGCGCAGATGACCCGCCGCAAGTGGGAGGCCGAAGGTTACACTGAGCATGACCGGAACTACCTGGAGGTTACGTGCGTGAAGTGGCTCCGCAGGTACCTGGAGAACGGGAAGGAGATGCTGCTCAAGGCAGGTATGAGGGGGCCGCGGGGCCTCCCTGATCTCCCCTCCCCTGGGGCTGGCTTCCCACCAGGAAGGGAAAATGGTCTCAAGTCAGAACGCCGCCCTCCCACCGCCGGGGTGTTCAGGTTCCTACTAGAGAGTGACTCAGCCAGAGGGCCGCTTTTCTCTAAAGGACAATGGAGGAATCCAGTCTCTCCCAGGAGGCAGGTGGAGACCATCCCTGAAATAACCCATCAGAGGTTCCCTTTGACCCTGGCAGCCTCCTTGGGAAACATGACTTCATTGTCTTTCCCCTTAGACCTGCAGCCTCCTACCCTAGTCTCTGTCCCTCATTCCAGGACCCCTAGATTAGGAGATCCCAAAGGTTAGGTTGGTGATTAGGCTTTGAACTTCTTCCATCTGGTGAAATTGCTGGGTCCACCTCAGGATGGTCACATGAATGCCCTTTCAGTGGCACATAAAGGTAAACCCAAGCTTAGATTTTCTGATTATTACTCCTCAGAACCCCCCAACACACACGTGACACACCACCCCATCTCTGACCGTATTGTCACCCTGAGGTGTTGGGCTCTGGGCTTCTACCCTGCGGAGATCACCCTGACCTGGCAGCGGGATGGGGAAGACCTGACTCAGGACACAGAGCTTGTGGAGACCAGGCCTGCAGGAGATGGAAACTTCCAGAAGTGGGCGGCTGTGGTGGTGCCTTCTGGAGAGGAGCAGAGATACACATGCCATGTGCAGCATGAGGGACTGCCTGAGCCCATCACCTTGAGATGGGGTAAGGAAGATTTGGAGTAGAGCCTCTTCTCAGAGAAAGCAGAAGTCCTTCTGGAGAACTTCAGTAGGGTCAGGACACTTAACAGAGCTCTGGATGCCTCACCTTCCCTTCCCTTTCCAGAGCCGCCTCCTCCTCCCACCATCCTTATCACATACATCATTGCTGGTCTGGCTCTCCTTGTGGTCACTGTGGTGACTGGAGCTGTGATCTGGAGGAAGAAGCTGTCAGGTAGGAATGGAGTTGGGGAATCTGAGTTTCTTGTCCCTCTGGGGGTTTCCTAGGTAGGCGACTGTCCTGCCTTGTTACTGGGAAGTACCATCCTCACATATGGACTTGCCCACTCTGGAGCTGATCACTACACTTAGTGTGTAGCAAACACTTGTGACAATGAAGGACACATTTTCATCTTGGTAATTCTGGTGGTGGGGACCAGCAGTCACAGGACAGAGAATAAGGTCTCTGTGACCCCAGACCCCAGACCCAGTGACCCCACATGTCGTTCTTCATGTTTCATGTCGTGTCCTGGGTGTCCAGCCAGAATTCTGCAAACTTCATTTAGAATCAGGGCCAGAAGCTTCCTCTAGGATCTCATGGCCCGGGCCTGTTCCAGGCCTCTGACATGATTATTTTCTTTCCACAGAAAGAATAAGACCAGGCTACTCTCATGCTGCAAGTAAATATGGAGAGGGTGATGCCTGAGATCCTGGGATAGTGTAGACAGGACCCCATGGGGAGCCCACTCACCCCATAGCTCCTCCTTTAGTCTCCTGACCTGTGGTCTCTGACCATATCCTGTTTGTTCTTTCCTAGGCGATGAAAGTGCCCAGGTCTCTAATGTGTTTCTCACGGCTCCTAAAGGTGAGACCCTGGAGACCTTGAAGTGGGTGATAAGACAGAGAAATACTGTTCTGATCCTTAGGACATTTTTCAAATCTGGAAAATCTCAGCTTGGTTTCTCAGTTTCATGACCTTAATAGACAGGAAATGATGCCCAGAGCTTATTCATGCAAGGAGCATGAGAAACACTGCCTCTCTGAAAATATGGGAAACTAAGTTCATATCACCAGAAAAGGGTGAAACATATTAAAGTCTTCTCTATTTTCAAGTACAAGAGTATTCTAAGGAAATTTGCCTTTGAGAGCAGAAAGTGAGCAAACAATTATTGCAAAAAAATTATAATCACAGACTAACCCTTTTGTGATTTGTAGTCAAAATTTTATTTTATTTTTTTTTACCATTTTGGGGCAAAATAACTTCAAGTCATTAGTTTAGTTTATAATTGTCCTGGATTGGTGATGATCCAAAAATTGTAAGAAAGAAACAAATTCAGGACAGCTGACTGGCTCAGTTGGTAGAGCAGGTGACTCTTGAATATGAGGTCCTGAGTTCAAACCCCATGTTGGGGACATAGCTTACTGAAAATAAACAAACAAAAATGAGTAAGTTTTTTAAAAAGAAATCCTTTAAAAGAGAAAGAAGCAGGAGCACCTGGGCGCCTCAGTCATTTTAAGTGTCCAACTCTTGGGTTTGGCTCAGGTCATGATCTCATGGGTCCTGAGATGGAGCCCCTTGTAGGGCTCTGCTCAGCAGAAGTTAGCTTGAGATTCTCTCCCATTGTCCTTCTTTCCCTCTCTCTCTCAAATAAATAAATAAATCTTTAAAAAAGGGAAAGAACATTTCTCTACAGAAATCTGTATTTAACCTGTGTATCAAAAATTTACACAAATAATTACAGAAAGAAAAAGATAAAAATTAAATGGAAAAAATACACGAGTGAATCATTTTAGAAAGAATAGATAGTATAAAGAAGCTCATAAAATTCAGTATTGGAATCATAAGACATGAACTATAACATAACCAGGATATCATATAAATATAGAAATATATATTATTGAATATATATTATGGATGTGATATAAAGAAAAAAATCACAAAATTGAAAATGTAGAAAAATGGTGAAAGCAAAAGCATCTCTTAAAAAAAAAACTACAGAGGGATGACTGGGTGTCTTAGTCAGTTAAGCGTCTACCTTTGGCTCATTTCATGGTCTGGGATCCTCTTCCAGTGGGAAGAGGCAGATTATCCACCGTAGGCAGAAAATGAGGGAGGAGTTAGGTCAGAAAGTCCGAAATGCTATGAGAAAATGCAGAAGGTAGATGATCCAGAGTTGTGATGTGGGGACAGGAAAAATGGCTTTTTTTTTTTTTTTAAAGATTTTATTATTTATTTGACAGAGAGAGATCACAAGTAGGCAGAGAGGCAGGCAGAGAGAGAGGAGGAAGCAGACTCCCTGCTGAGCAGAGAGCCAGATGTGGGACTCGATCCCAGGACTCTGAGATCATGACCTGAGCCGAAGGCAGCGGCTCAACCCACTGAGCCACCCAGGCGCCCCGCTTTTGTTTTTTAAAATATATATGGGAATGTAGTACATGAACAAAGAAACTTTTGAAAATTTAAAAAATTTTTAAAACTTTTATGCATTTATTTAAAGTATAATTTATATAGACTTATATTAATATCAGGTAAACAATATAGTGATTTAGCAATGCTATACATTTCTCAGTGCTCACTATAACAAGTGTCCTCTTAATCCCCTTCATACCTTTCACCCCTCCCCCCAGCCACCTCCCCTCAACCACCAGTTCTCTGTATTTAAGAGTCTCTTCTTTTGGATGTCTCTTTTTCTTTTGTTCATCTGTTTCGCTTCTTAAGTTTCAGATATGAATGAAATTGTATGATATTTGTCTTTCTCTGACTTATTTTAATTAGCATAACACTGTCCAGCTCCATTTGTGTTTTTGCAAATGGCCAAATTTCATTCTTTTTGATGGCTGAATAATATTCCATTGTGTATATATGCCACATCTTCTTTATGCATTCAACTATTGGTGGACACTTGGGTTGATTTCTTATTGTTGTAAATAATGCTGCAGTAAACATAGGAGTGCATGTATCTTTTCAAGTTAGTGTTTTCATTTTTTTTGAGTAAATACCCAATAATAGGATTACTAGGTCGTATGATAATTTTAGTTTTAACTCCTTGAGGAACCTCCACACTGTTTTCCATAGCGCTTGCACCAATTTACATTCCCACCAACTGTGCATGAGAGTTCCTTTTCTCCATATCATCTCCACACTTGTTATTTCTTGCATTGTTGGTTTTAGCCATTCTGACAGGTGTAAGTAATAGCTCATTGTGGTTTTGATTTGTATTTCCCTGATGATGAGTGATATTGAGCATCTTTTCATGTGTCTGTTGACTGTCTTTATTTTTTAGAACAATATCTTCTATCAAAAGATGGCTGTTTTCACTTGGGGGCTCACTGTAGGTGTCCCTGAAAAGGTGAGCTTTGAGAAAAGATTTGATGGACCCAGGAATTATCCATGAGATTGTCTGGGACAAGATTTTCCAGACAGGGGAAATTCCAGTGTGAATGCATGAGGGCAGGTGTGTCTGGGTGTTCTGGGAAGAGAAGGGAGGCCAGTATGGCTGGAGTAGAGAGTAACCAAGACGAGATACAGGCATGGCCAGACACTGTAAGTTTAGAGGATGTCAAGCTTTGCTTGAGTGTGCTTTGCTCTAATGGGAATTACAATACGGTTTGAGCAAAAGAGGGACATGGTACAACTTGTCCTTTGAAAGGATCACTTTGTCTGCAGTGTTAGGAACAGAATGGGAGGAAGGGGGCAGCTGAGGCATTGGGGAGAGCAGTAGGAAACTGGTACAATGTTCCAGGCTGGAGATATCTGTTTTTTCCACTGGGGTGTGAGCAGTGGAAAGAGTAGGAGGTTATGGGATTCTGGATACAATCTGTAGATGGGCTTTTCAGCACAATCTTGGGTATGAGAAAGAGGAGTCAAGGAGGACCCCCCAAATTCTGGACTATGGAAGTGGGAAGATGGAGCTGTTGTCAGCAGAGATGAGGAAGACTCTGGAAGGAGCATATTTGAGGAGGGGACATCACAAGCATTCCATGAAGATATGATGAGCTGAGATATCTATTAGAAATGTAAGTGAAGGAGTTGGCTTGGCCATCAGAGAAATGTGGATGAGGGTGGAATTTAGGAGAAAGGTCTGAACTGGGAAAGAGATTTTGAAGTGACACCATGTAAATGATGTTTAGTCTATAGCATAGATGAAGTCACCAAGGGGGCAAGGGCCGTAGAAGAGAAGGGGACAAGGACCAAACCCTGGACCCCCCGGTGCTAAGAGATCTGATCAGACCACACACTCAGAGCGGTCTGCACAGTCCTGGCTCCACGCATAGACCAGGGAGTCCCAAACCTCCCTGTTCAGAGAATTCCCAGACATCCTATTAAGGCTCACAAAGTGTGGAGTAGAGTATGAGATTCCGTATTTTCCAAAGGTGTGGCTGCTGCTAGTTTTCCCATCACACTTTTAGCAGCAAGAATGTAGATTAGGATTCCCCATGGTTGTGCCTCAACCTTGCTCGTAGGGCTTGTTAAATAGGTGATTCCCTGACCTTGTGCCAAATACTCAGAGTCTGTGGGTATGGGGAGAGGGCCGTGTGTTCTGAGAAGCCCCTCGAGCGAGTCTGGTGCTCAGCCGGATCTGGAACTGCTGAGGTTGGAGAGGAGAGAAGGCAGGGTGGGATTTTAAATCACATTTAAATGTGGGTTTTTCCCCACCTTGGAGAGAAAAGGGAGGATGTTTTTTGTCAATATGACATGTGATGTGAGATACATGTCATTTTCTTACCTTGAGGTGTATATAGTCAGGTGGGAGGAGTGGAAGTGGTTCTTAGTTTAGTGTAAGGAACATCTCTGAATGCTTACTTCCTGGAACTGTTCCCCTAATCAACTTTTTGGAGCAAACAATGGAATCTAACTTTTTTCTGTTTTGGTATTATGTTGGGGATGGCCTCAGAAGAGGCTTGAGACTACAGAGGCAGGAATGGGATATACCGTCCTACTGTAGGTTGAAGCCACACAGGAACTGCTACAACCAGAGTGAGGCCAATCCAGTGAGGCTGGGCAGACCACAGGTCACAAGTCTCCCCATTTCCCACTGGCTGGCCGGGTCTCCCTGGCTGTGGTTTGGAGCTTCATCTGGAGGCCTCAGAACCCACCGGGAGTCTCCACCCAGGGAATTCTCTCTGTTGTACCTTTGGAAATTGGCTGTGACCAGTCACCACCCAGAAGTGTGGAGCAGAGGGGAGTGGGGAGGCTGTGTGGTTGGGGCTGCCTCTGGGGCAAGGCCAGGGTCTTAATTTCCGGTTGACCTGCAGTTGAGCTGTGGGGTCTCAAGGGCCTCTCCTTGGTGGACACTGGCAGTTGGTCGATGATGGCACAGATTATCTCGCCCCGAAGAAGACCTGCACTCTTGGACTGTGGTGGACACGACGGCGCAGATCACTGGGCAGGTGCAACAGAGCGTGAGAGGAACTACGTGGAGGGCAGGTGCATGGAGTGGCGCCCCAGGTGCCTGGAGAACCGGAAGGAGACGCTGCAGTGCACAGTTAGGAGACACCTCAGCACTTCCCAGATCTCTGCACAGCCTGGGGCTGCACTCCCATAAGGAGGGGGGTAAATGGAATAGATTCCCGAATACCTGCTATCTCTCACAGGGCTCAGGAGACAGGGGGTTAATTAAATCTTGGCTCTTCAGATCCTCTACAGGAAGCGTGACTGGTCTAGGGGACCAGCCCTTCTCTCAGAAACTATTAAGGGATCCAGTCAGCCAGGGACGGAAGGGGAGACCATCCATGCAATAACCAACTGGCAGTACCTTTTGATTCGCTGTCAGTGGCTTTGAGAACTGTGAGGGACTTTCTCACTCAGTCCTTGAGAGGAAGGAGCATATGTGAGAAGGGACACCAAAGACTTTCAGTTTAAGAGATGTTTAAGCTGAGGGGCACCTGGGTGACTTATTAAGCATGGAACTCTTGATTTCAACTCAGGTCATGATCTCAGGTTTGTGAGATCGAGCCCCTCATCCAACATCTCACTGAGCATGGAGTATGCTTAAGATTCTCTCTCCCATGTGTCGCCTGGATAGCTGAGACCATTCAGGTCTGCCTGGCTCGGGTCATGATCCTGGGGTCCTGGGATCCAGCCCCACATCAGGCTCCTTGCTCAGTGGGGAGCCTGCTTGTGCTCTCTCTCCCTCTGTCAAATAAATAAATAAAATCTTTAAAAAGAAAAGATTCTCTCTCCCTCTCCTTCTCTGTTCCTCCCCCCAGCTTGCACACACACATGCTCTTTTATCTCAAAAAAGAAAAAAAGAGAGAGACATGCTTAATCTGAGATGTCATTTAGAAATGTGGTTGAGGGGCGCCTGGGTGGCTCAGATTGTTAAGCATCTGCCTTCTGCTCAGGTCATGATCCTAGGATCCTGGGATCAAGTCCCACATCAGACTCCCTGCTTCTCCCTCTGCCTCTGCCTCTCTCTCTCTCTGTCTCTCATGAATAAATAAATAAAAATCTTAAAAAAAATGCAATTGAGGTTATCAGGTTGACAGTTGTGTTACCCACAACTGGGTTCACCTCTTGGTGGGTTCAAAGCAAAAACTCAATGAAGCCAAAGAATAGGAAAATGAAGGGTTCTACTGACAAGTAAAGGAAAACACCAGGATATTTCCCAAAACACTGTCTCCCTGAACAGCAAACTGGGGAAGTTGTCAGTTGAGGGTGCTAATGTCATGACTCCTCTGATGCAGATCACCTGAGCCTTGGTCGGAACTGTTGTCTCTGCTGCTCCTGACACCTGGGTGACACTTGTGCCACTCAAGCTGAAATGTCTCTGCACAGACTTAGTGCCAGATCTGGGAGCCCATGGCTGCCACATCCCATCAGTCCCACCTCCAAGCAAGTGAAGATGTTAAAGATACTTTTGCCAGAGGAGAAATGAAAAATACTGAGTTCTAAAAATATCTGTTGAAAATGAGACACTTGTGATTGCATCATGTAGTCTGCCTTCCAGTTCCTGGGGTAAGGATTATGATTCCTTTGTTTTACCCCTCCTGGAGGACAAACAGCCGTGCAACATAGTGTTCAGTTTAAACTCTCAGAATGCCCAAGGATATGAGTGGATATTCACTGCCTGGTCTCCAGAATATTCTCATGATCATCAATATATGTTGTATGTAGGAACTAGTGCAACTCTGAAAAAGGAGTTTGGAGGGGGCCACGTTACAGATGAAGTGTTTGGAACAGTAAAGGAAGATGCATCATTACATGGATATAAAAAACATAATCTTCTGTCACAATCTTCTCCTGCCCCATTGACTGCAGCTGAGGAAAAATCACGACAGATTAAAATTAATGAGGCACAAACTGACATGGGTGTGGACACGAAGCATCAAACACTACAAGGAGTAACATTTCCTATTTCTTGAGAAGCTTTTCAAGCTTTGGAAACATTAAGTAACAGCTCAACTATATGCAACTGGAAATAGATATGAAAGATGAAATTATAATTTTGGCCAACACAACAAAGACAGAACTGAAAGACTTGCCAAGGAGGAGTCCCAAGGATTCAGCACGCTACCATTTCTTCCTGTGGGAAGATTCCCATGAAGGAGACGATTTGAAGTCTGTAGTTTCTATTTATTCAATGCTGGGATACACATGCAGTAAAGAGAACGGAAGCTGTATTTTAGCTGCGAGAGCTCTCTGCTTGAAACTGTTGAAAGACAACTACAAATGGATGTAATTAGAAAAATTGAAATAGGGTGCTTGGGTGGCTCAGTCCAGAGAGCATTTGAGTATTGATTTCAGCTCAGGTCATGATCTCGGGGTCCTGAGATTGAGCCCTGCGTCAGGATCCCCACTCAGCATGGAGTGTGCTGGAGAATCTGTGTCCCACTCACTCTGCCTTATTCCTGCTCATGCTCACTCTAAATAAATAAATAAAGTCTTAAAAAGAAAAAGGAAGGAAATTCAAACAAGGTGGCAGTTGGATAGTGCAGGGGAGGAGAAATATCTGGGTTGGAGAAATAGATTTGGGAGGCGACAGCATATACATGATGATTAGAGCCTTCAGCAGAGATGAGGTCACCAAGTGGGTGAGAATCATAGAAGAGAAATGAATAGGACCAATCCCTGGACTGCTCAGGGCTAAGCGGGCTGACCAGAGTGCAAGCAGGCACACACCCAGAGTGCAATGCACAGTCTGGTTCTGCATCTAGAAGGCACAGAGACCGGGGAGACCCAGCCTTCAGTGTGCATGGGAATTTCCTGGGCTATAAAGATCTAGACAGTCAGGGGTAGAGCATGAGATGCTGGTTTGATAATAGGGTTGATGCTGCTGCTGCTGGTCTTCAGATCCCACACTGGTAGTGAGCACAGGAAGCAGGATCCCTACATGGCCGGGCATCAGCCTCTCCTGTAGGGCTTATCACATCAGTGAGTCCTGGGCCCATGCCCAACATTCTAAGGTGGTGGGTCTGTGGAGAGACCTGAGTGTTTGGTAAGAAAGTCACAAGTCATCATGTGGTTCCACAGATAGGGAAGCACTGAAGTCCTTGAGGAGAGCACTCATTGTGGGAAGACGTCTTACAGACACATTGTGTTTTTTTTTTTTTGTTTTGTTTTGTTTTTTGTTTTTTTTTGGAGGAAGAAAAATGCAAGGTAAGCTGGGAGATACATATTTTCTCCTCTGTGGGGCACAGCCAGGTGGCAGATGAAGGAAGTCATCATCAGCTGAACATAAAAAAAAAGTCTGATTGCTAAAAAGAAGTCCTTAAAGTTCCCACCACACACACACACACACACTCACACATGTAAATGACATGATGCAGGTCTTAGCTGTTATAGTGGTAATCAGCTTGCAGTACATAAATATATCAGATCAAAAGGTTGTGCCCTTAACTTTATAAAATGTTATTTCAACTATATCTCAGTAAAACTGGAAAACAATTCTGAATCCATGCTCTTCAAAAGTATTCCATCATGGATTTATCACTCCTTGTTTTCAACAACAGAATCCAAGTTGTTTTAATTGAAACTATATATATTTATATGGAAATATATATGTACATATGTATAGTCAAGGAGAATTATATATAAATTTTAATATATAATACAAAATATAAATTATATATAAAATAAATATTAACATATATTTTAAGATTAAAGTAATATGGAATATTAAATATAAATTGTATTTATATATTATGAATATATATATTTATAGGGAAACATATATGTAAATAATGTTAGAGAGTATTGGGCCTCATTTTATAATGGCTAGATAGTTAAATCATTCTGAACATTTGTGGAATCCACTGGATATCTGAGAAAGAATTACTACAAGTCTACACATAGAAAAGTTATCACTTTTTGAGGCAATACATGGGAAGGTAATCCACTGGGGGAGTGAGCCTCCATCAGCTGGCTAATGGAAAATGATATATCAAAATCAGAACTTTCAGAAAAGTCTGCTCTGATGAGGGACATCCCTGTTTGAAAGGTGCTCAGGAAGCGAAGATGGGTGGAATCCCAGGTGGGACAATGTGGCCTCAGGATCTCAGGGACACAGAAAGAATGGGGGTGCCTGAGTGGAACAGAGTTCCCAGATATTGAACTGGGAAGCCCACTGCACTCAGCAAGCCCAGGACTGTTGTCATAAACCACCCACCTGGGCACAGTTGGGTGATCGTGTCTGAGCAGGGGCCCAGCAAGCAGCAGGACCACGGAGGCCAGTCTCCCTTCCCTGGGAGGAGCAGTGCTGGTGTGCTCTGTAAGGACCTGTAAAGTTTGGAGGCACAAAACAGGGTCATATGCCTGATATAGAAATGACTAGTCACAGGCTGGGTGAACACAGAGTTCCGATGGAAACCAGGGAGATAAGAATGACAGACTGCCTTTCTGTGAGAACTCACTGAAGAGTAGTGGACACGAAATTTCAGCTCCAGATCTAGACATTACAGTGCCTCCACTTATGCCCCCACATCGGCTCCAGAACTGCTTACACTGAGCCCTGGCCCCCTGGCAAAGGGGGGGATGCAGTTTTGTCTGGGGAAAGACACCTGAGAATCAGTGCAATAGACCTGTCCCCCAGAACACCAGCAGGAACTTCTGGTGAATACCGGGTTTATTGATCATACAGAACTGCAAAACTCCAGCCCTTGGAGAAAGAAATATATACCATCTGTGGTTTTCCCCCTTATTCTTTAGTCCTTCAGTTTTAAATTTTATTTCCCTTTCAGCTATTTTCTTACCAATTGTATTTTTAAGTCTTTTTAAAATTTTCATTTTTACATTTATGTTTATATATTTTTTTCATTTTTGGCTTCCTTTCATTGCGTTCATCTTATTTTTTTTTTAAGATTTTATTTATTTACTTGACACAGAGAGAGATCACAAGTAGGCAGAGAGGTAGGCAGAGAGAGGGGGGAAGCAGGCTCACTGCTGAGCAGAGAGCCCGATGCGGGGCTCTATCCCAGGACCCTGAGATCATGACCTGAGCCGAAGGCAGAAGCTTAACCCACTGAGCCACCCAGGCGCCCCGCATTCAACTTATTTTTGTATATACATATAACTTTTTCTTTATTTCCTATTTTGGGATCTAGTTTTTTTCTAACAAACAGATGAATGTAAACCCAGGATCTAGTTTCTTGTTCTGTTCTGTTCAACTTCTTGTTTGATTTTATTCTTTTTTTTCCCCTTTGCGGTTTCTGTTCTTTTCTGATTTGTTTAATGTATATTTTTCCTGGTGTTGTTGTTGGTATTTTTGTATTTTCTCTATCTTTCATCTGTTCTTTTCTAGAATAATGAGAAGATGGAGGAACTCACTCCAAAAAATAGAACAAGAGGCAGTGTTCACTGCCAGAGATTTAATCAATATGGATATAAGTAAGGTGTCTGAACTAGAATTCAAAACAATAACTATAAAAACAATAGCTGGACTTGAAAAGTCATAGAAGACACTAGAGTATCTCTACCAGAGAAATAAAAGAACTACAATTGAGTCAGGGTGAAATAAAAAAAGCTATCAATGAGACACAATAAAAATGCAGTCTCTAACTGCTAGAATAAATGAGGCAGAAGAGTCAGTGATATAGAAGACAAAGTGATGGAGAATAAGAAAGCTGAGAAAAAGAGAGATAAACAACTAGTGGATCACTAGGGTAGGATTTGAGAAATCAGCAATACCATAAAGTGAAAAAATATTAGAATAATGGGGATCCCAGAGGAAGAGGAAAAAGAAAGGGGCAGAAGGTTTATTTGAACAAATTATAGCTGAGAATATGCCTAATCTGGGAAAGGAAATAGGCTTTCAAGTCCAGGAGGCACAGAGAACCCCCTGAAAATCCGTAAAAATAGGCCAACACCCTATAATAGTGACATATAATAGTGAAGCTTGCAAATTTCAGAGATAAAGAAAAATCCTGAAAGCAGCTCAGAACCTGAGGTCCTTAAACTAAATAGGTAGAAACACAAGGTTGGCAGCTGACCTGTCCACAGGCCCCTGGCACCCAGAAAGGACTGACATGATATATTACACATGCAAAATGGGACAGATATGCAGCCAACAATGCTTTATCAAGCCAGGCTGTCATTCAGAATAAGAGAGATAAAGAGCTTCCTGGACAAAGAGAAAATAAAAGAATTTGTGATAGCCAAACCAGCCATGGAAGAATTATTAAAGGGAATCCTTTGAGTGAAGCGAGAGCTCAAAAGTAAAAAAGACAAAGAAGGAACAGAGACAATATACAGAAACAGTGAATTTAAAAGTAATACAATGGGGGCGCCTGGGTGGCTCAGTGGGTTAAAGCCTCTGCCTTCGGCTCAGGTCATGATCCCAGGGTCCTGGGATCGAGCCCCGCATCGGGCTCTCTGCTCAGCAGGGAGCCTGCTTCCTCCTTTCTCTCTGCCTGCCTCTCAGCCTACTTGTAATCTCTGCCTGTCAAATAAATAAATAAAATCTTTAAAAAAAATAAAAGTAATACAATGGTATTAAATTCATAAATATCAATAATAACTCTGAATATAAATGGGTTAAATGCCCCAATCAAAAGACACAGGGAATCAGATTGGGTCAACAGTAAGACCCATTGATATGCTGTCTACAAGAGAGTCATTTTAGACCCAAAGACACCACAGATTGAAAGTGAGGGGGGGAGAATCATTTATCATGCTAATGAATATCACGAGAAAGCTGGGGTAGTAATCCTTCTATCAGACAAATTAGACCTTAAGCCAAAGACGTAATAAGATACAAGGAAGGATACTATACCATAATAAAGGGGTCTATACAACAAAATCCCTAACAATTGTAAATATTTATACCCCTAATGTAGGAGGAGACAATTATGTAAAGCAATTAATAACCAAAGTAAAGAAACAAATTGATAATAATACAGTCATACTGGGGGACTTTAACATCTCCCTCACACCAAGGGACAGATCATCTAAGCAGAAAGTCAATAAGACAACAATGACTTTCCTTGACACATGGCACCAGAAGGACTAAACAGTTATATTCAGAACATTTCATCCCAAAGCAGCAGAATACACCTTCTTTTCAGATGTCCATAATATGTTATCCAGAATAGATACAAAATTAGGTCTTAACCAGTAGCAAAAGATTAAGATTATTCCCTGCATATCTTCAGACCACACTGCTTTAAACCTGGAACTGAATCATAAAAGATAATCTGGAAGGAACACAAATACATGGAGGAAAAAGAGCATCCTACTAAAGAATGAATGGGACAACCAGGAAATTAAAAAGAACTTTAAAAATTCGTGGAAACAAATGAAAATGGAAACAACAGTTCAAAACTTTTGTGATAAAGCAAAGGCAATCCTAAGAGGAAATATATGTCAATACAAACCTTCCTCAAGAAAAAAGAAAGGGGGCACCTGGGTGGCTCAGTGGGTTAAGCCTCTGCTTTCAGCTCAGGTCATGATCCCAGGGTCCTGGGTTTCGAGCCCCACATCAGGCTCTCTGCTCTGCGGGGAGCCTGCTTCCTCCTCTCTCTCTCTCTCTGCCTGCCTCTCTGCCTACTTGTAATCCTGTCTGTCAAAAAAAAAAAAAAAAAAAAAAAAGAGGAAAGAAACAAGAAAGGTGGCTGTGCCAACTTGCATTCTCACCAACAGTGTAAGAGGGTTCCCCTTTCTCCACATCCTCTCCAACACTTGTTTACTGTCTTGTTAATTTTGGTCATTCCAACTGGCATAAGGTGGTATCTCAACGTGTGGAGATTCCTTAAGAAATTAAAAATATAGCTACCCTATGACCCTGCAATTGCATTACTGTGTATTTACCCTAAAGATACAGATGTAGAGAAAAGAAGGGCCATCTGTACCCCAATGTTCATAGCAGCAATGGCCACAATCATCAAACTGTGGAAAGAGCCAAGATGCCCTTCTACAGACAAATGGATAAAGAAGATATGGTCCATATATACAATGGAATATTATGCCTCCATCAGAATGGATGAATACTGAACTTTTGTATCAACATGGATGGGATTAGGGGAGATTATGCAGAGTGAAATAAGTCAAGCAGAGAGAGTCAATTATCATATGGCTTCACTTACTTGTGGAGCATAAGGAATAACACGGAGGACATGGGGAGATGGAGAGAAGTGAGTTGGGGGAATCGGAGGCGGAGAGAAACCATGAGAGACTGTGGACTCTGAGAAAGAAACTGAGGTTTTGGAGGGGAGGAGGTGAGGGGTTAGGTGAGCCTGGTGGTGGGTATTGAGGAGGGCACATGTTGCATGGAGTATTGGGTGTGGTGCATAAACAATGAATCTTGGAATATTGAAAAAATGAAATAAACCAAAACAAAACAAAACAAGCAAAATCACACACACACAAAAATTAAAAAAGAAACAAGAATGGTCTCAAATACACAACCTCACATTAAACCTAAAGGAGCTGGAAAAAGAAGAGCAAATAAAGACTAATTCCAGTAGGGGAAGAGAAATAATAAAGATTAGAGCAGACAACAATGACATAGAAACCAAAAGAACAGTAGAACAGATCAATGAAACTAGGAGCTGGTTATTTGAAAGAATTAACAATAGTCAAGAAGCCCTTACCCAGACTTATCAAGAAGAATAGGAAAAGGACCTAAATAAATAAAACCATGAATAAAAGAGGAGAGATCACAACCAACACCAAGGAAATACAAACAGTTATAAGAACATATTATGAACAACTATATGCCAACAAGTTGAACAATCTGGAAGAAATGGATGCACTCCTCGAAACTTGCAAACTACCAAAACTGAAACAAGAAGAAATTGAATACCTGAAAAGACCAGACCTATATCCAGGAAAGAAATTGAAGCAGTAATCAAAAATCCCTAACAAACAAGAGATGGCTTCCCAGGGGAATTCTACAAAACATTAAAAGCAGAATTAATACATATTCTTCTGAAACTGTTCCAAAAAATAGAAACCAGAGGAAAACTTCCAAACTCATTCTATGAGGCCAGACTTATCTTGATCCCAAAACCAGATAAAGACCTCACCAAAAAGGAGAATTACTGACCAATGTCCCTGATGAACATGGATGCCAAAATTCTTACCAAGCCAATAGGGTCCACTGGAGCATTAAAAGAATTATTCACCAAAACCAAGTGGGATTTATTCCTGGGCTGCAAGGACAGTTCAACATCTGCAAATCAATCAATGTGATACACCACATTAATAAAAGAAAGGATGGGAACCATATAATCCTCACAATAGGTACAGAAAAAGCATGTGACAAAGTACAGCATCCTTTGTTGATTAAAATTCTCTGCACTGTAGGGATAGAGGGAACATACCTCAATATGATAAAAGCTATCCATGAAAAGCCCACAGTGAATGCCATTCTCAATAGGAAGAACTTTTCCCCTGACAACATGACAGGGATGTTCCCTCTCATAACTGTAGTAATAGAAGCCCTAGCCTCGACAATCAGACAACAAAAAGATATATTAAAAAAAATCCAAATCACAAAGCAATCACAAAGTCAAATTCTCAATCTTCACAGATGATATGGTACTCTATGTTTAAAATCCAAAGTACTCCACCCCAACATTGCTAGAACTGATACAGGAATTCAGTAAGGTGGCGAGATATAAAATCAATGCACAGAAATCAGTTACATTTCTATACACTAACAATGAGACAGAAGAAAGAGAAATTAAGGAATCAGTACCATTTACAATTGCCTCCCAAACCATAAGATACCTAGGAATAAACCTAACCAAAGAGGTAATGTATCTGTACTCTGAAAACTAGAACACTCATTATTGAAATTGAGGAGGACCCAAAGAAATTGAAAAAAGTTCCATGCTCAAGGATTGGAAGAATAAATATTGTTAAAGTGTCTATGCTACCTAGAGCAATCTGCACATTCAATGCAATTCCTATCAAAATACCATCCACTTTTTTCACAGAAATGGAACAAATAATCCTAAAATTTGTATGGAACCAGAAAAGTCTCCAAATAGCCAAAGGAATGTTAAAAAGAAAACCAAAGCTGGTGGGGTCTCAATTCTGGACTGCAAGCTCTATGTCAAAGCTGTCATCATCAAGGCAGTGTGGTACTGGCACAAAAACAGACACATAGATCAGTGGAACAGAATAGAGAGCCCAGAAGTGGACTCTCAACTCCATGGTCAACGGACAGCCACATGCAGAAGAATGAAACCGGACCATTTCCATACAGCACACACAAAAATACTCAAAATGCATGGAAATCATCAATGTGAGACAAAACCAGTTATGACATAGGCAGAAGACATGGACAGACATTTCTCCAAAGAAGACAAAGAAATGGCCAACAGACATATGAACAAATATTCAACATCACTTGGCATCAGGGAAATACAAAACAAAACCACAATGAGATACCGCTTCATACTGGTTAGAATGGTTAAAATGAACAACTCAGGAATCAATAGATGTTGGTGAGGATGCAAAGAAAGAACTCTGTTACACTGTTGGTGGAAATGTAAACTGGTGCAGCTACTCTGGAAAGCAGTAATGAAGTTCCTCAAAAAGTTAAAAAGAGAGCTACCCTATGGCCCAGCAATTGCACTATAAGGTATTTATCCAAAGTATACAAACATAGTAATTTGAGGGAGCAGGGTCTAGTGTTTATAGCAGCATTCTCCATGGTAGCTAAAATATGGAAAAAGCCCTGTTGTCTACCAACAGATGAATGAATAAGAAAAAGTGGGATAAATATACACAGGAATATTACTCAGCCATCAAAAAGAATGAAATGTTGCCATTTGCAGCAACATGGGTGCAACACAAGGGTGTCATGCTAAGTGAAATAAGTCAATCAGTGAAAAGTGAGGTCTCTTCTAGATGCACTCAGGGCTAAAGTCAGAGCTGGGTTTTCAGAGGTAGGAAATGCAGCTCAGGAAAAGAGATTCTGCCAAGTAAAGAGGAGGCCGGGCCAGGGCCAGCTAGGAAACTCTCCCTGGGTTATTAAGAGCAGCTGTTCTCAAAGTGTGGTCTGTGGAACAGCTCATGTCACTGAGGCCCTTTCACAGAATCTATGAGGTTAACACTATTTTCATAACATCACTTAGACATTATTTGCCTTTTCACCACATTGACATTCACACTGAGGTAAAACTTAGCAAGAATGAAGGTGATGGGTGCGAACAGCAATAGTTGTTATTCTTCACCACACTTACTCCCATAGAAAACAAAAACACTGTTTCTGCCATCTTTCAGTGCCATGATAGTGGTTGCATGAATGTTCTGCAGATACTCTAAAAAATGTTAACAATGACTAAGAGAGAGGAAAAAGTCAGATCTCATTAGGCTATGCTCCAAAGTCATCACCCTGTTTCTAACTGTGATGAGGAAGCTTGGTTATATTGGTGAATCTGAAGTCACTGATGAACACAGAGCTGGGAATACTGCTGTGAACCTCAGGGGCAGTTTAAAGGCCTGTGGAGTGATCAGCCTCAGATTTGATGTACAAACCAAGAATCTACAAAAATGGTAGAAGAATCTGCTCTCACCTCTCCATTTTGGTTTCATTGTCCTGACAACCTCAGCTGGCATCATGGACCATGAAGAAGCAAGATGAAAACACACACCAGGGAAAATCCAGAGATTCTTTTTCTACAGATGTAATACACCTGTAGTATTATGTGCAAATAAAATGTCTCAAAAACAAAAAACAGCAAAACAAAACTAGTATCATATTAAAGCGTCCTGGTTAAGGCATTAAAAATTATTATCTTATAATTATTATCAAATCCCAATTTTAAACATATCTTACATGATGACATGGGATGTACAGCACTTCTGCTACTTCCCAAGGAAAATAATTTATGTGAAATTAACTGACCTCTTTCTTCTCCTCCTCCTCCACCTCCTCCTTCTCTTTTTTTTTTTTAACAGAATACCATTTTAAAAAAAGATTTTTATTTATTTACTTATTTGACAGAGAAAGAGATAGTGAAAGAGGGAACACAAGCAGGGGGAGTGGGATAGGGAGAAGCAGGCTTCCCACTGAGCAGGGAGCCTGATGCAAGGCTCTATCCCAGGACCCTGGGATCATGACCTGAGCTGAAGGCAGATGCTTAATGACTGAGCCACCTAGGTGCCCCATACAGAATACCATTTTTACCTGAAAGAATTAATGACACAGAAACTTGGAATATTTAGACTGGGTTATTTGACAGACAGTTTCTGGAAAATGAACAGGAACCTATTCTTTCATGAAAATAAACTCACATGAAAATTGAGAGCACTTGTTGCCTTGATCAAAAGTAAGCTCTCAAGAGAAAAATCAGAATTTTGGAAAACACCAATAAACTTGATAGCTCTAATGACAAACCTTTTTGTTGGGATCTGTGGTAATATTAAAACAAATATGACTTTTTGATAATTCTATTCCAGTCTAATCAACACTGAAACACCTATATAACTTCCAGAAACACAGTACTTAAAAAAAAGTCATGCAATAGTACAAGGTCCATTCCATGTGCAGGATCGGCCAGGGATATTAATGTAACAGAGAAGAACATAGTCAATGATACTGTTTCAATTTCCACTTTGCCAATAACCTTAGAGAAAGTACAACCTGTGTATTTGTAATATAGTGTCTAACTAAGACAAATATAATTATCTGAGAAGGTTATGAAACCTGCCATTTTCCACTATCTGTGCAAGGCTGTAAATTCATATCTTTGCAAATGGCAAGATTTCATTTTTTTGATGGCTGCATAATATTCCATTATATATATATACCACATCTTTTTTATCCATTCATCTGTTGATGGACTTCTGGACTCTTTCAATAGTTTGATTATTGAGGACATTGCTACCATAAACATTGGGGTGTGGTGCCCCTTTGGATTACTACATTTGCATTTTGGGGGTAAATACATGGTAGCGCAATTACTGAGTCATAGAGGAGCTCTATTATCAACCTTTTGAGGATCCTTCATACTGTTTTACAGAGTGGCTGTACCAGCTTGCATTCCCAGCAACAGTGTAGGCGAGTTCCCCTTCCTACACACCCTGCCAACATTTCCTGACATGTTAATTTTAGCCATTGTGACTGGTGTGAGGTGGTACCTTATTAAGGTTTTGATTTGTATCTCCCTGATGCTGAGTAATGCTGAGAACTTTTTCATGTGTCTGTTGGCCATTTCGATGTCTTTTTTGGAGAAATGACTGCTCATGTTTTCTTCCCATTTCATGATTGGATTATTTGTTCCTTGGGTGTTGGGCTTATAAGTTCCTTATAAGTTTTGGATTCTAGCCCTTTATCTGATATGTCATTCGCAAATATCTTCTCCCATTCTATCTGTTGTCTTTTGGTTTTGTTGACTGTTTTGTTGGGCAAAAGAGTTTTCTCTTGATGAAGTCCCAATAGTTCATTTTTGCCCTTGCTACCCTTGCCTTGGTAATGTTTCTAGGAATATGTTGCTGTGGCTAAGGTCGAAGAGGTTGCTTCCTGTGTTTAGTGGATTTCTGTCTCACATTGAGGACTCCCATGCATTTTGAGTATTTTTGTGTGTGGTGTAAGGAAATGATCCAGTTTCATTCTTCTGCATGTGGCTGTCCAATTTTCCCAACACAATGTGTTGAAGAGACTGTCTTTTCTCCACTGGACATTCTTTCCTGCTTTGTTGAAGATTAGTTGACCATAGAGTTGAGGGTCCATTTCTGGGCTCTCTATTCTGTTCCACTGATCTATGTGTCTGTTTTTGTGCCAGTACCACACTGCCTTGATGATGACAGCTTTGACATAGAGCTTGCAGTCCAGAATTGAGACCCCACCAGCTTTGGTTTTCTTTTTAACATTCCTTTGGCTATTTGGAGTCTTTTCTGGTTTCATACAAATTTTAGGATTATTTGTTCCATTTCTGTGAAAAAAGTGGATGGTATTTTGATAGGAATTGCATTGAATGTGTAGATTGCTCTAGGTAGCATAGACATTTTAACAATATTTGTTTTTCCAATCCTTAAGCATGGAACTTTTTTCCATTTCTTTGGGTCTTCCTCAATTTCATTAATTAGTGTTCTATACTTTTCAGAGTATACAGACTTGACCTCTTTGGCTGTGTTTATTCCTAGGTATATCATGGTTTTCATTGTAATTGTAAATGGGATCGACCCCTTAATTTCTCTTTCTTCTGTCTTGTTATTGGTGTATAGAAATGTAACTGATTTCTGTGCATTGATTTTCTATCTTTTACTGACCTTTACTGAATTTATATCCTTTACTGAACTATCCTTTATGAATTATCCTTTACTGATTTACTGAATTCCTGTATGAGTTCTAGCAGTTTTGGGGTAGAGTCTTTGGGTTTTCCATATAGAGTATCATGTCATCTGCAAAGAGCAAGAGTTTGACTTCTTGCCATTTTGGATGACTTTTATTTCTTTTTGTTGTCTGATGGCTGTGTTGAACAGCAGTGGTGATTTGGACATCCCTGCCATGTTCCTGACTGAAGGGGAAAAAGCTCTCAGTTTTTCCCCATTAAGAATGATATTCACTGTGGGTTTTTCATAGATGATATTGTGAATGGATTATGGTATGTACCCTTAAAAAAAAAGATTTTATTTATTTATTTATTTATTTGATGACAGAGATCACAAGTAGGCAGAGAGGCAGGCAGAGAGAGAGAGAGAGAGAGAGAGAGAGGAAGGGAAGCAGGCTCCCCGCTGAGCAGAGAGCCCGACACGGGGCTCAATCCCAGGACCCTGGGATCGTGACCTGAGTTGAAGGCAGAGTCTTAACCCACTGAGCCACCCAGGTTCCCTGAGGTATGTGCCTTTTATCCCTACACTGTGAATTGTTTTAACCAACAAAGGATACTGTATTTTGTCACATGGTTTTTCTGCATCTATCAACAGGATCATATGGTTCTTGTCCTTTCTTTTATTAATGTAGTGTATTACACTGATTGATTTTCAGATGTTGAACCCTTCTTGCATCCCAGGAGTAAATCCTAATTGGTTGTGAATAATCCGTGTACTGTACAGTTGGATTCTATTGGCTAGTATTTTGATAAGAATTCTTGCATCCATGTTCATCAGGGATATTGGTCTATAATTCTCCTTTTGTTGGGATCTTTGGTTTGGAGATCAAGGTGATATTGGTCTCATAAAATGAGTTTGAAAGTTTTTCTTCCATTTCTAATTTTTGGAACAGTTACAGAAGAATAGGTATTAATTCTTTCAATGTTTGGTAAAATTCTTCTGGGAAGCCACCTTACCCTGGGCTCTTTTTATTGAGAGGTGTTTTATTACTGCTTCAATTTGTTTGCTGGTGATGGTCTGTTCAGTTTTTTTTTTTTCTAGTTGAGTTTTGGCAGTTTATATGTCTCTAGGAATGCATCCATTTCTTCTAGAGTGTCTAATTTTTTGACATGTATTTGATCATAATATGTTCTTATAATTCTTTGTATTTCTTCAGTATTTGTTGTGATCTCTCCTCTTTCATTCATGATTTTATTAATTTGGGTCCTTTCACTTTTTTTCATAGGTCTGGTCGGGGGTTATCAATCTGAATAATTCTTTCAAAGAACCAGCTCCGAATTTTGTTGATCTATTCTACTGTTTTTCTGGTTTCTATTTCATTGATTTCTCCTCTGGTCTTTATTATTTCTCTTCTGCTGGGTTTAAGCTTTATTTGCTGTTAGTCCAGCTCCTCCTAGGTGTAGGGTTGGGTTGTGTATTTGAGACCTTTCTTGTTTCTTGAGAAAAGCTTGCATTGCTGTATACTTCCCTCTTAGGACTGCCTTTGCTGCATCCCAAAGATTTTGAATATTTGTATTATCATTTTTGTTAGTTTCCATGAATTTTTAAAATTCTACTTCAATTATATGGTTGAATGATTAATTCTTTAGCAGGATGCTCTTTAGCCTGTATGTATTTGAGTTCTTTCCAAATTTCCTCTTGTGATTGGGTTAAACTATCAAAGCACTGTGATCTGAAAATATGCAGGTAATGATCCCAATCTTTTGGTAACAGGTGAGACCTCATTTGTGACCCAGGACATGATCTATTCTGGAGAATGTTCCATGTGCACTAGAGAAGGATGTGTATTCTGTTGCTCTGTCTTGGAATGTTCTGAGTATATCTTTGAAGTCCATCTGCTCCAGTGCATCATTTAAAGCCCTTAATTTCTTATTGATCTTTTGCTTAGATGATCTATCCATTTAAGTGAAGGGGTGTTAAATCCCCTATTATAGTTGTATTACTGCCAATGTGCTTCTTTGATTTTGTTATTAATTGGTTTATATAATGGGTTGATTCTATGTTAAGGGCACAGATATTTACAACTGTTAGATTTTCTTGTTGGATAGACCCTTTAAGTATGATATACTGTCGGGGCGCCTGGGTGGCTCAGTGGGTTGGGCCTCTTCCTTTGGCTCAGGTCATGATCTCAGGGTCCTGGGATCAAGTCCCACAATGGGCTCTCTGCTCGTCAGGGAGACTGCTCCCCCCTCTCTCTGTGCCTGTCTCTCTGCCTACTTGTAATCTTTCTCTGTCAAATAAATAAATAAAATCTTTAAAAAAAAGTATGATATAGTGTCATTTCTCATCTCTTTTTATAGGTTTTGGTTTAAATCTAATTTTTATGACATAAGGATTGCCACCCAAGCTTTATTTTGATGTCCATTAACATGGTAAATGGTTTTCCATCCCCTCACTTAAAATCTGAAGGTGTCTTTGGGTCTAAAATGAGTCTCTTGCAGACAACATATCAATGGGTCTTGTTTTTTTTTAATTCAATCTGATACATTGTGTCTTTTGATTGGAGCATTTACATTCAAGGTAACTATTGAAAGAAATGAATTTAGTGCCATTGCATTGCCTGTAAGGTGACTTACTGTATATTGTCTCTGTTCCTTCCTGGTCTGTGTTAGTTTTGGGCTTTCTCTTTGCTTGGAGGACCCTTGCAATATTTCTTGTAGTGCTGGTTTGGTGATAGCAAATTCTTTTATTTATTTATTTATTTTTCTTTTCTTTTCTCCTATCTCCTTTTCTTTTCTTTCTTTTTTGATTTTTTTAAAAGATTTTATTTATTTATTTGACAGACAGAGATCACAAGTAGACAGAGAGGCAGGCAGAGGGGGAGGGGGAAGCAGGCTCCCTGCTGAGCAGAAAGCCCGACGACGCAGGGCTCAATCCCAGGACCCTGAGATCATGACCTGAGCTGAAGGCAGAGGCCTAACCCACTGAGCCACCCAGGTGCCCCTCTATTTTTTTTTAAAGGAACTTTTTTTTCTTCTTTATTTGACAGAGAGAGAGATCACAAGTAGTCAGAGAGGCAGGCAGAGAGAGGGGGGGAAGCAGGCTCCCTGCTGAGCAGAGAGCCCAATGCAGGGCTTGATCCCAGGACCCTGAGATCATAACCTGAGCTGAAGGCAGAAGCTTTAACCCACTATGCCACCAAGGTGCCCCTGGGGTAGCTCTATTTTTTTTTAAGATTTTATTTATTTATTTGACAGACAGAGATCACAAGTAGGCAGAGAGGCAGGCAGAGAGAGAGGAAGGGAAGCAGGCGTCCTCCCAAGCAGAGAGAGAGCCTGATGCAGGGCTCAATCCCAGGACCCTGGGATCATGACCTGAGCCGAAGGCAGAGACTTTACCACTTAGCCACCCAGGTGCTCTGGTAGCTCTATTTTTAATGCAAATTCTTTTAGTTTCTGTTTGTCCTGGAAGCTTTTTATCTTTCCTTCTTTTTTCAATGACAGCCTACCTTCATATAGTATTCTTGGCTGCATATTTTTCTCATTTAGTACCCTTAATATATTATGCCTGTCCTTTCTGGCCTGCCAGGTCTCTGTGGATTGTTCTGCTGCCAATAATGTTTCTATAGTTGTAGTTTACAGACCTCTTGTCCTGAGGTGCTCTCAGGGTTTTCTCTTTGTCTCTGAGATTTATAAGTTTTCCTATTGGATTTTGGGGTGTTACCTATTTTTATTGATTTTGAGGGGTTCTCTGTGCCTTCTGGATTTTGATTTCTGTTTCCTTCCCCAAATTAGGGAAGTTCTCTGGTATAATTTGCTCCAATATACCTTCTACCCACCCCTCTCTTTCTTCTTCTGGGGTCCCAATTATTTCTAATATTGTTTCACTCAATGGTATCACTTATCTCTCAAATTCTCCCCTTCATCATCCAATAGTTGTTTATCTCTCTTTTTCACAGTTTCTTTGTTTGGTCTCCTATATCACTAATTCTTCTTTGGCGTCATTCACCCTAGCAGTTAGAGCCTCCATTTTTTATTACACTTCATTAATAGCCTATTTGATTTTGACTTGGTTAGATTTTGTTTCTCCAGAAAGAGATTCTCTAGTGTCTTCTATGCTTTTTTCAAGGCCAGCTGGTATCTTTATAATAATTGTTCTGAACTCTAGTTTTGACATCTTACTAATGTCCATATTAATTACATGCCTGGCAGTCACTACTGCCTCTTTTTTTTTTCTTTTTTCTTTTTTTCCTGAGGTGAGTTTTTTCACCTTGTCATTTTGTCCAGAAAAGAATGGACGAATGAGAGAACAAAATGCTAAAAGGACAGCAAAAACTCCAGAGAAATATATAGTAAACAAATCAGAAGAGACCGAAAAATGGCAGGGGGAGGAGGGAAAAAAAAAAAAAAAGAATGCGATCAGGCTCGTGAATAGAACAGACCCAAACACTAGATTTTGTGTATTTTGGTCTGTTAAAAGAAACTGTCTCCCAACATTTTAAAGAAAGAAAAACATATATGTACAAAAGTAAGTTTAAATACAATGAAGAGATAGAATATGAATATAGAAATAAATATTAAAATTTTTTAAAGGAATTGGTAAAGGAGTTGGTTGAAAAAATAAAGAAGAACAATTAAGAGAGAGAGAGAGAGAGAGAGAGAGAATGTGACAGATTGGGGAATAGAACAGAGTCATATACTAGACTTAGAGTATATTGGTCTGTTAGAAGAAACTGTATACCAAAATTGTAAAGAAAGAAAAACTCTGTTTAGGTTAAATACAATGAAGGGATGTAATATGACTGTAAAAAAGGAAATTAAAAAAGATTTAAAAAAGGAACTGATAAGAAGTTGGTTGAAAAGGGAAAGAAAAAAACTGAAAAAATGAAAAAGAAAAAAATAAAGAAAAATTTAAAAATTAACTTTGAAAGAATAAAGAACCATGGGAAGAAAGCCATGAGTTCTATGTGCTGTATTGCCCTACTGCTGGAGTTTTGCAGTTCTCATTTATCAGTAAACTTGGTCTTGGTTGAATGTTCTTGCTGATCTTCTGAGGGAGGGACTTGTTGTACTCATTCTCAAATGTCTTTATCTGAGGCTGAATTGCACCACCCTTTCTAGGGGGCATGGCTAAGTAATTGGTTCCAGTTTGCTTGATGTGGCTTTTGTTCCCGGAAGACATTCTGTGCAGCTTTGGAGGATGAAAATCAAAAGGGCAGCCTTCTAATCTCTGGCCCCAGATGAGCCAACATCTTGGGGCCCCACTCCTTAGTGGACGCTCAGAGAAAAGTAGTCAATCACTCCTCCCTCCCTGGTCTCTGTCTACAAACTGTCTGTACAAACTAGGGACAGTTTGTATCTGAAGGTACCAAACAGAGACATAACTGACTTTGATTTTGGGAGCCACTAGCTTCATTTGATTTGTGACCACCAGCTTCACATCCCAAATAGAAATCTAATGTTGTCTGTAAGAGAAATCATATTGGTCATTTCATTTTACATGTGTCTAATGAATCTGACTCAAGGACCACAAAGCATGAAGCACAGTACCATCCAAAGCAACACACTGTGTGGAAGGAAGTGTCCTATATACACTCTGTCCAGTATGGTGGCCACAAGATGCATGTGGCTCCTGAGATACAGATGGCACTTGAAATGGGGCTGGTGTGCTGAGCAGTTTCATTTCTTATTGTTTTAAATGAATAGGGATTTAAGTGGCTCAAAACTACTATTCAGACAGTACATGTCTAGAATGTTTTCAGTGTTCAGGATTCTCCTCAAAGAAGATGCTGTGTGACTCATATTAAATTTATCTTCAAATGGAAGACATGGATTATCTATGTAGGTCTGAGAAATATCCTTAAAATGAAACATGAAAGTTTAATTACCATGCATTATAACAACTCAAGTATACAGACATGAACCAAAACATGATTATCACATCTAGGTCATAAGCATTCAGAAATGCCCATCCCTGGACTCATTGTTGTCTCTATTACTTTGGATGTTTTGATATTGGTTATGTTTACCTGGTAAACATAAGGAGGCTCATAAGTCTTCACTGAGCCTAGGTTAGAGGGTATATTGACTAAAACATGTACCTTGTAGGCTTTGTACGTACTTGCAAATGTCATAAAGAAGAAGATGGACATCTTGGAGCCCATTAATTTATTATCTTTTACCTCTTGCTCCTCCCCATACTTTTTCCCAAGTTCAGACAATTCTCTGTATTTCCCTTCACCCTTGAAACCCTCTGCTCCTCATTTCTACTAAGTTGAAAATACACATGAAACTGTGGGATGAAGAAATTCTCTAAGCATGGCCCGGTAATGAAAACCCATAAAGAACAAGAAATTTCAGCATGTGATCCACACACTCACAAAGATACAAACACATGTCTATGATCAAAGTAAAAACAATTTTCACAGACAAAAGGGTAGCATGGTTCAATGTTCTTTAGTCCAAAACAACCAGGAGCACCTGTGAGCTTTCAATTTGGATCTATTACCAGTTGCAGTGAGAGAGAACGCACCCCTTTGGGGGCCACGGGGCATCTTAATATGAAGGTGTTGGAACCTATAGGGATCTGCGATTTGGATGGGAGTTTTGGAGAGGAACCATGGGACCTGGGGCCTACTCCCAACTGTGTGTTGTCAGGATGTGTGGGTGATTCTATGGTTGAGCATCTCAGTGAGTCCCCTCTCCAGGCAGGCCAGACCAGAGTGAGGAGAGAGCAGTCATGGTGAAGAAGCAGTTGATTGCTCACGTTGGCTGACACAGGGAGATGCGTGTTATTCTGTGGGTTGTTCAGTGCCTGTTTTGTCTGTAATGACACAGAGTGATGTTGTGGTTTCAGAGTGTTCTTGTCTGATGTTGATGTTCTATGAGGTGACTAACTCACATCCCACAGGAGAAGAATATAGTCAAGGGGTAAATATTTGCCAGCTTCTGACCATACTGAGTCCAACTGTCAATGTCAGACCACCTCCTGATGTTGGGGGAAACTGTCTTTTTCCCTCTTAAATTTTGTATTTTAAAATAACTGCACCCCATTCAAAATATAATCATAGAATTGGTGTTCCATATTTTTAGGGCAAATACCCAGGAGTGGAATTGTTGGATTACATGGGGATTCACTATGTTGTACACCTTAAGGGAGGGTGACATTGTGTATCAAAAGCACTCAAATAATAAAAACAGAAAAAGAAAGAAAAAAAGAATTTAAAATGCTAGAAAACAATTTGGAAAGGAGGAAATTAAATGTCAAATTTGCATAAACAAATTTGTATAAACAAATTTGTAAACAGATTTATGAAAACAAGTTGTATTTGTAATAAGTAAACATAAACAAATATAGGAGAATGTAGAAAAAGTAATGGGAATAAAACCTAGGATCTATGAACTTTGCAAAGATGAAAGTAAGGGATGAGAGTGTCCATCAGAGGGTCGGAAAAACACACCATCAGAAAAGTTGATGGGAGTGAACACTGGGAAGCAATTTTTTAAGGGGCTTTGAAAACTGTCTCTACAAATGAAATGTGCTTATGTTGTGACACAGACATTTTCTTTGAGGAGTTTATCCTGAGGAGATAATCACATATATTATCAAAAGTATATTTTCAAAGATGTTTCTTGACTTGTGGTTTATAGAATAAAGAAGGGAAATCATGTAAGCTCTATAAACAGTATGATGTTTGTAAGTATAAATAGTAGAACACTAACATGTCTCAAGGATTATTACCATGAGATTTACACAGAGGGTCACAGTTCATCATGAAGGCAAACCCAGGAGGCATCCCATAGGGGATCCCTTTGTACATAGAGGGAAAGGGAGAAGGTTTGTTCTCAGAGGACTTGTTGTCTTGTCTATCATTGTTCCCTATCAGGAGGTGGTTGTGACTGTGCACTACAAGCAAGTGAGCTGTTATAATGTTCCAGAATGTTCTGAGATGGGAGGTTGCTGGGCTCAGAGCCAAGGAAGACATTAAGGAGAAATGTGACTCAGCTGCTCAAATCACACTAAAGTATACCATCCAGTGGGCATCTTGAGGCCTCCAGGGACTCAGGATCAGCTGGCCTCTGGAGCTACAACAGAGAGCAAGGGTGACACCCTGGTGACAGGACACTAGCACTCTCATGTGGGAGATGGGCATGGGACAGAAATGACAGAGGGAAACATAAATCACTCTTGAGATGAGTGCTGTGTGGAGAAAGGTCATGATATCACAGAAGCAGAAACCAGGAGACCTAGAAGGTCCCCTGATATGTCGCCCAATAATGGGTCTGTGATCAAAGGAGAGAGACTGATACAAAGCGAAGGTCAAGCAAAGCTTTATTTCATGCCAAGCATCGAGAATCAAACCAACCAGTTGGGGCCATCTCTTACAAAGAGAAGAACCCTCCCAGCCTCACAGACTAACTTTTATAGAGCAAAGACCATGTGGTTGAGAGAAAACTGCACAGTCATGCTAGGTCACACATTGGTGGCCAATTGAATTTCAATTTACCCTAGTAGATGTTTGAACTAGCCTATCACCTTGGTCAGAATTGGCACCCAAAAGGCGGGGCCCACTCTCCTTGGTAGCTAGTGAGACAGTATGTGTGCCTCACTGATTGGATGTCTCCACCTGACCTGACCCGCTCTTGTATCTGGGCTTTGCTACCTGGGACTGGTTTCCCAGACTTGCTTTTAAATAAGTTCCTCTGGGAGGGGCAGGGTCAATCTAAGTTTACTGCATAAACAACAAAATGGCTCCCTCTGGCTAAGTAGGTCCTTACATCTCCTACCACTAGGATCAGTCACATCTATAGGATACAACAGGCCTATGGATGTGAAGCAAAAACACAACTACACACAGTGCTGTACAATCATAGAACAGGAAAGATCTCTGGGGAAATTAACAATATGATGATAGAGATGAGTAATTGAGTGAATACAGTAGATAATTACAGTTGTCAATCCCAGAAGTCATGCAATCAGGATGGTGATGACAGCAGGAGAATTTGTTTCTTCCACTTGTTTGTTTCACCCACATGGTGGGAGTTCTGCAGAGGCCAGAGAGATGGGGCAGGAGTTGGAGGAATCATGAGATCAAGTATTGGATTTATGGGATGATTTTGTTTTTGTTTTTAAATTTATTTATTTTCAGCATAACAGTATCATTATTTTTTCACCACACCCAGTGCTCCATGCAATCGGTGCCCTCTATAATACCCACCACCTGGTACCCCAACCTCCCACCCCCCCACCACTTCAAACCCCTCAGATTGTTTTTCAGAGTCCATAGTCTCTCATGATTCACCTCCCCTTCCAATTTTCCCCAACCCCCTTCTCTCTAACTCCCCATGTCCTCCATGCTTTTTGTTATGCTCCACAAATAAGTGGGATGATTTTGTTTTGGTTTATTTAGTTTTGCTTCTCGTTGTTGAATGGCAGTCATTCCTGTATGCTTGTAGGAGGAATGGCTGAGCCAGGAGAGAAAAGGAAGTGTATAATACAGGTGAGTGAGGGGCCATGTGTGCCACATGGAGGGGCAGCCTGAGACAGGAGGGCCCCTCCCCCATCATTGCTTAGAAGCTGAGGACACAGGTGTAGAGGTGAGGGGAGCAAATGGGGGAAGTGTGCAGTTCTCACCTGAGTCCTTTCCTGGGTGAAGAAAAAACGAGCCTATCACCTCAGAGAGGGGAGCAAAGAATGAGTGAAGGAGCCTGAGAAAGGAGAAGGAAGTGAGAGGCAGCCTCTCAGGAGGATGACAGGGAGCTGAGTGGGGAAATGGCATCTGGAGAGAGCAAGGCTGAGGCCCCTGAGCTCTGTGTTCATCATCTTAGAGAGAGAGAGAGACTTCTAGCAGCAGGAGGATAGATAAGAGACTAGAAGCAAATGCAACGAAACAGCTCAGGGATGAGGATTACATCTTTTTACTTTGTCTTTTATTTTATGTTATTATTTTTAACATCTTTTACTTTGTCTTTTATTGTTTTTCTCATTTTATAATTTTTCTGCAGTGAACAGACATGACATCATATATATTGTACATTATATATAAAGATCACAATCAGAATATAAACACTTTATTTATGCTTGAAAAGGGCAGGAGATGCTGGGAGAGTCAGCAGCTCAGGGCACAGAGCTGGAAGGACTGGGCCCACCTGTCTGCGCGCTCAGGGCAGGGAACACACAGAGTCTTTGCTCCATGTCTCAGGACCCTGCTCCCTGGGGGGCCAAGCAGAGTCTTTCCCTTCTTTTAAGCTGTGTTCATTGTTTCATTTATTACTAACTTGTCAATTTTAATGATTTTAAGACATGGATTTTCTATGTTACATGACATTTAAAGGTATTTTACTGTGAGAATTCCTCCATATAATCTATGCCACCTGCTTCAGAAATTGAAATAAAAAGGCAAAATAATTCAGTGAAAAGATGATTGGTCGTAAAGTAGATGATCAGAACCTGAGTCGTTATTCATGGTCTGAGGATGATCTTATCAGGTATAGGGATATTAAAGCAATTTATTTTTGAAAACTTTGCACAGGCACTTATAAAATAATTCAATAGATACTCAAAAATGTTTAAAAATACTTGAATGGTTATAATCCCTCATCCCCTAGTCACCCAAGTTCTCTACCCAAAATCCATCATAGTCAGTCATTTCTCATGTCTTGAAAAATACACGTGTCCCCTAATGTGTACTGTTATATCAGGAAACAAGTCTGACCACAGACTGGTCAAAAATATTTTCAAATCACATAAGTGATAAAAGCCTTCTTTTAGAATAGTCATAAAATCCTTAAAAAGGAACAATAAGAAATTTTTAAAATGAGCAAAACTCTGAGCAGACACATCACCAAGAAGATATACTCATGGGTAATAAGCACATGAAAAGATACTCAGCAGCAGGTGTCATCAGAGAAATGCAAGTACAACGGCAGTGATCTGCCATCACACACCTGTTAGATGGTGGGAATCCAAGCACTGATAGTGTCACCTGATGACCAGGACAGGGAGCCACAGAAAGCCTCAGTCACTAATGGCAGGAAGACAAAATAGCACAGCCGCTGTGGGAGACGGTCAGTGGGTTCTTATAAAGTCAGACGCAGACTAAGCACACAAGCAGCTGATCCCTCTGTAAGGTATTTACCCAAATCATTTAAGAACTCATGTTTGCACAACAGCCTGCATGCAAGTTGTCCCAGCAGAATAGCCCTCACCTGTGGGCTGCACATCCTGACTTCCTTCCAAAGACTACTTTATGGGAGGGGACAAAGCCAAAGAAGGAACTTCACAGGGAGCATCTGGGTTAGACGACCTTAGCCAGTGGGTGAAGGTGAACTTCATCTGTGATGAGCGAGCGATCACGGTATATTCTGGCTATGTTGTGTGGTGAACGGCCCGCCTAGGTGTGGTGTTCCCAAACTCCACAGCCTCAGCCAGCCTGACTCACAATGATAGACAGTCTACAAAGTACCCATACCATCTCCTCCAACATGTCAAGGTCATGAAAAACAGGGACAGTCTGAGACATGGTCACAGCCAGAGGATCCTGAAGGAGCTATGATGGGACTCAATGAGGCAACTTGGATGGGATCTTGGGAGAGAAAACAAAACCGTGAAAGCAAATCCTGTGTGGAGATCAGTAGTAATGTGTGAATATTATGTCATTAGCTAGGAAAAATGCATGACAGTGAGATTGGGGTTAATGACAGGACAAGTGAGTGTGAGGTACAGAGGGACTCTGCACTAACTTTGTCACTTCTCTATAAATCCCCAACTATTCTAAGATGAAAGAGTGTCTTTTGTAAAATAGTCCTCAGAGAGGGAATAGATCCAGGAGGAAAACAAGGATCTACTTTTCATTTTTCCTGAGCTTGTCATCTAGGGACTGGAGAGAGGTTGTGGGGAGGACAGATGGAAATTCAGACATGGGGAAGGGCTTCAGGGCGCTCCTCTCCTCGGATCCCAGCACTGCCCACGCACCTGGCTCCAGGACTGCTTGGAAGGCCCCTTCCTCCCCCCATTATGCTCAACCTGCAGGTCCTCCATTTGGGCCTGACTCAGCTCAGTCCTGTGCTCCCTGGTGGTTCAGGACCTGGGTGCAGCAGGGTTGAGGGCAGGAAACTGGAGTACCCTTTGGGCATCTCCCCAGGGACCTCCCCAGGGTCTCCTTTGGCTCCCAGCAGGGCACAGGGCTGTACACACAGGAGAAGCCTCCATCTAGTGTCAGGTCCCCCGTCTGAATTGTCTCCCCAAATACACACTGATACAGGTGCTTTCTCCCCGTTGAATGACCATGGACTCTGGCCTGAGGGAGGAACCAATCTTCAGGCTGTAACAACAGCTTCCCAGGTCTGCAGTGGACCCCCCCACACTTTGCTCTCAGTCTCATCCTGGGACCTTGACCCCAGAGTCCCTGCTGCTTCTTCCTACTGCTGCTTCAAGGCTAACAGGTCCTCCTCCAGGGAACCAGCTCTGGAGTCTCAGTCGCTAAGAGCAGGAGAAGGAGGGGAGGAGGAGGGGATGAGCTCCCTGGGTGATGGCCTGGAACCTGGGATGCTCCTGGAGGAGTGAGCACAGGGAGGAAGTAGTGACATTAGGGGTGGAGGCCAACAAGAGTGCAGGAGGGGGAACCAGAGATGAGAAGGTCAGGGGAAGGGGTCATCATAGGGGACTTTTGTGCGGGGAGGATGGGTTCTGTCTGGAAGAGCACAGGGGCTTCTGGATGGGGCTCTGGGGGCATCAAGGAACTGAGAGGAGGTGGAGCCAGGCCTGTGTACCATGAAGGGCCAGCCCTGGTTTCTGATTCTGTAGTTTCCAGATTCCCACTCCCTATACTACTGTTTCTTTTCTTTTCTTTTTTTTTTTTTTTAAAGAATTTATTTATTTATTTGACACAGAGAGATCATAAGCAGGCAGAGAGGCAGGCAGAGAGAGAGACGGGGGGAAGCAGAGAGCCCGATGTGGGGCTCGATCCCAGGATCCTGAGACCATGACCTGAGCTGAGGGCAGGTACTACTGTTTCAAAGCCACCTTCTGTCCACTCATGTTTCCCGGTCTCTGCCACCTGGAAACATTCTCTACTTGTGAAGACAGTGGAAGCCCTGCTCCAGGAAGAGCAGCCCCAGGGCCTTGGACAGGGAGGGGCCCAGCAGCTGAAACCAAGGCAATGTAATCCTGGAGCTTGGTGGCAGCAGGTGGGATGGAGGCTTGACATGGCCATTATACAAGGAGATTAGCCAGGACTCAGGGCCCAGGCTTCTATCTCACATTTCGCCCAGGAGCCAGATGTTTCTCCTGTCCTCTACCCAGGGCTGTAGGACCCAGGTATCTGAACACCATGCCCAAGATGGCTAAGTGGGGAGGCTCTGGTGCAGGGTCAGACCCCCACCTTTTGCAGCTTGGAGGGTGGCCCCCTCTCTCCTGCCTGGAGCACCCAGGACCCTGGCATGCTGCCTCTTCTACCCCTTACTGCCCCTTAGACACAGGGACCTGCTGTCTGCCTCCCTCAGGCCTGGCTTCCTGTCCCTGCAAACTGGGAAATGACAATTTCTGCTCTTGTTGCATCTACAGATCCCACATTCTCATTTCAGTACATGGTCATTCGGGTGAAGAGAATTCTGACGTCCCTCGTGATTACTTCTCTAAGTCATGATGACCCATGTATTTGAGATGTGTTACTAATTTCCAAATATTTGAGGATCTTCCAGAGATCTTCATGTTACGGATTTTTTTTTTTTTTAAATAAGCAGTATTTTTTTTTTTTAAAGATTTTATTTTATTTATTTGACAGAGAGAAATCACAAGTAGATGGAGAGGCAGGCAGAGAGAGAGAGAGGGAAGCAGGCTCCCTGCTGAGCAGAGAGCCCGATGCGGGACTCGATCCCAGGACCCTGAGATCATGACCTGAGCCGAAGGCAGCGGCTTAACCCACTGAGCCACCCAGGCGCCCCATGTTACGGATTTTTAATTGTGGTCACAGAGTATAGTCTATAATCTCACTGCCTTTACATTTATGAGACTGATTTTAGGGCTAGTCTGTTGTCTGTTTTGGCTCAGGGTATTGTAAAAGTCCTCTAATTCTTATTTGTTCTATTAATGTGAAAGGAGGGTTGATCTCTAAGTATAATAGTTAATTTGTTATTTAATAGTTTATTGTTAATTTGTCTATTTCTTTACAGTTCTGCGCCTTTATGTGTCAGCTATGCTAGAACTCTGTAATTAGGTTCTTCTCATTCAGTAATTTTGTCTTTTGTGATCAGCATCAAGATCACATCTGTTACCCTCACAGAAAGTCCTTCTTTGTCTCTAGTGATGCTCCTAGTGTGAAAGCTTATTTTGCGTCAGAAAAATGCAACATTCCAGATTTCTTATGCTTCTTATTCCTATGGGGTACTATTTAACCCTACAACTTTGGTCTATTTTTATTTTTATATTTCAAATTTTTATACTCTACATAGCATATGGCCTATCTTGATATTTATGCAGATTGTCCCTTTTTCCCACTCTTTTCCTCCTTTCATTTGTTCTTGGTTAGAAGCAAATATTTTTTGTTTCTGATTTGATTCTTCTAGTGGCTTTTTAGCTGTATTTATTTCCATTAATTCTTATTGATGTTGTAGGAATTGAACCTGCATCTCTGGGCGCACCTGGATAGCTCAATTGGTTAAGTGTCCAAATCTTTTTTTGTTTGTTTGTTTTTGAAGACTTTATATTTATTTATTTGACAGGGAGAAACTCAGCAAGAGATGGAACACAAGCAGGGGGAATGGGAGAGGGAGAAGCAGGCTTCCCACTGAGCAGGGAGCCCAAAGTGGGGCTCGATCCCAGGACACTGGGATCATGACTTGAGGTGAAGGCAGACGTTTAACAACTGAACCACCCAGGTGCTCCAAGTGTCCAAATCTTGATCTTTGGCTCAAGTCATGATCTCTGAGTCCTGGGATGGAGCCCCTCTTTGGGAGGAGCCTGCCAAAGATTCTCTGTCTCCCTCTGCATTTCCCCCCAACTCATGTTCACATGCTCCCTCTCTCTCTCTAAAAAAGAAGAAGAAGGAGGAGGAGAAGGAAAGAAGAAGAAGGGGGAGAATGAGGGGGAGGAGGAGGAGAAGAAGAAGAAAAAGAAACCTGCATCTTTAACTTTTCACAGTCTGCTTAAGGTAACACTGAACTCCATCCAGTGAAGAGAGGAAACTTGTAACAACGGAGTTCCATTTAGGCCCCCTGTGCTGCTATCGGCACATGTGTCAACAACACACATAAGCCAGAGAATATCATGAACTATTTAGTGTTTCCAACAGTCATATGTTGTTGTTGTTTTAAAGATTTTATTTATTTATTTGAGAGAGAATGAGTGAGAGCATGAGAGAGGAGAAGGTCAGAGGGAGAAGCAGACTCCCCAAGGAGCTGGGAGCCCAATGCAGGACACGATCCTGGAAGTCCGGGATCATGATCTGAGCCCAAGGCAGTCGCTCAACCAACTGAGCCACCCAGGCGCCCCCAGCCATATTTTTTAAAAAGAAATCAGGAAGAAAATGTACATAAACAGCATGATACCACTTCTGTTGTTAATTACTTCATTTGGTTCATGATACCATCCAGTGTCACTTACATTTGGCTGCAGGACTTCCTCTAAAATTAATTCTGGGCAGGGGTGCCTGGGTGGCACAGTAAGTTAAGCGTCTACCTTCCGCTCAGGTCATGATCCCAGGCTCCTGCATTCAAGCCCTGCATCAGACTCCCTGCTCCACAGGAAGCCTGTTTTTCCCTCTCCCACTCTCCCTGCTTGTATTTCCTCTCTCGCTGTCTCCCTCTCTGTCAAATAAATAAACTCTTAAAAAAAAAAATTAGTTCAGGGCAGGAGAGGTGTCAGTGAATTCTTTTAGTTTCTATTTATCTATATTATATTATATTATATTAATTAATTTATTTATTTATAAAGATTTTATTTATTTATTTGACAGAGAGAGGTCACAAGTAGGCAGAGAGGCAGGCAGAGAGAGAGGAAGGGAAGCAGGCCCCCTGCTGAGCAGAGAGCCCGATGCGGGACTCGATCCCAGGACCCAGAGATCATGACCTGAGCCGAAGGCAGCGGCTTAACCCACTGAGCCACCCAGGTGCCCCTATTTATTTTAAAATTTATCTTCTCATTTATATTTACCTGGTTTATATTTATCGTTACTTTGATATTTTCCCTAATTTTGTCTTGTTTCTATGGTGTTCATATGAAAAATATTCCCAACCGTAGTTGTAGAGTTAGAGGAATGTCAACCACTGATTAGACAGACTCATGGAACTAGTCCCATGAGGAGTATAATGAGCGACTTTCTGGTCCTAGAGTTTCCTGTTGACCTCATTGATTCTTTATTCTGCTTTCCTAGCCCTTCAGTGGAGTTTGCGCACTGAAATTTTATTACACTTAATTTCTTTTCAATTCTAGAATTTCTATTCAGTTTTCTTTGTACATTCTACTTCTTCATTATGATTTCCTCTCTGTTCACCATTTAATGACAAGATTTTCTCACATTCATTCAGTCCATATTTATTCAGTCCTTTGAGCATATTTCCTGAAGCTTCGTGCTGATTCCCCCAACATCTGGGCACACTGGGAATAAGTTTCTCTTGACTTCCTCATTTGAGTCACACATTTGTTTTTTTTTTTTTTTTTTTTTTTTTTTTGTATGTTTGAGAGTATGTTCCTTAAAAGTGGACTTGAGCTTTGTATTTTAGCAAATCTGGAATCTATTTTATTTTTTTGAATTTTGCTTGTATCCTAGAAGTGTGTCACCTGCGTGGACTCCACTATGACTTGACCCCCTGAAGAGCTGACAGCTATTGTCTGTGCCCGTCTCAGCTGCTTGAGTGACCTGCCCTCCATCCAGGTGACTTGTGTGGTTTGTACTCAGACTTTGGTGCTCATCTTCTCTGTGCTCGCCTTGTTCCTGAGATTTCCCCTAAACTTCCAAATACCTTGTCTGCGACAATTCTGACCTTTGATATGTTAATCCAGTATGATTTTATTTTTTTTAGTAAGCTCTACACGATCATGAGGCTCGAACTGATGACCCCAGAACAAGAGTAGCGTGTTCTGCCAACAGAGTGAGGTACCTTTCGGCCAGGACGATTGTGTCTTTAAAGCTAGACCTCACTCTGGTTCTTTTGTTTTTTGTTTTTTTCAGCAGTGTCTCCTGATTGTCTCCCAGCCCTGCAGAGTGTAGTGATCATGCAGGGATTTTGACTCAGCTTGTGTTCAGATTTCACATTTCAACCCTCTGTTGCTGCCTCATTTTCCAATTTAAGCCTTTAAATATCTAGCTTTTTGGCACTGTGACTGCTGTCATCTGCTCCCTTCAGCCATGGGGGCTGCAATTACGCTGGGGGAGGGGGGAACATGCACAGGGAGGAAGGCTACAAACTTGCAGTTCATGCCCATCCTAGTGGTAGTTATTCAAGATTAAAGTTCTCTCATGTTTCTCATTTACTTCATTTACTTTTCAGTGACTTCAAATATTTTTTTATTTATTTACTTAGTTTTTAAGTAGGTATCATGCCCAGGGAGGACCCCAGTGTGGGCTTTGAACTCACGACTCTAGATCAAGACATGGACTGAGGTCAAGAGTCTGACATTTAGCTGATGGAGCCGCCCAGGCATTCCTCAAATATTTATTTTTTAATTTTTTCCCCCTAGTTTTCATAATTGTTTTCTGGGGAAGAACTGAGTCAAGCCCTTCCTCCTGCCATTACCAGAAGTCGTACTTGAGAGAGGATTTGGGTAAAGAGGTCACAGCCCGTGATGTGATCTTGTGAGATCAGTGAGGGTTCAGGCACTTGGGATTCTGTATTCAGGTTTCTCCATGGTGGCCTGGGATCTGGGCTCACAACTGACCTGACAGGACCCACAATGACAAAGAAGGACTCACCCACCCCACTCCCATCTGACTGCTTTTTACTGTGGAAACAATACGTACCACACGTGAGAATTTTCTTACATTATCTGCACCAAGTCCTCAGAGAAGTTAAATGTCATTATTACACATTTTATTTATCAGTTTTCATACACAAGATTAGAATTTGCTATGTATATTCACTTAATGTAAAATGTGAAAAGAAACCAGCTCAAATTGTAATACGATAATTTTAAAAAGTATTTAAATTTTGGGTATACTTGACACATAATGTTCCATTAGTCTTAGGCTTACAAAGTAATGATGTAACAAGTTGGCACGTCACACTCTATTCCTCACAACTGTAGCTCCCATCTGCCCGATGCAGCCCTATGATAGTATCATCCACTGTCTTCCTCGTGCTGTGCCTTTTATTCTCATCACATATTCATTCTGGAAATGGAAGCCTGTGTCTCCACTGTTGCTTCCCCATGTCCCCAGCCTTTACCCCTTCCCTTCTGGCGATGGTCTCAGATGATCATTTACTGGATGAGTAATACCTGTGAACAAGAGAATCCTGTGAATAGAAAATGCACTGTGTAGATATTCAAAGTGACTTATTTGAGTTAACACTTTACTATATCATCCTGAAATCACGGACTATAGAGACTTCTGCAGGACCAAGTGAGAACATCCAGAAATCTCTCTAGAACTTTGTCTGAGGCCGGGAACTTCTGTCCCACCATGTAACGGTTTCCCAGCTTCTCAGAGCCCCAGTGACGACACCTGATGTAGTGAACTCCTCACATCAACAAAACCCTCATTTTTTAAAAAAGATTTTATTTATGTATTTAACAGAGATCACAAGTAGGCAGAGAGGCAGGCAGAGAGAGAGGAGGAAGCAAGCTCTCCACTGAGCAGAGAGCCCGATGCGGGGCTCGATCCCAGGACCCTGAGATCATGACCTGAGCCGAAGGCAGAGGCTTTAACCCACTGAGCCACCCAGGCACCCCCAAATCCTTCATTTTTACACATCTTAAATTGAGCCTCCAAGCAAGTGATTAGAACACATTTTTGTGACATACTTGAAACAACACGGGTAAGGATTTATTGCCAGACTGATAACTTTTCCCCACATGAGTCTCATTCTGGTAGACACAGGGTGGCAACCAGCAGAAGCAGTGACAGAGCCTGTAGGGACACGCGTGGCTCCTGGTCTGGTCACAGCCTCGGTCACCACATATGATGCTCGGCTTCACGGCTCAGAGGACAGAGCGAGCTTCCGATGACACTGTTTCCATGTTTGCCACTGTTACCACCCATCAGTACTATTATAGAAAGTTCTACTGTTCCCAGGACGTTCCTGTGTGCAGCTCATTTATAATGTTCTTCAAAAGTTCATTAAAAAAAAAAAAAAGATTTTATTTACTTGACAGAGAGAGAACCCAAGCAGGAGGAGCAGCAGGCAGAGGCAGAGGGAGAAGCATACTCCCTGCTGAGCACAGAGCCTGATGCGATGCGATGTGGGGATCTATCCCTGGACCCTGGGATCATGACCTGAGCCAAAAGCAGACGCTTAAGGAACTGGGCCACCCAGGTGTCCCTCAACTGTTCTTTTTGACGATGGACGATGATTTCCGTTGCGTCCCGAGCGCGGACAGCATGTGCTCACACGTTCAGCTCTCACACAGCTTTGGGGCGTGATCTGCATGTCCTCTGTACACAGCTGGCAAGAGCAAGACACCAGTGAGTTTTGACAATGTAGCAGGGGCTTTATTTTTAAATTTATTTTGACAGAGAGAGATCACAAGTAGGCAGAGAGGCAGGCAGAGAGAGAAGGGGATGCAGGCTTCCAGCCGAGCAGAGAACCTGATGTGGGGCTCGATCCCAGAACCCTGAGACCATGACCTGAGCTGAAGGCAGAGGCTTTAACCCACTGAGCCACCCAGGCGCTCCAAGATTTTTTTTTTTAAATTGTAAAAATACCAAATAGTGTCTCCTCTGCAGGCAATCATACACAATCTCTGTATTCTATGGGAGCACCATGAGTGTGGGATTGGAATATGACTGTCACAGCGGGCGGGAGACAGGGAATGATGTTGTGTCGTTATCTCCCACTGTGTTATGTTGTGTGCCTTGTCTCTCCTGTCATACAACACACGTTTGTACACACACACACACACACACACACACACACACACACACAGATACATACGCATTCCCCACATGTGCACTAGGTTCTCAGTGAAAGCTGGAACCTCCTCCAAACCACACCACCCTTCCTCCCTCAGGACAGGGCTCTCTGCAGTATTCCCCCTCAGTGGGGTCGGAGCTGTTCCAGGAGGCCCTGCATTTCCTGCCTTGGGCTCCACAGACAGGCCAACTTCCTCTGCCATGACCTGAGGAGAGGAAGACTGAGTCTGGAGTCCTGTGGTGCATGCAGGAGCCAAGTTCTTCAGACGACGAGACCAAGATCTTCACGAGGCAGATGAAGAGTAACCCCCAAACCTGAGAAATGTGCAGTGATACTACTGCCAAACCCCAGGGCTCAGTCTGGACAAAAAGCAGAGATGACAGGGACGCCTGGGTGGCTCAGTGGGTTAAGCCTCTGCCTCTCTGTCAAATAAATAAAATCTTTTTTTTTTTTTTTTTTTAAATGAAGCCTCTGCCAGAGTCCAGCTCTCTGCTCAGCGGGGAGCCTACTTCCCCCCATCACCCCCCACCGCATGCCTTTCTGCCTACTTGTGATCTCTGTCAAATAAATACAATCTTAAAAAAAAAAAGCAATCTTAAAAAAAAAATCTTAAACAAACAAACAAACAAACAAAAAAACAGCAGCTCTGGGCCTGGGAGAAAGCAGAGGGAGCCATGCACGCCCCTCAACCCAGGGACATGAGACCCTCTTGTCAGGTGTTCTCCCCTCCCCCATATCAGGCTGGAGCAGGCGGGTGCACACAAGCTGTCAATGAGAGTGAAGGACAGTCTGCTAATGGGGGCCAGTTATTTGTGTTATTAAGTGGCTAACTAACCAGAATCAGTAGGTCATGGATTAGGTTTAGGTTTCTGTAGGGGAGGAAGCAGAAGGTATAAGCTAGTGTTTGTCCTCACAGAGCTTACAGTGAGGATGCGGGAGGCGCCCACACTTCTGAGAGCACGTGACTGAACATGTGAGGCAGACTGAGAGCTACTGAAGACAGACGCCTCCTTAGATGTCACACGAGAAGCAGAGACACAGTTTCCTGGGTTCATAGGCCAGACCTCCAGTGATAAGGGGGAGGTTCATGAATGAGCTGGAACTCTGTGTAGACCCTGATGTGTGCATTGATGGGGGGTGAGGTTCCAAGCAGTCAGTAGTCGGGCTGGGCAAGGTGTGGGTGACATTGGACACAGGGAGGTCAGGACATAGGTGTTGTTAATAATTTCTAGTTAAGGTCTTGAGGGTTTAACACATGAAACAGTTGGTGAAGGACCTTGTCTGTGGGATCCAGGCATAAAACTGTAAGAGGCACAATTAGGGCTCAGACTTTCCAGTACAAAAGAGTGAATTTCAGACCTGTACCCCTGGGGATAAAAATATATGTTTATAAAAAATAAAAAATTAAAAAAAAAATTAAAAAAAAAAAGAGTGAATTTCACAGTTTGCCAGATGGTTCTGTTTCAGGCCCCAACAGAGTCTTGCCTTCTCAGGGCTCACAGAATCAGAGGAGAGAGACGATATGCAGTGAGGTTTGATACAGTGTGTAAGGATGGGACCAGGATCTTTCCAGAACTTTTTTAGGATCTGGGAACAAAACCTAGGAAGAGGTGCTTCTATGACTCCCATTACTCAGGCCATTACAGAGGTATTAAGAGCTATGCAGGAGAAGGAAGACCAAGTACATCCTTCTTACTGTGTCACAATAGCACAGCTTAGACAGGTCATGTTCCCTATGGAGAACCTGGTGGGGCTGGGGCACAGGGACAAATGCTGAGGGGCTCCAGAGGCATGCTCTGCCCTGACTGACACTGCCTGGTCCTGGGATGGAGGTGGGCAAGCCCCCCACTCTGCAGGTCACCATGGCTGGGAGCTCCAGGAGGACAACAGGACCCTAGGGCAGTGACAGGATGACTAGGACAATGACAGACTGAGTTTCAACATAGAGCCTCTACCATCCATGGTAGTCTCATCATTGCCACTACTCCAGCAGAGATAGGAGGCCAGTGGGCCCTTCATGGAGGGACGAGATGGACTTCAGAAACTGCGTTTCCTGTCACTGCAGAGACACTTGGAATTTGGGACAAGAACATGAGCCGCACTGGTAAGGACTCCCCACAGCCCAGTCCTGCAGCTTTCCCCAGCCCAGCCTGGGGCTGCCCTCTCTCCAGAGTTACTCACACACAGAGGTGGAGGACATCTAGTGTGGGATGGGGGGGCCATGCGCTGAGGACAGCGGCCCATCCTGAGTCCCCTGGGCAGTGCCATGACACACACTCTTCTTAGGCCCACGCTGGGGAACATTCTCTTGGGAGAGCACAGGATTAGCTCTGAGGCTCATGGAGGTTTCTCCCTCTTCAGTCTCTTTCCCACCAGAGACATAGTAGCTGTGAGGACCTATCAATACTGAGCTAGAGATACAGAGTTAGAGACTTCATAAGCAAGTGGAGAGTCTCTGAAAAGGCTCTTCTCTTGGAGGAAAATGTCAGAAGCAGTTCCCACCCCCTTCTCTTGGGCCCAGACCTGGCTAGTGCTGGCTCCTTTTGCCCCCGATAGGGAACACTCCCTGCCTCGCCCTGGCAGGCAGCCAGAGCCTCAGCAAGTATCACATCTTGGTCTGTGGAGTCGATGCTTTTCTAGAAGGCCTTGCCTTAGTGCTCCCTGTTTGCTCTTCCACAGAGCCTCCCAGAACACACATGACCCACCCCCAATCCCCTGACTGTGGGGTCACCCTGAGGGGCTGTGCATCCTGGGCTCCTACCCTGCAGAGATGACCCTGATCTGGCTGTGGGCTGGGGAGCACCAGACCTGGGACAAAGAGGTTGTGGAGAAAAGGCAGAAGGGGATGGAACTATCCAGAAGTGGGTGGCCATTGTGCTGCCTTCTGGAGATGAAGAGAGATACATGTGCTGTGTGCAGCATGAGGGGCTGACTGAGTCCATCACCATGAGTCATGAGGGAGGTGAAATGAGCAGTGGAGCCCAATATCAGGGACCCAGGAGCCTTCTAGAGACTCTTAGCAGAGTCAGGGCACAGGGTCACCCCTCACTTTTCCTTTTCTCCTCGGATCCATTTGCCCAGCCCACCATGCTCCTCAAGGGTGCATTTGCTTGTTACATTTCTTTGACACTCTGGTCTTCAGGGTTTTTAAGCAGGAATTTATTTTATTATTATTATTATTTTAAATTTTATTTATTTCTATGAAAGAGACAGAGAGAGCAGGAGTAAGGGAGAGGGGCAGATGGAGAGGGAGAAGCAGTCTCCCCCTCCAACCCCTCTCCCATTCAGGGCCATTCAGGAGCCTGGGACCATGACCTAAGCCGAAGGCAGATGCTTGACTGACTGAGGCACCCAGACACCCCTTAGCAGGAGTTTAGATTGTTGGAACTATAGTTGCTAGAGTTGTGCTCTAGAACAATAAGAACTCAGGTGGGGAGGAGGTGATCTAGTTTCCTCATTTTGATCTATACCTGTCTCACCCCAAGAGTTCACCTGAAGCTCCTGATCCTGTTAATTCTGAAGGAGATATGAAGACTTCCTGCTGTGCACCAAAGCCTGAGGGAGACCGCTGGCTGGTGGGAGACTAGGCTAAGAGAAGGTGAGAGGCTGGAGACCAGCTGGACCCCCAGAGCCTCAGTGCCACCTGGGGCAATGCATGCAGTTGCCTCTGGAATCCAGGATCTCGATCTAAGGTCACATCTCCTGCTCCTGTAGGTAGGTTCCAGAAGCAGGCATGCAGGAGATCCAGAGAGTGCCAGAGTTCCTAGGGAGGGGGGGGTCTCTTTCTGGCAGAACAGAAATTCTCAGGGCCTCCTCCTTCATAATCCTCCATTTTTTTAATGATGAAGTGGGATAAACTCAGACCCCAATTGAATTGGCAAATATGAAGGGAGTGTGTTATGTGGTTGTATGTCTGTCTGGAGGAGTTCACAGTCCTTTAGAAATGTGTATAGGTATTTGTGTGTGGAGATTTGTACATATGTGTGTGAGTGCATACAATCGTGTATAGGTGTTTATTGTATATGTGTGCCTCTGGGTGTGATGAGGGAGCAGGAGGCTGGCTGAGGACAAAGCAAAAGCTGGCAGCTTGCACCTCCTCTCCACCTGCTCCCCTCAGTAATATGTGTCACATTCCTCAGGCACCCCCTGACTGCCCTAAAAGAAAAACAAATAGTTAACTTTGCAGAGATCACAATCCTGCAAGGTAGGAGTCTCCCTTGGTTTACAAATGTCCTTGAGATTTACAACAAAGAAGTTACCTTATCAATAGCCCAATTTCCAGAGGCACATAACTCAGTTCCTCAAGCCCTAATGTCACCCTCCCCTCCATAAACAAAACTGAAGGAGGCTGAGGTAGAAGGAAAAGTAAATAAAGTTAAATTTCTTTTAAACCTAAATCTCACTAACAAGGACGCCTGATAGCAGGAATGTAACATTCCACCAGGAGACTCCCAATAGTCTTTATGTTACTGCCTCATTAGAGGGAAAGCGGCCTTGGCTTGATAGTAACCAGGCCTTCAATATCCTGACAGTCTTCTTTACCCCAATAGCCCTTCTAAACACCCCTTTGTCCTCACGTACCCAACTCCTGTGTATATAATCAGCGACTCCTCACATCCCCGGGGCAGCATCTCCGTCTGCCCACGGGTCCTGTCCCTGTGCTCTAATAAACCACCTTTTTGCACCAAAGACGTCTTAAGCATTCTTTCTTAGCTGTCGGTTCTGAACCTCACCTAGGTTCAAGAACTTCATCAGGTGTGTATGTATGTGTGCGCGCTGATATGCGCTGCTCTGAGAATTTGTCACCCTTGCATACAGCCTAGCCAGTTCATGGTTGCCCCACCCCCACCCCATGGGTTATAGCACAGAACAGCTCTCCATTTGTGGCAGGTGAGTGAGAGGGGCTGGGCGGGGGGAGGTGATGAGTGAGGGGGTGAACTGGTACATGTAAGGAACTATTTAGAAACTGTCCCTGCTCCCTTTCCCCCAGGGGTTTTACTTGGAGACAAGTCCCGGGAACCAGCTTCAGGTAACAAAGCCCAGATACAAAGGTGGGTCAGGTCAGGTGGAGACATTGATCAGTGGGGGGGGGGGGGCAGGGGATGCATACTGTCTCCCTGGTTACCAAGGAGTATGGGCCCTGCCCTTTGGGCGCCAATCCCAATCAAGGTGTAATAGGCTGATTCAAATGTCTACTAGGGTAAATTGTAACTCAATTGGTCACCTAGCATCACTGTGGAGTTTCCTGTGTGTGTTACAATCTCATTGGTCACCTGTGCGTGGCCAGGCCCAATCGCATGGCCTTTGCCCTTAAAAGCTAGTCTGTGAAACAGAGAAGGGTCGCCCTCTCTTGTAAGAGGTGCAGCCCCGAATGTTTGGTTAAATTCTTGATGCTTGGTGTGAAATAAAGCTTTGCTTGACCTTCGCTTTGTATCAGTCTCACTCCTTTAATCACGGACCCATTATGGGAGCATAACAGTACGTGTCATGGTAGGAGGAAGAGAACAGGAGCTACGTTGGTGGGACTCTCTTCCTCCCCAGGGTTCTGCTTGAGAAAAGCATCAGACACTGTGTTAAGGATGTACGTGAATTGAATTGTTTAAAGTTTCATAATAATGTTGTGAGAGGGGGAAAGCTATCATCTCCATTTTAGGCAAGGAAATCAAGGTCACTCAGAGGTTAAGTGACTCAATTGGCTGAGCCATGATTCTAACAGAACAGTCAGGAGCTGAGCCCAAGTACCCACTATTTTGTTTCATTTTGTGTTTGGCCTCTGACACTGTTTACCCTCTCATTAACGGTCACCACCTTCTGTGTCTCTGACAGCTTCTCCTTCTCCAGCACTGAGTCTTGTCAGTTGTATGCATTTTTCACCATCCCTGAAGGGGAGACCATGGGGTTTGAGGGAACGGGAGAGCTGGTTGTACGTTGGCTGATGGAATGTGTTTGCTGGAGGTGGAGGGGAGGCAGGTCACATCTGGGCTGTAGGGAATCAGTGGAGTCTGCATGTGGGTGTGAGGTGGGCTGTCCAGCATGCAGAAGTGGGGAGACCAGCCATGGGTGGGCAGAGTTCACTTACTGTTTGTTCACAGTCTGAAAGCACAGCCTGAGTGAGCCTGAGAGACACTGGGGTGAGCACTCATGACCTTGCAATTCTGCTGCCCCTGAGTCCTCTTCTTCCAACTGACTTCCTGCTGAGGCCTGCTCTCCAATGTGAGAGGTGAGGGCAAGTCTAGCCTTACCCCTGCTCATGGCACTTCCTCCCACCCTGCCTACAGCTCCCTCCTGGGGTTTGACATGAACTCGACATTCATCTTGTGAAGAGAAAGCAGGATGTGCTTCACAATTTCATGGGAGCACATGGTCCCTCAGATTAGAAACAGCCTCATTCACCAGCCTCCCAGGAGGCTACTTTTGTCTGTGTTGCTACATTCCAGCCATTATGGTGACACAGAATGAGGTAGTAGGTGTTACTGTAAAAGGAAGGAAAAAGGAAGGAAACTTCCTTCTTTTCTGCTTTCCCTGCCCTCTCTTCTCACCTTTGTAGCCACGGGGCTGCCCTGGGGTGTGCATGGACTCATCAGCTGTTACATTTGGGGGCCTGTGTTTCTTCTCTTCCCTTCCTGTACTTTTTACAGAATTCCCCTGTTGACTGCAGCCAGGATGAGAATCCCTGCTGGTGATCCTTCCTCCTCCTCCTCTCTGAGGGCAGTGGCTGTGGGGGTTGAGATTTATGGGGGTTGAGAAACCCGTCAGAGAAAAAAGGAATGCAGGGTCTTTTGTCATGAGGTTCCACCAGAAATCTGCACTTATCCAGGCTGGCTTGGACGGCCCACCTTGAGACTGTGGACCCCAGGCCCCTCATATCTTGTGTCCTGGTGATTCTAGATACTCACTGCATGACTTGACTTTATTCTGTGTGTCACCAGCAAGTCATTATGTCCTGCTTCTGTTCCCAAAGTGGGTATTTATTACACAAGGGCATGAATACCGGAGAATGGAAACACTGGAGCCATAGTGGTATCTGCCTACAGCAGGGGTGACTTTGGGAACCACTTGAATGCGTGGCCTCTCACAGGCCTGTGGCTAGGAATGCAGAGACCAGGCCAAAAGAAGAGTTCAAGTCCGAGGATGTTGGTGATCACTCCCCAGGAATCCAGATCAGAGTTAGGACATCACACACTGCTGCAGGGGGCCAGGGCCTGGGGCTCCACCATTCAGGTGACCAGATGCCAGACTCTGACTCAGGATGTGTGTGTGACACAGATGCTAGGACAGGACTATATGCATTTGGCACAGGTGGCGTGAGTGGCCGTTGTGTCATCCCGTTGCCAGGAGCAGCAGTGACAGCAGTCCTGGCCTCAGGGTGCAGTGGTGTGAGCAGTGGGACCTGTGCCCAGTACCACGGGCAGTGGTTCCTTTTTGGGCCTTGAACTGGGGTGCGATGGTGGATTCTGTTCCTACCTGTGCAGTCTTGGGCCTGTGGCCTGTGGCTTTCCCTGAAATGAAATGAGGCCAAATATTCTCCCTAACTAACTAACTATATATATGTACATAATACATTTATTCTCCCATAAATATATTTATTTATAATATATAAATATAACTTATATTTCATATTCCTTTAATCCTAAAATATATTTTATTTTATTATATATAACATTTATTTTATTACATGTAATTTACATTTTATTTATTATATTATATATATATAATTCTCCTTGACTATGCACATACACATATATATTTCCATATAAGTATTTATAGTTTCAATTAAAACAACTTATACCCTGTTGTTGAAAACAAGGAGTGAGAAATCCATGAAAGAATACTTTTAGAGAGCAGGGATTCAGAATTGTTTACCACTTTTATTGAGAAATAACTGACATAACATTTTATAAATTTAAGGTTACAACCTTTTGATTTGATATATTTATATGCTGCAAACTGGTTACCACTATAAGCATTAGCTAAGACCTGCATCCTGTCACAGTTGTTGGGGTGAGTGTGTGTGTGTGTTATTAGGACCATTTGAGACCTATTCTTTTAGAAAGCAGACGTTTTATTTATGTTGAGCTAATGACCACTTCCTCCACCTGCTACCTGGCTGTGCCCCACAGAAAATATGTATCTTCCGACATGCCTTGCATTTTTCTTCGTACAAAAAACCCAATAAATGTGTAAGACCCCTCCCCACAGTGAGGGTTCTCATCAATGACTTCAGTGCTTCCCTATCTGGTAGAGTCACAGGATTGCTTGTGGCTTTGGTACCAAATACTCAGGACCCTCCTCAGACCCACCATCTTAGAATGTTGGGCGTGGGCCCAGGAATCACTGACATGATAAGCCCTACAGGAAAGGCTGATGCACGGCCATGTGGGGATCCTGCTTCCTGTGCTTGCTACTCAGTGTGGGATCTGAAGACCAGCAGTAGCAGCACCAACCTTGATCAACTCAGCATCTCGTGCTCTACCCCAGACTGTCTAGATCTTCATAGTCCAGGAAATTCCTGTGCATACTGAAGGCTGGGCCTCCTTGGTCTGTGTGCCTTCTAGACGCAGAACCAGACTGTGCAGTGCGCTCTGGGTGTGAGCTCTGATCAGCCTGCTTAGCCCTGAGGAGTCCAGGGGTTGGTCCTGCTCCTTTTTCTTCTATGGCCCTCGACCCCTGGTGACCTCATTTCCGCTGAAGGCTCTAATCATCACATGTTATTACCTCCCAAATCTATTTCTCCAACTTTGATATGTCTCTAACCCTGCACTCTGTATCCATGTTTGCATTTCTTTCCTTTTTTCTAAAGATGTTATTTCTTTGTTGGAGAGAGAGAGTGCACAAGTAGGGGAAGAGGCAGGCAGAGGGAGAAGGAGTCTTGCCGCTGACCAAGGAGCCTGATGTGGGACTCAATTCCAGGACTCTGGAATCATGACTTGAGCAAAAAGCAGGGGCTTAACTGACTGAGCCACCTAGGTGTCCCCCTTTTCTTTAAAAAAAAAAAAAAGTTTATTTATTTGTTTATTTATTTAAGGAGAGAGCATGAGCAGGGAAAGGACAGAGGGAGAGGGAAAGAATCTCCAGCACACTCCACGCTGAGTGAGTAGTCTGTCACAAGGCTTGATATCAGGACCGTGAGATCATGACCTGAGCTGAAACCAAGACTCACATGCTCTGTGTACTGAGCCACCCATGAGCCCCCTCACTTGCATTTTTGGTAGACATCTTAGATTTAATATTCCTAAATTGGATGCTTGTCTTGCTGTTTCCCCAAATGTCCTGCTTCCAGAACCTTCCCCATATCCACGGAAGGCACTGCACATTTCTACCTGCAGTCTGAAATACTGGATGCCCTCCCTGATTCCTCCTTCTCACCACCCAGAATGAATCCATTAGTAAATCCTGTAAAGGATTTACTAAATTTACTTTAAATATCTCTAGCACCCAATCACTTCCTATTGTCTTGCCTCCTCATACCCATTTCCCACACCCCCCTCCTGGGACACTGCCCTGGTTGCTTTCCTTCTTGTTCTTGTTCTTGTGCTTCTTGTTCTTGTTCTTCTTCTTCTTTTTTAAAGAATTTATTTATTTATTTGAAAGAGAGAGCACAGAGCAAGAAAGCATGAGCAGGGGTGGGGAAGGGGCAGAGAGAGAAGGAGAAGCAGGCTCCCTTCTGAGCAGGGAGCCAGATCTAGGGCTAGACCCCAGGACCTCGAGATCATGACCTGAGCTGAAGGAAATGCTTAGCAAACTGAACCACCCAGGCCCCCGACACTGCACTGGTTTCCTACAGTTTCTCTACTGGTCGCTCTCCCTGCATCTCTCAATTCTGCACAGCAGCAAACAGGTGCTTCTAAAGCAAGTCCTACAGGTGGATCATCTGTTCAAAACCATCTCGTAACTCCACACCTCACTCAGAGAAAACTCAAAACCCTTCTCATATCCTCAGACCCCCATGATGAGACTGACCTCTGATCTCATGTCACCTGCTCTCTGCTCCAGCTGCAGTGACTTCCTCAGCCTGCCTTCAACACAGGACAGACTCCTGCCCTAGTGCATGTGCACTGGGTGTTCTCTGCCTGGAAAGAACTTACCCCAGACCTCCTCTTGCACAATTCCTTCATGTCCTTCAAGTCTCTCAAAGGTCACCTTCTCAGTGAAGCTCACACCACCCCAGTAAAGTAGCCATCTTCCCTGTCCCCACACAGTGCCCCTCACTACCAGCACATATGCCCCACCAGGCAGGCCCATTTTGTCTGTTTTCACTTCAGTGAGGTGTCCTAGATGCTACAATAGTGTTCCTGTGTCTGATGCTCAATTATCACTTGGAGAAATGATCCACAAAGAGCACCTCTCTCTTCTAGATGAGCCTCAGACTATCTAGTGGCAGCTGCCACTTTTCTCACCAGTGGTGGTCTCCTCCATGTCCCCACATACTCCTTCCCACACCATCCTTCCTAGGCTTATGGGTCATGTATTCCAGACAAATGTGGATTCAAATTAGACACTGCTTTATCATTCTATCAATTAAGAGTAGAACCAGAACAAGTATCACTAAAGCCAAGAGCAGGAGTTGGGGGGGAGGAGACAGGTGAGCAGAGAAGAAAGAAACTAAGCAAAATTTAGTAAGAATGAGAAACTCTCAGATCCTGTCCCTAACTCCAGGATCTGCTTTCTAAAGAGATGGGGGGGGGGTGGTGGAAAGAATAATCCAGAACAGTCCTAGAAGGAGAAGTGATAGATGGCTCTGAAAACTCACCGTTCACTTTCACAGAGACTTCTGTGTGCAGGGGCTCACTGGGTCTTGTGGGGACAATGAGAAGCCAAATGACATTTGCAGCTGTCCCAGACTGGGGACACCAGAGGAACATGAGACCAGAACTCGTACAGGAGAAGAAGAACTGGCCTAAGTCTCCAAAGAAAAAAGAAAAGAAGGAGGAGGAGGAGAAGAAGAAGAGGAGGAAGAAGAAGAAGAGGAGGAGGAGGAGGAAGAGGGAGGAGAAGGGGGAGGGGAGGGGAGGGGAAGAGAAGGGGGAAGGGGGGAGGAGGAGAAGGAGAAAAAGACAAGCAAAGCTTGGAGGCTGAGTCCTGACCCAGTTCATGTCTAGGCTGTCCCCCTCACAGGAAGCTCTTCTTGCATAAGGTCCTGGAAACAGGAGAGATCTGAGTCCCAGTGACCCCAGGGCCCGGTGGGACAAGGTTCCACCGAAAGGACAGGGATCAGGGAGCAGCGATGATGACCCAGCAGAGGCGTGACCATGTCAAAGCCCAGGATGCAGTGAGCACAGGCTGGGCACAGTCCCCTCCATGCAGGTTCCTCACAGCCTCTCCTCTTCCTCTTCCCCAGAGGAAGCCCAGCAAACATGAAAATCCTGGAAGGTTCTCAGTGCTTCTGTTGATTTCCTCTCTCACACTTTAGGAATCCTTTTTTTCAGTAACCCATCAACCCCTCCTGGCAGCCACGGAAGAAAACAAATTCAGCTGCAGCTCCATGGGACACGAAGCACAGACAGGAATGGAGAGGGCCCAGGTACCCCCTGCTAGAACCAGAGAGCAGATGCGGGAGAGAGGGCAGGTGAGAGCAGAGCAGTGGTGGGGGTGAAGGGGAAGGGAGGGAGGGGAAGCGGGGCGACGGAGTGGGGCTCCCTGCGGCCTGGACCGGGACACCGCGGTGTAGAAATACCTCAGGGAGTGGGAGCCTGCGGGCGCGGAGGGGCGGAGACACTGCCCAACTGTCCTCCCTGCACGGTTCGGGGCCCAGGTGGAGGCGGGCAGGATGGTTGGGGAGAGCAGGGCGGAGGTGGGGAGGGACCGGGGAGCACAGGCCTGGAGCCCGGCGGGGGCGGCTGGGGGTCTGGGGCGGGGGCGGTGGAGAGGCGCCTTTCCCGGGGATCCCACGTCCGTGCCCGGGGTCCCCTTTCTAAAACACTGCAGAGCCCTTTCTTCCCGGCCCCACACTCACTCGCCCAGGTCTATGTCACCGCCTCCCCATTGTCTGCTGCCAGGGCCCTTCTCCCAACAGGGGTCAGCGATCCTGCTGATGTGAGTCAGCTCAGGTCAGGTCTTCACTGAAAATGCTTCAGTGACTCTGTCTCACTCCTGGGAAACTTCTAGAATATAAGGCACATGAGCACAGGCTTTGGGCTATTTCAGTGAAATCTGTATCCACAGGATAGAAAACCATTCCTGAAACATAGTAGACACTAAATTAGTTGTTGTTGAGTGAAAGAATGAAATACTATTCTATCAGAACTTAATTCATTCCATAAAAATCACAACGGGGAATATACCAAAAATCAGAAAAGGTTTTCATTCATGCAACTAGTGTGCACAGTAGTTCATAAATTTATGTCAGGGGAAGAAGTGCTATGTGTCTATTTGTTGCACAGTGAGCCTGGGTATTCATTTTCTATTACTGCATAGCTAATTACTACAAACTTCATGGCTCAAAAGAACATCAATTTATTTGTTTGCTGTTTTTTAGACATAAACCCAGGCATAGTGGGCTTCAGACTGTCTTAGCTGGTCGAGTGTGTGACTCTTGATCCCAGGGTCATAAGTTTGAGTCCCAAGTTCATGTAGATATTACTTTAAAAAAAAAAAAAGGAAAAAGAAATTCAGGCATGGTGTAGATGGATTCTCTGTTCAGGATTTCACAAAGTTGTGTTCTCAACTTGAGGTGGGCTGCTCCTTCAAGTTCATACAGAGGTGTTGGCAGAATTCTGTTTCCTACAGTTATAAGACTGAGGTCCCCATTTCCTTGCCAGCTGGAATGGTCCTCATGCCCACAAGCATTTTAGCCATTCTGACCTCCATTTCCAAAGCCAACAATAGAGAAACCCTTCACATTGAACCCTATCACACTTTAAATTTTTTCCTTAGGAAGAATCCAGTCCTTTTAAAGACTCATTTGAGGGAGGAAGGCAAGATGGCAGAGGAGAAGGGGACCTTATTTAAACTGGTCCCTGAATTTAGCTGGCTATCTACAAACCATTTTGAACATCCATGAAATTAACCTGAGACGTTAGAATATATATCTGGATTTCTATAAGCAGAAAAGCACTTGCTTTTGGCAAGGTAGGAAGGGCAGAGTCATGAATCTGTGCGTGATAATGGAAGATAAACAGAAGGGGGAGGGAGCCACCATAAGCTGGTGCCTGGAAAGTGATATAACACCTGAGGGCAAAATTGGAGTCCTTGGAAATCTGTTCTAGTAAGAGACCTCCCCCCACCCTGGGAGGTTTTGGAAATGAAAAGGCAGATATCTAGGTAGAACACTGTGGTCTTAGGATACAGGGGCCACAGAGCAAAAGGGGATTTCTGAAATGGTGGAGACCCTGAGCACTGGGGCCAGGAAGTGGCCAGCAAGAGCCAGAAGGCATTCACAAATAGGATCCCCAGAAACCCATGAACCTAGAACCTAACTGGGTGGGTTGATAGCTGCTCTTTCCTTAAACATTCTGAAAAAAATCTGGAAACAGTGCCTGTGAAAGGGCAAAAACTTGCAGAACAATAGTGGCTGGGAAGGGGCTCCAGGGCAGAACCAGAAAAGACTCAGTAGCCTACAAACAACAACACACCCCCCCCCCCCCACCTCCGGCCAAACCCTGTGCCAGTGCTAGCCCACGGTTGCTGGTGGTTTGAAAGCACAAAGGACAGAGATACAATGGGGGCCTGAAAACACTTCTGAGAGAGTAGCTGTGGGTGTGCTCTGTGGGGGGGTACAGTTTTCAGTGGCACAAGCAGAAGTGGAGACTATTTGCCCTTGAGAGTTTATTAGAGAGGGCAGACTGAGATTTTTCTGCTCTGCACCAGAGGCTTGGCTGCTGCCATTTTTGCTCTGATCCCCTGAAGAAGTGCAGAAAACCCCCAGGGAAAAAAAGAGACTCAGAAAACCCGTTTCCACTGAGCCCATCCCCCAGACAGGGGCTGGGGCAAGGCTGGGTTACCCAAGAAATTGCAGGGCAGACCTGTCCCCCAGAAGACAGACTGGAAGAACAGGTGGATGACTGTAAAATCCCCACAAAAAGGGAAAATTATATATTGAGCTCCACATATGGCCTCTCAAATGTTTACTTTTCAGATATAATTTTCCTTTTCTCTTCTTTTCTTTCTTTTTTTCCCTCTCTATCTCATGCTGTTTTCCCCTGCTGTTTTTTTCCTTGAAACTTCTCATTTCAACTAGATATCTATTACACCAACTCATCTTTTCATAGATGCTTTTTAACTTGTATTTCTACACACCTATATTTTTTATAGATATATGTTTCTAGCCTGTTTTTCACTCTATTCAGTTTCACTTTTTTATATATACAAGTTTTATTTTCCTAGTTATTTGGGGATGTAGTGTCCTCTAACACAGAGACCAAAGTACACCCAGGAACAACGGAAACTCCCTGTTTTGTCCACACTGAGAGATAATAATCCCTCTTCCCCCCCTTTTTTCTTTATTTTCAAATATTTACATATTTTTGATAATATATATTTATACATGTTTAGAATTTTTTTCAATTTCTTAATTTTATTCTTTTGTTTCATTTTGGTTTTGATTTTCAGTGGTAACATCTGACCACCCAGGATTTTGCTAGGATGCAGCTGCTTTGGGTTGTGGTTGGTATTTTGGACTCTGTCCATTTGTTCAATCATCCATTAACAGAATGACTAGGAAGAACTCTCAATAAAGAAAAGAACCAGACACAATGTCCTCTGCCACAGAACTAATAGATATAGATATAAGCAAGATATCAAAGGCAGACTTCAGGATAGCAATCATGAAATCAATAGCTAGGCTTGAAAAAGGCATTATCGATAATAGAGAATCTCTAAGGGCAGAAATGAGATCTAATCAGGCTGAAATAAAAAATGCTTTGAATGAAATGCAATCTAAATGGAATATTCTAATAGCCAGGGTAAATGAGACAAAAGAATGAATTAGTGAGCTAGAAAATAAGCTGATAGAAAGGAGGAAAGTGAAGAAGAGAGGTATAGGCAGCTAGTGGCACATGAGATTAGACTTACAGAGATCAACAATGCCATGAAATACTCCAATGTCAGAATTATTTGGATCCCTGAGGGGGTGGAGGGAGAGAGAGGATTAGAAGGTATATTTGAGCAACTCTATAGCTGAGAACTTCCCTAATTTGGGGAAAGGAACAAACATTCAAGTCCAAGAAGCAGAGAGGACCCTTTCCAAAATTAATAAAAGTAGATCAACACATATACTAGTGAAGTATCTACTAGTATATATATACAAAATATACTAGTGAAGCTTGCAAATCTTAGAGCCCAGAAAGCTATCCTTAGAGCAGCTAGGGGAAAGAGACTCCTTATGTACAGAAAGAGGTACATCAGAATAAGATCAGACCTGTCCACAGAGACCTGGCAAACCAGAAAGGGTTATCAGGACATACTCAAAGTATTAAATGAAAAGAACATGCAGCCAAGAATACTTTACCCAGCAAGACTGCCATTCAGAGCAGATGGAGAGATAAAGAGCTTTCACAACAGGCAGAAACAGAAAGAATAGTGACTACCAAGCCAGCCCCACAAGAAATATTGAAGGGGATTTTGTAAACCAAGAGAAACCCCAAAAGTCACAAAGCCCAGAAAAACAAAAAACAGAAAACCTACAGAAACTGGGACTCTATAGACAATAAAATGACACTAAATTAATATCTTTCAATAGTTACTCTCAATGTGAGTGGACTGAATGCTCACATCAAGGGACACAGAGTGTCTGGTTGGATAAAAAAACAGGACCTATCCATATGCTGTCTATAAGAGACTCATTTTGAACCTAAAGACACATCCAGATTGAAGGTAAGGGGATGGAAAACCATGTACCATGCCAATGGACCTCAAAAGAAAGCTGGGGTAGCAATTCTTGTATCAGACAAATTAGAGTTTAAACCAAAGACTGTAGTAAGAGGTGTAGAGGGCCATTGTATCATACCTAAAGGGTCTATCAAACAAGAAGAGATAACAATTGTAAATATCTACACCCCCAACATGGGAGCAGCCAATTATATAATCCAGTTAATAAGCAAAATAAACATATAGACAGAAATACATTAGTAGTAGGAGACCTCAAACTCCACCACAGCAGTGGACAGATTATCTAATCAGAAGGTCAAGAAAGAAACAAGAGCTTTGGACCAGATGGACTTTGTAGATATACACATAACATTCCATCCTAAAACAACAGAATATTCATTCTTCTTGAATGCACATGGAACTTTCTTCAGAATAGACCACATACTGGGTTACAAATGAGGTCTCAATGGATACCAAAAGATTGAGATTATCCCCTGCATATTTTCAGAGCACAATGCTGTGAAACTGGAACTCAACCACAAGAAGAAATTTGGAAGGAACTCAAATACTTGGAAGTTAAAGAGCATCTTGCTAAAGAATGATTAGGTTAACCAGGAAATTAAAGGAGAATTTAAATAATTCATGGAAACTGGGACACCTGGGTAGCTCAGTTGGTTAATGTCTGCCTTTGGCTCAGGTCATGATCCCAGGGTCCTGGGATCAAGCCCCACATTGGGCTCCCTGCTTGGTGGGGAGACTACTTCTCCCTCTCCCTCTGATACTCCCTCTGCTTGTGCACGTTCTGTCACATAAATAAATAAAATATTTTTTAAAATTTAAAAAAAAAACAATTCATGGAAACTAATGAGAATGAAAACACATTAGTCCAAAACCTATGGCATACTGCAAAGGCAGTCCTAACAGAGAAATATATAGCCATCCAAGCCTTTCTCAAAAAACTAGAAAAATCCCAAAAGAACAAGCTAACCTTACACCTAAAAGATCTGGAGAAAGAATGGCAAATAAAGCCTAAACCAAGTAGGAGAAGAGAAATAAAAAAATTAGACAGGAATCAATGAAATAGAAACCAGAAAACAGTAGAACAGATCAGCAAAACTAGAAGTTCATTCTTTGAAAGAATTAATAAGATCAATAAACTGCTGGCCAGAGTTGTTGAAAAGAAAATGGAAAGGACTCAAATTAATAAAATCACGAATGAAAGGCCAGAGGTCATGACTAACACCAAGGAAATAGAAACAAGTATTAGAAATTATTACTATATGCCAACAAATTAAGCAATGTAGAAGAAATGGATGCATTCCTGGAAACTTATAAACTACCAAGATTGAAACAGGCAGAAATAGACAATCTGAATAGACCCATAACCAGAAAGGAAATTGAAATAATAAATAAGAGTCCAGAATTCCCCTGGCTTCCCAGGGGAATTCTATCTAACATTTAAAGAAGAAATAATACCTATTCTACTGAAACTGTTCCAAAAAATAGAAATGGGAGGAAAACTTCCAAACTCATTCTATGAGGCCAGCATTACCTTGACCCCCAAGCCAGACAAAGACCTCATCAATTCTCAAAGGAGAATTACAGACCAATATCCCTGATGAATACCAGTGCCAAAATACTCAATAAGACCCTAGCCAATAAGATCCAACAGCACATTAGAAGGATTGGTCACCACGACCAGGAGGGATTTATTCTTGGGTTTAACATCTGGAAATCCACCAGTGTGACAGACCACATTAATAAAAGAAAAGACAAGAATCATATGATCCTCTCAATCAATACAGAGAAAGCATTTGACAAAATATAGCATCCCTTCCTGATTAAAACTCTTCAAAGTACAGGATTAGAGGGACCATACCTAATATCATAAAAGCCATCTGTGAAACACCCATCATGAATATCATTCTCAATGGGGAAAAACTGAAAACTTTTCCCTTAAGGTCAGGAACATGACAGGGATTTCCACTCTCACCATTATTGTTCAAAATAATACTAGAAGTCCTAGCATCAGCAATCAGACAACAAAAAGAAATAAAAGGTATTCAAATTGGCAAAGAAGTCAAACTCTCTCTTTGCCGATGACATTCTTTATGTGGAAAACCCAAAAGACTCTACCCCCAAATTATTAGAACTCATACAGCAATTCAGCAATGTGGCAGGATACAAAATCAATGCACAGAAATCAGTTGCATTTCTATACACTAACAATGTGACTGAAGAAAGAGAAATTAAGGAATGGATTCCATTTGCAATAATACCAAAAACCATCGAATACCTTGGAATAAACCTAACCAAAGAGGTAAAGGATTTATACTCTAGAAACTACAGAACACCTATAAAGAAACTGAGAAGGACACAAAGAGATGGAAAACCATTCCATGCTCATGGATTGGAAGAATAAACATTATGAATATGTCTATGCTGCCCAGAGCAATCCACACTTTCAATGCAATCCCTTTCAAATTGCCACTGACATTCTTCACAGAGCTGGAACAAATAATCCTAAAATTTGTATGGAACCAGAAAAGACCACAAATCGCCAGGGGAATGCCGATAACGAAAACTGAAGGTGGGGGCATCACAATGCTTGACTTCAAGCTATATTACAAAGCAGTGACCATCAAGACAGCATGGTATTGGCACAAAAGCAGACACACAAATCAATGGAACAGAATAGAGAGTCCAGAAATGGACCCTCAACTCTATGGCCAACTAATAATCTTCAACAAATCAGGAAAGAATATCCAATGGAAAAAAGACAGTCTCTTCAATAAATAATCCTGGAGAAACTGGACAGCCACATTCAGAAGAATGAAATAATCTCTTACACCATACACAAAAATAAACTCAAAATGGATGAAAGACCTAAATGAAAGATAGGAATCCATCAAAATCCCAGAGGAGGACATAGTCAGGAACCTCTTTGACAAAAGCAAAAATGAACTTTTGGGACTTTATCAAGATAAAAAGCTTTTCCACAGCAAAGGAAACAGTCAACAAAACAAAGGCAATCCCCAGAATGGGAGAAGATATTTGCAAATGACATTTCAGATAAAGGGCTGATATCTAAGATCTATATAGATCTTTATAGATCTTGGATATCAATATATCCAATATATTTATATCAAGATTTAAAGAACTTATCAGACTCAATAACCCAAAAAGCAAATAATCCAGTCATGAAATGGGCAGAAAACATGAGCAGACAGTTCTCCAAAGAAAACATTCAAATAGCTAACAGACACATGAAAAAATGTTCAACATCTCTAACCATCAGGGAGATACAAATCAAAACCACAATGAGATAAATGAGATACCACCTTATACCAGCTAGAATGGCCAAAATTAACAAGATAGTTAAAAGAAATTGTTGGCAAGGTTGTGGAGAAAGGGGACCCACTTTCATTGTTGATGGGATTACAACCTGGTACAACCATTCTGAAAAACAGTATGGAGCTTCCTCAAGACTTTAAAAATAGAGCTACCCTATGATTCAGGAATTATACTACTAGGCATTTACCCCCAAAATACAGATGTAGTAAAAAGAAGGGGCACATGTACTCCAATGTTCATAGCAGCAATGTCCACAACAGCCAAACAATGGAAGGAACCAAGATGCCCTTCAACAGAGGAATGGATAAAAAAGATGTGGTACATAAATAGAATGGAGTATTAGTCATCAGAAAGGATGAATACTCACCATTTGCTTCAACATGGATGGAATTGGAGGAGATTATTCTAAGTGAAATAAGTTAAGCAGAAAAAGATGATTATCATATGGTTTCTCTCATATATAGAACATAAGGAATAGCATGCAGAACCACAGGAGAAGGGAGGGGAAACTGAGTGGGAAGAAATCAGAGAAGGAGACAAACCATGAGGGATTGTGGACTCCAGGAAACAGAGGTTTACAGAAGGGAGGTGGGTGGGAGTCTGGGGTGACTAGATGATGGGTATTAAGGAGGGCACATGTTGGGATGAGCATGGGGTTTTATACACAACTATTGAATCATTGGACACTACAACAAAAACTTATGATGTACCATGCTGGCTAACCGAACATAATTAAAAAAAAAACTAAAGGCAAAATTAATTAATTAACTAATTAATTAATTAAATCCTCACCTCATCAGGAGAATCTAAGACAGGGGAATCTCCCTGTCTTAAAGTCAGCTGATTTGAGACCTAACATATCTGCAAGGTCGCTGGCCAACAGCACCTACATCAGTGTTTGATTGAATACCTGGTGGAAGAGGTCCTTCACCCAATCTACCTTTCATGGAGTTCCCACCTGTCTCTTCAGGGCCCGTTCATCCCCACTGATATTAATGAGAGAACTCTAGGACATCTGTCCTGCCTGATCTCTGCCCTGTAGAGGAAAATACCCTCAAATTTCTAGTGATGTCCTGTTCCCTCTTCCCAACACTTTGCTGATGACTTTCAGGAAAGGTGAGTCTTCGGGATCCTCTTGTGGAATGTAATCATCTGGTGGGTCTTTTTTCTACACATAATACCTGCATTCTGCATGTCTACTTCCTTCAGCTTCTTTATCCCAAGTTTTACTGTCTCTTTATTAGGGCAACTAAGTCATGTCTACTTTGTGGAGAGTTGGACACCACTTTCCCCATCTACATAGAGCCACCCCAATGGTAATATTGCCCCATGTCCTGGGCTTCTGGATAAAACCACATCCTGAAAAGTGCTCCTAGTCAATGCATTTTCCCTTCTCCATCCTGATATTCTGGCCCCTTGATCAAGCATCCTCAGAATCCAATCCCAGAGCTGCTGTTCATGCTCCTACACATGCATGCTAGGTCATTCTCGCAAACCTACTGAGTAGATACCACTTGCATCTGCACCATTGTCCAGCACAGGAAGTGTTAACCATTAGTAGAGAAGGGCGAGCCTCCTTCATGTGTCCAGAGGGTGCTGAAGGGCATCCACTGGGAGGAAATTGATCATGTCTGCAGGATCTTGGGTTTTTCCCACAGGGGAACTGACTGTAAGGAATGTGTTAGGAGAAAGCCTTGTGAGAAGACATGGCGAAGGAGCCAGAAAGGCTGGAAGAACAGCAAATCTTGATGCAAGTCTGAATCCGAGGGAAGGAGAGAGAAGGAAGTTTGGCTAGAAGTGTCCCAGTGCAGAGTCAGACAAGTTCATCAGGGTATCAGGAAGCCCTGGAGCCTCAGTCAGCCTGCAGAGGAGAAAGAGTTCTGCCTCAGTTTCTGTGCTATTCTCAAGGACAGGCTGGAGGAATTCTAGAGGAAGTGCATTCTAAGAGCACACATGGCATCAGATTTGAGAGCACATAGCCAGGGCCAGGGATCAGTTACATACCCTCAAGCCAAGGGTCAGGGTTGTGTCTTCTCAAAGCCACCACTATAATCCACTTGAGAACAAACATTGGTGAAGAACAAGAGAACAGGGGAAGAATTGCTGGATAAGTACTTGTAATCAGACAAGAAGGGACGCGATCTAGGGCAGCACCAAAGGGAGTGACTGGCTGGCAACAGCATGGATGGCACCTGTGCTAAAGGACTGCAAGGCCCATCACATGGGGACAGATGCTAGGACCTGAATAGATGGTAGAAGAAATCTGTACAATTGTCCTCTAATGTGTTCAGTACACAAGCAGATGGCAAACCTGCTAGACAAGGACGTTAAGGCAACAGTCTTACTGATGTTCCAGCTGAAGTCAGATGATGGTTGACTAGGAGCCTCCCAATACTGTTCTCTCTAGAAAAACAACACACACACACACACACACACACACACACACACGATAAAAATATCAATTTATCGATCAATTAATCAGGTACAACCCTTGTTTCTGTAAAAACATCAATAAAAACAATAAACTACATAATTGATGACAATGGCTCTGGGAAAGCTCTGGACTACCCTGAGGAAATAGCAGAATGCTTTAGAGCACAAAACCCAAGGATGGCTACATAGAAAAGTGCAGGAAACATTTTACTCATGTCACCCCATCCGTCAGTCTGGAGCAGATCAGCACAAGGAAGATGCCCTCAGAGGGATGATTTCACCTGCAGGAAAAAGAGAACAGGAGGACTCTTGTCATCTTGCTTACCTGTGGAATCTGCATCCTTTGCCATCAAGGACCCCACAGAGAGTCTCTACTAATGCTGAACCCCCTGATGGAGCTGTCCAGAGTCCTGCCACTTCATCTCCTTCCCAGCGCTGGAGCTCACAGTGGTGAGACCTGCCCCCAGTGGCCCAAGTCCCTGCTGTGCTCCATTCTCCAGGATTAGGATCCCACAGAACCTTATCATCTACAAGGGCTGGAGATGCAGCTGCACTGTGCTCCGCCCCTTGTTCCACATTTGGAAATTTGAGCAAATGATACTAGGGCCATGCAACTACTGTTCTACACCCCTCTTGCTGAGTCCTGATGGGGGTTTTGATCCACCATCATATATGCAGTCTTGTCACTCTGTGCACCACCTCAGGAATCCTAAATGGGTCAACCACCATCCCTGGGGCCATGTTGCTGAGTTTATGTAAAGAACTTAATGGACTGAGAAATGAGGGGTTACTACGTAACTTCCTTATTTTTGTATATTTTTGAATATCTATTGAATTATCTTGTATGTGTATGAATAATGTTTCTAAAAATAAAGTACTGTAAAATAGCAAATAACTGACATATCATCCTCAGACCATGAATGATCAGGTTCTGATCTTCCCCTTGAGGACCAATCATCTTTTCACTGAACTATTTTACCTCAAATTTCCATTTCCAAAGCATGTGGGCTGGATTGTATGGACAAATTCTCCCACTGAAATAGCTTGAAATGTCATGTAACTTGGAAAAACCATCATCTAGAAAGCACTAAAGTTCACAAGACAGTAATAAATGAGTTAATGAGCACACCCCAGAAAGAAGGGAAAGACCCTACTTGGCCCCCCAGAGAGCAGGGTCCTGAAACATGGAGCAAAGGCTCTGTGAGTCCCCTGCACAGAGTGCAGACAGGCAGGCCCAGACCTTTCAGCTCTGTGCCCTGAGCTGCTCTTTCTTACCATCTCTTTCCCTTTTAAAGTATAAATAAAACATTTACATTCTGATTCTGATGTGTATTATGCTGAACAATACAGAGTGTCACATATATTCACTGCAGAAAAATTATAAAATGATAAGATGATAAATGACAAGATAAAAAGGATGGTAGTCTTTACACCTGAGCTATTTGTTGCATTTGCTTCTAGTCTCTTACATGTCCTCCTGATGCTGGAAGTCTGTCTCTATAAAGTGAAGAGCACAGAGCTCAAGGGGTTCCAGCCCTGCTCTATCTGGATGCCATTTCCCTAGTCATTTCTTTCTCACTCAGAAAAGAAAGACTCAGGTGAGAACTGCACACTCTCCCCACCCCTCACCCCACCTCTGCACCTGTGTCCTCACCTTCTAAGCAGTGATGGGGGAAGGGTCTTCCTGTCTCAGGCTCCCCTTCCATGTGGGCACACATGGCCCCTCACTCACCTGTATCATGCACTTCCCCCTCTTTTCTGGTTCAGCCATTCCTCCTAGAAACATGTGGGGATGACTCCCATTCAGCAACAGGAAACAAAATTAAATAAATCAAAACAAAATCATCCCATAAAAAACCAGCATTTTTGCCCGTGAGTCCTCCAACTCCTGCCCCATCTCTATGACTTCTGTGCAGAACTCTTCCTGACCCATCACCTCATCCACCATGTTGTCTTTATAGCAAATGGATAGAGGCACAGAGTTTTACAGTCCTTGATTTTAAGACAGATGTCCCCAAGCTTCCATGTCCCTATTTCCTGAATCTCAGAGACCACCTGCATTAGTTCTTCTAGCTGATTCTCTGATTACTGCTTCTGTGCCTCTAAGTAGCCTGCTTCTCAGACTCCTTCTCTGGTCTTCAGGTTTATGTGTCATCTTGACTGAATTGGCGCCTCTTTCACACTCTCTCATCTGCCCCATATAATTATTTGGTAATTTTCATGAGCTCAATGTGCAGTGTTTGCATGATTATGATAATGAAATGCTAGTCACAACTGAGCTTTTCATAGACTATGATTATGATTTCTTTCCTGAATCAACTTTTTATTTTCCCTGGAGTAAATAACTATCTTATACCATCATTTGCTCAGTTTCTACTGTGCTCCTTTAAATCCTTCCCCCACCCCATCCTATTGGGTAAATCTTCATGGACATATTTGAGCCAATCCAATCTTCTCCCACCTTCATGTCTGTGCAGCTGCCTGGCCTGCAGTCTTCAGTCCTGCCCCATGGGGAGGGGATGCCTACACCCCTAGTGTAGGGCTGACACCCAGACCCCCTGAAGCACCTACCAGGGGCACTTGGCCTCTCTCTTGCTGGCTCCCTGTTTTGGGATCCCACATGCTCCCCTTGTTTAGTTTTCTCCATCTTTTGTCCCTTGTTCCCTACTGGTGTCCCGTAGAAGGAAACATGGAAAGTAGAACAGAAACTCTCACATCTGAGGAGACTTTAGGCTGCCTTCACCCTGTGTCACATGGTGACGTGACAGAGACTTTGTGCTGGACAGAGTTGTCCTCAGGATTTGGGGGCCTTGTCTCGTGTCTTCCAGCCCATAGGCCTGTGTTGCCTCTTGGAGTCTTCAGGGTGTTTGCCCTTCCATCCTCCTTGTGACATTTCACTGTGATGTGTCCTGGTGTGGGTCTCCTCTCCTTTAGGTAAGAATTTGGGTAGGTCTTTCCCTGTGAAATTGAAGAAATATTCCTGAAATTGTTTTTCATCATTTCCTATCTCCATTCTTTATAAAACAATTATTATTAACTTGTTGGAATCACTTGATTAAGAAACAAAGAGGTCTTCTCTCCTGCTGCCATCACCCTCCTGATTGTATGGCTTTGGGGAAGGACAACTGTAATCATCCAGTGTATCCACTCAATTATTCATTTCTGTGGTCATATTATTATTTCCCCACAGCTCTCTCCTGCTCTATGATTGTACAGCACTGTGTGGAGTTGTGTTTTTGCTTCATACCCATATGCCTGGTGCATCCTGTAGATGAGACTGATGCTAGTGGTAGGGGACCTGCTAGGTCTCCTGGATTTTGCTTTCATGATATCATGACCTTTCTCCACATAGCACTCATCTCAGGAGCGACTTACATTGCCTTCTGTCATTTTTGCTCCGTGCCCATCTCCCACATGACTCTGCCAGTGTCCTGTGACCAGGATGTCACTCTTGCTCTGCGCTGTAACTCCAGAGGCCAGCTGATCCTAAGCTCCTGGAGGCCTCGAGATATCCACTGGATGATGGACTTTAGTGTGATTTGAACAGCTGAGTCATATTGCTTGTTAATGTCCTCCTAGGCTCTGAGTCCAGCATTCTCCCATCACAGAACATTCTGGAACATTGGAACAGCTTGCTTGCATGGGGTGCACATCAAACCCCTTCTGAAGGACAGCTAACAGTAAAAGACAAGTCAACAAGGCCTCTGAGAGCAAACTTTCTGGGCTGAACCCTGCCTCTACCACCTCCTTCTCTCCAAGTCTTCCCTTGCCTGTCTGTACAAAGGGATCCCCTATGGGGTGCCTCATGAGTTTTATTTCATGATGAAGTTTGACACTCTGTGTAAAACACATGATGATAATCCCCAAGACATGTTAAGTGTTTCACTATTTATACTCACAATTATCATATTGATTATAATACTTACATAACTTTTATTCTTTGTTTTCTTAAACCACAATTCAAGAAATGTTCCTGAAAATATGCTTTCAAAAACATGTGTGATTAACTCCTTAGGATAATCTCCTAAAAGAATATGTATGTGTCACAATATAAGTGCATTTAAATTATGGAGATATTTTTCAAAAACACCCATTAAAACCTATATACCAGTGTTCACTCCCATCAACACTTATTTATTTTTTATTAAGATTTATTTATTTATTTGAGAGAGAGTATGAGTGGGTGGAGGGGCAGACAGAGAGAATCCCAAACAGATTCCCTGCTGAGTGCAGAGCCCTACTTAGGGCTGGATCTCATGACCCAAATGATCATGACCTAAGTCAGAATCACACGTGAGTCTGTTAACTGACTGAGCCATCTAGGCGACTCTCCCATCAACTTTAGGATGGTGTGTTTTACTGACCCTTCTATGGGGCACTCTCATCAGTTACTTTCATCTGTGTCAAGTTCATATATTCTAAGTTCTATTCCCATTTCTTAGTGCACATTCTCATTTTTGTTTTTGTTTACTTATTACAATATACTTGTTTGATATTTCATTTCATCCTTTCCAAATTGTCTTGTAATTATTTAATTCCTTTTTCTTTCATTTTCTCTTTTATTATGTGAGTACAGTTGACCCACAATATTCCATGCCTTTCAGGTGTACAACATAGTGATCTGCCACATAATCTAACAATTCCATTCTTGGGTATTTACCCAAAGTTACTGAAAACACCAATTCTATAATTATGTTTTGAATAGGTTGTGCCTATTTTAAAATATGGAATTGAAGAGAGAAGAGCCAGCAGCCCCCAATATCAGAAGCTGGTCTGACACTGATAGTTGGACTCAGTGGTCAGAAGCTGGCGAATGTCCATTTGGCCATATTCCTCTCCTGTGGGACATAAGTCAGTCACCTCACAAAACATCAGCATCAGACAAGGACACTCTGAAACCACAACTTCACTTTGTGTCATTACAGACAAAACAAGGCACTAAACAACCCACAGAATAACACACACCTCCCTGTGTCAGCCAATGTGAGCAACTGCTGCTTCTTTACCATGACTGCTCTCTCCTCACTCGGGTCTGGCCTGCCTGGAGAGTGGACTCACCGAGATGTTCAGCCACAGGATTTGTGTACACATCCTGACAACATGCAGTTGGGAGTGGACCCCACATCCATGGATCCTCTCCAAAACTCCCACCCAAAGCCCATGTCCCATAGGTTCTAACACCTTCATTAATTAAGATGTCCCATGGCCCCCAAAGGGGTGTGTTCTCTCTCACTGCAATAGGTAATAGATCCAACTTGAATGCTCACAGGTCCTCCTAGTGGTCTTGGGCTCAACAATATTGAACCATGTTATCCTTTGTCTATAAATATTGTTTTTCTGTTTTTTACTTTGATCATGGACATGTGTTTGTATCTTTGTGAGTGTGTGGATCACAAGCTGAAATTTCATGTTCTTCTTTATGGGTTTTCATCATTAGGGCCATGCTTAGAGAATTCTTCATCCCACCCTTGTAAACATTTCATGTGTATTTTCCCCTCAGTGGAAATGAAGAGCAGAGGGTTTTGAAGGAGAAGGGAAATGTAGAGAATTGTCTGAATTTGGGTAAAAGCATGGGGAGGAGAACACATAAAGTTTCTAAGGTGGTGGAATCTAAGATGTCCATCTTCTGCTTTATGATTTTTACAAGTATGTACAGCGCCTACGAGGTATCTGATGTATGTGTGTTCAATAAATCTTCTCATTTGGGTTCAATGAAAACTTATATGCCTGCTTATGTTTACCAGCTGAATGCAAACAACACTAAGAAGACAGCCAAAGTAATAGAGACAGCAGTTAGCTCCAGTAATGGGCTTTTTTCAACACTTATATGATCTTGATGTGATACATTATGTTTTGGTTAATGTCTGCACACTTTAGCTGTTATAATAAAAGTTAATTAAACTTTCATGCTGTCTCTTAAGGATAAGTCTCAGACCAACATAGACAACTTCATAACTTTCCATTTAAAGGCAAGTTTAATACACATACACCTATGAGTCACACAGTATCTTCTTTGAGGAGGACCCTGACAGCTAAGAGTGTTCTAGGTACATACTGTCTGAATAGTAGCTATGAGCCACTTATGGCTACTTAAATTCCTACTAATTTAAAACAATTAAAAATGCAACTGCTCAGCACACCAGCCCCATTTCAAGTGCCACCTGCATCTCAGGAAACACATGTATCTTGTGGCCACCATATTGGACAATGCAGATACAGAACAATTGCTTCCGCACAGACTGTAGTATTGGGTGGTACTGCTCTCCATACTTGGTGAGTCTCAAGTCAGATGCATGAGACACATGTAAAGTGAAAAGACCAACATGATTTCTTTTACAGATGACATCATATTTCTGTCTGGGATTTGAATACATATGAAGCTGATATGTCACAAAATCAAAGTCGATTATGCCTGGGTCTGGTGCCTTCAGGGGCAAACTGTCCCCAGTTACAAAAGGGAAATCCCTGTCCTCCACTTCCCTTCACAGACTGGGGACCCTCTTTGCCATCACATTTCCAGGGGGTGAGGTCTCTTCTAGATACACTCAGGGGCTAAAGTCAGAGCTGAGTTTTCAGTGGCAGGAAGTGCATCTCAGGGAAAAGGATTCTGCTGAGTGAGGAGGAGGCCAGGGCAGGACCAGTGGGAGACTCTCCCAGGGTTATTCAGAGCAGCCGTTCTCAAAGTGTGTTCTGGGGAACACCTGAAGTCACTGAGGCCCTTTCACAGAATCCACAAGGTTAAAACTGTTATAACATCACTTAGACATTTTCACCATGTTGACACTCGCACTGAGGTAAAACTTAACAAGAATGGAGGTGATGGGTCCACAAGGCAATTGTTACTCTTCACCATTACTTGCTTTCATAAAAAAACAAAAACACTCTTTCGGCCAACTTTCTGATCCACCTTAACAGTCACATGAATATCTTGGCAGATGCTCTCAAGAGCAGTCACTATGCCTAGAACAGAGGCAAAAGTCAAGTCTTATTAGTCCATGCTCCAAAGTCATTGCCCAGTTTCTAACTGTGATGACGAAGCATGGTTTTGTTTTTTGTTTCTTTGTTTTGTTTTGTTTTCTGGTGCTTCCAACCATTTACTCATTTCTGTACCCAATACGTACAGTGCACTGACCTATGTGGGGCCTCCTAGGATTCCCCTGCAAAGCCATGGAAAGCACAAGACACACTGAAGGGAGATCCCCAAGCCCCAAAGAAAGGCACGAAACCCCACAGAGCTCTTCCCAGAAAATCTTCAACCTGGCTGTGCCTTTCCAGAACAGTTTAAAGGGACACCGTAATTGGGCTGATGGGACCATAAATCTCAACTTCGTTTTCTATGTAACATATTTCACTTTTCCAGGTTAAAAGACAGTTAAGTGATGAGGAACTAGAAACACCAAGGGTTCAAAGTCTCCATTAAGGGTGAAGACGTGGGGCAGCAGGTAACTGAGAGGACAGACCCACAGCCCATGGAGGGTGTTGGGAGGTTTGCTGGGCCGGAGCTTAAAGCCTGGGGGAGGCACCTGGTGCTCACCAACCCAAAATATGAAGCACGGTTACATTGGGAATTTGAAATCACTAATGATCACCAAGATGAAAACCTTTTTGGGAACCTCAAGGACAAGTTAAACATGTGTGGAGTAGTCAGCTCAAGATTTGATGTAGAGTTCAAAGATCTACCAAAATGGCAGAAAAATCTCCCCTTCCCTCCAGTTTGGTTTCATTGAACTGACAACAGCTGGCATCATGGACCCTGAAGAAGCAAGACGAAAACACACACAAGGGAAAACCCCGAGAGTATTTTTCTAGGGATGTAATACATACATGCAAATAAAATGACTCAGTGGAAAAAAAAAAAAAGAAGCTAACATCACATTAAACATCCCAGTTGAATCATCAAAAATTATTATCTTTACTAAATTATTCTCAAATCCATTTTTAAACATGTCTTACATGATATGTGAGATGGGCCGTAGCACTCTGCCACATCCCTAAGCTCCAAGGTAAATAATTTGTATGAAATTTGTATGAACTTAACTGATTAAGTGGTTTCATTTTTTTTTTTTCTATACACAATGTCATTTTTACCTGAAGGAATGGATGACATAGAAACTTGTATTATTTAGACTGGGCAATTTGACAGGCAGTTTCTGGAAAATGAACAGGAATGTATCCATTCATGAATCAACTCACACAGGACAGCTGAGAATACTTGTTGCCTTGATCAAATATAAGCTCTCAATTTTGGAAAACCTGTGTTCCACCAACAAACCTGACAGGCTCTCACTACTGACAAATTTTTCTGTTGGGATTTGTGGTAATATTAAAACAAATGTGACTTTCCAATAATTCTTTTCAGTTTCAACACTGAAACACCTTTAAGATTTTAGTGAAACAACACATTACTTAAAAAAAAGTTCATGCATTAGTACAAGATCTATTCAGTGCACAAGATGGACCTGTGGATTTTAATGTAAAAGAAAAGGAAATAGCCAATGATACTGTTTAGGTGCCACTTCACCAATAACCTTAGAGAAAGTACAACTTGTGTAGTGTGAATATAGTATCAAAGCTGAATATCTGAAAACGTTATGAAACCTACTGTTCTCCTATATCTGTGCAAGGCTGTAAATGTTTTTCATATACTTCACTCAAAACAATGCAATAAATGCAGAAGCAAATCTGAACATCTAGTGGTTCAGGTAGTTAAAAAGATTTACAAAAATGCAAAATATAACAAATCCAACTCTTCTCACTACCCTGTTGATTTGGGGGAACTAATTTTTCATAAAAACAGCATTGCTGTTTTCATGCCATGGGTTATTAATATGATTCTAAGCGAATTATTATTATTATTATTAGTTTTTGCACTTTCTTAGAGATACAGAGTGAGCAGAGAGGGGCTGAGGGAGGAGAGAGAGAATCTTAAGCGGGCTCCAAGGCCAGCCCTGAGACCGAGGTGTGGCTTGATCTCATCACCTGAAATAAGGAGTTGCTCCCTTAGCTGACTGAACCACCCATGCGCCCTGGTAAATTTTTTTAAACAGTCTTTTCCCTACTATGATCAATATTGATAGCTATAATCTACATTCACAAAATTATCGTTGGGGTCCTCAGTAATCTGTGAGACTATAAAGATAACCTTCTAACAAAATGTTTCAGAATCACTGACACAGCTCCTGGGCCATGACTCAAGGAGACAATGTGACAGAGAGCACCCCGAGCAGTAGGTGAGGGGTCAATGTAAAGGCCGAGGTCCCTGTACCTGCCTCTCAAGGTCTCAGGCCCTAGCACCCTGTGTGGGGCCTGGAAGCCCAATGTTCGGGAGTTCCCTTCACCGCGGGTTTCACTTCTCCTTCTCACAACCTGTGTCACCTCCTCTTGCCTGGATACTCGTGATGCGGTCCCAGTTCGCACTCCCATTGGGCGTCAGGTTTCCGTCGAAGTCAGTCAGCGGAACACCGGTTCCGGGTTCTGAAGTCCTCCCCAGACCCGCGGAGACCCAGTTGCTTCTCAGACCCTGAGGGTCTGGACCATGGGGTCCCCAGTCCTCCTCCTGCTCCTGTCGCGGGCGCTGGCCGTGACCGAGACCTGGGCGGGTGAGTGCGGGGCGGGAGGAAAGGGCTCTGCGGGGCGGGAGCGAGGGGATACCCGGGCGGGGACGCAGAACCCTTGAGGAAGTCGCCTCTCCGCCACCCCCGCCCCAGACCCCAGACCCCCGGCCCCACCCCTGCCTGTGCTCCCCCATCCCTCCCCGCCTCCGCCCTGCTCTCCCCCACTCGGTGCCCCTTCCATTACCCTCCCGGCCGCCTCCACCTGGGCCCTGGGCCCGGGGCCCTGCGCCGGGAGGAGGGTCGGGCGGGTCTCAGCCCCTCCGCGCCCGCAGGCTCCCACTCCCTGAGGTATTTCGACACCGCGGTGTCCCGGCCCGGCCGCGGGGAGCCCCGCTTCATCTCCGTGGGCTACGTGGACGACACGCAGTTCGTGCGGTTCGACAGCGACTCTGCCAGTCGGAGGATGGAGCCGCGGACGCCGTGGGTGGAGCAGGAGGGGCCGGAGTATTGGGAGCGGCAGACCCGGAACCTCAAGGACACCGCACTGACTTTCCGAGCAAACCTGAACACCCTGCGGGGCTACTACAACCAGAGCGAGGCCGGTGAGCGACAGGGCCCGGGTCCAGGTCACGACCCCCATCCCCACGTTCCTCCCAGGGCCTATCCAGGTGTCGGGGTCCGAGCGCCACCCTGAGGCTGCGGGACCCACCAGTACCCCTAACAGGGAACAACCGCGGGAACTTTCAGGCTGTTTTATTTTCTCTTTCGACTTTAACCCCCTGCCTGTCGGGGCGGGGCCAGGGTCTCACACCATCCAGAGCATGTACGGCTGTGAAGTGGGGCCCGACGGGCGCCTCCTGCGCGGGTACAGTCAGTTAGCCTACGACGGCGCGGATTACCTCTCCCTGAACGAGGACCTGCGCTCCTGGACCGTGGCGGACACGGCGGCGCAGATCTCCCGGCGCAAGTGGGAGGCGGCCGGTGAGGCAGAGCATGAGAGGAACTACCTGGAGGTCACGTGCGTGGAGTGGCTCCGCAGGTACCTGGAGAATGGGAAGGAGACGCTGCTGCGCGCAGGTACCAGGGGCCGCGGGGCCTCCCTGATCTCCCCTCCCCTGGGGCTGGCTTCTCAGGAAGGGAAAATGGACTCAGTGTCGAAACACCGCCCTCCCACGGGTGGGGAGAGGGAGGTCCGACTGGGTGTTCAGGTCCCTACTAGAGAGTGACTCAGCCAGAGGGCCGCTTTTCTCTAAAGGACCGTGGAGGAATCCAGTCTCTACCGGGAGACAGGTGGAGACCATCCCTGCAATAACCCATCAGCGGTTCCCTTTGACCCTGGCAGCCACCCTGGGAACCATGGCATAACATTTTAAGGCCTTTTTCTCCAGGGAGAACATCTTTGGAGGTCTGACTGGGTGTTTTGAGTCATTCACCCCCCCACATTCAGGACCATTAGTGTGCTCTCCCCCTTAAACCTACACCCTCCTATCCTGGACTCTCCCTGAGTCTAGAACTTTCCAGGATTAGATGATCCCAAGGGCTGGGCTCGTGACTGGGTTTTGTGCTTCTTCTGTCCGAACCAATACCCAGTCCATCTCCAGATGGTCACGTGAATGCTGTTTCAGTGGCCTATAAAGGTAAACCCAAGTGTGGATTTTCTGATTCTCTTCCTCAGAACCCCCCAACACACAGGTGACCCACCACCCCATCTCTGACCGTGATGTCACCCTGAGGTGCTGGGCCCTGGACTTCTACCCTGCGGAGATCACCCTGACCTGGCAGCGAGATGGAGAGGACCTGACCCAGGACACAGAGCTTGTGGAGACCAGGCCTGCAGGAGATGGAACCTTCCAGAAGTGGGCGGCTGTGGTGGTGCCTTCTGGAGAGGAGCAGACATACACATGCCATGTGCAGCATGAGGGGTTGCCCAAGCCTGTCACCTTGAGATGGGGTAAGGAGGGTTTTGGGTAGAGCCTCTTCTCAGGGAAAGCAGAAGGCCTTCTGGAGAATTTCAGCAGGGCCAGGATACTTACCAGAGCTCTGGACCCCTCACCTTCTCTCCATTTCCAGAGCCGCCACCTCACACCATCCCCAGCACGTGGATCATTGCTATTCTGGGTCTCCTGGTGGTCACTGCAGTGATTGGAGCTGTGATCTGGAGGAAGAAGTGCTCAGGTAAAGAATGGAGGGGGGGGCGGGGGGGGGCGCAGGGATCTCAGGTTTTTTGTCCTGCTGGGGGATTTCCTCGGTAGCAGACTGTTCTGCCTTGCTACTGGGAAGTACCATCCTCACAAATGGACTTGCCTATTCTGGAGCTGATCACGAACACTCATTCTGTAGCAAACTCTTGTGAAAATGAAGGACACATTTTCATGTTGTTAATTCTGGTGATGGGGACCTCATGCCCAACATTCACAGGACAGAGAGAGAAGTCCCTGCTGAGGACAGAGCTCCAGCAAGTCAGGTGACCCAGTGACTTCTCACCTCATTTTTCATGTTTTCTATTATGTCCTGGGTGTTCAGTTATGATTCTGGAAGTTCATTTAGAACCAGGACTGGGAGCTTCCTCTAGGATCTCATGGCCCAGCCATGTCCCAGGCCTCTGACATGATATTTTTCCCCCACAGAAGAAAAAGGACCGGGCTACTCTCATGCTGCACGTACGTATGGAGGGGTGATCCCTGAGACCCTGGGATAGTGTAGACAGGACCCCATGGGGAGCTCACACACCCCATAGCTCCTCCTGTAGTCTCCTCTCCTGTGGGCTCTGACCACGTCCTGTTTGTTCTCCCCTAGGTGATGACAGTGCCCAGGGCTCTGATGTGTCTCTCACAGCTGCTAAAGGTGAGACCCTGGAGACCCTGATGTGGGGAAGGGTTGGGGCACTAGGGACATTTTGCGCATGAGGGGGGCTGCTGAGATGTCCCCACTTATGGGACTGACCTCAATTTGTACATGATTTTTTTTCACAGTGTGAGACCAGTTGCCTTGTGGGGGCTAAGAGATGGAAGATTTCTTCACACCCCCACTTGGTGACATCAGCAACCCCTGACTTCTCTTTGTGCAGAAGATGTCAGAATGTGTCTGTGTTCCTTTGAGCATATGTGAGGACATGAGGAGATTTGCCCACCAGACCCCTCCCTATTCTGATTTTATTCTCCTTTCTGATGTGCTTTCTTGTTCGAGCAGAGGCAGGGCTGGACCATCTCTATCCCTGTCTTTATTTCATGTTGGGCTGAATATAAATGACTTATTTCTGTATTGAAAATAAGAATCCAGACATGAGTTGTGTTTCCTAATTCTTCCATATGGGATTGATTAGGTAATAAAAGAGGAGATTTGTAAAATTGAGACAGCAAATAAATGGAAGCGCTGAGAACCTTCTAGAATCCATGCATTTACTGTGCTAAGTCTGTTGCGGGTGGGGTCAGAAGGCTGTGAGGAGACCAGTGGGGATGGGTCCTGTGCCCAGTGTGAGCTCAATGCATCATGGGGGTGACGTGCTCACTCCTCAGCTTGGTCATCTCTCTGTTCTGTGTTTTTTGCCCTTGTGTGGAAACTTGTATCACTAGGAGCTGTGATCACAGGGACTTGGATATCACCTGTCACTGGGAACTTGTGCAGCAAGAGCTTCCTGTGACTGGGTCAGCCTCACCTCGGTCCTGGGTTGGGTCAGAGCCTCCATTCCGGGGTGGGCTTTTTTCATTGTTTCTCTTGAGCATCAGGCCAGTTCTTGCTGTTGTGTACCAGTTCTTGTCCCATTCTCCCTGGGTGACCCTGTCAGTTATAGCAGCAGGTGTCCTTTGGGCTGTGTTCCCACAGGCCTAGGTTGTCCCTGGCGCACAGGAGTCTCTGTAGTATGGAGAGATGAACTTTCAGATTCATCCATCTCTTCCCCACAATCTATACCTGTTTTCTAGATTATTCTCAGATTCTGGAGATAGAGGAGGAATCTGAAAGTTTCTCAGCCTTAATAAACATCAGTTAGTTTCTCTCTTCAGCTGCTCTGCCCTCTCTCCCCTACCTTTAGTTCAATGATCCTAGTGCTGGCGTGGATCCAAATTCATGGATTTATAAAGCAGAGTCTAATGTAGATCTCTTTGTGGTTGGAGAAAAAGATCCATAAAGCCCGAGTACAGTGTTTCTGGAGAGAGAACTCTGTGTGCTGTGCTGTGCAGGAGAGATGGTGTGGGGGGAGGGGCTGAGCAGAGAGAGGGAAGGGAGGGCAGCCCTGTGAGGGGAGAGAGACAGCACTGATGGTGAGGTGGGTGCACGTGGGGTGGGAGCTGCCTCAGAACAGCTATGCCTGAGACTTATCTAGAAGAAGGACTCCTCTAGCTGCTCATTCATTCAACTGATAATTGTGTGCCACATACAGGACATGCTATGTTTACATCTTCACACCTGAATGAGACTAAGAAGAAAGAAAATGTGCTGGTCTTATGGAGGGTATGTTTTAGTGTAAGGGGCAGATTGCACATGACCGTCGAACAACGTGGGGACTGGGGCAGTGACCCCTCCCCATGAAGTCAGGAATGCAAATATAGCTTTTGACTCCCTCAGCATAACTAATAGCCTACTGTTGCTGGAAGCCTCATTGATAATATGAAGAGTCACTTAACACATGTTTATGTTACATGTAGGAAACAGTCTTCTAACAATGAATGCTGCAAAAATTAGAAATCACAAAGAAGAGAAAATGCATGGATAGTACCTACTGTAAAAAAGTCCGCACATAGGTGCACATACACCGTGCAACCAGTGTCATTTGGAGGTGAACTGTGTATTATGTAAGTGCAGTAATAAGGGAACTGTTTAGGTTGGAAGTTGGCAGGTGCTGTGAGGAAGAAGACCCAGTTAGCACCTGTGCAGGGATGGGGACGATGGCTTTTTTTACTCCAGGGATCAGGGGAGCCAGTTTACCCAGAAGGTGACCTCATCATGGAAGTCTGAGGATATTAGAAGGATTTTGAGTTTTCTCTGAGTGAGGAGTGGAGTTACCAGAATGAACATATCAATGGGATTGACTTTCTTTTTTTTTCTTTTCTTTTTTTTTAAAAGATTTTATTTATTTATTTGACAGAGAGAGATCACAAGTAGGCAGAGAGGCAGGCAGAGAGAGAGAGAGGAGGAAGCAGGCTCCCTGCCGAGCAGAGAGCCCGATGCAGGACTTGATCCCAGGACCCTGAGATCATGACCTGAGCCGAAGGCAGCGGCTTAACCCACTGAGCCACCCAGGCGCCCTGGGATTGACTTTCTAAGCAGCACCTGATTGCTGCTGTGAGAATCAAGAGGTGCAGCGTGAGTGACCAGTGGGGACAATGTAGGAAACCAGTGCTGTGAGCCAGGAAGGTGATGTGGGATGTACATCTGGGGTTTGAGAAGGGAAGATACAGGAAATGGTTGGGTGCTGGATATTTACAGATGGACTTTGTGGCATTTCCCAACCACCAAATCTGGGTGGTGAGTAGGAGGAATCAAGGAGGGCATCCAGTATTTTAGACTGCAAGTAGAAATGTGGAGTGCCTTCCTTAGATATGGGGAAGAATCTTGAAGCAGGACATTGGGGGAAGCAGCATCACAGAAACCAGTTTGGGCATGTGGAATCTGAGATGCCCAGTAGAAATGCACTGAGGTTGGCAGTTGGATACAGAGTGCAGGGCAGGAGAAATATCCCGATTGGAGAAATGGACTTGGGAGGTGACAGCATATACATGATGTTTAGAGTCTTCAGCAGAGATGAGGTCACCAAAGGGTTGAGGGCCATAGAAGAGAAAGAAACAGGACCAAACCCTGGACTCCTCTGGGCTAAGCAGGCTGATCAGAGCGCACACCTAGAGTGCACTGCACAGTCTGGTTCTGTGTCTAGAAGGCACAGAGACCAGGGAGGCCCAGCCTTCAGTGTGCACAGGAATTTCCTGGACTGCGAAGATCTAGACAGTCTGGGGTAGAGCATGAGATGCTGAGTTGATAGCAAGGTCAGTGCTGCTGCTGCTGGTTTTCAGATCCCACATGGAGTAGTGAGCACAGGAAGCAGAATCCCCACATGGCCCTGCATCAGCCTCTCCAGTAGGGCTTATCATGCTAGTGATACCTGGACCCACATCTAACATTCTAAGCTGAGGGGGGCTGGGGAGAGTCCTGAGTATTTGGTAACAAAGCCACAGGCAATCCTGTGACTCCACCACACAGAGAAGCACTGAAGTCATTGATGAGAGCCCTCGTTGTGGGAAGGGATTTTGTTTCTTTGTGGATGTCTGGGTGTCCCACTCTTGGTTTCAGCTCAGGTCATGACCTCGGGGTCATGAGAACTGGCCCACATTGGGCGCTGAACCCAGTACAGAGTCTGCTTGAAACGTCTTCTCTCTCCCTCTACCCCTCCCTGCCTCTCTTGCACATGCTCTCTCTCTCTTTCTGTCTCAAATAAATAAATAAAATCTTCAGATGTCTTTTTGTAGGAAGAAAAATGCAAGACATGCTGGGAGCTGCATTTTTTTCTTTCCTGTAGGGCACAACCAGGTTGCAGACTGAGGAAATTTTCATCTCAACATAAAAGGTCTGAGTTACCGAGAGCATAGATCTTAAATGTCTGCATCACACAAAAGGAAATGGTAACTACGTGACATGATGCACATGTTAGCTAATGTTATGGTTGTAATCACTGTGCAGTACAGAAATGTATCGATCAGCAGGTTGTACCCTAAACTCACACAATGGTGTATGTCAATCATATCTTTATAAGGTTGGTAAAAGATGTCTGAAATCTTGCTCTTGGAAACTCTTCCCCATGTGGGCTTCTGACTCCTACAAACATACAGTTACAGAGAGACTTAGGGAAGAGAGAGAATATATGGGACCTTTTTTATTTCCAGGAAAGCCACAATACAGGCTTAAGACTACACAGCCAGAAGCTGAATCCACACTGGACCCTGGATGGAGACCCATAGACAACCAGCTCCTGCTACTGAGTATGGACACCACTGACTCTCCTGACAGAGGCCACTGGACCCTGGGGCTGGGACTGCTATGCTGCATGATATGACTGTGACACTCCTCAAACCCCCTGTGCCTAATGCATGGATACTGGCCCAGTGTGCCTGTCACATGTCCGGAGTCAGAGTCTGGCATGTGACTGTTGAAGCTTCATGTCATGTCCAAGTGCTGGACTGTTTGGCAATATGGGTTCTCCTCTCTGTGGATGGAGGTGTCTGTGCCCCCAATAAGATTACTGATGTCTGGCATTCCTGCACATGGCAAGAGAGGTACCAGTTTTGGGAATAGACATTGGGAGCCAGGAATGGAAAAGAATGACAAATTTCCACATTTGGAGCCATGATCTGAGATTAGGACTTGATCTGGACACTGCAGGCACTCAAGTCTGCTTGGATGAGGAGTGACTCATAAATAAACTCATCTTTCAACTTATTGATGGTTGTTATGGGCCGAGGTTTGTCCATTCCAGTCCCTACTCACAGATGAGTGGAGTAGCATTGTTGGGTCATGAAGTGATTGCTCAACACGTCGTCTTCATCCTTTGTCTCTTCCTGGGATTAAAAACTCAGATCTATGTCACTTCAGATGATCCTCATATACACACTGACATTTGATGTTTCTTTCTATATATACATATTTCTGGGGAGAGTATCCATAATTTCATCAGGTTTATGTGACCTCCACAAAAGTCTGAAAACCATTCCCGTGTAGACACTGACTATTTCATCTCTGGTCCACGAACAGCTAATGATCACAGTGTCTCAGCAGATCCAATGATGTGATATTCATCCTCATTTTTGTTTGGAAATAACCAATCTCAGACAGGAGAAGTTAGAAATTTCTGACTTATACTCACTTTCAACTTCCTTTTTTTTTTTTTTTTAAAAGATTTTATTTATTTGTCAGAGGGAGAGAGAGAGAGAGAGTGAGCACAGGCAGACAGAATGGCAGGCAGAGGCAGAGGGAGAAGCTGGTTCCCTGCCGAGCAAGGAGCCCGATGTGGGACTCGATCCCAGGACGCTGGGATCGTGACCTGAGCTGAAGGCAGCTGCTTAACCAACTGAGCCACCCAGGCGTCCCTCACTTTCAACTTCTGTGTGTACTTTCTGTGGGCTGAGTAACACTTCCCTGACCAGGGCTGGCTCACAGGAGACACAGATCACCATTGGTTTAGGTGACTTACACTTTAGCACCGACTCTGGTGCCTAAAAAAGAGAAGAAATGAGAAATACCTACTGAGGATTCCATTTCCACCTATGCAGTAGACTAAGGTTTAAGGCTGCCCCCTCTCCATGTGAGGTGACGAGAACTGGTGTTATATGCAACTGATTAACTATTGAACTCTACATATGAAACTAATGATGTACTCTGTTGGCTAATTGAATTTAAATTAAAAAATTTTTTAAGAAATAAAGCTGCCCGTTTTCCCAAAAATGAAAATGATAGAAAAAAACATAAAATCACTCAAAAGTATAGAACAATCAAGAGAAATATCAATTAGCCCAAAATTTAAATATGGGCTGTAAGCCCCAGAGAATAGTTGTTCTGATCTGTAGAGTATTTTTCAAATCTAGAAAATCTTAGCTTGGCTTCTCAAGCTCAGGAGCTTCATAGAGAGGAGACAACGCCCAGAGCTGCTCCATGTGAGCAGCAGAAAAAAATCCTCTCCCTGAAAAATCTGGCAACCTAAGATTCACATCCTCAGAACAGGGTGACACAAATCAAATCTATTCTATCTTAAAGTCCAAGAGCATTCTGAGGAAATTTGCCTTTGAGTCAGGAAAAAGTGAGCAAACAACTATTTCAAAAATTTGCAGACACAGACGAACCCGTCTGTGATTTGTAGTCCAAATTTGCTTTCCAGTTGGCCGTTGGGACACAATAACTTCATGTCATCAGCTTAATTCATAATTTTCCTGAATTGGTGATGCCCCAAAATTTTAAGAAACAAATTTCTCTAGAGAAATCTCTATTTAACTTAGGTGTCAAAAAACTTACACAGAAAATTGCACAGAGGAAAAAAAAGCAACTCATAGAAAGAAATTAAAGTTAAAATGAAAAAAAAAAACCTGTGACTAAGTAACTTTAGAATAATTGAGTAGCAAAAAGTTCATGAAACTTCAATATTGGAACTATAAGATGTAATATAAGAGGACCAGGATATGATACAAATATATAAACATACATTATTTGAATATATATTATGGGTATGATATAAAGAAAAAAATCACAAAATTTAATATGTAGAAAACATGGCAAAAGCAAAAGCATGTCTTAAGAAAATAACTACAAAATAAAATGATTAATGATTAAAAAATGAAAATATTACAGTTTATTCACTGAATAAGAAGTTGTCAGTAAAAGAAGAATGAGTGGAGGGACACCTGGGTGGCTCAGCTGATAAATGTCAGCCTTCTGCTCAGGTCATGACCCCAGGGTCCTGGGTCAAGCCCAGCTGCTGGCTCCCTGTTCAGTGGAAAGCCTTGTTTCTATTCCCCCGTCCCTCTGCCGCTCCCCTGCTTCTGCACGCTCTCTCTCTCCTCTCCCTTAAAGAAATAAAATCTTTTAAAAAGAGAGAGAGAGAAATGAGTGAGTCATGGAAAACTAAAAGCAAAAAAGTAAGACGGTGACATAAATCAACAGTGTCAATATTAACATTGCAAGTGAATGGCTTAAATAAGTCAGTCAAAGTGCAGATTGTTAGACTGAACACAAAACAGGGTCCACCTATACAGTCTACAGTAGATGCACTTGATCTCAGTTACAAACAGATTAAACTCAAAGGGATGGAAAAAGTTACCTCAGGCAAACAACCATAGGAAAGCTGGTGTGGATGCACTCATTAGCCAAAAGGGACTTTATAGTAAGGGGGCACCTGGGTGACTCAGTTGTTAAGAGTCTGCCTTTGGCTCAGGTCATGGTCCACTGAGCCCTCACATTGGGCTTCCTGCTCAGTGGGAAGCCTGCTTCTCCCCCTCTCCCTCCCCCTGCTTGTGTTCCCTCTCTCACTGTGTCTCTAACAAATAAATAAAATCTTTTTAAATAAAATTAAAAATAAAAATGCTAGTAAGATAAACAGGACCATTTTGTAATGATAAAATGGTCAATTCATCAGAAAGATGAAAAAACTCTAAACATATATTCACCTAATAATTCAACACCCAACTTCTTGTAGCAAAACTGACAGAAACTGAGAAACAGACAGTATGACAAAAATAGTTAAACTCAATATATCACTTTCAATAATGGATAAGACAACTATGCAGAGATCAATGAAGATAAAGAAGACTTGAACCATACTATAAAACAACAGTGTAAGTCTGACATGTATAGAACATTCCAGCCATGAATAGAATATACATTCATTTCAAATGCACATGGAGCTTTCTAGAAGATAAGCCCTATGCTAGGCCATAAAAAACTCATTGAATTTAAAGGGGTAAAAATAATGCAAATAACACAGTGGCATGACACCAGAAATAAATAACTGGAATGAATTTGGGAAACTCACAATATGCAGAATTAACACACTTTCACATAATCAAGGGTCAAAGATGTCAAAATGGAAATCAGAAAATACTTAGAGATTAATAGAAATGAAGACAGAGCATACCAACTCCGAGGGGGTCCGACTAAAGCAGTGCTGAAGAAATATATAGTTGGAACTGCCTGTATGAAAAAGAAACATCTCCACTCAATTACCTGAACTTCCACATTAAGTCAAAAGAGGAAGAGGAGCAAACGAAAGCAAAAGGAGGCAAAGGGAAAGAAAAAAAAATAAAGATGAGAGCAGAAGTTAATGAAATAGAGAAAAGAGAATAAAATAACAGTATAGGAAACTAACTGAATCAAATGTGATCCTTTGAAAGATCAACCAAACTGACAAATCTTTAACTAGACTCACTAAAAAAGAGAGAGGGAAAGAGAAATGACCCACATTGCTGGGATCAGCAATGAAAGAGGTGATATTAATACTGATCACACAGAAATCAAGAGAATTAGGAGATTATGATGCATAATTATATGCTAAAATATTAACTTGCCTCTATAAAATAGACAAAAACACAGAAAGACACAAATGACTAAAGCTGACTGAAGAAGAAATAGACCATCTGAATGTACCTATGAGGTAGAACATCCACTGCCTGGTCTCCAGAACATTCTAGTAATCATCAAAATTTGTTGTATGCAGGAACAAGTGCAACTCTGAAAATGGGGTTTGGAGGGGGCCACGTTACAGAGGAAGTGTTTGGAACAGTAAAGGAAGATGCATCATTACACAGATATAAAAAACACAATCTTCTGTCACAATCTTCTCCTGTCCCATTGACTGCAGCTGAGGAAGAATCACGACAGATTAAAATTAATGAGTCACAAACTGACATGGGTGGAAACACACAGCATCAAACACTACAAGGAGTAACATTTCCTATTTTTCAAGAAGCTTTTCAAACTTTGGACACATTAAGTAACAGTTCAACTATGTACAATTGGAAATAGATATGAAAGATGAAATTATAATTTTGGCCAACACGACAAAGACAGAACAGAAACACTTGCCAAGGATTCCTAAGGATTCAGCGCGCTACCATTTCTTCTTGTGGAAACATTCCCATGAAGGAGACGGTTTGAAGTCCATAGTTTTTATTTATTCAATGCCAGGATACACATGTAGTAAAGAGAACGGATACTGTATTCTAGCTGTGAGAGCCCTCTGCCAGAAATTGTTGAAAGACAGCTACAAATGGATGTCATTAGGAAGATCGAGATAGGGTGCTTGGGTGGCTCAGTCAGACAAGTGTCTGCCTTCAGATCCAGGGTCATGGGATCAAGCCCCACATCTTGAGCCCTGTTTGGTAGGGAGCTTGTTTCTCCCTTCCCTCTGCCTTCCCCTCTGCTTGTGCATGGTCTCTCTCTCTCTCTCTCAAATAAATAAAATTTAAAAAAATATTTTATTTATTTATTTGACAGATCACAAGTAGACAGAGACGCAGGTGGCGGGGGCGGGGGAGGAGGGGAAGCAGACTCCCTGCTGAGCAGAGAGCCGGATGCGGGGCTCAATCCCAAGAACCTGAGATCATCACCTGAGCCAAAGGCAGAGGTGAGTTACAGTGGGCCACCCAGGTGCCCCTATTGGTTTTTTTGTATGAAGAAAAATGCAAGGCATGCTGGGAGATACATATTTTCTCCTCTGTGGGGCACAACCAGGCAGCAGATGGAGGAAGTTTAACATAAAGAAAACATCTGATTTCTAAAAGAATAGGTCTTAGGAGCGCATGGGTGGCTCAGGGTCTGCCTTCAGCTCGGGTCATGATCCCAGGGTCCTGGGATTGAGTCCCACATCTAGCTCTCTGCTCTGCTGGGAGCCTGCTTCCTCCTCTTCTCTCTCTCTCTGCCTGCCTCTCTGCCTACTTGTGCTGTCTGCCAGATAAATAAATAAAATCTTAAAAAAAAAATAAAAAAAAAATAGGGGACTCGGCTTGTTGTGTTGCTGCTGGAGAACCAGAGACGGTCCTGCTGCAGCCACAAGCCCTTCCAGCCACCTGACAATGTCGTCTCATTTAGTAGAGCAGCCGCTGCCCCCGCACAACAACAACAACAACTGTGAGGAAGGTGAACAGCCTTTGCCCCCGCCAGCCGGCCTCAACAGTTCCTGGAGGAGCTTCCCATGAACAGCAGCAATGGCAATGATAATGGCAATGGGAAAAATGGGGGGCTAGAACATGAACCATCCTCATCCTCTATCCACAATGGAGACATGGAGAAGATTCTTTTGGATGCACAACACGAATCAGGACAGAGTAGTTCAAGAGCCAGTTCTCACTGTGACAGCCCTTCCCCACACGAAGATGGGCAGATTACGTTTGATGTGGAGATGCACACCAGCAGGGACCATAGCTCTCAGTCAGAAGAAGAAGTTGCATCGAGTCCCGCATCAGGCTCTCTGCTCAGCAGGGAGCCTGCTTCCTCCTCTCTCTCTGCCTGTCTCTCTGCCTACTTGTAATCTCTCTCTGTCAAATAAATAAATAAAATCTTTAAAAAAAAAAAAAAAAAAAAGAAGTTGCAGAAGGAGAGAAAGAAGTTGATGCGTTGAAGAAAAGCGTTGACTGGGTGTCTGACTGGTCTAGTAGACCTGAAAACGTTCCACCTAAGGAGTTCCACTTCAGACACCCCAAACGCTCTGTCTCTTTAAGCATGAGGAAAAGTGGGGCCATGAAGAAAGGGGGTATTTTCTCTGCAGAATTCCTTAAGGTGTTCATTCCGTCTCTCTTCCTCTCTCATGTTTTGGCTTTGGGCCTAGGCATCTATATTGGAAAGTGACTCAGCACACCTTCTCCCAGCACCTACTGAAGGAAAGAACAGCCCCAGAAAAGCGTGTGATCTGTGAAGTGGTGTATTGTCACAGTAGTTTATTTGAACTTGAGACCATTGTAAGCATGACCCAACCTGCCGCCCTATTTTTACATATCCAAGTTCCAATAACTCTCAAATCCAGTATTTTATTCAAACTCTGTTGAGGCATTTTACTAACCTCATTCCCTTTTTGGACTGTAAGACACTTTAGAATTTCCTAACAGAGTTTACTGTTATTTAGAAATTTGCAAGGGCTTCTTTTCCGCAAATGCCACCAGCAGATTATAATTTTGTCAACAATGCTATCGTCTCCTTTTAGTGCCGCCAGACTTAGACCTGCATCATTCATGGTATAAATTTTACACTTGCAAGATAACTACCATCTCTCTCTTCAAATGAGATCAGATTAGCAAATGATAGAACAGCTTTGTTGTTTTGTTTTGTTTTTTCAAGACAAAGCAAGCTTCACTAAGCTTGAATTTATAGTTATTAAAAAAGAAAACAAACAAACAAAAAAACAAGACACAAGAAAAAAAATATCCTGGGCAATAAAAAATTATTTTAAACAAAAAATAAATAAGTAAATAAAAGAATAGGTCTCAAATGGTCCTACCACACACACACACACAAACACACACACTCACCCTGGCAACTGTGACAGGTTGCAGGTCTTAGCTAATGCTATAGTGGTAATCAGTTTGCAGCATATAAATATATCAAATCAAAAGGTTGTACCCTTAAATTTATAAAATTATTTCTCAATAAAACTGGAAAACAATTCTGAATCCATGCTCTCTGAAAGTATTCCTTCATGGATTTCTCACTCCTCGTTTTCAACAACAGAGTAGAAGTTGTTTTAATTGAAACTATAAATACTTATATGGAAACATATATGTGTAGATGCATAGTCAAGGAGAATTACATATATATATAATTTAATATAAAAATAAAATGTAAATTACATGTAATAAAATAAATGTTATACAATATAAAATAAAATAAAATATATTAAAGGAATATGAAATATGAAATATAAATTATATTTATATATTATAAATAAATATATCTGTGGGAAAATAAATGTATTATGTATGTATATACAGTTAGTTAGTTAGGGAGAATATTTGGCCTCATTTCATTTCAGGGAAAGCCACAGACCACAGGCCCAAGGCTGCACAGGCAGGAACAGAATCCACCATCACACCCCAGTTCAAGGCCCAAAGAGGAACCATTGCCCCCGGTGCAGGGCACAGGTCCAGCTGTTTACACCACTGCACCCTGAGGCCAGGACTGCTGTCACTGCTGCTCCTGGAAGCTGGATGACACGAAGGCCACTCACACCACCTGTGCCAAATGCACGCAGCACTGTCCTAGCATCTGTGTCACACACACATCTGAGTCAGAGTCTGGCATGTGGTCACCTGACTGGTGGAGCCTCAGGCCCTGTCCCCCTGCAGCTGTGCGTGACATCCCAACTCTGATCTGGATTCCTGGGGAGTGATCACCAACATCCTCGGACTTGAGCTCTTCATTTGGTCTGGTCTCTGCATTCCTAGCCACAGGCCTGTGGGAGGCCACGCATTCAAGTGGTTCCCAAAGTCACCCCTGCTGTAGGCAGATCCCAAGATGGCCCCAGTGTTCCCATCCTCCGGTATCATGCCCTTGTATAATAATACCCACTTTGGGAACAGAAGTTGGACTTAGTGACTTGCTGGTGACACACAGAATAGAGTGAAGTCATGCAGTGAGTGTCTGGAATCACCAGGACACAAGATATGAGGGGCCTGGGGTCCACAGTCTCAAGGTGGGCCATCCAAGCCAGCCTGGATAAGTGCAGATTTCTGGTGGAACCCCATGACAAAAGAACCTGCATTCCTTTTTCCTCTGAGGGGTTTCTCAACCCCCACAAATCTCAACCCCCACAGCCACTGCCCTCAGACAGGAGGACGAGGAGGAAAGGTCACCAGCAGGGATTCTCATCCTGGATGCAGTCAACAGGGGAATTCTGTAAAAAGTACAGGACGGGAAGAGAAGAAACACAGGCCCCCAACTGTAACATCTGGTGAGTCCATGCACGCCCCAGGACAGCCCCGTGTCTACAAATGTGAGAGGAGAACAGTCTCCAGTCTCCCTGTGCTGCCCCTGGGGCCCAGCTCTCCCTTCCTCCAACACAGACTGTCCCAGGGAGCCCCCCGTGCTGCCCCCTGTGTATCTGTCTCTGCTCATCTCCAGAACAGACCACCATGGCCACCTCCTCTAGGAAACCCTCCCCTCTCCATATGCATTAGTTCAGTTGTGTGCAACAGAAAACCACCTAACAGTGATTGTCCATGAGACAGCAGCTTGTGTGTGTCCCACGAGTGAGGTGAGCCGTCCGGGACCGTAGGGTCAGTCTGCACCATGGGGCTACCCAGACACACTGGTGACGATGACCCTGGGAAGTTTCCTTATTAGCATGACCAGGGCACCTAAGACCATGCCCGTGGCCTGTGAGTAGGGAAGGGAAAGCAGAAAAAGTGGATGTTCCCCTCTTTTTAGGACAAAACCTGCTACCACATTCCGCATCCCCATAATGGTCAGAATGTAGTCACACAGACAAAAGTAGCCTCCTGGGAGGCTGGTGAATGAGGCTGTCTTTAATCTGAGGGAACATGTACTCCATGAAATTGTGTCGCTGTAGAATAAGGATGATTTCTGTGTTACTTAAATTTTAAAAAAATCACCTGTGGCAAAATTGTCATTACCAATATCTAATATCAATATCTAATCCTGAATGAGTTTTTTATGTAAAAACTGGGATCTTCTCAGAATATATTCTTAATTGAGAACAAAGTTAGAGGTAGATTATTTGGTAAAATGCCACCTCCTAAAATGGAAATCTCTCCTATAATAATACTGTGGAAACTGGTAACAGCTCTTATGTCCCAGGAGAAAGTTTAGAAGAATTATGGAGGTGATAGAGGAGGAAATTTACTTTTCACTGTATTCTCTTTTGTGTTATATAAATGTTTTCAACCTTGTGCTTGTATCAGTCTGTTGAAATAAATTTTGAATTGCCCAAGAACGCCCCAACTCCATTTAGCAGACACATAATAGGCAGTAACAGATGTCAGGCTCTCTGTTAGGCTCAGTGAGAGAAACATGAAGGAATTCAGAGTGGAGTGAAGAACCTGGTAAATGTAACTATCCTGATGAAGTTTGCGGAAACAGCCTCCACACAGAAGCTACCTGAGTGCCTACTATGGGCCAGGTGTTGTACTACATGCTTGGGACAGGAAGAAAATACAGGTGCACACCTTTGTGACCTACCTGTCTCATGCTCATGAGGTTCTATACCAACTCCTGACTCTCCGGGAACCCTACTGCTGTCTTGTCCCTGTGTGGGAAGGACCTGAGACTTGGAAAGAGAACCTTTGCCCATCTGGCCCAAAAGTTATTGGGAAGATTTAATTAGAGAATAGTGACTTCTTAATGTAACTGACTCATCAATACAAGAGAAAGCCACTAACAAATCATCTGGATGAAGGGAAAGAAACTGACAGAGTGGAATCACAAGAAATGTCTTGGTGGAATCCCGTCTGAGACAGACTGGCAGAAATAGTGGGAGACCAGGATTAGCCAGGCAGCACGATGCAGGAAAGAAACACAATGGTTGAGTGTAGTGATGGGCTTTCCTAGAGATTTAGAAGGTCTGACAAATGAGGGGGGAACTATTCAGAGAGGACGACCTCTCAGGTTCCACAAAGTTGAGACACACCTTGCCAAATACAGCGTGTTTCTTGTAAGCTAAGACCCTGCTTGGATAACACAACTCAGCCTGCAGGTCATCTCCAGCATGGGACCCAGAGTGATAACTATGGTGCTCAGTGACTGTGCAGGGCAACAGCCTGGTAAGTACAGATCTATGAACACATCCAGTGTGTGAACACATCCAGTGCAGACCTTGCTACCCTCCATTCCTTCCACCTGTCACGTGGAATATCCCCGTGCGGATTCTATAATAAGGCCCAATAGTCCCTACCACCTGGTCCAAATGGTCTTGTGGAATCTCCTCCTACTGAGCATGGGTGGGACCTAGAATATCTTTTTAACCAGTAAAATGTGTCAGTGGTGACCTTGGAATATATATGATCATGACTTCCATTTCGCCTGCTGAGTTTCTACCGTCTTCCCTTCCTTGCAAGCTTTGCTGAAACAAGCAGCTGTGTTGGAACGACCAGAAACTGAGGCAGCCTGCTGCCTACATCCATCAAGAAGCGGAGGCCCCCAGTCCACCAGCCCACAAAGAACTACTCAGTCCTCCCCAGAGGGCAGCCCTCCCCTTTCTTGAAGACAAACATCCCATTTTCTCTTTCCAACATGAATGTCAAGTTCTTACCAACCTACTTGCATTCCTCTCACTCTATCTGGAAAGGCCCATGAAGGAGCTACTGTCAGGGTATCAGGAAGTGCCACCTTCATGTCACTTCTCACCTTGGAGAGCAGGCATCACCAGGAAGTCAGCTGGAAGAAGGCAAGTCAGAGACAGGATTGGTAGGTCATGAGTGCTCACCCCAGTGTCTCTCAGGCTCACTCAGGCTGTGCTTTCAGACTGTGAACAAACAGTAAGTGAACTCTGCCCACCCATGGCTGGTCTCCCCACTTCTGCATGCTAGACAGCCCACCTCACACCCCCCATGCAGACTCCACTGATTCCCTACAGCCCAGATGTGACCTGCCTCCCCTCCACCTCCAGCAAACACACTCCATCCTCCAATGTACAACCAGCTCTTCTGTCCCCTCAAACCCCATGGATTCCCTTACAGGGACAGTGAAAAATGCATACGCCTGTCAAGAGCCAGTGCTGGAGAAGGAGAAGCTGTCAGAGCCACAGAAGGTGGTGACCCTTACTGAGGCCAGTGAACAGTGTCCAGGGGTCAAAAAAAAATGGTGGGCACTTGGACTCAGCATCTGACCATTAACATTAGAGTCATGGCTCAGCCAGTTGACTCAGTTAACCTCATAGTGACCTTGGTTTCCTTGCCTATAAATGGAGTTGGTAACTTTCCCTATCTCTCAGGGTTATTAGGACATTTTAAATGATTCAATTCATATAAAACCCTTAAAACTGAGTCTGATGCTTTTATCAAGCAGAACCCTGGGGAGGAAGCGAGTCCCACCACTGTAGCTACTGTTCTCTTCTTCCTACCATGACATGTACCAGTTCACCCCCTCACTCATCACCCCGAGCCCCTCTCACTTTCTCACCTGCTGCAGATGGAATTTGTAACCCATGGGTGGGGGTGGGGGTGGGGCAACCATGAGCTGGCCAGGGTAGATGCAAGGATGAGGAATTCTCAGAGCAGAGAGTGCGCGCGCACACATAAACACAGGCATGCGTATACACACGAACACTCATACATGCTTGCACATGCTCACTCACACACATATATACAAACCTCCACACGAATTCCTGTACACATTTCTACAGGATTATGAACCTGCCCCCTCAGGCAGACATATGTACATGACACACTTGCATCACATTTCCTACTTTATTTGGAGTCTGGCTTACCCTTCCTTCTTCTTTCTAAGAAATCTAGGTTCTGATGGCAGTTGTGCATTGACTGATGAATTAATAAAGAAGAGGTGGTGGACAGATAAATCGACAGACACAGTGGAATATTACTCAGCCATCAGAAAGAAAGAAAGCCTTTTGCAACGACCTAGATGGAACCAGAAGCTATTATACAAATTGAATTAAGTCAGTCAGAGAAAGATAAATACCACTTGATTTCATTCATATGTGGAAATTAAGAAACAAAACAGATGAATGTAGGGGAAGGGAAGAAAAAAATAAAATAAAAACAGAGATGGAGACAAACTATAAGAGAATCTTAATGAGACTTGCTGAAAGGGAGGTGAGTGGGGGGAATGGATAATTGGGTGATGAGCAGGAGGGTACATGATGTTAGGAGCACTGGGTGTTATATGCAACTGATTAATTGCTAAATTCTACCCCCAAACCTAATAATAAAGTATATATTAACTAAATTGAATTTAAATACAAAACAGGGGCTCGTGGCTCAGTTGGTTAAGCAACTGCCTTCTGCTCAGGTCATAATCCTGGAGTTTGGGATCGAGTCCCACATGAGGCTCTCTGATCACCAGAGAGTCTGTTTCTCCCACTGTCCTCTCTCCTCTCATGCTCTCGCTCTCTCTCTCTCAAATAAATAAATAAAATCTTAAAAAAAATACAAGACATTTTTTAAAATTTAGGATCTTGAAGGAAAAGGACCTGAGAATTTTTTTTTACCACCACCAAGTGACAACCTCCCCAGAACGCTGGTGCACTCTGGATCTTCTGCATGCCTGTTCCTGGAATCCTCCTACAGGAGCGGGAGATGTGACCTTAGATCGAGATCCTGGAATCCAGAGGCAGCCTGTGTATTGCCCCAGGTTGTGTTGGGGCTCTGGGGTACAGCAGGTCTTGAGCCTCGGACCTTCTCCTAGCCTGCCCTCCCACCAGCCAGGGAAACCCCCATGCCCCTACCACACCCCCAGCTTTGCTGCACAGCAAGATGCCTCCATATCTCTTTCAGAATAAACAGGAAAAAGGGTTTCAGTTGAACCCTGGGGGTGAGACAGGCAGATCAGAATGAGGAAACTAGATCTCCTCACCCCCGAGTTCTTGTTGTTCTAGAACACAACTCTAGCAACTATAGTTCCAACAGTCTAAATCTCTGCTAAAACAACCCCAATGATGAAACATGAAGGAGAACCTAGCCAGCAGATGCCCCCTTGAGGACCATGGTGGGCTGGGCAAATGGATCAGAGGTGAAAAGGAAAACTTAGGGGTGCCCCTGTGCCCTGACTCTGCTGGAAGTCTCTAGAAGGTTCCTGGATCCCTGATATTGGGCTCCACTCCTCATACCCCACCCCTCTGTCTCATGGTGATGGGCTCAGGCAGCCCCTCATGCTGCACACAGCCTGTGTATCTCTCTTGTTCTCCAGAAGACAGCACAATGGCTGCCCATATCTGGATGTTTCCATCCCCTTCTGCCTTGTACTAGATCTGGTGCTCCCTGGCCCATTGCGAGGTCACAGTCATCTCTGCAGGGCAGGAGCCCAGGGCACACAGCCCCTCAGGGTGACCTCACAATCAGGGGGTTGGGGTGGGTCACATGTGCTCTGGGAGGCAAACAGGAGCAAACAGGGAGCGCTAAGGCAAGGCTTTCTAGAAAAGCATTGACTCCACAGACCAAGATGGGATACCTGCTGAGGGTCTGGTTGCCTGCCAAGGCAAGGCAGGGAGTGTTCCCTTTTAGTGGGCAGAAGGAACCAGCAGTAGTCAGGCCTGCACCCAAGACAAAAGGGTGGGAACCACCTCTGACATTTTCCTCCAAGGGAAGAACCTTTTCAGAGACTCTCCATCTGCTTATGAAGCTTATAACTCAGTATCTCTAGCTCAGTATTGATAGGTCCTCACAGCTACTGTGTCTCTAGTGGGAAAGAGCCTGAAGAGTGAGAAACCTCCATGAGCCTCAGAGGTACTGCCATGCTCTCCCACGAGAACATTCCCCATTGTGGGCCTAAGAAGAGTGTGTGCCATGCCACTTCCCAGGCGACTCAGGATGGGCTGCTGACAGCGCATGGCCCCCCATCCTACACTAGATGTCCTCCACCCTTGTGTGTGAGTAGCTCTGGAGAGAGGGCAGCCCCAGGCTGGGCTGGGTAGAGCTGCAGGGCTGGGCTGTGGGGAGTCCTTACCAGTGTGGCTCATGTTCTTTTCCCAAACCCCAAGTGTCTCTTCAGTGACAGGAAACACAGCTTATCGAGTCCATCTCGTCCCTCCATGAAGTGCCCACTGGCCTCCTATCTCTGATAAGACTGCCATGGATGACAGTTATCCTAGTCATCCTGTCACCGATCCAGGGTCCCGTTATCCTCCTGGAGCTCCCAGCCATGGTGACCTACAGGGTGGGAGGCCTGCCCACCTTCTCTCCAGCGCCAGGAAGTGTCAGCCAGGACAGAGCACATCTCCAGAGCCCCCCAGCATTTGTCCTTGCGTCCCACCCCCACCAGCTTCTCCGTAGGGAACATTCACTGTCTAGACTGTGCTAGTGTGACATAGTAAGAATGACATACTTGGTCTTCCTCCTCCTGCATAGCTCTTAACACCACTGTAATGGCCTGAGTGATGGTAGTCATAGGAGCACCTCTCCCTAGATTTTGTTCCCAGATCCTAAAAAAGTTCTGGAAAGATCCTGGTCCCATCCTTACACACTGTACCAAACCTCACTGCATATTGTCTCTCTCCTCTGATGCTGTGAGCCCTGAGAAGGCAGGACTGAAACAGAACTCGGGGCCTGAAACAGAACCATCTGGTAAACTGTGGAATTCACGCTCCTGTATGGGAAAGTCTGAGCCCTAATCGTACCTCTCACTGGTTTATGCCTGGATCCCACATGCAAGGCCCTCCACTAACTATTTCATATTCTAAAACCTCCAGACATTAACTAGAAATGATTAACTAAGCTATGTCCTGACCTCCATGTGTCAGCCTAACTGCTGACTGCTTGGGGCCTCACCCACCCCCCCATCGACCCAGATCGTATACACACATCATGGGTCTACACAGAGTTCCAGCTCATTCATGAACCTTCCCCGACTACTGGGGGTCTGGCCTATGATCCCTTTAAACCATGTGTCTGCTTCTCGTGTGACATCTAAGGAGGCGTCTGTCTTCAGTAGCTCTCAGTCTGCCTCACACCCTCAGTCACGTGCTCTTGGAAGTGTGGGCACCTTCCCATCTTCACTGTAGGCTCTGTGAGGACAAACACTAGCTTATGCCTTCTGGTTTCCCACCTACAGGGACCTAAACTGTGTCCCTGACCCACTGAGTTCGGTTAGTTAACTACTTAATGACACAAGGACCCACCCCCTGAGCAGAATGTCCCCCCTTCACTCTCATGTGACAGCTTGTGCATACCTTCCTGCCCCAGCCTGACACAGGGCAGCGGGCACCTGACAAGAGGGTCTCATGCCCCTGGGGTGAGGGGTGTGCTCTACTCTCTCTGCTTTCTCCCAGGCCCCAAGCTGCTGGCTGTCATGGGGTTTGGCAGTAGGATCGCTGCACATTCCTCAGGTTTCAGGGGTTACTCTTCATCTGGCTCATGCAGATCTTGGTCTCGTCATCAGAAGAACTTGGCTCCTGTGTGCACCACTGGACTCCCGACTCTGTCTCCCTCCCCTCAGGGTCATGGTAGAGGAAGGTGGCTGGTCTTGGAGCCCAAGGCAGGAAATGCAGGGCCTCCTGGAGCAGCTCTGACCCCACTGAGGGGGAGTACTGCAGAGAGCGCTGTCCTGAAGGAGGAAACAGGGGGCTTTGGAGGAGGATCCAGGATTCCCTGAGTGAGGACCTAGTGATGCAGGTGTGGGGAATGTGTGTGTATCTGTGTGTGTGTGTGTATGTCTCTGTGTGTGTTTGTGTACACACATGTGTTGTGTGACAGGGGAGACAAGGCACACAACATAACACAATGGGAGACAACGACATAACATCCCGGCCTGTCTCCCACCCCCTCTGACAGTCATATTCCAATCCACACCCATGGTGCCCCTGTAGAATGCAGATTGTGTGTGATTTCCGGCAAAGCAAACACTATTTGGCATATCCAGATTTTTAACAAAAAAATCTGTGCTCCTTTTGTCGAAACTCACTGGTGTCTTGCTCTTGCCAGCCGTGTAAGGATGACATGCAGATCACACCCCAAAGCTGTGTGAGAGCTGAACGTGTGAGCACATGCTGTCCGCGCTCAGGATGCAATGGAAATCATCGGTCATCGTCAAAAAGAACCTTCTGAAGAACGTTATAAATGAGCTGCATGCAGGAATGTCCTGGGAACAGTAGAACCTCCTATAATAGTACTGATGGGTGATAAGAGCAGCAAACATGGAAACGGTGTCATCAGAAGCTTGCGCTGCCCTCTGAGCCGTGAAGCCGACCATCAAATATTTACACGGTGCACTTTCTAGTCACAGGATTCTCTTGTTCACAGGCATTACTCTTCCAGTAAATGATCATCTGAGATGGTTGCCAGAAGGGAGGAGTAGAGGCTGGGGACATGCGGGAGAGGCAGGGGGGACACAGGCTTCCAGTTCCAGAATAAATAAGTGACAGGAATAAAAGGCACAGCATGAGGAAGACAGTGGATGACACTGTCATAGGGCTGCATCAGGCAGATGGGGGCTACACCTGTGAGGAATAGAGCGTGACATGCGAACTTGTCACATCATTACTTTGTATACCTGAGACTACTGGAACCTTATGTGTTAACTATACCCCCAACTTAAATACTTTTTAAAATTATTTTCTTATGATTTCAGCTGTTTTAACATTTTACATTACTGAATATACATGGCAAATTCTAATATTGGATACGAGAATTGATAAAATGTATAAATGTATATTTAATTTACACAAAGCAAGCTGAAAACAAATTAAAAATATAAATACCTGGGGCGCCTGGGTGGCTCAGTGGGTTAAGCCTCTGCCTTGGGCTCAGGTCATGATCTCAGGGTCCTGGGATCGAGCCCCACATCGGGCTCTCTGCTCAGCGGGGAGCCTGCTTCCCTCTCTCTCTCTGCCTGCCTCACTGCCTAGTTGTAATCTCTTTCTCTGTGTCCAATAAATAAAATCTTTTTTTCAAAAGGGGGGTGAAGGGAAGCAAAAGTTTATAGTGAAGGTGAGAACAGAAAGGAAAGAGAAAGCTCTCTAGAGTGACAGGGGTCCTGAATGGGCTGCCACTGATGGCTTTTAGTGGCAGTCTCTTCTTGAGAGCTGACTGGGAAGCTTGTGGCCTTGAGATTCTTGTAACATCTTGGCTTGAGCAAGGACCATTGAGAAACTGTTAATGAATTACTTCTTTGGAGTTTGGTCATTTTCTGTGATACACTGTAGCTGCCAAAGAAAAATACTCCTGACCATTCGACCCCTTTGGAGGCAAGGGTCTGTTTCCTTATCTCTTGTGTACACTGGATTAGAGCTTCTGCCTGCCAGGAATGGTGTCTCAGCCAGGGGCCCCCTGCCTCTTCCTGCCTACACCTTAAACCTTTCCCTATTCAATACCGGATGAATGCATCAAACGTCAGACTTCATGGTTGGCAGGGCACTTGGAAGTCTCGGGGAAATCTCAGGAACAAAGTAACCACAGAGAAGGTCAGTGTCATAATCTGAGTAGAAACTGCACATCCTTGATTCGCCACTAATCACACAGGCGGAGGGCAGCTCACTCAGGACCTAGGGCAAAAATGCAGCCACTGGATGCAGAAAAACAGGGCACAGACAACAGCTGTCAGCACTGCAGGGGCTCAGGCCATAGTGGGGTCTGCTCAGGTTAAACAATTCTAGGAAAAGAACAGTCTTCAAAAAAATAAAATAGATTCCAGATTTGTTTAAACATAAAATCATAATCCACTTTTAAAGAACATATTACCAGACATACAAAGAAATGTATGACTTATTCAAACAGAAATGTGTGACTCTAATGAGAAAGTCAACAGAAACGTATTCCCAGTGCGCCCAGATGTGGGAATCAGCACCAAAGGCTCCCATAGCTTCAGGAAATATGTTCAAAGAACTGAATAAATATGTGTTGAAGGAATTTAATAACAAGAAAATTTTGTTATTAAATGGTGAACAGAAAGGAAACTGGAACAAAGAAACAGAATGAAAGACTAAATAGGAATTCTAGAACAAAAAGAAAGATACATAGTAAAATTCCATAGGTAAACTGCATTGAAAGCCTGGAAAGGCAGAATGAAGAATCAATTTGTTTAAATATAAATAGGTAATTCAGACTGGAGACTGACCCTGGATGGGACCTTCTCCTGGGTGCACAGCCCTGTGTCCCTGCTGGGGGGCCCAAGGAGACCCCGGGGAGGTCCCTGTGGAGAGACTCAAAGGCCCCTCATGTCTCCTGCTCTCAGCCCTGTTGCCACACCGTGGGGGCGGGGGCCGGCGGGGGCGCACGAGGCTGTGCTGAGTCGGGTCCAGATGGAGGAACGGCAAACTCCGTGTCCTGGGGGAGAGTAAGGGGCCTTCTGAGCAGCCCTGAGGGCAGGTGGGTCAGGGAGCACTCTGGAGCCCTGCCCGCTGTCTGAGTTGCCATCTGTCCTCCCCACAACACCTCTTTCCAGGCCCTGGACCGCAAGTCCAGGAAAACTGAAAAGTAGATCCTCCATCCTCCTGGACCGATTCTCTCTTTGAGGGCTATTTTACAAAAGACACTCTTTTATCTTAGAATAGTTGGAGATTTACAGAGAAGTGACAAGGTTAGTGCAGAGTCCCTGAGCACCCCACACTTTCTTGTCCTGTCATTAACCACCGTCGTGCATTTGTCACAGCTAATGACACAGTATTCACACATTACTATCTCCACACCGGATTTGCTGTCATGGTTTTGTTTTCTTTCCCAAGATCCCAACCAAATTGCCTCATTGAGTCCCATTATGGCTCCTTTGGGCTCTTCTGGCTGTAACCGTGTCTCAGACTGTTCCTGTTTTTCATGACCCTTACATGTTTGAGGAGATGGTTTGCATACTTTGTAGACTGTCTCTCATTGTGAATCAGGCTGACTGAGGCTGTGGAGTTTGGGAAAACCACACCTGGCTGGGCCGTTCTCCACAAACATAGCAAGACCATACAGTGATCACTCGCTCATCATGGATGAAGTTGACCTTCACCCCCTGGCTGAGGTGGTCTAATCCAGATGCTCCCTGTGAAGTTCCTTCTTTGGCTTTGTCCTGTCCATAGTCTTTGCAGAAGGTCACAAAGTACAGCCCACAGGTGAGGGCTGTTCCACTGGGACAATTTGCATGCAGGTTGTTGTGCAAACATGAGTTCTCAAATGACTTGCGTAAGTACCTTACAGGGGGATCAGCAGCTTGTGTGCTTAGTCTATGTTTGACTTTATAAGAAGCTGCTGACCGTCTCCCAAGAGCGGCTGTGCTGTTCTGTCTTCCTGCCATTAGTGACTGAAGCTTTCTGTGGCTCCCTGTCCTGGTCAACAGGTGACACTATCATTGTCTGGATTCCCATCATCTAACAGTGTGTGATGGCAGATCACTATTGTCACCTGCATTTCCCTGATGACACCTGTTGCTGAACATCTTTTCATGCGCTTATTACCCATGAATACATCTTCTTCAGCTCTCCATACTTTTGCTTATTTTTTAATGAGTTATTTTCTTATTGGTCCTTTTTAAGGGTTTTATGAGTATTCTAAAACAAGTCCTTTATCACACTGTGATTTGTGATTTGTAAATATTTTCTCCCAGTCTGTGGCCTGAGCTTGTTTCCTGATATAACAGTGGACATTAGGGCACAGGTGTATTTTTCAAATAGGAGACATGACAAATGGCTGACTGCGCTGGATTTTGGGTAGAGAATGTGGGTTACTGGAGGATGAGGGATTACCATATGACTTCTTTATTTTTGAATATTTGTATCTATTGAATTCTCTTGCAGGTGAATGAATAATGTTTAAAAAAGAAACTACCCTAAAATCCCTAACACCTGACAGATCATCCTCAGACCATGATTGAAGACTCAGGTTCTTATCTGAACCTGAGTCGTCTTCATCATCACCAACCAATCATCTTTTCACCGAATTATTTCACTTTTGAATTTCTTTTTCTGAACCAGGTGGGCTAGATTGTATGGATAAATTCTCCCAGTAAAATAGCTTAAAATGCATGCAATGAAAAACCGTTGTCTTGAAAACATGAAAAGACAGGATAATAATAGGTAAAACAATGAGCACACCCCAAAAAGAAGGGAAAGACCCTGCTTCAAGCAAAGGCTCTGTGAGTTCCCTGCTCAGAGCACAGACCAGCCCTTCCAGCTCTGTGCCCTGAGATGCTGATTTTCTTACCATCTCCTTCTCTTTTAAAGCATTTACATTCTCATTATGATGAGTATGTATGATGTACAATATATATGATGTCATCTATATTCACCATAGAAAAATTATAAAATGGGAAAAGTGACAAATGACAAAGCAAAAACAATGTAATTCTCACATTTGAGCTGTTTTGTTGCATTTACTTCTAGTCTCTTATCTATCCTCCTGCTGCTGAAAGTCTCTCTCTCTCTCTCTAAGGTGAAGAGCACAGAGTTCAGGGCCCCAGCCCTGCTCTCTCCAGATGCCATTTCCCCAGTCAGCTCCCTGTCACCCTCCTGAGAGGGCTGCCTCTCACTTCCTCCTCCCTCCTCAGCTTCCTTGACTCCCCCTCTGCTCCCCTCTGAGGGGATGAGCTCATTTGTTCCTCACTCAGAAAAGAAAGTCTCAGGTGAGACCTGCACAGGCCCCCCACCTCACTCCCCACCTCTGCACCTGTGTCCTCATCTTCTAAGCAGTGATGGGGAAGGGTCCCTCCTGTCTCAGGCTGTCCATTCACGTGGTCACACCCGGCCCCTCACTCACTTGCATCATGCCCTTCCCCCTCCCTCCTGGCTCAGCCATTCCTGCTACAAACATGCTGGATGACTCCCACACAGCCACTTAAGGCAAAACTAAATCAACCAAAATAAAATCATCCCATAAAAACAACACTTGATCCCATGACTCCTCCAACTCCTGCCCCATCTCTGTGGCCTCTGTGCAGAACTCGTCCTGACCCATCATCTCACCCCCATGTTGTCTTTGTAGCCAATGGTTAGAGGCACAGAGTTTTACAAGTCAAATCCTTCTACGGTCCTTGATATCAAAACAGATGACCCCAAGCTTCGATGCCCCCATTTCCTGTATCTCAGAGACCACCTGCGTTAGTTCTTCTGGCTGATTCTCTGATTATTGCTTCTGTGCCTCTCAGCAGCCTACTTCTCAGACTCCTTCTCTGGTCTTCAGGTTTATGCATCATCTTTCCTGAACTGCCTCCTCTTTCACTCTCCCATCTGCTCCATATAATTATTTGATAATTTCGATGAGCTCAATGTTCAGTGTTTCCTTTATTATGACCATGAAATACTAGTCATAACTGAGTCTTCTGTAGACTTATGATTGCGATCCCTTTCCTGAATCAACTTTTTATTTTCCCCAGAGTAAATAAATATCTTATTCCTTCATTTACTTTTTTTTCTCTTTTGCTCCTTTTAAATCCTTCCTCTGCTCCCCCTGAGTAAACCTTCATGAACATACTGGAGCCCATCCACTCCTCTACCATCTTCATGTCTGTGCAGCCGCCTGGCCTGCAGCCCTCACTCCTGCCCTATGAGGAGGGGATGCCTGCATCCCTGGGGCAGGGCTGACACCCAGACCCACTGTAGCTCCTCCTGGGGGAACTAGGCCTCTCTCCTGCTGGCTCCCTGTGGCCGGGATCCCATGTGCTCCCCTTGTTTGGTTTTCTCCATCATTTGTCCCACTCTGCCTACTGCTGTCCTATGGAAGGAAACATGGAAAGAACAGAAACTCTCACACCAGAGGAGACTGTCACACAGTACCGTGACAGAGATTGTGCTAGACAGAGATGTCCTTGGGATTTGGGGGCCTTGCCTCATGCCTTCCAGCCCCCAGGCCTGTGTTGTTGCCTCTTGGAGTTTTCAAGGCATCTTCCCTTCCACCCTCTTTCTGACATTTCACTATGATGTGTCCTGGTGTGGGTCTCCTCTCATCTGCTCTAGGTAAGAATTTGAGTCGGTCTCTCAACAAGTGTGTTTATCCCTATAAGCTTGGAGGAATACTCTTGAAATTTTTTCATCATTTCCTATTCACCTAATTTTCTTTAAAGATTTTATTTATTTGACAGAGAGAAACACAGCGACAGAGGAAAAACAACAGGGGAAGTGAGAGAGGGAGAAGCAGGCTTCCTGCTGAGCAGGTACCAGGGCAGGACCCTGGGATAATGACTGAGCCACCCAGGCACTCCTCACCATTGTTTTTAAAAAATGTTGTTATTAACTTGTTGGGAACATTTGATCGAGAAACAAACAGGTCTTCTCTCCTGCTACCATCACATTCCTGGTTGTATGACTTCAGGGAGGGAAAACAGTTATCACCCAGTGTATCCACTCAATTATCCATTCCTATGGTCATATTGTTAGTTTCCCAGAGCTCTCTCCTGTTCCATGATTGTACAGCACTGTGTGGAGTTGTGTTTTTTTTCACATCCATATGTCTATTGCATCCTGTAGATGTGACTGATCCTAGTGGTAAGGGCCCTGCTAAGTCTCCTGGTTTCTGCTTTCATGATATCATGACCTTTCTCCACACAACACTCATCTCAGGAGCGACTTACGTTTTCCTCTGTCATTTCTGCTCCATGCCCATCTCCCACATGACAGTGCCAGTGTCCTGTCCAGGGTGTCACCCTTGCTCTGCATTGTAGCTCTAGAGGCCAGCTGATCCTGAGTCCCTGGATGCCTCAAGATGTCCACTGGATGACGGACTTTAGTGTGATTTGAGCAGCTGAGTCACATTGCTCCTTAATGTTCTCCTGGGCTCTGAGCCCAGCAGCCTCCCATCACCAAACATTCTGGAATATTGCCACGGCTCACTTTCCTAGAGTGCACAGACATACCGCCCCCCACCCCCACCCCAGACAAGAAGCAATGAACAAATCAGCAAGGTCTCTGGGAGCAAACATTTTGGGCTGAACACTAGCTCCACCACATCCTTGTCTCCGAGTCTCCCTTTCCCTGTCTGAACAAACAGATGCCCTACAGGATGCCTCCTGGGCTGGCTTTCATGATTAAGTTCAACCCTCTGTGTAAATCACATGGTAAATCCCTGACGCATGCTAATGTTCCACTATCTGTACTTAATTTCATCATATTGATTATAGCGATTACATAACTTCTGTTCTTTGTTTTTATAAACCACAAGTGAACGCACATCCTTGTAAATGTTTGTAATTATCTCCTTAGGATAAAGTCCTCAAAGAAAATGTCTGTGTCACAATATAAGCACACAGCATTTGTGGAGATATTTTTCTAAAGCACCCATTGAAAATTGTGTCCCAGTGATCACTTGCATCAACCTTTATGACAGTGTTTCCCTGACCCTCTTATTTTATATATAGAAATATTTTATTTATTTTATAGCTTTATTCCTTTTATAGCTTTATTCCACATTCTCATATTTGTTTATGTTTTCTTATTACAATTACATTGGTTTGATGTTTCATTTCCCCCTTCCCAAACTGTTTTCTAATATTTTTAATTCTCTTTTCTTTCTTTTTCTTTTTTTATTATTTCATTTGACACACAATGTTATGCTCATTTCAGCTGTACAACATAGTGATTTGCCATGTAATCCAACAATTCCACTCTTGGGTATTTACCCAAGGAAAAGAGAAATACCAATTCTATAATTGTGTTTTGAATCAGTTGTAGCTCTTTTAAAATACGGAATTTTAAAAATATTTTTTATTTATTTGACAGACAGAGATCACAAGTAGGCAGAGAGGTAGGCAGAGAGAGAGAGTGGGAAGCAGGCTGCCCACTGAGCAGAGAGCCCAATGAGGGACTTGATCCCAGGACCTTGAGATCATGACCTGAGCTGAAGGCAGAGGCTTTAACCCACTGAGCCACCCAGGTGCCCCTAAAGTTTGGAATTAAACAGAGAAGAGCCAGCAGCCCCCAACATCGGGAGCTGCTCTGACACTGACAGTTGGGCTCAGTGTGGTCAGAAGCTGGCTAATGTCTACCACTTGGCCATATTCTTCTCCTGTGGGACTTCAGCCAGTCACCTCACAAAACATCACCATTCTGAAACCACGACATCACTCTGTGTCATTACAGAAAAACAAGGCACTGTACAACCCACAGAATAACACACATGTCAGCGTGTCAGCCGATGTGAGCAATTGCTGCTTCTCCACCATAACTGCTCTCTCCTCGCTCTGGTCTGGCTGCTGGAGAGCGGACTCACTGAGATGCTCAACCATGGGATTGCCCACACGTCCTGACAACATGAAATCTAGAGTGGGCCCCAACTTTCGTGGGTCCTCTCCAAAATTCCCATTCAAAGTCCATGTCCCTTAGGTTCCAACACCTTCATATTAAGATGCCCCGTGACCCCCAAAGGTGTGCGTTCTCTCTCACTGCAACAGGTAATAGAGCCAATTTGAATGCCCCACAGGTGCTCCTGGTGGTCTTGGGCTGAAGAGCATTTAACCATGTTACCCTTTTGTCTTTCACAGTTGTTTTTGTGTCTTTTAATTTGTTCATGGACATGAGTTTGTATCTTTGTGAGAGTGTGATTAACATGCAGATATTTCGTACTTTTCCTATAGGTTTTTGACACTAGACTGTGCTTAGAGAATTTCTTCATCCTACAGTTGTAAACATTTCATGTATATTTTCACCTTGGTAGAAATGAGGAGCAGAGGGTTTCACAAGAGTGAAGGGAAATATGGAGAATTGTCTGAACTTGGGCAAAAGTGTGGGGAGGAGCAAGAGGTAAAGGATGCTAAGGTGGTGGAATCTAAGATGTCCATCTTCTGCTTTATGACGTTTACAAGTACGTACAGAGCCTACAAGGTACATGTTGTAGCCAATATACCCTCTCACCTGGCTCAGTGAAGACTTAGTAAGCCTCCTTATGTTTACCAGGTGAACACAATCAACACCAAGACATCCAAAGTAATAGAGATAACAGTGAGCTCCAGGGATGGGCATCTTGAACACTTATGACCTAGATGTGATAATCACGTTTTTGCTCATGTCTGTACACTTCAGCTGTCTCAATGCATGGTAATTACACTTTCATGCTATATTTTAGGCATATGTTTCAGATCCACATAGACAAATCTACGACTTCCATTTAAAGGTAAATTTAATACACATGCACCCATGAGTCACACAGTCTCTTCTTTGAGGAGGATCCTGACAACTAAGAGCATTCTAGATAGGTATTATCTGAATAGTAGCTATGAGCCCCCTGTGGCTAAACTCCTATTCATTTAAAACAATTAAAAATGCAACTGCTCAGCACACCAGCCCCATTTCAAGTGCCACCTGCATCTCAAGAGGCACCTGCATCTTGTGGCCACCATACTGGACAGCGCAGATACAGAACAATTCCTTCCACACAGACTGTTGTATTGATAGGTGCTCTGCTTCATGCTTTGTGGGTCTCAAGTCAAACATATTAGACACATGTAGAGTGAAAAGACCAACATGATTTCTCTTACAGATGACATCAGATTTCTGTCTGGGATGTGAATACATATGAAGCCGATGTGTCACAAAATCAAAGTCGGTTATGTATGGATCTCGTGCCTACAGGTAAAAACTGTCCCCAGTTACAAAAGGGAAATCCCTGTCCCTCCACCTCCCTTTCCAGACTGGGGACCCTCTCTGCCATCTCATTTCCAGGAGGTGAGGTCTCTTCCAAATGCACTCAGGGGCTAGAGTCAGAGCTGAGTTTTCAGAGCAGGAAGTGTAGCTCAGGGAGAGGGATTCTGCTGAGTGAGGAGGAAGCCAGAGCAGGACAAGTGGGAGACTCTCCCAGGGTTTTCAGAGCAGCCGTTCTCAAAGTGTGGTCTGGGGAACACCTGAAGTCACTGAGTCCCTTGCACAGAATCCATGAAATTAACACTATTTTCATAACATCACTTAGACATTGTTTGCCTTTTCACCACTTTTACATTCACACTCAGGTAAAACTTAGCAAGAATGGAGGTGATGGGTGCACAGGGCAATTTTATTCTTCACCACTACTCACTTCCATAAAAAGACAAAACACTCTTTCCACCATTTTCCCAACCCACCATAATGGTCCCATGAATGTCCCAGCAGATGCTCTCAAGAGTATTAATGCCTAGAAGAGAAGCAAAGGCAGATCTTGTTAGGCCATGCTCCAAAGTCATCATACCATTTCTAACTGTGATGACGAAGCAGGTTACATTGGGAATTTGAAATCACTGATGATCATTGAGCTGGGAACATTGCTGGGAACCTCATGGGCAGCTTAAACTCCAGTGAAGTGAGAAGCCACAGATTTAACGTACAACTTAAAGATCTAGAAAAATGGCAGAGGAATCCAGACCCATCCCTCCATTTTGGTTTCCTTGTCCTGAGAACCTCAGCTGGCTCCATGAAGAAGCAAGACAAAAACACACATGAGGGGAAATCCTTGGATTCTTTCTCTAGGGAAGTAATGCCTATATGCAAGTAAAATACCTCAAAACAAAAGTAGGACAAAACAATACTAGAATCACATTAAAACATTCTGATTGCAGCATTAAAAATTATCTTTATTAATCATTTTCAACAATTCATCTTTATTAAACATTCTCAACAATCCACATTCAAACATGTCTATATGATGATGTGGGGTGTATAGCCCTTCTACATACAGAAACCCCTTGGAAAATAATTTGTGTAAAATTAACTGCCCCCCCTTTTCTTTTTTAACAGAATTACTTTTTAATTGAAGGAATGAATGACACAGAAACTTGGATTATTAAGACTAGGACATTTGGCAAGACAGTTTCTGGAAGTTGCCATAGGTGGCTCATAGTTACTATTCAGACAGTACATATCCAGTTTCTGGAAAATGAACATGAACTTAACCTTTCATGAAAATCAACTCACATATGCCAGCTGAGTACTTGTTGCCTTGATCAAATGTAAGCTCTCAAGAGAAAATCAGAAGCTTGTGATGTACCAATAAACTTGACAGTCTCCCATTACTGACAAAATTTTCTATTGGGATCTGGGGTAATATTAAAACAAATATGGGGGTTCCTGCGTGGCTCAGTCAGTTAAGCATCTGCCTTTGGCTCAGGTCATGATCCCAGTGTCCAGGGATAGAGCCCCACATCAGATTCTCTGCTCACTGGAGAGCTTCTCCCTCTTCCTCTGCCTGCTACTATGCCTACTTGTGCTCTCTATCTCTTTGTCAAATAAATAAATAAAATCTTTTAAAAAGGCATATTGTTTTTTAATATTTTATTTATTTATTTGACAGAGAGAGAAGGATCACAAGTAGGCAGAGAAGCAGGCAGAGAGAGAGGGGGAAGCAGGCTCCCTGCTGAGCAGAGAGCCTAATGCAGGGCTCTATCCCAAGACCCCGAGATCATGACCCGAGCTTAAGGCAGAAGTTTAACCCACTGAATCACCAGGAGCCCCCAAAATATGACTTTTTGATAAATCAATTTCAATCTCATCTACACTGGTACATGTACATAACTTAGTTAAACAACACATTACTTTTTTTAAATTTTTATTTATTTATTTTATTTCTTTACAGTGTTCCAGAATTCATTGTTTATGCACCACACCCGGTGCCCCATGCAATATGTGCCCTCCATAGTACACACCAGCAGGCTCACCCAACCTCCCACTCCTCTCTCCCCCAAAACCCTCAGTTTATTTCTCAGAGTCCACAGTTTCTCCCTCCAGTTTCCCCCAACTCACTTCTCCTCTCCATCTCCCTATGTCCTCAGTGTTATTCCTTATGCTCTACAAATAAGCGAAACCATATGATAATTGACTCTCTCTGCCTAATTTCCCTCAGTATAATCTTCTAGTCCCATCCATGTTGCTACAAAAGTTGGGTATTCATCCTTTCTGATGGAGGCATAATACTCCATTGTATATATATATATGGACCACATATTCTTTATCCATTTGTCTGTTGAAGGGCATCTTGGTTCTTTCCACAGCTTGGTGACTGTGACCATTGCTGCTATGAACAGTAGGGTACAGATGGCCCTTCTTTTCACGACATCTGTATCATTGGGGTAAATACCCAGTAGTGCAATGGCAGGGTCATAGGGAAACTCTATTTTTAGTTTCTTAAGGAATGTCCACACTGTTTTCCAAAGTGGCTGCACCAAGTTGCATTCCCACCAACAGTGTCAGAGGGTTACCCTTTCCCCACATCCTCTCCAACAAATGTTGTTTACTGTCTTGTTAATTTTGGCCATTCAGCACATTACTTTTTAAAAAATCATGCATTAGTACAAGATCTGTTTCCTGTGCCAGATGGGCCTGTGGATTTTAATGTAACAGAGATTGCAAAAATGTAAAATGCTAGAACATCTGTCTACAAGAGACCCATTTTGAACCTAAAGATACACCCAGACTGAAAGTGAAAGGATGGAGAAGCATCTTTCATGCCAATGGGCATCAAAAAAAGGCTGGGGTAGCGATTCTCATATAAGACAAATTAGATTTTAAGCTAAAAACTGTAGTCAGAGATCCAGAAGGACACTACATCATTCTTTTTATTTATTTATTTATTTATTTATTTATTTATTTATTTATTTATTTTTTATTTCCAGCATAACAGTATTCATTATTTTTGCACCACACCCCGTGCTCCATGCAATCCGTGCCCTCTATAATACCCACCACCTGGTACCCCAACCTCCCACCCCCCGTCCCTTCAAAACCCTCAGATTGTTTTTCAGAGTCCATAGTCTCTCATGGTTCACCTCCGCTTCCAATTTCCCCCAACTCCCTTCTCCACTCTAAGTCCCCCTGTCCTCCATGCTATTTGGTATGCTCCACAAATAAGTGAAACCATATGATAATTGACTCTCTCTGCTTGACTTATTTCACTCAGCATAATCTCTTCCAGTCCCGTCCATGTTGCTACAAAAGTTGGGTATTCATCCTTTCTGATGGAGGCATAATACTCTATCCCCAGGGGTACAGGTCTGTGAATCATCAGGTTTACACACTTCACAGCACTCACCAAAGCACATACCCTCCCCAATGTCCATAATCCCACCCCCTTCTCCCAAGCCCCCTCCCCCCAGCAACCCTCAGTTTGTTTTGTGAGATTAAAAGTCACTTATGGTTTGTCTCCCTCCCAATCCCATCTTGTTTCATTGATTCTTCTCCTACCCACTTAAGCCCCCATGTTGCATCACCACTTCCTCATATCAGGGAGATCATATGATAGTTGTCTTTCTCTGCTTGACTTATTTCGCTAAGCATGATACGCTCTAGTTCCATCCATGTTGTCGCAAATGGCAAGATTTCATTTCTTTTGATGGCTGCATAGTATTCCATTGTGTATATATACCACATCTTCTTGATCCATTCATCTGTTGATGGACATCTAGGTTCTTTCCATAGTTTGGCTATTGTGGACATTGCTGCTATAAACATTCGGGTGCATGTGCCCCTTTGGATCACTACGTTTGTATCCTTAGGGTAAATACCCAATAGTGCAATTGCTGGGTCATAGGGCAGTTCTATTTTCAACATTTTGAGGAACCTCCATGCTGTTTTCCAGAGTGGCTGCACCAGCTTGCATTCCCACCAACAGCGTAGGAGGGTTCCCCTTTCTCCGCATCCTCGCCAGCATCTGTCATTTCCTGACTTGTTGATTTTAGCCATTCTGACTGGTGTGAGGTGATATCTCATTGTGGTTTTGATGTGTATTTCCCTGATGCCGAGTGATATGGAGCACTTTTTAATGTGTCTGTTGGCCATCTGGATGTCTTCTTTGCAGAAATGTCTGTTCATGTCCTCTGCCCATTTCTTGATTGGATTATTTGTTCTTTGGGTGTTGAGTTTGCTAAGTTCTTTATAGATTTTGGACACTAGTCCTTTATCTGATATGTCATTTGCAAATATCTTCTCCCATTCTGTCAGTAGTCTTTTGATTTTGTTAACTGTTTCCTTTGCTGTGCAAAAGCTTTTGATCTTGATGAAATCCCAATAGTTCATTTTTACCCTTGCTTCCCTTGCCTTTTGCGTTGTTCCTAGGAAGATGTTGCTGCGGCAGAGGTCAAAGAGGTTGCTGCCTGTGTTCTCCTCAAGGATTTTGATGGATTCCTTTCGCACATTGAGGTCCTTCATCCATTTTGAGTCTATTTTTGTGTGTGGTCCAATTTCATTTTTCTGCATGTGGCTGTCCAATTTTCCCAGCACCATTTATTGAAGAGGCTGTCTTTTTTCCATTGGACATTCTTTCCTGCTTTGTCGAAGATTAGTTGACCATAGAGTTGAGGGTCTATTTCTGGGCTCTCTATTCTGTTCCATTGATCTATGTGTCTGTTTTTGTGCCAGTACCATGCTGTCTTGATGACGACAGCTTTGTAATAGAGCTTGAAGTCCGGAATTGTGATGCCACCAACGTTGGCTTTCTTTTTCAATATCCCTTTGGCTATTCGAGGTCTTTTCTGGTTCCATATAAATTTTAGCATTATTTGTTCCATTTCTTTGAAAAAGATGGATGGTACTTTGATAGGAATTGCATTAAATGTGTAGATTGCTTTAGGTAGCATAGACATTTTCACAATATTTATTCTTCCAATCCAGGAGCATGGAACATTTTTCCATTTCTTTGTGTCTTCCTCAATTTCTTTCATGAGTACTTTATAGTTTTCTGAGTATAGATTCTGTGTCTCTTTGGTTAGGTTTATTCCTAGGTATCTTATGGTTTTGGGTGCAATTGTAAATGGGATGGACTCCTTAATTTCTCTTTCTTTTGTCTTGCTGTTGGTGTAGAGAAATGCAACTGATTTCTGTGCATTGATTTTATATCCTGACACTTTACTGAATTCCTGTATAAGTTCTAGCAGTTTTGGAGTGGAGTCTTTTGGGTTTTCCACATATAGAATCATATCATCTGCGAAGAGTGATAATTTGACTTCTTCTTTGCCGATTTGGATGCCTTTAATTTCCTTTTGTTGTCTGATTGCTGAGGCTAGGACCTCGAGTACTATGTTGAATAGCAGTGGTGATAATGGACATCCCTGCTGTGTTCCTGACCTTAGCGGGAAAGCTTTCAGTTTTTCTCCATTCAGAATGATATTTGCGGTGGGTTTTTCATAGATGGCTTTGATGAGATTGAGGTATGTGCCCTCTATCCCTACACTTTGAAGAGTTTTGATCAGGAAGGGATGCTGTACTTTGTCAAATGCTTTTTCAGCATCTATTGAGAGTATCATATGGTTCTTGTTCTTTCTTTTATTGATGTGTTGTATCACATTGACTGATTTGCGGATGTTGAACCAACCTTGCAGCCCTGGAATAAATCCCACTTGGTCGTGGTGAATAATCTTTTTAATGTACTGTTGAATCCTATTGGCTAGTATTTTGTTGAGTATTTTCGCATCTGTGTTCATCAAGGATATCGGTCTATAGCTCTCTTTTTTGGTGGGATCCTTGTCTGGTTTTAGGATCAAGGTGATGCTGGCCTCATAAAATGAGTTTGGAAGTTTTCCTTCCATTTCTATTTTTTGGAACAGTTTCAGGAGAATAGGAATTAGTTCTTCTTGAAATGTTTGGTAGAATTCCCCCGGGAAGCCGTCTGGCCCTGGGCTTTTGTTTGTTTGGAGATTTTTAATGACTGTTTCAATCTCCTTACTGGTTATGGGTCTGTTCAGGCTTTCTATTTCTTCCTGGTTCAGTTGTGGTAGTTTATATGTTTCTAGGAATGCATCCATTTCTTCCAGATTGTCAAATTTATTGGCGTAGAGTTGCTCATAGTATGTTCTTATAATAGTTTGTATTTCTTTGGTGTTAGTTGTGATCTCTCCTCTTTCATTCATGATTTTATTTATTTGGGTCCTTTCTCTTTTCTTTTTGATAAGTCGGGCCAGGGGTTTATCAATTTTATTAATTCTTTCAAAGAACCAGCTCCTAGTTTCGTTGATTTGTTCTATTGTTTTTTTGGTTTCTATTTCATTGATTTCTGCTCTGATCTTTATGATTTCTCTTCTCCTGCTGGGCTTAGGGTTTCTTTCTTGTTCTTTCTCCAGCTCCTTTAGGTGTAGGGTTAGGTTGTGTACCTGAGACCTTTCTTGTTTCTTGAGAAAGGCTTGTACCGCTATATATTTTCCTCTCAGGACTGCCTTTGTTGTGTCCCACAGATTTTGAACCGTTGTATTTTCATTATCATTTGTTTCCATGATTTTTTTCAATTCTTCTTTAATTTCCCGGTTGACCCATTCATTCTTTAGAAGGATGCTGTTTAGTCTCCATGTATTTGGGTTCTTTCCAAACTTCCTTTTGTGGTTGAGTTCTAGCTTTAGAGCATTGTGGTCTGAAAATATGCAGGGAATGATCCCAATCTTTTGATACCGGTTGAGTCCTGATTTAGGACCGAGGATGTGATCTATTCTGGAGAATGTTCCATGTGCACTAGAGAAGAATGTGTATTCTGTTGCTTTGGGATGAAATATTCTGAATATATCTGTGATGTCCATCTGGTCCAGTGTGTCGTTTAAGGCCTTTATTTCCTTGCTGATCTTTTGCTTGGATGATCTGTCCATTTCAGTGAGGGGAGTGTTAAAGTCCCCTACTATTATTGTATTATTGTTGATGTGTTTCTTTGATTTTGTTATTAATTGGTTTATATAGTTGGCTGCTCCGACGTTGGGGGCATAGATATTTAAAATTGTTAAATCTTCTTGTTGGACAGACCCTTTGAGTATGATATAGTGTCCTTCCTCATCTCTTATTATAGTCTTTGGCTTAAAATCTAATTGATCTGATATAAGGATTGCCACTCCTGCTTTCTTCTGATGTCCATTAGCATGGTAAATTCTTTTCCACCCCCTCACTTTAAATCTGGAGGTGTCTTCGGGCTTAAAATGAGTTTCTTGGAGGCAACATATAGATGGGTTTTGGTTTTTTATCCATTCTGATACCCTGTGTCTTTTGACAGGGGCATTTAGCCCATTAACATTCAGGGTAACTATTGAGAGATATGAATTTAGTGCCATTGTATTGCCTGTAAGGTGACTGTTACTGTATATGGTCTCTGTTCCTTTCTGATCTACCACTTGTAGGCTCTCTCTTTGCTTAGAGGACCCCTTTCAATATTTCCTGTAGAGCTGGTTTGGTATTTGCAAATTCTTTCAGTTTTTGTTTGTCCTGGAAGCTTTTAATCTCTCCTTCTATTTTCAATGATAGCCTAGCTGGATATAGTATTCTTGGCTGCATGTTTTTCTCGTTTAGTGCTCTGAATATATCATGCCAGCTCTTTCTGGCCTGCCAGGTCTCTGTGGATAAGTCAGCTGCCAATCTAATATTTTTACCATTGTATGTTACAGACTTCTTTTCCCGGGCTGCTTTCAGGATTTTCTCTTTGTCACTGAGACTTGTAAATTTTACTATTAGGTGACGGGGTGTGGGCCTATTCCTATTGATTTTGAGGGGCGTTCTCTGAACCTCCTGAATTTTAATGCTCGTTCCCTTTGCCATATTGGGGAAATTCTCCCCAATAATTCTCTCCAGTATACCCTCTGCTCCCCTCTCTCTTTCTTCTTCTTCTGGAATCCCAATTATTCTAATGTTGTTTCGTCTTATGGTGTCACTTATCTCTCGAATTCTCCCCTCGTGGTCCAGTAGCTGTTTGTCCCTCTTTTGCTCAGCTTCTTTATTCTCTGTCATTTGGTCTTCTATATCACTAATTCTTTCTTCTGCCTCATTTATCCTAGCAGTGAGAGCCTCCATTTTTGATTGCACCTCATTAATAGCTTTTTTGATTTCAACTTGGTTAGATTTTAGTTCTTTTATTTCTCCAGAAAGGGCTTTTATATCTCTCGAGAGGGTTTCTCTAATATCTTCCATGCCTTTTTCGAGCCCGGCTAGAACCTTGAGAATTGTCATTCTGAACTCTAGATCTGACATATTACCAATGTCTGTATTGATTAGGTCCCTAGCCTTCGGTACTGCCTCTTGTTCTTTTTTTTGTGTTGAATTTTTCCGTCTTGTCATTTTGTCCAGATAAGAGTATATGAAGGGGCAAGTAAAATACTAAAAGGGTGGCAACAACCCCAGGAAAAAATGCTTTAACCAAATTAGAAGAGATCCAAAATCGTGAGGGGGGAGAAAGGGGATAAAAAGAGGTTCAAAAAGGAAGAAAGAAAAAGAAAGAAAAAAGAAAAAAGAAAAAAGAAAAAAAAAAGGAAAACACCTAAGAAAAATGTAAAAAAGAAAAAATATATATATTAGATAAACTAGTAAAAAATCGTTAAAAAAGAAAAAGGTAACAGTTAAAAAAAAAAAAATTTTACCCGAAGGCGAGAAAAAAAAAAAAATGAAAAAGAAAAAAATTAAATTAACTGCAAGACTAAAAAAAAATCACAGGGAAAAAGCCATGAGTTCTGTGCTTGGCTTTCTCCTCCTCTGGAATTCTGCTGCTCTCCTTGGTATTGAAACCGCACTCCTTGGTAGGTGAACTTGGTCTCGGCTGGATTTCTTGTTTATCTTCTGGGGGAGGGGCCTGTTGTAGTGATTCTCAAGTGTCTTTGCCCCAGGCGGAATTACACCGCCCTTACCCGGGGCCGGGGTGAGTAATCCGCTCGGGTTTGCTTTCAGGAGCTTTTGTTCCCTGAGCGCTTTCCGTAGAGTTCTGGAGGACGGGAATACAAATGGCGGCCTCCTGGTCTCCGGCCTGGAGGAGCCGAGAGCCCAGGGCCGCACTCCTCAGTGCGCCCTCAGAGAACAGCGCCCAGTTACTCCCGTCTGCCTGACCTCCGGCCGCGCTCCGAGCTCTCTGAGCCTCCGACCAGTTCAAGGTAACACCGAGGTGTGAGCTTACTGTCGGCTCTGTCTCTGTAGCCGGCTTTCCCGTTCCAATACCCGCAAGCTCTGCGACACTCAGACACCCCTGGTCCTTCTGTGACCCTGCGGGACCTGAGGCCACGCTGAACCCCGCGTGGGCTTCGCCCCGGTTTAGCCTCTGGAGCGATGTCCCTCAGCGGAACAGACTTTTAAAAGTCCTGATTTTGTGCACCGTTGCTCCGCCGCTTGCCGGGAGCCGGCCCCTCCCCCCGGGGTCTATCTTCCCGTCGCTTTGGATTCACTTCTCCGCCGGTCCTACCTTTCAGAAAGTGGTTGTTTTTCTGTTTCCAGAATTGCTGTTCTTCTTCTCTTCGATCTGCCGATGGATTTTCAGGTGTTTGCAATCTTTAGATAAGCTATCTAGCTGATCTCCGGCTAGCTGAAGCAGTCTCAGCGTGGTACTTCTCCGCCATCTTGACTCCTCCCCCTACATCATTCTTAAAGGGACTATCCACCAAGATGATCTAACAATTGTAAATATCTATGCCCCCAATATAGGAGCAGCCAATTACATAAAAAAACTGTTAATCAAGATAAAGAGTCATATTGATATGAATACACTAATCGTAGGAGATCTTAACATGCCTCTCTCAGAAACAGACAGATCATTGAAGCAGAAAATCAATAAAGAAACAAGAGCCTTGAATGACACATTGGACCAGATGGACCTCATAGATATATACAGAACATTCCACCCTAAAACAACAGAATATTCATTCTTCTCAAGTGCACATGGAACCTTCTCCAGAATAGACCACATACTGGGTCACAAATCAGGACTCAACTGATACCAAAAGACTGAGATTATTCCTTGCACATTCTCAGATCACAATGCTTTGAAACTGGAGCTCAATCACAAGGAAAAGTTCAGGAGGAACTCAAACACCTGGAAGCTAAAGACCACCTTGCTTAAGAATGCTTGGATCAACTAGGAGATCAAAGAAGAATTGAAACAATTCATGGGAACCAATGAGAATGAAGACACTTCAGTCCAAAACCTATGGGATACAGCAAAGGCAGTCCTAAGGGGGAAATACATAGCCATCCAAGCATCCCTCAAAAAAATTGAAAAATCCAGAACACACCAGCTGTCTCTACACCTTAAAGAACTGGAGAATCAACAACAAATCAAACCAACTCCACACATAAGAAGGGAAATCATCAAGATTAGAGCTGAGATCAATGAGGTAGAAACCAGAGATACAGTAGAATGTATCAATGAAACTAGAAGCTGGTTTTTTGAAAGAATCAATAAGATCAATAAACCATTGGCGACACTAATCCAAAAGAAAAGAGAGAAAGCTCAAATACATAAAATTAGGAATGAAAAGGGAGAGATCACAACGAACACCAAGGAAGTAGAAAAAATAATCAGAAGTTATTATCAACAGTTATATGCCAATAAGCTAAGCAACCTAGATGAAATGGATGCATTCCTGGAAAGCTATAAACTCCCAAAATTGAACCAGGAAGAAATTGACAACCTGAATAGACCAATATCTAGTAGCGAGATTGAAGTAGTGATCAAAAACCTCCCAAAAAACAAGAGCCCAGGACCTGATGGATTCCCTGGGGAATTCTACCAAACTCTCAAAGAAGAAATAACACCTATTCTCCTGAAGCTGTTTCAAAAATTGAAGCAGGAGGAAAACTTCCAGACTCTTTCTATGAAGCCAGCATTACCGTGATACCCAAACCAGGCAAAGACCCTGCCAAAAAAGAGAATTTCAGACCAATATCACTGATGAATATGGATGCTAAGATTCTCAACAAGATCCTAGCAAACAGGATCCAACAGCACATTAAAAAGATTATCCACCATGACCAGGTGGGATTTATTCCTGGGCTACAAGGATGGTTCAACACTCACAAATCAATCAATGTGATAGAAAAAATTAATAAAAGAAGAGAGAAGAAACACATGGTCCTCTCAATTGATGCAGAAAAAGCATTTGACAAAATCCAGCATCTGTTCCTGATTAAAACGCTTCAAAGTATAGGGATAGACAGAACATTCCTGAACTTCATAAAATCTATCTATGAAAGACCCACAGCAAATATCATCCTTAATGGGAAAAAGCCTGCAGCCTTCCCATTGAGATCAGGAACACAACAAGGATGCCCACTCTCACCACTGTTGTTCAACATAGTATTAGAAGTTCTAGCAACAGCAATCAGACAACAAAGAGAAATAAAAGGTATCCAAATTGGTAATGAAGAAGTCAAACTCTCTCTCTTTGAAGATGACATGATTCTTTATATGGAAGACCCAAAAGACTCTACCCCCAAACTACTAGAACTCATACAACAATTCAGCAACATGGCAGGATACAAAGTCAATGTACAGAAATCAGTGGCCTTCTTATACACCAATAATGAAAATGCAGAAAGGGAAATTAGAGAATCGATTCCATTTACTATAGCACCAAGAACCATAAGATACCTGGGAATAAACCTAACCAAAGAGGTAAAGGATCTGTACTCGAGGAACTACAGAACACTCATGAAAGAAATTGAAGAAGACACAAAAAGATGGAAGACCATTCCATGCTCTTGGATCGGAAGAATAAACATTGTTAAAATGTCTATACTGCCTAGAGCAATCTATACTTTTAATACCATTCCAATCAAAATCCCACCGGTATTCTTCAAAGAGCTGGAGCAAATAATCCAAAAATTTGTATGGAATCAGAAGAGACCCCAAATCACTAAGGAAATGTTGAAAAACAAAAATAAAATGGGGAGCATCACTTTACCTGATTTCAAGCTTTACTACAAAGCTGTGGTCACCAAGACAGCATGGTACTGGCATAAAAACAGACACATAGACCAGTGGAACAGAGTAGAGAGCCCAGATATGGACCCTCAACTCTATGGTCAAATAATCTTCGACAAAACGGGAAAAAATATACAGTGGAAAAAAGACAGTCTCTTCTATAAATGGTGTTGGGAAAACTGGACAGCTATAAGTAGAAGAATAAAACTCGACCATTCTCTTACACCGTACACAAAGATAAACTCAAAATGGATAAAAGACCTCAACATGAGACAGGAATCCATTAGAATCCTAGAGGAGAACATAGGCAGTAATCTCTTCGATATCAGCCACAGCAACTTCTTTCAAGATATGTCTCCAAAGGCAAAGGAAACAAAAGCCAAAATAAACTTTTGGGACTTCATCAAAATCAAAAGTTTCTGCACAGCAAAGGAAACAGTCAAGAAAACAAAGAGGCAACCCACGGAATGGGAGAAGATATTTGCAAATGACAGTACAGACAAAAGGTTGATATCCAGGCTCTATAATGAACTCCTCCAACTCAACACACACAAAACAGACAATCATATCAAAAAATGGGCAGAAGATATGAACAGACACTTCTCCAATGAAGACATACAAATGGCTATCAGACCCATGAAAAAATGTTCATCATCACTAGGTATCAGGGAGATTCAAATTAAAACCACATTAAGATATCACCTTACACCAGTTCGAATGGCCAAAATTAGCAAGACAGGAAACAACATGTGTTGGAGGGGATGTGGAAAAAGGGGAACCCTCTTACACTGGTGGTGGGAATGCAAGTTGGCGCAGCCTCTTTGGAGAACAGTGTGGAGATTCCTCAAGAAATTATAAATAGAACTTCCCTATGACCCTTCCATTGCACTCCTGGGTATTTACCCCAAAGATACAGATGTAGTGAAAAGAAGGGCCATCTGTACCTCAATGTTTATAGCAGCAATGGCTCAGTCGCCAAACTGTGGAAAGAACCAAGATGCCCTTCAACAGACGAATGGATAAGGAAGATGTGGTCCATATACACTATGGAGTATTATGCCTCCATCAGAAAGGACTAATACCCAACTTTTGTAGCAACATGGATGGGACTGGAAGAGATTATGCTGAGTGAAATAAGTCAAGCAGAGAGAGTCAATTATCATATGGTTTCACTTATTTGTGGAGTATAACAAATAGCATGGAGGACATGGGGAGATAGAGAGGAGAAGGGAGTTGGGGGAAATTGGAAGGGGAGGTGAACCATGAGAGACTATGGACTCTGAAAAACAATCTGAGGGTTTTGAAGGGGCGGGGGGTGGGAGGTCACGGTACAAGGTGGTGGGTATTATAGAGGGCACGGATTGCATGGAGCACTGGGTGTGGTGCAAAAATAATGAATACTGTTATGCTGAAAATAAATAAATAATTAATTTAAAAAAAAGAAAATGAGAAACTCATGATTGGATCCTGTAATCAGCGTTCTGATTCCTGGGTCAAGCATTATGATTCCTTTGTTTACGCCTCCTGGAGGACAAATAGCCGTGCTACATAGTGTTCAGGTTAGACCCTCAGGATGCCCAGGGATATGACTGGATATTCACTGCCTGGTCTCCAGAACATTCTCATGATCATCAAAATTTGTTGAATGCAGGAACAAGTGTAAATCTGAAAAGGGAGTTTGAAGGGAGCCACATTACAGATGAAGTGTTCGGAACAGTAAAGGAAGATGCATCATTACACAGATATAAAAAACACTTGCCATCACAATCTTCTCCTGCCCCATTGACCACAGCTGAGGAAGAATCACAACAGATTAAAATTAATGAGGTACAAACTGACATGGGTGAGGACACGCAGCATTAGTACCACTACATGAGTAGCATTTCCTATATTTCGAGAAGCTTTTCAAGCTTAGGAAACATGAAGTAACAGCTCAACTATGTGTAATTGGAAATAGATATGAAAGATGAAATCATAATTTTGGCCAACACAGCAAAGACAGAACTGAAAGACTTGCCAGGGAGGATTCCCAAGGATTCAGCATGCTACGATTTCTTCCTGTATAAACGTTCCCATGAAGGAGACGGTTTGAAGTCCATAGTTTTTATTTATTCAATGCCTGGATAGACATGCAGTAAAGAGAACGGGTACTGTATTCTAGCTGTGAGAGCCTTCTGCCAGAAACTGTTGAAAGACAACTACAAATGGACTTCATTAGAAAGATCGAGATAGGGTGCTTGGGCCTCAGTCAGTTGAGTGTCTGCCTTCAGCTCAGGTCATGATCTCAGGGACATGGGATCAAGCCCCATGTCTTGCTCTCTGCTTGGCAGGGAGCCTGCTTTTCTCTCTCCCTCTGCCCTCCCCTCTGCTTGTGCATGGTCTCTCTCTCTCTCTCTATCTCAAATAAATAAAATATTTTTTAAAATTTTATTTATTTGACAAACAGAAATCACAAGTAGACAGAGAGGCAGGCAGAGAGAGAGAGGGAAGCAGGTTTCCCGCAGAGCATAGAGCCCCATGTGGGGCTCGATTCCAAGACCCTGAGATCATCACCTGAGCTGAAGGCAGAGGCTTAACCCACTGAGCAACCCAGGCTTCCTTCAAATAAATAAAATCTTAAAAAAAAAAAGAAAATAAAGAAAGATCAAGAGAGAAAATGGGGATGAGTTGACAGCGGACTTCCTTTATGAAGAAGAACACCCAAAGCAGTAGGCACATAGCAAAGTTTTGCAAAACCAAAATCATTGTATTGAGGATTCCAATCCTAGCTTTTTAAAAATCCAGCTTTACTACAGGAGAACTGCTAGATCACTCCCCACAGGTCAGCTCACTGAGCTGTTCATTTCTGTGTTCTTAATGTCAAGGTTACAGAAGACTATGTAGGATGTGCCATTAATTTTGTCATACTGTTTTCTAAATTGTGTGTAAAAGTATTTTTTAACTGTTACCACCTTTTAATGGAATTCTTCTGGGCACTGTCCTCTCCATTAGTGTTTTTCCAACATTACCCAAGACCCCACAGCTGTATCAGGCTCAGGATTATTTTGTCTCTTTGTCATAGGGCAGTTCTAATGTTTATGTTGATGCATAACAGTGAAGAAATGGAACAATGGGAAAAGCCCCCGTGTTTTGGACTTACCAATTCATGGCCAGTGGCCAACAGCCAGCCACATGATGAGGCAGAAGGGTAACGGAAACATGGTCTATTAAAGGAATAGCCACAGGGCGTCTGGGCCCTTGCTCATTATGGAAATTTGGGGCGTGCTTCGAAGGAGGACATGTTGATGCCCATCACAAAAACCACCTTCTGAGTTTGGAAGTGGATTGGAACGGATGAGTGGGTGTAGCCCACTTGGGGTAGCCACCTAGGTCAGGGAAATAAGGGGACAGAGGGGGCTCTGGGAATGCAGGGAAAGGCTGAAATTCTGCAGTCCACTTGCATCTTCTGTGGCACAAAATACCAAACAGAACTGTTTTGGCTGCCAATCAAACACCACAGAGAGCTAGGAGACTGACCCCTCAGTAGGAAAGCCTTGAACATAATTGGCAAGTCAGAGCCATAATTGTAACCCCAAGGGGCGACAAAAGGGTCTTGACAGGAATGCATATTCTGGATTGTGCTTTGTTCACCCAGTGGTAGATGCAAATGGTCAGAGTGCTATTAAAACAAATTGTAGCTATGCTTCAATTAAAAGTCTAAAAAAAATAAAATGCACAGAGAGGACTGGTCCTGGGAGGACAGCTCAGGAAATGTTACATGTGCACACCTCCACGCACTACCCCCAGAGCAAGATGCAGAACATGCTGAGCTTCACAGAGATTCCCAGTCAATACGTCACCAGAAAAGGTAACCACTCTCCGACTTCTGACATAATAAATTAGTCCTGATCTTCAACTTCACATACAAAGGGTCATACTCCTGTGTGTGGCTTCTTTCTCTCAGTGCTGTGTCCGTGAGATTCCCCCACGCTGTAGGGTGTAGCCACCGTCCAGTCTTCCTCGGAGCTGCATGATATCCCACTGTATGGATAAGCTACAACTTATGTATGTATTTTCCCGTCATACGCGTCTAAGTTGTTGCCCATTGGGGCGATCATACACAGTACTGCTGAGACATTTTCGTACACGGCTCTTGGTGTGTGTGTGGAAAAAAAGTACTGAACCAGTGAAGAATGCTCAGTCACAGTTTCTCACACCACAAACACATGACAAGCCAAAACATCCCACAAGGGGCATACACACATGCTGACAGAATAACAGCTTCATAGAGAATGGGAACAGGCAACAGAAACATTGTGGAAAAGGGGTATCGGGGTCGTGGAGGTGTGAAGTGCTGGTTTGCACAAGTGTGTGCTTCCACCTGGCATGAGTGGGGCTACAGGATGGTCCCCACTACACACTTTTCCCTTGGGGATCTGAGGAAGAGGGGGAGGGGACAGGTGCCAGTGTGACTCTACACTCCTTCCCAAGGGAAAGGACCTCGGTATGACTTCATATATATGTTTACATATATGTTCACCTCAACATTCTCTCATCCTACACAATGCAGGCTCTCAAGACAGGGATGCGAGTGTGAGTGCCAGAAACGGGAAGGATCCTAAGACACTGTAAGTACTTTGTTAAACCCTGATGTGGAATTCCAGAGGGCCTGAAGGGGAGGCCTGTGCCTTCACCCCATCCGACAAAGCTGGGGCTGACAGCGAGCACAGCTACATCCGCTGGTGGTCCTTTACCGGCCAGTTCTGTCCGTGTGTTTCCCTCCCCGCTATGACTGAGAGTAGACTGGGGGCGAAGGGAGCTTGTCAAACTCATGTTGCTGCCCGCAGTCTATACCAGCACAGCAGCCACACATAATGTCCCTTCCAATGGCCGAAAGTGAGGTATAAATGCAGAGAAGTAGAAATAGTAACTGAGGGTAAAAGAGGGTATAAATTCACTATATAATGAGGGAAATCCATGGTATATCAGCGCCTTGTTAGAAGTGTGAGCAAGAGATGACACTGTCTCTTAGATCCATCATCCCAGACGCTGAGAGAGAAAGCCGTGTGCTCTGAGAACATTCCTGATTCTGGAACCTGGCAATACTGAATGGACCCAACAGGCCTGAGTGGAGACACTGTCCTCCAGCAGGAAGATGGGCTGACTGTTAATGACCTGATGGGACATGAGTACTGGGCCAGCATCTCCACAGTTCTGGTCCCATTGTTACAGGGGATCTGTGCTCAAAGACCACAGCGTGGCTGCAGGATAAGAAAAATATGTGGTCTTTGTCCCCAGTTCCTGGCACTCAGCTCCCCAGCCCTTGGGATCTCCTGAGTGATAAGACTGTCACTGGTACTCTAATGAGATGACTTGGCCGAGGGTCTTAGACAGTTCAGGTTGTGGCTAGCGACCAGGAGGACCAAGCCATGACTAGAGAGTTGGTGCCATCAGCCTCACTCCCCGACCTCTGTGGAGAGGCTCTGGAGGCTGACTTCCGTCCCCAACAAACAGTGACTGAATCAAGCGTGCCTATGTCATGAAGCTTCCACAAAGACTGCTCTACAGTGGGGTTCACAGAGCTTCTGAAATGGCGAACATGTCCACTTTCTCTAAGGGGGGCACATTCCAAGTCCACAGGGACAGAAACTCCTGCACTGGGACCTGCACGCTCCCACACTCCCAAGCCTCTTCATCTGGCTGCTTGTGCCTGTCCTTATAATAAACCATCATAGTCAGCATAGAGTTCTCCTGAGACCTAGGAGTCCTTCTAGCAAACTACTGAACGTCCATGGTACCCCCAACTTAAACAACCGTGCCAGGGACATGGGAACCTGAGAGTTGAGACTTGCCCCTGAGCTGAGGTCAACTTGCAAGATGAGTCCTCACACCTGTGCTCGCCCCAGATCGACAGGGTCAGGTGTGAAATGGACAAATCGGAGGGTATCCAGGTGGTGACAGGGAATCAGAGAGCTGGTCAGTTGGGGGAAGAAACCCTCTCCATTCCACAAAGAGAATTTGAGAGTTAGAGCAAGCAAGTAACCTTAGTCTCGTCCTGTCAGGAGCAAAGGATAAGCAGAACGGAAGCCTGTCTATCATGTCCATCCGCCTGCATGCGACCAGCTGTTCCAGGTCCTGTTGAGAAAGGAGACAGCGGGCCCAGCATGGAGTCACAGATGCCACACACCACCGAGAACATCAAACTTAACCTACCATGACTTTAGCTCTCAGGTTCTCACGTCCCTGCCACTGTTGTTCAAGTTGGGCAGCAGTCCCGTGAATGCTGAGAGATGCTAGAGAGTCTCTCTCCAGAACATCGCCACACACAGGGAAATAGACACAGTCACACGACACGTCGGTGCACACAGACCACTCACGTCTTGCAGACCCGGGGCTCCTCATCCTTGCAAGAACAAAGGAGGGCAAATCTGCCCCGAGCCATTAGGCCACCAGCCCACGTCACCACTGCCCATGTTTGTGAGTGAGAACTGCAGTGGACAACAGCTGGGACTAATCACGTAGTGTCAGGAAAACAAGAGGACAGCTGTCACTTATTACCCACTTGTTCCCTTGGCCAAACCTGAGCGCCTACAAAGCATCAGGTAGAGCTGCAGCCTCAGATCTGTGCTCTGAGAACGACACTTAGTTGTTCTCTCTCCATCCCCCACCCCAGCAACCCAGTGGCCTTTGGACATGAGGAGAATTCCGCGGTCAGGGATTCGGAAGAGACTGCCTTCCTCCACAGACAGAAAGACCAGTTTCTCCCACATCCTTCCACGGGACCTGGCCTGAGGCTCCACCAACAGGGGAGCACACACGGGACCCAACTCATGACCTGGGGATAGAGAGAGGATGCTGCTGTGCATGATGCATGTGACGGGGGTGTGAGTGACATGTGTCCCCCATGTCCCGACCCAATCAAGTCAGCGGTGAGAGAGTGATTTCTGTGGCCGCAGACGCGGCCACTGCAGGTGTGCTCCTGGCTACACAGCCCAGCCTGTTCCATGACCGTCCCCCAGGAACACGTTACATCCACACAAGACGCACATGCATACGTGTGTTTGTGCACTACCTCCTGTCCAAGTTCGAGCAGGGCTGGGTCCAGGGTTTGCTCAGGGGAACAGCTGCAGAGAACAAGCATTCCAAGATGCTCGTCATCCCACTGTGAACTGCTCCCTAATCCTCCCCCTGATGACACCCTGTGATGAAACGATGCCATAAATCTCACACATCACACCTTGTGAAAACAAACGTCCTCCCTCTCTTTACGAGGGAAAAAAACATAGTAAATGTGATTTTAATTCCCCTCCCCACCTGGCCTGCTCTCCTTTCTGACCTCAGTGGTTCCAGATCCGGCTGAGCACCAGGCTTGCTTGTGTGGCTTCTCAGAACACACGGGCCTCTCCCCAGACCCACAGATTCCCAATCTCCCCAGACTCACAGACTCTGACTATTTGGAACATGGCCAATGGGTAACCCCCACCATACATACTTTTAGCCTGAGCATTACTCCTTCCTTTTTCACCTGGTGAAAGAAAACATCCCATGATATGACATGCAGGAGACAGGGCCCAGGATCCTAGATGAAATAGGTAGCCTGGACCACAGGGAAGTTTCCAGAACAGTCATTACAGACCGAGGGCAGGATCAGGGACATGAAGGAAAGAGATGGCAGGGTGAGACTAACCGTCTTCCTGTTGCCTGTCCTCAGCAAGGACCTTGCTCTCTGACCTGTGACTTCTGGGAATTGGGTGCCCACCACATTCATCAGGGTGATTAATATGTCCCTTACTCTCACCTGTGCTTTACTACAGTGAATGTAGCAATGAGCACACGGTGGATGGGCACATGTATGCAGAAGACACTGCCCATACACAAGGCAGGACAGACTTCCACCTGAGCTTGAGACACTGCAGAAGGACAAGAAAACTCAGAGCACCTCCCTTCCCTACCTGAGCTTTCTCTCCTCCACATGACAGCTCCAACCACCACAGTACCAGGGACCACAACAACAGTCAGACCAGCCACGATGCCCACGATGGGAATGAGGGGCTATGGAGGGGACTCTGTGAAGAGAGGATAAGGTGAGAGTCTTGACCCCTAGGTCTCAGCCCAGACCCTACTGAAGATCTCCACAACAGCCCCTGAAGTCCCTGACAGGAGGCTCTGTGCCCAGGTGCCCCTCCTTAATGCATCTGAAGGTAATGTGCTTGGGTAGCCCCTCATGCTGCACTTGGCATGTGTATCTCTGCTCCTGTCCAGAAGGCACCACCACAGCTGCCCTCTTCTGGAAGTTTCCATCTCCTGCAGGCCTGATCTCCACAAGCTCTGTGTCCTGGGTCAGGTCCTACTCATCACGCTGCTAGGTCAGGGTGATCTCTGTAGGGTAGAAGCCGAGGGTCCAGCACCTCAACATGACCTCATGGTCAGAGAAGGGATAGTAGGTGACATGTGTCTTTGGGGCATCTGAAGAGAAGGATCAGAAAATTCAGGAATTTAGGGAGGATTTAAGATGATGGAGGAGTAGGAGACCCAAAGTTCATCTCGTACCGGGAATCAGCAAGATAGTTATCAAACCATTCTGAACACATAGGAATCAAGGGGAGATGTGAAGAAAGAAATGCCGTAAGGCTACAAGTAGGAAAGGGACCACTGTTTGGGAGGTAGGAGGTGTGGAAACATGAATCCCGGGTGAAATATCGGAGGATACGGCAGAGCGGAGACAGCTTGCTTCAGGAGGCAGCTGCCAAGTATTATAAACAGCAGAGCACAAAATCAGGACTTTAGGAAATCTGCTCCAGTGCGGGAGGTCCCTGGCTTAAAGGTACTGAGGTGTTGGAGTGGGGCGGAATCTGAGGTGGGACAGCATGGTCTCAGGATCCCCAGGGTCACAGAAAGAACAGGGGTGCCTGAGTGTGCAAAATTCCCAGGCATCGGAGCCAGGAAACCAGCTGCCTGCTGCGAGTCTAGGTGCTGGCTTTCTGCTCTATGTTGCCATAAATCAGAAACCGTTGCACAATTTAGTGAATGACTCTCTGAGCAGGGGCCGAGTAAGCAGCAGAAGCACAGGCAGACCCCCACCTCCCCTGGGTGGAACTGCACCAGTCCCTGCTGCAGGAGTCCATCAAGTTTGGAGTTTTGAGACTCAGTCATGTTCCTGACATAAAAACGCTTGGTCACAGGCTGGGTGAACACAGAGTTCATAGGGAGACCGGGGAGACCAGACTGATTGATTGCTTTTCTGTGCAGGCTCACTAAAGAGTGGGAAGTGCGAAGTTTCAGATCCAGGTCTAGAGAGCAAGGTGCAGCCATATTCACCCCACTGACCAGAGCTGAAAGCCTCAGGGGCCAAAACAGCATCACCTAGTGGAATCCAGAAATTGAAGTAGTGATCAAAGCCTCCCAAAAAATAAGAGTCTGGGGCCTGATGGATTCTCTGGGGAATTCTACCAAACATTCAAAGAAGAAATAATACCTATTCTTCTGAAACTGTTTCAAAAATAGAAAGAGAAGGAAAGCTTTCTGACTTATTCTATGAGGCCAGCATTTTCTTGAGCCCCAAGCCAGGCAATGACCCCATCAAAAAGGAGAATTTCAGGCCAATATCCCTGATGAATTGGATGTCAAAATTCTCAACAAGATCCTGGCTAATACAATCCAACAGTACATTGAAAGGATTAGCCATCACCACCAGGTGGGATTTATCCCTGGGATTCAAGGGTGGTCCAACATTCCTAATCAATCAATGTGATAAAACATAAATAAGAGAAGAGACAAGAACCACATGGTCCTCTCAATTGATGCACAAAAAGCATTTGACAAAATACAACATCCTTTCCGGATTAAAACTCTTCAGAGTATAGGGATAGAGGGAATATTCCTCAAGTTCATAAAATCCATCTATGAAGAACCCACAGTGAATATCATTCCCAATAGGGAAAAGCTTCCCATGGAGATCAGGAAAATTACAAGGATGCCCACTCTTGCCACTATTGTTCAACATAGTACCAGAAGGCCCAGCAACAGCAATCAGACCACAATGAACTAATGGGTATTCAAATTAGCAAAGAAGAAGTCGAACTCTCTCTCTTTGCAGATGACATGTACACTATGTGGAAAACCCAAAAGTCTCTACCCTCAAATTACTAGAACTCATACAGCAATTCAGTAATGTGGCCAGGTACAAAATCAATCTACAGACACCAGTTGCTTTCTTATACACTAACAATGAAACTGTAGAAAGAGAAATTAGAGAATCGGTTCCATTTACAATAGTACCAAAACCCATAAGATATCTTGGAATAAACCTAACCAAGGAGGTAAAGGATCTATATCATAGGAACTACAAAACACCCATGAGAGAAATTGAAGAATACACAAAAAGATGGAAAAACATTCCATGCTCATGGATTGGAAGAATAAGTATTGTTAAAATGATTATGCTGTCCAGAGCAATCTATACTTTCAATGCCATCCCAATCAAAGTACCAATGGCGTTTTTCAAAGTGCTGAAACAAACAATCCTAAAATTTGTATGGAACCAGAAAAGACCGCAAGTCACACACACACACACACACACACACACACACACACACACACACACACACAAAATGGGGGCGCCTGGATGGCTCAGTGGTTTGAAGCCTCTACCTTTGGCTGAGGTCATGATCCTGGGATCCTGGGATGGAGCCCCGCATCAGGCTTTCTGCTCAGCAGGGAGCCTGCTTCCCTTCCTCTCTCTCTGTCTGCCTCTCTGCCTACTTGTGATCTCTGTCTGTCAAATAAATAAATTTTAAAAATAAAATAAAATTTAAAAAATTTTTAAAAATGTTAAAAAGAAAAACAAAGCTGGGGGGCATCACGTTGCCTGATTTCAAGCTATGTTATGAAGCTGTGATCACCAAGACAGCATGGTACTGGCACAAAAACAGACACATAGATCAATGGGACAGAATAGAGAGCCCAGATACAGACTCTCAACTTTATGGTCAACGAATCTTCAAAAAAGCAGGAAAAAATATCCAATGGAAGAAAGACAGACTTCAATAAATGGTACTGTCAATGTGAGACAGGAATGGTCCTCCTCAATTGAGACAGGAATCCATCAAAATCCTAGAGGAGAACATAGGCAGCAACCTCTTCAACATCGGCCACTGCAACTTTAAGACATGTCTCCAAAGGCGAGTGAAACTAAAGTGAAAATGAACTTTTGAAACTTTGTTAAGATAAAAAGAAAAGAGGCAATCCACAAATGGGAGAAGATTTTTGCCAATGGCACCACAGTCAAAGGGTTGATATTGAAGATCTATAAAGAACTTCTTAACCTCAACATCCCAAAAAACAGTCAAGTTGAAAAATGGTCAGAAGACATGAACAGACACTTCTCTGGGGAAGATATATAAATGTCTGACAGACACATGAGAAATGTTCATCACTAGCCATCAGGGAAATTAAAATCAAAATCACACCTGGCGATTCACAGACCTGTACCCCTGGGGGATAAAAATATCTGTTTAAATAAAAAATTTAAAAAATATTAAAAAAATCAAAATCACATTGAGATATCACCTCTCACAAGTCAGAAATTCATAAGTCAGGAGACATCAAATGTTGGCAAGGATGTGGAGAAAGGAGAATCCTCTTACACTGTTTGTGGGAATGCAAGCTGTTGCAGCCACTCTGGAAAACAGTATGGATGTTCCTCAAAAAGTTGAAAATAGAGCTAACCTACAACCCAGCAATTGTACCACTGGATATTTAACCTAAAGATACCAATGGAGTGATCCAAAAGGGCACGTGCATCCCAATGTTTATAGCAACAATGTGCACAATAGCAAAACTATAGAAAGAGCCCATATGCCCACTGATGATGAATAGATATAGATATTGTATACACACACACACACACACACACACACACACACACACACACACACTGGAATATTACTCAGCAGTCAAAAAATGAAATTTTGCTATTTGCAATGATGTAAATGGAAGTAGAAGGTATTATGCTAAGCAAACTAAGTCAACCAGAGAAAGATAATTCTATGATATCACTCACATGTGGAATTTGAGAAATGAAACAGAATCTCAGAGGAAGAGAGGAAAAAACAAAACAAGATAAAACCAGTGAGAGAGACAAACCATAAGGGACTCTTAATCATATGAAACAAACTGAGGGTTGCTGGAGGAGACATGGGTGGAGGGATGGCGCCACTGGGTAATGGACATTAAGGAGGACACATTTTATAATGAGCACTGGGTGTTATGTAAGACTGATGAACCACTGGCCTGTACTCTGAAACCAGTAATACTCTGAATGTTAATTAACTGAATTTAAATTTTAAAGTGTTGGAAAAAGTTAAAAGATAAAAATTAAAAGATAAAAAGAGGACTCCTAAAGTTTAAGAGAGGAAATAAACAGAAGCAATGAGGGCATTCCAGGGTCCGCAAGTTTGCTGGGCTTCCTCCGGGTGTGGGGATGCAAGAGTCTGTGAGGAGCCAGCATGGAGGGGACTGTGCCCAGCCTGTGCTCAGTGTATCCTGGGCTTTGACATGGTCACTGCTCTGCTGGTCATATTTGTTGCTCCTTTGTCCCTTGTCCCATCAGTGGAAACTTGTCCCACCAGGCCCAGGGATTACAAGAACTTGATCTCTCTTGTCTCCTGGACTTTGGGAAGCAAGAGCTTCCTGTGAACAGGGTTGCCAAGGTTTAGGCCTGAGTCAGGACTCAGCCCCCAAGTTTTGTCTGTCTTTTCTCCTTCTCCTCCCCCTCCCTTTCCCCCATCACCCCCCAATCCCAGTATCCCCAGTTTGGGACAGCCCCAGGGGTCCTCTGGTCTCTCATTGTCCCCACAAGGCCCCTGGAGCCCACAGGAGTATCTGTGGAGTTTAAAGGTGACTTTTCAGACTCGTCCAATCTCTTCAAGGGCTCATCTCCTTCTAGGGCTGTTCTGGATTATTCTTTCCATCTTTCCCCATCTTATTTATTTATTTATTTATTTATTTATAATATTTTATTTATTATTTGAGAGACAGAGAGAGACAGTGAGAGAGAGAATGAGAGAGGAGAAGGTCAGAGGAAGAAGCAGACTCCCTGTGGAGGTGGGAGCCTGATGCGGGACTCGATCCTGGGACTCCAGGATCATGACCTGAGCTGAAGACAGTCATTTAACCAACTGAGCCACCCAGGCACCCTCCTCATCTTTTTTAAAAAGCAGATTATGGAGTTAGAGACAGCAACTGATAATTTCTCATCCTTATTACATTTCCTTATTTAGTTTCTATTTTCCACATGCTCCCCTGTTCTTGACACTAGTAATTCCAGTTCTGGTTGCACTCCTGATTCACAGAGTGATGAAACAGTGTTTAATTTGAATTCACATTTCTCTGGAATACATGACCCATAGGCCTAGATACACCTTTTCTGAAAGGAGAACTGCCATTGTTTCCTGTGCATGCAGGAGGAGTGATGTGGGGAGGAGGACATAGGGACATGGAGGAGACCACCACTGGTGAGAAAAGTGATAGCTTCCAGGAACAGCTGTGGCCTAAGACTCATCTAGAAGACAGAGGTTCTCTGTGCAGATCATTTCTCCAAGTGATAAATGAGTGTCAGACACAGGAACAATATTGTGGCATCTAGGACACCTCAGTGAAGTAGAAACAGACCAAATGGGTCCGCCTGGTGGGTCATATGTTCTGGCAGTGAGGGGAAGACTGTCTGTTAGTAACTAAGGGAAGTGTGTGTGTTAGAAGTTGGGAAGTGCTGTGAGGAAGGGGACCCGGAGGAGACCTGTGTGGGGACAAGGAAGATGGCTATTTTACAACAGTGGTAAGTGTGAGCCTCCCTGAGAAAGTGACCTCTGAGAGATTGGAAGGACGTGAAGGAATTGTGTAAGAGGAGGCCTGGGGAGAGTTCTTTTCAGGCAGGGATCCTCCAGTGCACACGCACTAGGGCAGGAGCATGTCCTGCATTCAAGGAGGGGTGAGGAGGTCACTGCAGCTGCAGCAGAGATCAGGTGACATGAGGTCAGATACTGACCACATCATGCAGGCCTGAGGGTGTGAGAAATGTTTTGAGTTTCTCTGAGTGAAATGTGGAGTTACAAGAATGAACAGATCTTGGTGGGGGAAAGATGGCAGAGGAGTAGGGGACCCTATTTCAACTGGTCCCCTGAATTGAGCTGAATAGCCATCAGAGCACTCTGAACACCCATGACATCAGCCTGAAATGTAAGATTATACATCTGGATCTCTATGGGGGCAGAGGATCATCAGTCAAGCGGTACAAAACATGGAGCTGGGATTGTGCAGACAGATATCGGAGGAGAAACAGAAGGGGGAGGGACCCACCACAAGTGAGCCATTGGAAAAAATAGCCCAAAGTGAAAGTGTCCTGAGCTGGGGACCAGCAATAGCTTGGAGACCAGTGGCTGCGAGATGGAAAGGGACTGATAATAGCACTCAGACAGAACAAAGGGACAATTGCTGGAACTGGGTGGCTTCAGGCATGGACCTAAGCCCACAGTCCAGAGACAGTTCAGCCACCCACTGACCACCCACCTGTCCATGTTTGAGAGGACCTGACGTGGACTTGAGTCAGTCTCAAGAACTGCAGCCACGGGACCAGGCTCACCCAGACCAATATCCCTCATGGTTTTGGTGACATGTTGGTACAAAAACAAGCAGGGTCCTCCAGTGATCACTGAGACGGTAGCTGGGGATGCACACTTCCTGTGGGAGGTTGCAGTGTTCAGTGGAGTTTGCAGAGCAGGAGTCTGTGTGTTCTCAACCATCCAGAGGGGAGAAGACTGAGGCTTCTCTCTGACTTGTAGGTAGAGGTGTACACAGTTTACTGTACTCTGATGCTCTAAACAGGTGCAAAGAGCCACCAGAGAACAAAAGTGTCTAGAGAACAAAAGCCAAAAAAAAAACCAGTTTCCACAGAGCCAAGTCCCTTGATAGAGGGTAGGGTGACTCAGCCCAAGCAAGACTGACAGAAAAGCAATGCGGCAGGTCTGTCCCCCAGAAGACAAGCCAAAAGAACAAAAGGACAACCACCACAGGGTCCCCATAAAACTGCAAAACCCCACCATAAGCAGAAAACAGTATATTAAGCTCCTGGTATTGCCTAACAACCTGTATATTTCTTAGATACAACTTTTCTCTATCTCTTTTTAAAATTATTTCTCATTATTCTTGTTCTTTTTTTTTTTTACTTACTTATCATTTCAACTAGATATTTAATACAACATTTTCCATAGGAACTTTGTAATTTCAATTTTTCCTACATATGTATCTTTTTATTTTTTCTTTTTTATATGTATATATATATAAGCTTCAATGTAGCCATTTTTTTCTATTCAATATTACCTTTATATAAATACCTGTTCTAATTTCCCTGTATCTCTAGAAATTTGAGTTCTCTAATAAAGATAAGATACATACAGAAAGAACTGAAATACCCTCCTCACCCACATCTAGGGATTATAACCACCTTCCAGCCACCTCTCCCCCTCTTTAGTTTTTTTTCTTTTTCTTCTTTTGTCAGTCTTTTTATTTGTTTGCTTGTTTTTATTTTTGTACTTTATAAAGCTTAGTCTTGGGGCCCATTTTTGCTGGGTTTTTGCTTGTTTGTTTTATTTCGTTTGGAGATGACTTCCATTGCTCTGAAACTTCCCAGGGTTCACCTAGCCTGGATAGTTGTTGATATTTTCAGCTATACATCCTCTCAACCACAACTCAAAAGAATGACAAGGAAGAGGAATTCCCAACAAATAAAAGACCCACAGACAATGGCCTCTCCAGCAGATCTAATGGATATGAATCTAAGCAAGATATCAGAACTAGACTTCAAGGTAGCAATTATGAAGACAATAGTCAAGCTAGAGAAAACTATTAATGGCAACATAGATTGGTCAAGGGCAGAAGTGAGAGAAGATCTGGCAGAACTTTAAAAGGCAATCAATGAGATCCAATCTAATCTAGATACTCTAAGAGTTATGGGAAATGAAGTAGAAGAATGAACTAGTGATCTTGAAGGCAAACTGATAGAAAACAAGGAGCAGGAGGAGGCCTGCAACAAACAGCTTAAAATCCACAAAAATAGAATTAGAAAAATAAATGATGCCATGAAATGTTCCCATGTCAGAATTATTGGGATCCCTGAGAGAATGGAGAGAGAGAGGACTAGAAGATATATTTGACCAAATTGTAGCTGAGAACTTCCCCAATCTACAGGATAAAACAAATAATCATGTCCTAGAAGTAGATAGGGCACCCCTCAAGATCAATGAGAGCAGATCAATCCCCAGGCATGTAATAGTAAAACCCACAAATATTAGAACAAAGGAAACCATTTTGAGGACTCTTGGGGGCAGGAATCCTCACATAGATGGGGGGAACATCAGAAAAATGGCAGACCTGTCCACAGAAGCCTGGCAAGCCAGAAAGCACTGGCAAGGCATATTCAGGGTACTAAAGGAGAAGAATACACAGCTAAGAATTCTTTACCTAGCAAGGCTCTCATTCAGAATAGATGGAGAAATAAGAAACTTCCAGGACCAATAGAGACTAAAACAATTTGTGACCACTAAGCTGGCCTTGCAAGATATATTAAGGGGGCGTCTATAAAAGGAGAAATACCCCAAGAGTGATATAGACAGAGATATACAAGAGACAATCCATAGAAACAAGGACTTCAAAGGCAACATGATGACAACAAAATCCTGTCTGTTCAATAATCACTCTCAATATGAATGGTCTAAATGCTCCCATAAAATGGCACAGGGTTGCAGATTGGATAAAAAGACAGGACCCATCCCTATGCTGTCCACAAGAGACTCATTTTTAACCTAAAGATACATCCAGACTGAAAGTGAAGGGATGGAGAACTGTCTTTCATGTCTATACACCTCAAAAGAAAGCTGAGATAGCAATTCTCATTTTATACAAATTAGATTTTAAGCTAAAGACTTTAGTTAGAGATAAAGAAGAACATTATATCATTCTTAAAGGGTCTATTCAACAAGAAGATCTCACAATGGTAAGTATCTATGCCCCCAGCATGGGAGTAACCAACTATATAAGCCAACTGTTAATCAAAATAAAGAGACATACTGATAATAATACATTAATTGTAGGATACCTTAACACCCCACTCTCAGAAATAGACCGTTACAGCAGTAAATTATACCAGTTAGAATGGCAGAAAGAACAAATGTTAGAGAAGTTGTGGAGAAAGGGGACCCTCTTACACTGTTGGTGGGAATGCAAATTGGTACTTTCACTTGGGAAAACAATGTAGAGGTTTCCTCAAAAAATTAAAAATAGACCTACCCTATGACTCAGCAATTGCACTACTGGGTATTTACCCCAAAGATACAGACGTAGTGAAAAGAAGGGCCATATGCACCCCAGTGTTCATAACAGCAATGTCCAAGTAGACAAAATATGGAAAGAGCCAAGATCCCCTTCAACAGACAAATGAATAAAGAAGATGTGGTCCATATACACAACAGAATATTACTCAGCTTCAGAAAGATGAATACCCAACTTTTGTATCAACATGGACAGGACTGGAAGAGATTATTGAGTAAAATAAGTCAAACAGAGAGAGTCCATTATCATATGGTTTTGCTTATTTGTGGAGTATAAGGAATAGCATGGAGGAAATGGGGAGATGGAGAAGAGAAGGGAGTTGAGGGAAATTGGAGGGGGAGATGAACCACGAGAGACTGTGGACTCTGAGAAAAAACAATCTGAGGGTTTTGGAGGGGTGGGGGGAGGGAGGTTGGGTGAGCCTGGTGGTGGGTATTATGGAGGGCATATATGGCATGGAGCACTGGATGTGGTGCATAAACAATGAATTCTGGAATACTAAAAAGAAATTTTAAATAAATAAAAATTTTAAAAAAGAAAAAAGAGGTTGGAGTCAAGATGGCGGAGAAGTAGCAGGCTGAGACTGCTTCAGCTAGCCGGAGATCAGCTAGATAGCTTATCTAAAGATTGCAAACACCTGAAAATCCATCGGCAGATCAAAGAGAAGAAGAACAGCAATTCTGGAAACAGAAAAACAACCACTTTCTGAAAGGTAGGACCGGCGGAGAAGTGAATCCAAAGCGACGGGAAGATAGACCCCGGAGGGAGGGGCCGGCTCCCGGCAAGCGGCGGAGCAACGGTGCACAAAATCAGGACTTTTAAAAGTCTGTTCCGCTGAGGGACATCGCTCCAGAGGCTAAACCGGGGCGAAGCCCACGCGGGTTCAGCGTGGCCTCAGGTCCCGCAGGGTCACAGAAGGATTGGGGGTGTCTGAGTGTCGCAGACCTTGCGGGTATTGGAACGGGAAAGCCGGCTACAGAGACAGAGCCGACAGTAAGCTCACAGCTTGGTGTTACCTTGAACTGGTCGCAGGCTCAGAGAGCTTGGAGCGCGGCCGGAGGTCAGGCAGACGGGAGTAACTGGCGCTGTTCTCTGAGGGCGCACTGAGGAGTGCGGCCCTGGGCTCTCGGCTCCTCCGGCTGGAGACCAGGAGGCCGCCATTTGTATTCCCGTCCTCCGGAACTCTACGGAAAGCGCTCAGGGAACAAAAGCTCCTGAAAGCAAACCTGAGCGGATTACTCACCCCAGCCCCCAGTAAGGGTGGTGTAATTCCGCCTGGGGCAAAGACACTTGAGAATCACTACAACAGGCCCCTCCCCCAGAAGATCAACAAGAAATCCAGCCGAGACCAAGTTCACCTACCAAGGAGTGCGGTTTCAATACCAAGGAGAGCAGCAGAATTCCAGAGGAGGAGAAAGCCAAGCACGGAACTCATGGCATTTTCCCTGTGATTTTTTATTAGTCTTGCAGTTAATTTAATTTTTTTTCTTTTTCATTTTTTGTTTTTTTTTTCTCGCCTTCGGGTAAAATTTTTTTTTTAACTGTTACCTTTTTCTTTTTTAACGATTTTTTACTAGTTTATCTAATATATATATTTTTTCTTTTTTACATTTTTCTTAGGTGTTTTCTTTTTTTTTAATTCTTTTCTTTTCTTTTTTTTTTCTTTTTTCTTTTTTTTTCTTTCTTCCTTTTTGAAGCTCTTTTTATCCCCTTTCTCCCCCCTCACGATTTTGGATCTCTTCTAATTTGGTTAAAGCATTTTATCCTGGGGTTGTTGCCACCCTTTTAGTATTTTACTTGCCCCTTCATATACTCTTATCTGGACAAAATGACAAGACGGAAAAATTCAACACAAAAAAAAGAACAAGAGGCAGTACCGAAGGCTAGGGACCTAATCAATACAGACATTGGTAATATGTCAGATCTAGAGTTCAGAATGACAATTCTCAAGGTTCTAGCTGGGCTCGAAAAAGGCATGGAAGATATTAGAGAAACCCTCTCGAGAGATATAAAAGCCCTTTCTGGAGAAATAAAAGAACTAAAATCTAACCAAGTTGAAATAAAAAAAGCTATTAGTGAGGTGCAATCAAAAATGGAGGCTCTCACTGCTAGGATAAATGAGGCAGAAGAAAGAATTAGTGATATAGAAGACCAAATGACAGAGAATAAAGAAGCTGAGCAAAAGAGGGACAAACAGCTACTGGACCACGAGGGGAGAATTTGAGAGATAAGTGACACCATAAGATGAAACAACATTAGAATAATTGGGATTCCAGAAGAAGAAGAAAGAGAGAGGGGAGCAGAAGGTATACTGGAGAGAATTATTGGGGAGAATTTCCCCAATATGGCAAAGGGAACGAGCATCAAAATTCAGGAGGTTCAGAGAACGCCCCTCAAAATCAATAAGAATAGGTCCACACCCCGTCACCTAATAGTAAAATTTACAAGTCTCAGTGACAAAGAGAAAATCCTGAAAGCAGCCCGGGAAAAGAAGTCTGTAACATACAATGGTAAAAATATTAGATTGGCAGCTGACTTATCCACAGAGACCTGGCAGGCCAGAAAGAGCTGGCATGATATATTCAGAGCACTAAACGAGAAAAACATGCAGCCAAGAATACTATATCCAGCTAGGCTATCATTGAAAATAGAAGGAGAGATTAAAAGCTTCCAGGACAAACAAAAACTGAAAGAATTTGCAAATACCAAACCAGCTCTACAGGAAATATTGAAAGGGGTCCTCTAAGCAAAGAGAGAGCCTACAAGTGGTAGATCAGAAAGGAACAGAGACCATATACAGTAACAGTCACCTTACAGGCAATACAATGGCACTAAATTCATATCTCTCAATAGTTACCCTGAATGTTAATGGGCTAAATGCCCCTGTCAAAAGACACAGGGTATCAGAATGGATAAAAAACCAAAACCCATCTATATGTTGCCTCCAAGAAACTCATTTTAAGCCCGAAGACACCTCCAGATTTAAAGTGAGGGGGTGGAAAAGAATTTACCATGCTAATGGACATCAGAAGAAAGCAGGAGTGGCAATCCTTATATCAGATCAATTAGATTTTAAGCCAAAGACTATAATAAGAGATGAGGAAGGACACTATATCATACTCAAAGGGTCTGTCCAACAAGAAGATCTAACAATTTTAAATATCTATGTCCCCAACGTGGGAGCAGCCAACTATATAAACCAATTAATAACAAAATCAAAGAAACACATCAACAATAATACAATAATAGTAGGGGACTTTAACACTCCCCTCACTGAAATGGACAGATCATCCAAGCAAAAGATCAGCAAGGAAATAAAGGCCTTAAACGACACACTGGACCAGATGGACATCACAGATATATTCAGAATATTTCATCCCAAAGCAACAGAATACACATTCTTCTCTAGTGCACATGGAACATTCTCCAGAATAGATCACATCCTCGGTCCTAAATCAGGACTCAACCGGTATCAAAAGATTGGGATCATTCCCTGCATATTTTCAGACCACAATGCTCTGAAGCTAGAACTCAACCACAAAAGGAAGTTTGGAAAGAACCCAAATACATGGAGACTAAACAGCATCCTTCTAAAGAATGAATGGGTCAACCGGGAAATTAAAGAAGAATTGAAAAAAATCATGGAAACAAATGATAATGAAAATACAACGGTTCAAAATCTGTGGGACACAACAAAGGCAGTCCTGAGAGGAAAATATATAGCGGTACAAGCCTTTCTCAAGAAACAAGAAAGGTCTCAGGTACACAACCTAACCCTACACCTAAAGGAGCTGGAGAAAGAACAAGAAAGGAACCCTAAACCCAGCAGGAGAAGAGAAATCATAAAGATCAGAGCAGAAATCAATGAAATAGAAACCAAAAAAACAATAGAACAAATCAACCAAACTAGGAGCTGGTTCTTTGAAAGAATTAATAAAATTGATAAACCCCTGGCCCGACTTATCAAAAAGAAAAGAGAAAGGACCCAAATAAATAAAATCATGAATGAAAGAGGAGAGATCACAACTAACACCAAAGAAATACAAACTATTATAAGAACATACTATGAGCAACTCTATGCCAATAAATTTGACACTCTGGAAGAAATGGATGCATTCCTAGAAACATATAAACTACCACAACTGAACCAGGAAGAAATAGAAAGCCTGAACAGACCCATAACCAGTAAGGAGATTGAAACAGTCATTAAAAATCTCCAAACAAACAAAAGCCCAGGGCCAGATGGCTTCCCGGGGGAATTCTACCAAACATTTCAAGAAGAACTAATTCCTATTCTCCTGAAACTGTTCCAAAAAATAGAAATGGAAGGAAAACTTCCAAACTCATTTTATGAGGCCAGCATCACCTTGATCCCAAAACCAGACAAGGATCCCATAAAAAAAGAGAGCTATAGACCGATATCCTTGATGAACACAGATGCGAAAATACTCAACAAAATATTAGCCAATAGGATTCAACAGTACATTAAAAAGATTATTCACCACGACCAAGTGGGATTTATTCCAGGGCTGCAAGGTTGGTTCAACATCCGCAAATCAGTCAATGTGATACAACACATCAATAAAAGAAAGAACAAGAACCATATGATACTCTCAATAGATGCTGAAAAAGCATTTGACAAAGTACAGCATCCCTTCCTGATCAAAACTCTTCAAAGTGTAGGGATAGAGGGCACATACCTCAATCTCATCAAAGCCATCTATGAAAAACCCACCGCAAATATCATTCTGAATGGAGAAAAACTGAAAGCTTTTCCGCTAAGGTCAGGAACACGGCAGGGATGTCCATTATCACCACTGCTATTCAACATAGTACTCGAGGTCCTAGCCTCAGCAATCAGACAACAAAAGGAAATTAAAGGCATCCAAATCGGCAAAGAAGAAGTCAAATTATCACTCTTCGCAGATGATATGATACTATATGTGGAAAACCCAAAAGACTCCACTCCAAAACTGCTAGAACTTATACAGGAATTCAGCAAAGTGTCAGGATATAAAATCAATGCACAGAAATCAGTTGCATTTCTCTACACCAACAGCAAGACAGAAGAAAGAGAAATTAAGGAGTCCATCCCATTTACAATTGCACCCAAAACCATAAGATACCTAGGAATAAACCTAACCAAAGAGACACAGAATCTATACTCAGAAAACTATAAAGTACTCATGAAAGAAATTGAGGAAGACACAAAGAAATGGAAAAATGTTCCATGCTCCTGGATTGGAAGAATAAATATTGTGAAAATGTCTATGCTACCTAAAGCAATCTACACATTTAATGCAATTCCTATCAAAGTACCATCCATCTTTTTCAAAGAAATGGAACAAATAATGCTAAAATTTATATGGAACCAGAAAAGACCTCGAATAGCCAAAGGGATATTGAAAAAGAAAGCCAACGTTGGTGGCATCACAATTCCGGACTTCAAGCTCTATTACAAAGCTGTCGTCATCAAGACAGCATGGTACTGGCACAAAAACAGACACATAGATCAATGGAACAGAATAGAGAGCCCAGAAATAGACCCTCAACTCTATGGTCAACTAATCTTCGACAAAGCAGGAAAGAATGTCCAATGGAAAAAAGACAGCCTCTTCAATAAATGGTGCTGGGAAAATTGGACAGCCACATGCAGAAAAATGAAATTGGACCACACACAAAAATAGACTCAAAATGGATGAAGGACCTCAATGTGCGAAAGGAATCCATCAAAATCCTTGAGGAGAACACAGGCAGCAACCTCTTTGACCTCTGCCGCAGCAACATCTTCCTAGGAACAACGCAAAAGGCAAGGGAAGCAAGGGTAAAAATGAACTATTGGGATTTCATCAAGATCAAAAGCTTTTGCACAGCAAAGGAAACAGTTAACAAAATCAAAAGACTACTGACAGAATGGGAGAAGATATTTGCAAATGACATATCAGATAAAGGACTAGTGTCCAAAATCTATAAAGAACTTAGCAAACTCAACACCCAAAGAACAAATAATCCAATCAAGAAATGGGCAGAGGACATGAACAGACATTTCTGCAAAGAAGACATCCAGATGGCCAACAGACACATTAAAAAGTGCTCCATATCACTCGGCATCAGGGAAATACACATCAAAACCACAATGAGATATCACCTCACACCAGTCAGAATGGCTAAAATCAACAAGTCAGGAAATGACAGATGCTGGCGAGGATGCGGAGAAAGGGGAACCCTCCTACACTGTTGGTGGGAATGCAAGCTGGTGCAGCCACTCTGGAAAACAGCATGGAGGTTCCTCAAAATGTTGAAAATAGAACTGCCCTATGACCCAGCAATTGCACTATTGGGTATTTACCCTAAGGATACAAACGTAGTGATCCAAAGGGGCACATGCACCCGAATGTTTATAGCAGCAATGTCCACAATAGCCAAACTATGGAAAGAACCTAGATGTCCATCAACAGATGAATGGATCAAGAAGATGTGGTATATATACACAATGGAATACTATGCAGCCATCAAAAGAAATGAAATCTTGCCATTTGCGACAACATGGATGGAACTAGAGCGTATCATGCTTAGCGAAATAAGTCAAGCAGAGAAAGACAACTATCATATGATCTCCCTGATATGAGGAAGTGGTGATGCAACATGGGGGCTTAAGTGGGTAGGAGAAGAATCAATGAAACAAGATGGGATTGGGAGGGAGACAAACCATAAGTGACTTTTAATCTCACAAAACAAACTGAGGGTTGCTGGGGGGAGGGGGCTTGGGAGAAGGGGGTGGGATTATGGACATTGGGGAGGGTATGTGCTTTGGTGAGTGCTGTGAAGTGTGTAAACCTGGTGATTCACAGACCTGTACCCCTGGGGATAGAGTATTATGCCTCCATCAGAAAGGATGAATACCCAACTTTTGTAGCAACATGGACGGGACTGGAAGAGATTATGCTGAGTGAAATAAGTCAAGCAGAGAGAGTCAATTATCATATGGTTTCACTTATTTGTGGAGCATACCAAATAGCATGGAGGACATGGGGACTTAGAGTGGAGAAGGGAGTTGGGGGAAATTGGAAGGGGAGGTGAACTATGAGAGACTATGGACTCTGAAAAACAATCTGAGGGTTTTGAAGGGACGGGGGGTGGGAGGTTGGGGTACCAGGTGGTGGGTATTATAGAGGGCACGGATTGCATGGAGCACGGGGTGTGGTGCAAAAATAATGAATACTGTTATGCTGGAAATAAAAATAAAAATTCAAAAAAAAAAAAAAAGAAATGTCTACTAGAAATGGAAAGAGATTGGCAGTTGGATATAGATTGCAGAGTAAGAGAAGTATCTAGGTTGGAGAAATAGATTTGGGAGATGATATCATGTAAATGATGATTAGAGCTTTCAGCATAGATGAGGTGACCAAGAGGGTCATGACCATAGAAGATAAAGGAATAGGAAGAAATCTTGGACTTCTCAGGGCTAAGCAAATTGATCAGAGCGCACACCCAGAGTGCACTGCACGATGTGGTTCTGCGTCTAGAAGGCACATAGCCCAGGGAGGCTCAGCCTTCAGTGTGCACAGGAATTTCCTGGGCTATGAAGATCTAGACAGTCTGAGGTAGAGCATGAGATGCTGCGTTAATAACAAGGTTGGTGGTGTTGCTACTGCTCTTCAGATACCACATGGATTAGCAAGCACACGAAGCAGGATTCCCACATGGCTGTGCATCAGCCTGTCCTGTAGGACTTATTAAGTAAGTGATTCCTGGCCCCAGGTCCAACATTCTAAGGTGGTGGGTCTGGGGAGAGGCCTGAGTATTTGTCACAAACCCACAAACAATCCTGGGGCTCTGCAGATAGAGAGTCATTGAATCATTGACGAGAGCCCTCATTGTGGGAAGGGGTCTTACACACACATTTAAAGGGTTTTGGTGAGCACCTTGTGGCTCAGTCAGTTGAGCATCCAACTCTTTGTTTCAGCTGATGTCATGATAACAGGGTGGTGAGATGGAGCTCTGAGTTGGGCTCCACACTCAGTGCAGAGTCTGCTTGATATTCTTTCCCTCTCCCCCTCCCCTTCCCCCTGTTTGTCCACATGAACTCTGTCCATCTCTGGAATATTTAATTAATAAAATATGTAATACTATTTTTGTAGGAAGCAAAATGCAAGATATGCACATTTTCTCTTCCATGGGACACAGACAGGTGGCAGATTGAGGAAGTTATCAGCTCAACATAAAATCTCTGAGTTACTAAGAATGTAGGTCTCAAATGTTCGCACCACAGAAAAGGAAATGGTAACTATGTGTCATCATACAGGTGTTAGCTAATGCTATGGTTGTAGTGGTTGCTATCACGTGCAGTATAGAAATGTATCAATCAGCAGGTTGTACCCCTAAACTCACACAATGGTGAATATCAATCACATCTTCATAAAGCTGGAAAAAAATGTCTGAATTCTTGCTCTTGGAAACCCTTTCCTACAAAGGTTTATGACCCCTTGTGATACATATGTACAGTTACAGAGATACTTGGGGAAAAGAGATTGAAGACCTTGTTTTATTTCAAGGAAAACCACAATACAGGCTTGAAGTTACACAGCCAGGAACAGAATCTAGTGTGAACCCTAGGTGGAGGCCCACCTATACTCAAGGCCCTGCTACTGTGTATCAATGCCACCATTCACACTAGTGACTCCCCTGATGCAGGACACTTGACCCCAAGGTTAGGACTGCTATCACTACTACCCCTTGTAGCTGCATGACTCTATTGTGACATACCCAAACCACCTGTGCCAAATGCATGGATGCTGTCGCAGTGTGTCTGTCACGTGTCCTTAGTCAAAATCTGGCAGGTGGTCATGTGACTGTTGATGCTTCATGTCATGTACAACTGCATGTCCTGTCATGTCATGTCCAAACGCATATCCTAGCAAAGTGGGTACCCCTAATCAATGGATGGAGCTATATCTGCCCCAAAGATTGTTGAAGTGTGGAATTCTTTTACATAGAAAGAGAAGTACATGTTCTGGGAATGGGCATTGGGAGCCAGGAATGGAAAAGAATGACAATTTTCAACATTTGGAGCAGTGATTGGAGAGTAGAACTTAATCTATACACTGCAGGCACTCAAGTCTGTTTGGGTGAAGAAGTGACTCCTAAATGGCATCTTTCAACTTATTCCCTTCTTTGTTGTTATGGATCCAGCTTTTGTCAACTCCAGTTCATACTCACAAATAAGTGAAGCAGCAATGTTGGGTGATGAAGTGATTGCTCAAAATGTCTTCTCCCAGCCAAACCAAATCTAGTCTATCTTCAAGTATGAGAATATTCTACAGACATTTGCCTCTGAGTCAGCAAAAAGTGAACAAACCACTCTTTCAAGAAATCTGCAATCACGGACTAAAGCTTCTATGATTTGTAGTCCAAATTTGCTTGGCCATTGACCATTGGACAAAAATAACTTCATGTCATTAGTTGGGCTTCTAACTGTCCTGGATTGGTGATGAACCAAAAGCTGTAAGAAAGAAATGAATTTCAGAGCAGCTGACTTGTCAGATGGTAGAGCAGGCAACTCTTGATCTTGGGGTTGTGAATTTAAGCCCCACACTGACATATAGCTTACTTAAAAAAATAAATAAAATCATTTAATTTAATTTAAAAGAGAAATTATTTAAAAAGAAAGAAATTTCTCTTGATATCTCTATTTAACCTATGTGTCAAAAACTTCACACAAATAATTGCACAAAGAAAAAAAGCAACTCGTAGCAAGAAATAGAAGTACAAATAGAAAAAAGACTGTGATTGAGTAACTAGAAAGAACAGGAGGTAAAAAGAAGCTCATGAAACTTCAATATTGGAATCACAAGACATAAAATATAACATGACAAGAATATGATATAAATATATAAATATATATCATTCAAGTATATTATGTATATGATATAAAGAAGAAATCACAAAATTGAAAATGTAGGGACACCTGGCTGTCTCAGTTGGTGGAGAGTGTCAATCTTTGTCTAGGGGTTATGAGTTTAAGCTCTGTGTTGAGTCTTTCAAAAGTTCTTGCAGAATAATGGTAGTCAAGATTGTGTCAGGGGATTGGTTCAAGATGGCAGCTTATGAAGATCCTGAACCCATCTACTTCCATGCACCCAACAAGTTTACAACTGATTATGGAATAATATCCTCTGATTATCTCCTCTGAGCCTCCACAACAAAGGATAAAAGGGAAGCATCAAAACAGGTAAGAGAAGCAGAGACACTCTTGCCAAAACCAAAACCAAAACCAAAAAACTCACCCCAGAAACAATATCCAAAATAGGATGGAATCTCAAAAATACAAAAATTGCCTGAGAAGCAAAGTGTCTGTGCTCTACATCAGGCACTGGGCCCTAGGTACTGCACAGGATAAATGAGCCCCATTTTATGTTTGGCTTTGAAAACCAAAGAGACCATATTCATGAAAACCATAGAACTGTAGGGAATGAAGAACCCACTCTTAAAATTTGTGTATAGCCTCACTCACCTCAGGACTCAGCCTAAATATCAGCAAGAAAACTGCCTAGGATGTATGGGAAGGATGCCCACTTACTAATCTTTCTTTTGTTTTGTTTTGTTTTTTATCTTAATTCCAGCATAGTTAATATACACTGTTATATTAGTTTCATGTGTACAATACAGTGATTCAACAATTCTATACATTACTCACTGCTTGTTAAGATAAGCATACTCTTAATTCCCTTCACCAGTTTCACCCAAACCCAATGCCCCTACCCACCACCTCTCTGGTAACCATCCATATGTTCTCTATAGTTATGTATATTACTATATATCTATGAGTTTATATATGTTTATATTCCATTTTTTATTTCTCTCTTTTTCTCTTGTTTTGTTTCTTAAATTCCACATATGAGTAAAATCATAAGGTCTTTGTCTTTCTCTGTCTATTTTGCCTGCACGATACTCTCTTGATCCATCCATGTTGCTACAAATGGCAAGATTTCATTCTTTTTCTATGGCTGAGTAACATTTAATTGTATAAATGTACCACATCTTCTTAATACATTCATCTATCGATGGATATGTGGGCTATTTTCATAATGTCACTATTGTAAATAGTGCTGCAATGAACAAGGGATGCACATATCTTTTTGAGTTAATGTCTTCATATTCTTAGGGTAAATACTCAGTAGTGAAATTCTGGATCATATGGTAATTCAATTTTTAATTTTCTGTGGAATCTCCATACTGTTTTCCACAGTGGCTATACCAGTTTATATGCCCATTAACTGTGTCAGAGGGTTCCTTTTTCTCCTCATCCTCACCAACATTTGCTGTTTCTTGTTTTTTTATTTTAACCATTTTGACAGGCGAGAGGTGATGTATCATTGTGGTTTTGATTTGGGTTTCCCTGATGATGCGTGATGTTGGTCATCTTCTCATTTGTCTATCGGCCATGTGGATGTCTTCTCAGAAACATGTCTGTTCATGTCTAATGTTCATTGTTTAACTGGAATATTTGTTTTCTCTTTTTTAAATTGTATTAGTTATTTGCATATTTTAGATACTAACCCTTTATCAGTTATGTCATTTGCAAATATATTCTCCCATTCTGTAGGTTGCCTTTTAGTTTTGTTCATTGTTTCCTTTGCTGTGCAGGAACTTTTTATTTTGATGTAGTCCCACTCCTTTATTTTTGCTTTTGCTTCCCTTGCCTCAGGAGCCATACCAAGAAGAATGTTGCTGCCCTTGATATCAGAGAAGTTACTGTCTGTGCTCTCTTCCGGGGTTTTTATGATTTCAGGTCTCACGTTTAGGTCTTTAGTCCATTTTAAATTTATTTCTGTGTATGGTATAAGAAGATGGCCCAGTTTCATTCTTTTGCATGTTGCTGTCCACTTTTTCCAACACCATGTGTTGAATAGGCAGTCTTTTCCTATCATGTATCCATTTCTGATTTGTTAAAGAAAAGTTCACCGTGTAAGTGTGAGTTTACTTCTCAATTTCTATGCTGGTCCATTGATCCATATGTCTATTTTTATGCCAGTACCATACAGCTTTGATTACTACAGCTCTGTAATACAACTTGAAGTCTGGAATGTGATGCCTCTAGTTTCACTTTTATATTTCAAGATTGCTTTGGCTACTCACAGTCCTTGTGATTCCATTCAGATTTTAGGATTGTTTGTTCTACACTGTGAAAAACACTGTTGGTATTTTGATAGAGATTGCATCAAATATGTAGATTGATTTGGATAACAGAAATTTTAACAATATTTTTTCTTCCAATCCATGAGCATGGATTCTTTTTTAAAATTTTTTAAATTTATTTTCAGCATAACAGTATTCATTATTTTTGCACCACATCCAGTACTCCATGCAATCCGTGCCCTCTCTAATACCCACCACCTGGTTCCCCCAACCTCCCACCCCCCCCCGCCACTTCAAACCCCTCAGATTGTTTTTCAGAGTCCATAGTCTCTCATGGTTCACCTCCCCTTCCAATTTTCCCCAACTCCCTTCTCTTCTCTCTAACTCCCCATGTCCTCCATGCTATTTGTTATGCTCCACAAAAAAGTGAAACCATAAGATAACTGACTCTCTCTGCTTGACTTATTTCACTCAGCATAATCTCTTCCAGTCCTGTCCATGTTGCTACAAAAGTTGGGTATCCATCCTTTCTGATGGAGGCATAATAATCCATAGTGTATATGGACCACATCTTCCATATCCATTCATCCATTGAAGGGCATCTTGGTTCTTTCCACAGTTTGGTAACCGTGGCCATTGCTGCTATAAACATTGGGGTACAGATGGCCTTTCTTTTCACATCTGTATCTTGGGGGTAAATACCCAGGAGCGCAATGGCAGGGTCATAGGGAAGTTCTATTTTTAATTTCTTGAGGAATCTCCACACTGTTCTCCAAAGAGGCTGCGCCAACTTGCATTCCCACCAACAGTGTAAGAGGGTTCCCCTTTCTCCACATCCCCTCCAACACATGTTGTTTTCTGTCTTGCTAATTTTGGCCATTCTAACTGGTGTAAGGTGATATCATGAGCATGGATTCTTGCCATTTGTTTGTGCCACTTTCAATTTCGTTCATCAGTGTTTATAGTTTTCAGAGTACAGGTTATCCACCGTTTGGTTAAGTTTATTCCTAAGTACTTTATTATTTTTGGTGCAATTCTTAAATGCCTGCTCACAGCCCTTGCCCATGTGTCTGGCCATCACCAAGCTTTCCTCCCTCAGAAGCTCCTCCTGTGGGGCCCTTGCAGTCAGCCTCCTTCCTCCTTGCTCTCATCCTATGCCCCCTCCTTCCTGTAAGTCTGTAATTAAGTTCTTTCAAGGAACCCAGTCCCCCATTTCCAGACCCTCAGCACTAGTCTCCCCTGCCGCCTCTTGCCATCCCTCTTCCTCACTGATTAGAAAACTGCTCCAGGTCCAAATGCACAGGTCCTTGGCCTTCATCCTGGCTTTGGTTCCTTGACCCGAGTGGGCCTCATTCCTGACAAATAGCCCCCAAACTGGTTATTCCTGCCACATGGTCAGCTCCAGCCTTTCCCTATAGCCAGCCGTCTCCCTGCCTCCCTATAGCCAGCCTTCACCTAAACCTCACTGGGGGTCTGACCTGCCCTACCTCCACCTAAACGACCCCTACCCTCTAGGTCTTTTTCCAAGCTGTTCACTATGGAGTTTTGGCTCTATTTTTTCTTCTATTCCTCCTCCTTTCTAAAATAGACTACATAAAATAAAATAAAATAAAATAAAATAAAATAAAATAAAATAAAATAAAAAACTACCCTTGGGCTCACTGCCCAGGAGCTCTGAGACCCCTGCTTACTCTCTCTCCCCAGCGAACAATGGTAATTCCATCCTATTCCCCACTAGAGGCATCATCAGGCCACTCTTCCAGTCTGGGCCTAGGCCAGTACAGAAGTACTGGCCTTCTGTAAACACCATTGTGGTCACAATCCCCTCCACAGCCCCCCTGCCTCACTAATCCTTCCTCACTTGGCCCTACCTAGTCCCTGATGAAACTTCACCACAGGTAGCAAGGTCCCTGGTTCTCCACTCCACCATAATCCTCCTGGGCACCATGTCAGCTCTGGTCATAGATCACTCAAACGTAGCCACCACCCACTGCCCCTCCCTCCTTGCTGATAAGACCTCTCCTTCACCATGGCCTTCTTGTTCCGCTCTTCGTTCCTGAAGGTCAGCCTCTCCCCTTTACCTCCAACCTACCCTACAGGAGCCTGTGTCTCCTTCTCCTTGCTACTGTCCTGAATGTCTACCATCTCCACCCACCTCAGCCATTTTTTCTTCCTTCTTCTTCCTGCCCTCTTTCCTCTCTACCTGCATTGGAAAGCCTCCTTCCTGTCCCTTGTACAGGTGCATTTTCTGTATCCTTAGGACTTCAAGCAGCTCAGGACAGCAGAACCTTTCAGAGAAACATATGGCATGCAGTCACTTGCAGGAAGCAGTTTCATTCATGTTCTCTTTCCTGCCCAGATCATGGGTGATCTTCATTAAAGCTCATGGTGGTGTCCCATAATGGATCTGTGCATCAGAGAACTTTCAGGAGAGATGCTTGTATGGTCAGGCCTTCTTGCACCATGACAGTGAGAAAGACATGCCAAAGCCACAGGGACTGTGGAAAGAAGAAGTCCTGGGACCTGAGACGTGGCACATAGAGTCCAAGGACTTGGAAAGTAAGAGAGGAGCCTCAGAATGACTCTGGAAGGCATCTAGCCCTGCAGGCACAGAAAGGAGGTGAGGGGGGTTTGGAGCAGGTGGGAATGGGAGATCTTTCCCAGGGAAGTTCAAGGCAGAGAGCAGAGACCTGTTTCTTTCCCTGGATTTGCCTGGGAGTAGGGGTAAGGGTTTACTGTCTATGGATTTTATCCTACAGGGACCATTACACAGCCAGCACAGGGAAGACATGGAGGAGAACAGGGAAGGGCCCATCTGGCTGGAGTTGTCACTGGGGCAAGGAAAGCAGAGGGACACAGGATGAGAGAAGTCACTGCTGGATAGTGGCCAGTTCGCATTCCATCTAGGAAATCTGGGACTGGAAAAGCTGAGAAGACAACAGCACCAAGGTCTTCAGGCATTTCCACTATAATGGGGAGCTCTTCCTCTCTTACGATCTGAAGATCCATGGATGGATACTTCCCTGGTCCTCTGCTCAAACCTTGGCTATGGAAATCAAGAAGTCCTTGGATGCAGATGGCTGTCAAAGCTAGGATTTCTCAGCCCATATACAGGGAGAACTTTGCAGAAGCAGCAGAAAGATGTGGAGTCCTGGATGAGTTTCTTTGGCAGAAATGGTTCAGCCCTGGGGCAGAGACTTTCTTTTCTGCTGGACCAATTATGCCTCCCTCCAATAACCCTATCCAAGGAAGCCCTCTTTGTCTGATGGAATGCACATATGTTCTGCTGGTGCATTGTACTGTGATCCACCTGTCCTTTTAAAGCCTCTGAATAAAGGACAGAAACACCAGTCATGTGGGGATAGAAGTAAACCCTCCCAGGGGTGCCTGGGAGGCTCAGCTGGTTGAATCCAACTCTTGATTTCAGCTCAGCCCATGATCTCAAGGTTGTGAGATTGAGCCCAGTGTGTGGCTCCCTGCTCAGTGCAGAATCTGTGGTATTCTCTTTCTCCATCTCTCTCTGCCCCTCTGGCTGCTCATGCAATCTCTTGTTCTATAAATTGATCACTCAATCAGTCAATGAATATATAAATATAAATAAAATGAAAAAGAAGAGGAACAAGGGGGATAAAGAGAAGACAGAGGAGGAGGAGGAGGAGAATAAGGAGGAGGAGGGGAAGAAGTAATGATTCCTCCCAGTGTCAGTAGTCCAGGGAGGCAGTGGTACTCCTACAGAAAACTGAACCCGTATAGATGGGCGTCAGGCATGAGAGGAAGCCCTAACCTCGCTGTTAAAAAGAGTTGTTACTTTATACTGCCCTCACCCCAAGAACCCAACATTCATGCCCTGCCCTGGAGCATTAACACATGGATCCAACAGAGTGAGGCTTGGATCCTGGGTCCAAAAATATGCCTGTCCAAAGGAACTGGGTCTTACGAAGCGGAATAGACTTGGAGAATGAGAGCTTCAGCCACAGGTGGAAAGGTGAGAGAAACAGCCCTGATCACTCTCTCTCTCCCCTGTACCTCACTGGCTCTGTGCTTTCTTCTCCAGTGCTCCTAACACTGAACATGACCTACAGCCAGACCTTGGAGGGCAAGGCCAGCCTGGCAGGCTGGGTGTTCTGTTTCTCTCCCAGGAATATCTCCCTGACCAGTATGCCCAGCAGTTTATGGGAGTACAGCCTAGTGGGAACAGGACTTACTGGAGTGTGTGGCCATAAGGATTCCTTAGAGAGACAATCAGAGGTTCACTTGCTACATGGAAGCCACAGAGAATTGCAGTGCACACTCTATGCCCTCACACTCTGGGCCTGGTGAGGACAGGAGGCAGGATGGGGAGAAGTCAGCAGTCCTGTGGTCCTGGGGTGGCCAGGTCAATATAAGACCCTTTTCCAGGGAAGGCCCTGGTGCATCAGAATGGAGGAATGACCCTCTGATTTTCTTATTGTTGCTGGTATCCTTTTTATCATTCTTGCATGAGTCCTCTCTCTAAGAACAAGAAGTCAACAAGAGCAGTGGGAACCCAAGTGAGAAATCTGGGCAATGGGTGGGATGGGAGGAGATCTCTGGGATATGGGGGTTCCTCATGTCTCCCTCTGCACAATATGGAGGGAACAACAAGCCTCTGTAACAGGAGCTGAAGTCAGAGTGCTGAGACAGTGAGAGCCACATGTGCATATACACCCTTAGCCCTATTCAAAGCCACGTTCCTGGGGCCCTTGAGTGGTGAGCATAACCTCTTCTTGCTCTGGATGAGGACTGGGTAGTGAGGGCTGAGGCTCCCTGCTCTGAGCTGGTCCCCACTGCTCTCTACCCTCAGGCTCAGCAAGGTTGGTCCAGGGGCATTTTCAAATGGAAGGTGAAGGAGAGAGGGCGACAGTGGCAGTTTCAGGATGCAGAGGGTGGATAGATAGCCTCAGAGATGGGGGTCTCAAGAATCTCCTACACCTCATTTACAAGAAGGTTGTAAGAGGCACTGCCTGAATTGCCTGGGGAGTCCCTGCTTGGAAAGGGGCAGGAAGGCTTTGGCAACCGCAGGCAAGGAGCATTAGGGTAGGACCTGTGATTCCAGGTGAGAGTGGGCCAAGAACAAGCAAAGGAGGCTTAGTGCACATGGGAGCTGGGCCAGGGATGAGGGTGGAGGGCAGCAAGCATGGGGTTTTCCTGAGCCAGGTCATGTACAGACCCCACTGGAGTCTCATTTTCTTGACTGCCTGCCAGTCATCTGAGCTTTCTGATGTCTCTTTCAGTTAGGAGCTGTTGGCTCAGGGGAGGGCAGGGAGGAGGCTGAGCTGCAGGTGGCCTCTGTGGCTGTAGTTGAGCATGGCCAATAAGCAGACAACAGCCCTGGTGCAAAGGTAGTTATACAAGTGGGGATCAAGACACCTACGGAGAGAAGGTGCTGTGTTTGTGACCACTGCCTGGCTTCGAGGAAGAGGTAATAGGACCTGTCCTTCAGAGATGCTCTGTGCTCCCTGAGTGGACAGGTTGGAGCTTGAGAGGAGGGAAGGTTTTGAGTTTCTGCTCCAGAGTGCTGTTCTTGGTCCCAGCGCCCTTTCCTGCTCCTGTCTTGTGGTTGGTGGAAGCAGGCCCAGGTGACGATGCTGAGGGATCATGTGGGGCAGGGAAAGACCAGTAGAGGTTAAGAAAAGAAGTGAAAGAGAGAAAATAGTCAAGGTGTTATCTTCCTTCAGAAAAAGGCAAAGCTGAGTTTGGACAACTGAAGAAGTCCTGAGAGCACACAAAGTAATATTTGGCACTAGATGGACTTCTATTGGTTTCTCTTTCCTCCCTGAGCTTGTTAGCCTTCAAGACCTGGATTAACACCAGATGGCACCAACGGGCCATAATGGCAGCAAGCAACATTTAATAGCCTCAGTACACTCCCCACTGAGAGGCAACATATTCTAGAATATTCCAAACCATTCAGATCTCCATATGACTGTAGTCCCTGTCCAAGTCACACAGAGCAGAATAGCTGCTGTTGGCCCTAGCTGATTCACACAATGCGAGAGAATAAAAGGTGATTGGATTATTTGGAGATTTTTTGTTATCTAGCACTAGGTAATAGCAATGTATAATGTACAACTATTATTATGTTTTATTTATTGTCTGTCTTTCCTGTGAGATGGGAAGCATTAGGACAATATGTGCTGTGTCTCTGGCATTAAATGATTACCAGGCTTAATACAGAGATTGGCGCAGAGGCATTCACGGACTATACCTAGAGGAATGAATGAATGAATGAATGAATGCTGCGATCAGAATTCCTTCAAGTTGGGCTTGGACCTGGTAAGAGGAAAATTTATAGGTGTTTCACATGGGGAGTTCTTTATGAAGTGTGTGTGTGTGTGTGTGTGTGTGTGTGTGTGTGTGTGTGTATGCGCTTGCACGAGTTCCTATGTGAGTTTAGTATGTACGTATTGGCCTTGGTTGCCTGAAGAAGGAACCAGGAATATGAAGAGTACCTCCTGCACTCATATTCCAAACACATGGGCATCATAGACAGGTAGCACCTAACCACTAGATGCCTCTGAGATGTCTTGGGCTTGGGAAGGGGTTTTAGTTATGTTGTATGTCATTGACTCAGCTGCAGGGCTTGAGGCCCTTTGGAGCACGTGGTGAGCCACCTTCAAATCCCCGAATCAGCCATCAGGCTAGAAATGAGATTTGAGGTTGAGTTGCAGAACTCCTGTCTTGCTGTTAAGGGTAGCAGACAGTGGGACCTGAGGTGGTCCAGACTGAAGGTTTTGGCATTCACATCACTTGACATGACCGAGGAAAGAGCCAGTGTCCCAACCTCTAGCATCAGAGAAAGCAGTAGGAATGAGTGACAGGAACTCGTGTCCAAAGTCATCTCTATGGAAAGTGGCAGTGTGTTTATTGGAGCATCCAGCATATTTGTCAGGCTGGCTGCAGATCTGGGAATCAACAGTTCTGGCTTGGAGACCTCTCTGTTCCCTAAAGCCAGAGTCCCTGGTACTCAGTGGGGAGGAAACCTCAATATCAGTGTAGATTTTTGGGAAACACTTTACAAGCCAAACCTGACCAGACCTGCATCGCCTTATTATGTAGGGCCCTGTGCTAGTGTCATAGGTCAGGGACACACTGGGGAGGTAATGAGTGAGCAGGAATAAAGGAGCTCAGCCCTATAACCTCAGACCTGTGACCACAAAGAGGTATTGCCATGCTGCTCTCAGATTCTCACTGAACAGCACTGAGGTGAGGGGAGTAGGCTGGGGCTCGAAGGAATGGGGATGTAGAAAGCACACACATGTTCAGGAAAAAGTGTAGGCTCAAAAATGACATGAAGAGAGCTGATGTGTATACCTAAGGCGGATTTCTGGTACACAGCCTAGAACAATAAGGAAATTAAAACAAACAACAAACATGTTGATGGGAGAATCTGACTTTTAGAATTACCACATTATAAGATTGAGATGACCCATTTTCAAAAATTACAAAACACAAAGTGTACAGAGAAACAGGACAACATGACCCATTCCAAGTTAAAAAAAGAAAAAAAGCAGAAAGTGTTCCTGTGGAAGATGAGATGGTGGACTTACTACACAAGGACTTTAAATCCACTGTCTGTATGATGCTCTGAAAATTAAAAAAGACAAAAATTTGGATATGGGTAAAATAAAGTATTTACAAAGAGATACAAAACACAAAAAGAAACTAAAAGGAAATTCCAGTGCTGATATGCACAATAACTCAAATGAAAGTTTTAGTAGAGATGTTCAAGAGCAGATTTCAGCAAGTAGAAGAAAGAATCACTGAACTTGAAGATAGGACCATTGAAATGATCAAGTCTGAGGAACAGAATGAAAAGAACGGAAGAAAAGGGAAGAGAGCCTACTGGAGCACGGACATAACATAGTGGGAACCAACATAAGCATTTTGGGAGTTGCAGACAGAAGAGAAAGAAAAATGTAAGAGAGATTGTTTGAAGAAATAATGGCTGAAAACTCACCCAAATTCAAGAAAGACATGAACATAAACATTCTCCAATCAAAGCATAGAGCTTGGCAGAATAGTGAAAAAGAGATTATCCAACTATATGTTAGTTAAAAGAGACTCACTTTATAAAAAAATACAAATAGTTTGACAGAGAAAGGATGGGAAAAGGTATTCTGTGCACAAAATAACCAAAAGAAAACTGGAGTGTTTCTACTAATATCAGTCAAAATAGACTTAAAATCAAAAAAATTTAGAAGAGACAAAAAGAATAGTATATGTGAACACAAGTTTCAATAGAACATGAAGATGTAACAATTATAAGTGAGTAGCACTTAATAACAGATCAACAAAACCTATGAAGCTAAGATTCATAAAATGAAATGCAGAAGAAGAGAGACCCACAATAATAGTTGGAGAATTCACTATCCCACTCTCAAAATTGGATAGAGCAACAAGCAGAAGAAAATTAAGGAAACAGAGGGCTTGAGCAACATAAAAAACCAATTAGATCTGACTCCCATATACAGAACACTCTACCCACAAATAACAGTATACACGTTCTTCTCCAGGGTACATGGGACCAATCCCAGGATGCACCACATGTCAGACCACAAATTAAGACTCAACAGAATCAAAAAGAGAGATATCACAAAACTATCCAACCACAATGGGATGCAGTTAGAAATCAACAACAAAAGGAAAACTGGAAAATTCACAAATTGGTAGAAATTAAACACTCTTTACAAATGGGACGAAGGAAATCACAAGTAGAATACTTACAAAATATTTAAGTCAGTGACCATATCCTCCATGAGGGTTCTGTTTGTCCCCTTCATACCCTGCCTGCCTTCCTCCCAGAAGAGCTGGCTGTGTGGTGACAGGCTAAGGAGGAAGAGAGAGAGGTGGATAAAGAGAACGAAGATCTGGCCACATCTGGGTGGTGTGTGCAGTGCCAGAAGGGGAGGTAACAGCAGTGGTGGCAGTGTGGGTTGCACCCTTTTGAGGACGGTGTGTGTGTGTGGGAGGGATCTCTCCCCACAGTTTCCTCCAGACACCTGGCTGTGGCCCCTCAGGTGCAGAAGATGAATAATCTTTCCTTTAGCGACCATGTGTCCTTTTTTTTTTTTTTTAAGATTTTACTTATTTATCTGACAGAGATCATAAGAAGGCAGAGACAGAGGAAAGCGGGCTCCCTACTGAGCAGAAAGCCCAATGCAGGGCTTGATCCCAGGACCCTGGGATCATGACCTGAGCTGAAGGCAGAGGCTTTAGCCCACTGAGCCACCCAGGCACCCCTGCATGTGCCCTCTTCTGTCCACCTTTCCCTGGAAAACTGGCCTTGAAATTACCCTTTTTAACACCTTATCCAACTTACATGCCAACGTGTGATGAATTTGAAAACCCTGGACTTCACAACAGTCAGAAGGAGCAGACTGACAGTACTCTTTTAGAGAAAAAGATGCTATTGAGAGCGTTTCCATGACTAGAACCAGTCAAGGCAACAGAATTTCCTGTATTTTTGTGTTGTTCACCCAATGCCTTGTATGCTTTACTCTTCTCACATGGAAATCCTATTGATTTTGACCAGATAATCAGCTTTTCCATACCACTGGGATCATGGATTAATTGTAGTATATTTTCATATGCTTATTCTCAGTATGGTTCAGGTTCTGGGAAGCCAACAGAGAAGAATCTCTACACAGGTATAGGAGCTGCTTCGTTGCTTTTAGGACAAGATGTGGAATTCACCCTGAAAATGTGATCATATATGGCCAGAGCAGATGTACACCTCATTTGTAGATCTTGCTGCTTGGTTTGAGAATGCTGCTGTTACTCTTCATTCTCCTTTGACCTCGGGAATGCCAGTCACTCTTCCTGATACCAGAAGATCTATTCCTAAACATGGACAAAATCCCTGAGAGAACTTCACCAGTGTTGATAACTCATAAGACTGAATAAAGGACAGGAAAAACTAAGTAGGAAGATGGGTAGGGGGTGATGTAACTAAGCTCACATAGGGGGCTATGTAACCAGGCTCACAGAAAACCCACATGTAAAGAGAACAATATGGCAGAAGGTGAGGGGCCAGAGAAAAAAAGAAGGAGACTAGAGGAGCTGCTGGCTGAGAAAATGGCTGTTGATGGTGCATCTGGAGACTGGGAAGGTCGCTGGAACCATGTAAAGAAGTTCCTCGAGCCATCACACACCCTGATTTCAAACCAAGCACTGAATCTCTCCAGTTTTTGTTAGATACATATAAAGTTCTAGTCATTGCAGCTAGTAGCTTAGGATGTGAGCTCCTGAAAAATATGGCATTGTCTGGTTTTAGACAGATTCATGTTATAGACATGGATACTATAGATGTTTCCAATCTGTTTTGTTTCTTAAATTCCACATATGATTGAGATCATATGATAGTTGTCTTTCTTAGATTGAATTATTTCACTTAGCATAATACTCTCTAGTTACATCCATGATATATATCTATATATACCACATATTCTTTATCCACTCTTCTGCTGATAGGCATCTGAGCTCTTTCCAGTGTTTGGCTATTGTGGACATTGCTGCTATAAACATTGGGGTACACATGCCTCTTCAGATCACTGTATTTGTATCTTTAGAGTAAATACCTAGTAGTGCAATTGCTGGATTGTAGGGCAGCTCTATTTTCAACTTTTTCAGGTACCTCCATACTGTTATCCAGAGTGACTGCACTTACTTGCATTCCTACCAACAATGTAGGATGGTTCCACTTTTTCTGCATCCTTGCCAACATCGCTCATTTCCAGACTTCATTTTAGTCATTCTGACTGGTGTGGTATCTCCTTGTGGTTTTGATTTGTATTTCCCTGATGCCAAGTGAAGTTGAGCTTCTTTTTTTAAAATTTAATTTAATTTTTTCAGTGTTCCAAGATTCATTTTATAGGAATCACCACCCAGTGTTCCATGCAATATGTACCTACCACCAGGCTTTTCCAACCCCCCCACTTCTCCCCTCCAAAACCCTCAGTTTGTTTCTCAGCATCCACCAGCTCTCATGGTTCATCTTCCCCTCTGATTTCCCCCAACTCCTTTCTCCTCTCCTTCTCTCAATGTCCTCCGTGTTATTCCTAATGCTCCACAAGTGAAACCATATAATTGACTCTCTCTGCTTCACCTATTTCACTCAGCATAATCTCCTCCAGACCTAGCCATGGTGATACAAAAATTGGGATTCATGTTTTCTGATGGAGGCATAGTACTCCATTGGATATATATGGACCATATCTTCTTTATCCATTCGTCTGTTGAAGGGCATCTTAGCTATTTCCAGTTTGATGACTGTGGCCATTACAGCTATGAAGATTGGTGTATGGATGGCCCTTCTTTTCACTACATCTGTATCTTTAGGATAAATACCCAGTAGTGCAATTGCAGGGTCATAGGGTAGCTCTATTGTTAATTTCTTAAGGAATCTCCACTCTGTTTTCCAAAGTGGCTGCACCAACTTGCATTCCCACCAAGACTGTAAGAGGGTTCCCCTTTCTCCACATCCTCTCCAACACTTCCTGTTTCCTGTCTTGTTGATTTTGGTCATTCTAACTCATGTAAGGTGATATCTCACTGTGGTTTCTATTTGAATCTCTCTGATGGATAATGATGAACATTTTTTCATGTATCTGTTAGCAATTTGTATGTCTTCTCTGAAGAAGTATCTGTTCATGTCTTCTGCCCATTTTTTGACATGATTATCTGTTTTTTGAGTGTTGAGTTTGAGGAGTTCTTTATAGATCTTGGATATCAGCCCTTTGTCTGTAGTGTCATTTGCAAATATATTCTCCCATTCTGTAGGTTGCCTCTTAGTTTTATTGACTATTTTGTTTTGTTTTGTTTTGTTTTGCCTTTGGAGATGTGTCTTGAAGGAACTACTCAAAACTATCTCAAAAACTAATCATGTACTGTATGGTGACTAACATAACATAACAAAAATTATTTTAAAGATCATTAAAAAAAAAAGAAAGAAAATAATCTCCTCTTAGGAGAAGAGCCCCAGCTCTTACCTCAAAATTCCCCTTAAGAATTCCTGCTACCACCTTATTGGCTTCAAGTATTGACCACCATTAATAACCAAAAGCACAGAAAGAAAAAGAAAAAAAACCCTGAAAATTTGCCAATGTTTTATTAAAGACTAGAATAAGAAGGAAGTAAACACTATCACATGAGGTACCTGGATGGGTCAGATTGTTGAGTGTCCAACTGCTGATTTTATCTCAAGTCGTGACCTCATGGGTTATGAGATAGAGCACCTCCTTGGGCTCTGCACTCAGCAGGGAGTCTGTTTGGAGATTCTCTCCCTCTGCCCCTCCCCCTGATCTCTCTCTCTCAAATAAATAAATCTTTTTTGAAAACACAGAATATCACATAAAACTAAATAACAGCTCATCAGGATGCTGAGGCATGTGCCATCCCCATGTACTTCTGGATAGACGATGGAACGTCTGTGCCCACGTTTACTTCCTTCAGCTCTCTCTCATACCTGGTTTTTCTTTTTCCTTCAAACTTCTGAGATGCAATCATTTCACCATGAGAGAATTGCCTCACTATTGTGTCTAGGATGGATACAAATCAATGATTTTTAATTAAAATACAATTTGAAGCGTTATTGTAATATGCTATATAGTGGTATTTGCAACTATTGCTATGCTGTGATCATGGAAAAGGCATTATTAAGTCAGCTCAAAAAGGAAGTTGTAATATCAGAAACAAAATAATAACAAGTCATTCCGTGTTTGTCAAGGAATTACCATTGAATCAATCACATACATCACCAACTGGACTTAAGTAAGGGAAATATTGGTACAAAGTATGGCCTGCCCCCTTTCCTTTCTCTATTGCCTGAATGACAATCTCAGGCCAGCCTTTTTTTCCCTTAATGTTTATTAATGCAATTCCAGCACTTGGCCTTCAAACTAAGTCATTTGAATTCCCACTAAGAAAATTTTTCAAATGATAATGAGAAGAAAATATTCTCTCTTCCTCCACAGTTGCAGAAAAGCAGATTTAGTTTTGTGACACAAAATTCAACTTACAAATGTAATTTCTGACAAATACATCTCCTAAAACACCTAGCCTTCAAAGATCATTGCTATGCCCTATAAAAGTAACCTCTATCATCCAAAAAATCTATAACTGTACTTCATTGTCTAAGAATTCTTTTCTGGATATTAATATTTAAACAGACTCTTCCCTGTTTGCCCAGGAATTTTCCAGTTTTAGCACTGAAAGTCCCACATCCCAGGAAAACTCTCAGTTCCAGGCAAACCCAGATGGTTGGCCAATGTAATCAACATCTCTGTGTTCTAGAAGGTACATATGCAAGCCAATGTTTTTTGGAGAGTCAGAAGAATATTATTGGCATGTAATTTTTCCTCAAGCAGGAAGATTTTAAACCTGTAGTTGCAATATTTCTTGATTAAATGAAGAGGCTAAGAACATACGTTTCATTCAATGTAAGCAACTGTAAACAATAAACTCCTGTGATATTTCTAAAAAAGTCAACGTGCTCTGACTCCCCAAATGGGCATTTGTTTTTGTGCTCAAATACTCATAACAAGTGCTCATAACAAAGGAAACATGTTAATAAGTCTACAATGTAATAAAATAGATTTATGATTAATTTTAAACTGCTAATTAGTAATAATTTGGGGGATTACTTAGAATTTAGAGGAACTCTGAGTAGAGTGGATTAATGGGCTCAATAAATTTCAAAATGAAAAAAAAGTTGTGATCTTTAAAATAGGGGTGCCTGGGTGGCTCATTTAGTTAAGTATCTGACTCTATTTTAGCTCAGGTCATCATCTCAGGGTCATAAAGTCAAGCTCCACACTCAGCTCTGAGCCCAGCAGGGAGTGTCCCTGAGATTTTCTCTCCCTCTCCCGCTGCTCCTCTCCACTTCATGTTCTCTGTCTCTCTCTAAAATAAATAAATAAATCTTTAAAAAATAAAATAAAATATTAAAAATGCCTCACTTTGAATGAACCTATAGTGCCACATTAGAATCAGGAACATCAGTATGAACTCAAATTTAACTTCATGTAAATACAAATAGATACAAAAACAAGTATAGACATGAGTGTCTACATGGGTTTTTATGTGACATGCATTACCTATCTTGGTATTCAGGGAGGGCCTAGAAAGAATGATACCCCAGTAGCAGTCAGCACATTCAGTTCCTGGTCTTGGACCCACAAAGAAACATAAAAGAGCTTTCAGTAACCAGAGCTGGAACAATTTGAGCAACAAAATAAATAACATAGTATGGGATCATAGCATAGAATATAATATAAATATGAGATTAAACTACATTTTTAGTAAAGGAATAAAAGAAATGGCTGAAAAGGAGAGTGGATATAGGCAGCGAATATCCCCGCCACCACCCCACCTCCCTGGCAAAAAAAAAGTCCAGTAAAAGGAAAGCAGTCGGAAGATTCTGGCAGTTGATTAATGAAGATGGAAACAAACATAGATCACATCACTCATAAAAGGAATACAAAAAAAAAAAAAAAAAAAGAGTGACAATTTCCTCCATCAAATCTTGAAGATGCTCAGTCCTGAAGATATCAGATGCAGAATAGGGTAGAGTTGAAAGACAGACCTGACACAAGCCTTGGGTTTAAAGTTTGTATGTAAAGGGGTGGCCGGGTGGCTCAGTGGGTTAAGCCATTGCCTTCGGCTCAGGTCATGATCTCAGGGTCCTGGGATCGAGCCCTGCATCGGGCTCTCTGCTCAGCTGGGAGTGCTTCCTCCTCTCTCTCTGCCTGCCTCTCTGCCTGTTTGTCATCTCTCTCTGTCAAATAAATACAATCTTTAAAAAAAAAAGATTCTAAAGTTTGTATGTAAAATACTTGTGTCCTCCATTGCCTTCCACACCCTAGATGTAAAATCCTAGAAACCTACATCCCCATTCTCCATAGGGTCTCTTTTCTAGGAAAACCGAGGGGTTTCAGAGAAGAGATGATCTCTGAGATCATAGATAAAATTCTCAGAGATAGTTGAGAAGTTTAGAATCTGTAAAACAAGAATTAGACCCTTATTTTCTCTGCTAGTAGGAGTTTCAGCAGTGAAAAAGAAGAAATGGAAGATGAAAATTATCAGAGAAATAATAATAGAGAATTTTCCAGAAGCTGAGACAAAAGTTTACTTATTTTTGTTTGTTTGTTTGTCAGAGAGAGAGAGCACGCTCATAAGCATGGGGAGGGGCAAAGGGAGAGGGAGAAGCAGTCTTGCTGTTAAGCAAGGAGCCCCAAATGGGGCTCCATCTCAGGACCCTGCAATAACGACCTGACCTGAAGGCAGATGCTTAACCAACTGAGCTACCAAGGCATCCCAGAACACAAATTTTTATACTGAAAATCGCCACTGAATGTCCAACATACAGAAAGAAAGACAAAACAAAACAAAAAGATGTGAGGCACGAGAGACTATGGACTCTGAAAAACAATCTATGGAGTCTGAAAAACAATCTGTGGGTTTTGAAGGGGTGGGGGGTGGGAGGTCGGGGTACCAGGTGGTGGGTATTATAGAGGGCATGGATTGCATGGAGCACTGGGTGTGGTGCAAAAATAATGAATACTTTTATGCTGAAAATAAATAAAAAATAAATTTAAAAAATTGACTGGTCTTAAAAAAAATTAAATAAATAAATAAATAGACTGATCTCTCAAAAAAAAAAAAAAAAAAGATGTGAGGAACATTATTAGAAATTCTGTAACACCAAATTTGAATAACACAAATGAGAACATGCCAGTTATCTAACCAAAGAATAAAAATAACATCAAGTTTCTCTTGGTAACCCTGTACGCTAGAGGACAGTAGACCAAACCTTCAAAAATATGAGAGAAAATGATGGTCAGCAATTAATTCTCCACTCTGCAAGATTACCTGGCAAGTATGAGGTAAAATAAAGATATTTTGTAAATGCATGAATTCAAATAAATTCTCCTCAGATCCATCTTTTCTAAGAATTCTGCTTGACAATATGCTCCAACAAAATAATAAGCTAACCATGAAAAAGAAAGTTAAGGTAACCTGACTTGGTAGTATCAACCTAAAAAAAAATGGTGAAGGAGCATTCCCAAATGGCAGCTAAATAACAGGGTGGGGAAGAGTCAGGTCAGCAGTCAAGAGCAAAAGAATACAGGACCTCAAGTCAATTCCAAGGCCCTCAAGGAATAAAGGGGAGGAACTAGACAGCTAGAACACAAAATATGGTAGAACATTTAGAGGAACTAACATTATGTGGATGGAATTTGGGCAAAAAAAAATATAGCACCTAGCAAAATTTTAGAGTATACAATAATGAGTGTATTCATAGATGTACTGGGTTCTGATCAGTTAACTTAGCAATATATCTATAGTGGGAAGAGTGGAGGAGACGAGGTGAGTGTTCCAAAATCAATAAATCCCCACCCGTCAAAACAGGACATCAATAAGGATTCTCTCAACTTGATTAATAAGAATACAATAGTATAAGCATATCATTGTAAGTAAGGACATAACCACTGAAAATAAAGAAATAAAAACATTAAAAATGATTACTCCTTTAAAGTTCCTATTATGGTTCTTGGTGTTATAGTAAATGAAATTGATTCTCTAATTTCCCTTTCTATATTTTCATTGCTAGTATGTAATAAAGCAACTGACTTCTGTACTTTGATTTTGTATCCTGCCACATTACAGAATTGCTCTGTGAGTTCTAGCAGTTTGGGGGTGGAGTCTTTTGGGTTTTCCACATAAATGATCATGTCATCTGCAAAGAGAGAGAGAGTTTGACTCCTTCTTTGTCAATCTGAATACATTTTATTTCTTTTTATTGTTTGATTGCTGTTGCTAGGACTTCTAGTACTATGTTGAACAACATAAGATACTTGGGAATAAACCTAACCAAAGAGATAAAGGATATGCACTAGAGGAACTACAGAACATTCATGAAAGAAATTGAAGAAGACACAAAAAGATGTAAAAGCATTCCGTGCTCATGGATCAGAAAAATAAACATTGTTAAAATGTCTATACTGCCTAGAGCAATCTATACTTTCATGCCATCCCGATCAAAATTCCACTGGCAGGGAGGGAGTCAAGATGGCGGAGAAGTAGCAGGCTGAGACTACTTCAGGTAGCAGGAGATCAGCTAGATAGCTTATCTAAAGATTAAAAACACCTACAAATCCAACAGCAGATCAAAGATAAGAAGAACAGCAATTCTAGAAACACAAAATCAACCACTTTCTAAAAGGTAGGACTGGAGGAGAAGTGAATCCAAGGCAACGGGAAGATAGACCCCGGGGGGGAGGGGCTGGCTCCCAGCAAGTGGCAGAACAATGGATCACTAAATCAGGACTTATAAAAGTCTGTTCCGCTGAGGGACATCGCTCCAGAGGCTAAACTGGGGTGAAGCCCACGGGGGGTCAGTGTCCCGTCAGGTCCTGCAGGGTCACAGAAGGATCGGGGCTATCTGAGTGTCACAGAGCTTACAGGTATTAGAACGAGGAACCTGGCTACAGAGACAGAGCCGAGGAGTGAGCTCCCAGCTTGGGGTTACCTTGAACCTGTCGCAGGCTTGGTGAGCTTGGAGCACAGCCGGAGGCCACGGAGATGGGAGTAATTGGGTGCTGTTCTCTGAGGGTGCACTGAGGAGTGGGGCCCTGGGCTGTCTCTGGGCGGGAGACCGGGAGGCCGCCATTTTCCTTTCCGTCCTCCGGAACTCTACGGAAAGTGCTCAGGGAACAAAAACTCCTGAAAGCAAACCCGAGCTGAGTACTCAGCCCAGCCCCTGGTAAGGGCGGTGCAATTCTGCCTGGGGCAAAGACACTTGAGAATCACTACAACAGGCCCCTCCCCCAGAAGAGCAACAAGAAATCCAGCCAGGACCAAGTTCACCTACCAAGAAGTGCAGTTTCAATACCAAGGAGAGCAGCAGAATTCCAGAGGAGGAGAAAGCAAAGCAGGGAACTCATGGCTTTCTCCCCATGATTCTTTAGTCTTGTAGTTAATTTAATTTTTTTTCTTTTTAAATTTTTTTCTCTTCTTCTGCTATATTTTTTGACTTTACCCTTTTCTTTTTAACGTCTTTTAACTAGTTTATCTAATATATATATATATTTCTTTTTTATACTTTTTCATTATTTGTTTTCTTTTTTTTAATTGTTTCTTTTCTTTCTTTCTTTTTTTTTTTCTTTCTGAAACTCTTTTTATCCCCTTTCTCCCCCCTCACAATTTGGGATCTCTTCTGATTTGGTTAAAGCATATTTTCCTGGGGTTGTTGCCACCCTCTTAGTATTTTACTTGCTCCTTCATATACTCTTATCTGGACAAAATGACAAGGCGGAAAATTTCACCACAAAAAAAAAAGGACAACAGGCAGTACCGAAGGCTAGGGACCTAATCAATACAGACATTGGTAATGTGTCAGATCTAGAGTTCAGAATGATGATTCTCAAGATTCTAGCCAGGCTCGAAAAAGGCATGGAAGATATTAGAGAAACCCTCTTGGGAGATATAAAAGCCCTTTCTGGAGAAATAAAAGAACTAAAATCTAACCAAGTTGAAATAAAAAAAGCTATTAATGAGGTGCAATCAAAAATGGAGGATCTCACTGCTAGGATAAATGAGGCAGAAGAAAGAATTAGCGATATAGAAGACCAAATGACAGAGAATAAAGAAGCTGAGCAAAAGAGGGACAAACAGCTACTGGACAACAAGGGAAGAATTCGAGAGATAAGTGACACCATAAGACGAAACAACATTAGAATAATTGGGATTCCAGAAGAAGAAGAAAGAGAGAGGGGAGCAGAAGGTATACTGGAGAGAATTATTGGAGAGAATTTCCCCAATATGGTAAAGGAACAAGCATCAAAATCCAGGAGGTGCAGAGAACCCCCCTCAAAATCAATAAGAATAGGTCCACACCCCGTCACCTAATAGTAAAATTTACAAGTCTTAGTGACAAAGAGAAAATCCTGAAAGCAGCCAGGGAAAAGAAGTCTCTAACATTCCATGGTAAAAATATTAGATTGGCAGCAGACTTATCCACAGAGACCTGGCAGGCCAGAAAGAGCTGGCATGATATATTCAGAGCACTAAACGAGAAAAACATGCAGCCAAGAATACTATATCCAGCTAGGCCGTCATTGAAAATAGAAGGAGAGATTAAAAGCTTCCAGGACAAACAAAAACTGAGAGAATTTGCAAACACCAAACCAGCTCTACAGGAAATATTGAAAGGGGTTCTCTAAGCAAAGAGAAAGCCTAAAAGTAGTAAATCAGAAAGGACCAGAGACAATATACAGTAACAGTCACCTTACAGGCAATACAATGGCACTAAATTCATATCTCTCAATAGTTACCCTGAATGTGAATGGACTAAATGCCCCAATCAAAAGACACAGGGTATCAGAATGGATAAAAAAACAAAACCCATCTACATGTTGCCTACAAGAAACTCATTTTAGAACCAAAGACACCTCCAGATTTAAAGTGAGGGGGTGGAAAAGAATTTACCATGCTAATGGACATCAGAAGAAAGCAGGAGTGGCAATCCTTATATCAGATCAATTAGATTTTAAGCCAAAGACTGTAATAAGAGATGAGGAAGGACACTATATCATACTCAAAGGGTCTGTCCAACAAGAAGATCTAACAATTTTAAATATCTATGCCCCCAACGTGGGAGCAGCCAGCTATATAAACCAATTAATAACAAAATCAAAGAAACACATCAACAATAATACAATAATAGTAGGGAACTTTAACACTCCCCTCACTGAAATGGACAGATCATCCACGCAAAAGATCAACAAGGAAATAAAGGCCTTAAACGACACACTGGACCAAATGGAAATCACAGATATATTCAGAACATTTCATCCCAAGCAATAGAATACACATTCTTCTCTAGTGCACATGGAACATTCTCCAGAATAGATCACATCCTCGGTCCTAAATCAGGTCTCAACCAGTATCAGAAGATTGGGATCATTCCCTGCATATTTTCAGACCACAATGCTCTGAAGCTAGAACTCAACCACTAGAAGAAATTTGGAAAGAACCCAAATACATGGAGACTAAATAGCATCCTTCTAAAGAATGAATGGGTCAACCAGGAAATTAAAGAAGAATTGAAAAAATTCATGGAAACAAATAATAATGAAAACACAATGGTTCAAAATCTGTGGGACACAACAAAGGTAGTCCTGAGAGGAAAATATATAGGGGTACAAGCCTTTCTCAAGAAACAAGAAAGGTCTCAAGTACACAACCTAACCCTACACCTAAAGGAGCTGGAGAAAGAACAAGAAAGGAACCCTAAACCCAGCAGGAGAAGAGAAATCATAAAGATGAGAGCAGAAATCAATGAAATGGAAACCAAAAAAACAATAGAATAAATCAATGAAACTAGGAGCTGGTTCTTTGAAAGAATTAATAAGATTGATAAACCCCTGGCCAGACTTACCAAAAAGGAAAGAGAAAGGACCCAAATAAATAAAATCATGAATGAAAGAGGAGAGATCACAACTAACACCAAAGAAATACAAACAATTATAAGAACATACTATGAGCAACTATATGCCAACAAATTTGACAATCTGGAAGAAAAGGATGCATTCCTAGAGACATATAAACTACCACAACTGAACCAGGAAGAAATAGAAAGCCTGAACAGACCCATAACCAGTAAGGAGATTGAAACAGTCATTAAAAATCTCCAAACAAAAGCCCAGGGCCAGACAGCTTCCCAGGGGAATTCTACCAAACATTTCAAGAAGAACTAATTCCTATTCTCCTGAAACTGCTCCAAAAAAATAGAAATGGAAGGAAAACTTCCAAACTCATTTTATGAGGCCAGCATCACCTTGATCCCAAAACCAGACAAGGATCCCATCATAAAAGAGAACTAGAGACCAATATCCTTGATGAACACAGATGCGAAAATTCTCACCAAAATACTAGCCAATAGGATTCAACAGTACATTAAAAGGATCATTCACCACGACCAAGTGGGATTTATTCCAGGGCTGCAAGGTTGGTTCAACATCCACAAATCAATCAATGTGACACAACACATTAATTAAAGAAAGAACAAGAACCATATGATACTCTCAATAGATGCCAAAAAAGCATTTCACAACGTACAGCATCCTTTCCTGATCAAAACTCTTCAAAGTGTAGGGATAGAGGGCACATACCTCAATATTATCAAAGCCATCTATGAAAAACCCAACGCAAATATCATTCTCAATGGAGAAAAACTGAAAGCTTTTCCGCTAAGGTCAGGAACACGGCAGGGATGTCCATTATCACCACTACTATTCAACATAATACTAGAAATCCTAACCTCAGCAATCAGACAACAAAAGGAAATTAAAGGCATCCAAATTGACAAAGAAGAAGTCAAACTATCACTCTTCACAGATGATATGATACTGTATGTGGAAAACCCAAAAGACTCCACTCCAAAACTGCTAGAACTTGTACAGGAATTCAGTAAAGTGTCATATATAAAACCAATGCACAGAAATAAGTTGCATTTCTCCACACCAACAACAAGACAGAAGAAAGAGAAATTAAGGAGTCAATCCCATTTACAATTGCACCCAAAACCATAAGATACCTAGGAATAAAACTAGCCAAAGAGGCAAAGAATCTATACTGAGAAAACTATAATGTACTGATGAAAGAAATTGAGGAAGACACAAAGAAATGGAAAAATGTTCCATGCTCCTGGATTGGAAGAATAAATATTGTGAAAATGTCTATGCTACCTAAAGCAATCTACACATTTAATGCAATTCCTATCAAAGTACCATCCATCTTTTTCAAAGAAATGGAACGAATAATCCTAAAATTTATATGGAACCAGAAAAGACCTCGAATAACCAAAGGAATATTGAAAAAGAAAGCCAACGTTGGTGGCATCACAATTCCGGACTTCAAGCCCTATTACAAAGCTATCATCATCAAGACAGCATGGTACTGGCACAAAAACAGACACATAGATCAATGAAACAGAATAGAGAGCCCAGAAATAGACCCTCAACTCTATGGTCAACTAATCTTTGACAAAGCAGGAAAGAATGTCCAATGGAAAAAAGACAGCCTCTTTAATAAATGGTGTTGGGAAAATTGGACAGCCACATGCAGAAAAATGAAATTGGACCATTTCCTTACACCACACATGAAAATAGACTCAAAATGGATGAAGGACCTCAATGTGAGAAAGGAATCCATCAAAATCCTTGAGGAGAACACAGGCAGCAACCCCTCCAACCTCAGCCGCAGCAACATCTTTCTAGGAACATCGCCAAAGGCAACAGAAACAAGGGCAAAAATGAACTATTGGGATTTTATCAAGATCAAAAGCTTTTGCACAACAAAGGAAACAGTTAACAAAACCAAAAGACAACTGACAGAATGGGAAGAGATATTTGCAAATGACATATTAGATAAAGGGCTAGTGTCTAAAATCTATAAAGAACTTAGCAAACTCAACACCCAAAGAACAAATAATCCAATCAAGAAATGGGCAGAGGACATGAACAGACATTTCTGCAAAGAAGATATCCAGATGGCCAACAGACACATGAATAAGTGCTCCATATCTCTCTGCATCAGGGAAATACAAATCAAAACCACAATGAGATATCACCTCACACCAGTCAGAATGGCTAAAATCATCAAGTCAGGAAATGACAGATGCTGGCGAGGATGCGGAGAAAGGGGAACCCTCCTACACTGTTGGTGGGAATGCAAACTGGTGCAACCCCTCTGGAAAACAACATGGAGGTTCCTCAAAATGTTGAAAATAGAACTACCCTATGACCCAGCAATTGCACTAATGGGTATTTACCCTAAAGATACAAACGTAGTGATCCAAAGGGGCACATGCACCCGAATGTTTATAGCAGCAATGTCCACAATAGCCAAACTATAGAAAGAACCTAGATGTCCGTCAACAGATGAATGGATAAAGAAGATGTGGTATATATACACAATGGAATACTATGCAGCCATCAAAAGAAATGAAATCTTGCCATTTGCCACGACGTGGATGGAACTAGAGGGTATCATGCTTAGTGAAAGAAGTCAAGTGGAGAAAGACAATTATTATGTCATCTCCCTGATATGAGGAAGTGGAGATGCAACATGGGGGGTTAAGGGGGTAGAAGAAGAATAAATGAAACAAGATGGGATTGGGAGGGAGACAAACCATAAGTGACTTTCAATCTCACAAAACAAACTGAGGGTTGTTGGGGGGAGGGGGCATGGGCGAAGGGGGTTGAGGTTATGGATATTGGGGAGGGTATGTGCTATGGTGAGGGCTGTGAAGTGTGTAAACCTGGCGAGTCACAGACCTGTACCCCTGGGGATAAAATATATTATATGTTTATAAAAAATTAAAAATAAAAAAAATTCCACCAGCATTCTTCAAAGAGGTGGAACACACAATCCTAAAATTTGTATGGATCCAGAAGAGAACCAAAATTGACAAGAAAACTTTAAAAAAGAAAAAGAACTGGGGGCATCATCTTGCCTGATATCAAGCTTTACTACAAAGCTGTGGTCCACAAAGACAGCATGGTACTGGCACAAAAACAGACACATAGACCAGTGGAACAGAGTACAGAGCCCACATATGGACCTGCAACTCTATGGTCAACTAATCTTCAACAAAGCAGGAAAAAATATCCAGTGGAAAAAAAGTCTCTTCAATAAATGGTGCTGGGAAAATTGGACAGCTATGTATAGAAGAATGAAACACAACCATTCTCTTATCTCTTACACCATTCTCTTACACAAAGATAAACTCGAAATGGATAAAAGACCTCAACATGAGGCAGGAATCTACCAAAATCCCAAAGGAGAACATAGGCAGTAAGCTCTTCAACATTGGCCACAGCAACTACTTTCAAGACATGTCTCCAAAGGAAAAGGAAAAAAGAGTGAAAATGAACTTTGAGGACTTCACCAAGATCAAAGGCTTCTGCACAGCAAGGAAAACAGTCAACAAAACAAAGAGGCAACCCAGAGAGTGGGAGAGGATACTCTCAAGTGACACTGCAGACAAAGGGCTGATATCCAAGATCTATAAAGAACTCTTCAAACTCAACACCCAAAAAACAGATAATCACATCAAAAAATGGGCAGAAGACATGTACAGACACTTCTCCAAGGAAGACATACAAATGGCTAACAGACACGTGAAAAATGTTCATTATCACTATCCATCAGGGAGATTCAAAACAAAACCACAGTGAGATACCACCTTACACCAGTTAGAATGACCAAAATCAACAAGACAGGATACAAGTGTTGGAGAGGATGTGGAGAAAGGGGAACCCTCTTACAGTCTTGGTGGGAATGCAAGTTGGTGCATTTGAAAAACAGCCTGAAGATTCCTTAGGAAATTAACAATAGAGCTACCCTATGACCCTACTGGGTATTTACCCCAAAGATACAGATGTAGTGAAAAGAAGGGCCATCCATACACCAATCTTCATAACAGCAATGGCCACAGTTGCCAAACTGTGGAAAGAGCCAAGATGCCCTTCAACAAATGAAGAATAAAGAAGATATGGTCTACATATACTGTAGAGTATTATGGCTCTATCAGAAAGGATGAATATCCAACTTTTGTATCAATATGGATAGGACTAGAGGAGATTTTGTTGAGTGAAATAAGTCAATCAGAGAAAATCAGTTATCATATGGTTTCACTTACTTGTGCAGCATAAGGAATAACAGAGGACATGGGAGATGGAGAGAAGTGAGTTGGGGGAAATTGGAGCGGGAGAGGAACCATGAGGAACTGTGGCCTATGAGAAACAAACAGGGTTTGGGAAGGGAGGGATGTGGAGTGTTGGCTTAGCCTGGCGATGGTATTGAGAAGGGCATGTATTGCATGGAGCACTGGGTGTGATGCATAAACAATGAATCTTGGAACCCTGAAAAAATAAAATAAAGTTTAAATTTAAATTTAAAAAAGGACTTATGATCAATGTTTGACTCACATTCCTTCTTGTTTACCTACAATAACTTGACTAATGTATGACTTTCTTCTTCTCCTTTGGTGGCTGTTATCTTGTATCTAATAAATACAGGACAGTGAAGTTGTTCAGGGCGAGAGTCCTTTCAGCTGTCATCCCCTGCTCCCACTCTCTCACAACTGACTTGTTTGTGCCTCATTCTCCCGTGCACCATTAGGAAGCGGCACATAAGTTTACACATCATTAATTAGTGTGTTTCCATTCCCATTTGAAGAACTCCATTTAGGATTTTTTTTATAAGGCAGGTCTAGTGGAAATCAACTCCCTCAGATTTTGTTGGGAGAATCTTTACCTCTCTTTCATTTCTTAAAGACAGCTTTGCTGGGTAAATATTCTTGGTTAGCAGGTTTTTCTCTGAACATTTCAAATATATCAACCCCCCTCTGGTGCCTCCATGTGTTAACCTCCACGGGTTAATCTCTTCAATCTTGCTGAGCCTCATTAGAATAATCATTTTGAATTCCTTTTTAGGAAACACAGATCTCCATTTCCTTGTGGTCAGTGCCAGAAAATGATTGTGTTCCTTTGGGAGTGTCATACCTGCTTGGTGATCAGTGTTTCCTGGCTTCGTGTTGATGTCTATGCATTGCACGGTTAGTCACCTCTCCCAGGCTTTTCAGACTGCCCTCTGAAAGGAATGTGAGGAAAGACTTTCATGTGAAGGTGGTGCAAGAACCCTGTCTAGGGGGCTGCAGTATTTCCAGTTCTGGGAAAGGAGCAATGGTTTTGTCTCTGTGCACCTCCATCAGCTGAGGTCAAGATCTGCAAAGACCCTGAGGGCTCCTTTGTTGCCAAGTTTTCACCTGTCTATGATGGCAGTGGAGGCTGGGGCTGCTGGGAATCCTCAGTAGCAAAGGCTGCTAGGGTCCTCTTCTTGCTTGTGGGGAGAATTTGTAGTCAAGGGGATTCCTTTTAGTATCAGGTCTGGTGTGCTGGGCCTCACATTGGCAGTGGAGCTGGGGTCCCAGTCTTAGAGGTGCACAGACATAACTGAGCACTTAGGGCCTGGACACGGGAGAAATTTCTGTGGCAACGGCACCAATGCCTGAGGTCTGGGCCTGTGCACATCACTCATAGATCCAGATTCTCTGTGGCTTACAGTAGTGACTCCAGCTGTGGCAGGGGCCCAGAGATGACAGGGGACAGCAGTGGCTGGGACCCAGGGACATGGCACAGAAGCAACATGCCTCAGTGACAGCTGAGCAAAGCCCCAACTTAGGTGCCTTAGGTGGGGCACAGGGCATTAGCAATCTGGCCCTGTTGATGATGGGTTGAAGCTGTGACTCAGTGAGCAGGACACAGAACAGCAGCAACATGGCCCCAGGATGATGGGCCAAAGCCCCAGTTGAGTACACATGAGATGTGCATGGAGCATCAGGACTTCCTGTACGATGTTGGGTCAAAGCCCCCATCAGGACTCAGGGAGAGGGGTGTAGAACAGCAGTTGCATGGCCCTAGTATCATTTGCTCAAACCTCCAAATGTGGAACAAGGGGTGGAGCCCAATGCAGCTGCATCTCCAGCCCTTGTAGATGGTGAGGTTCTGTGGGATCCTAATCTTGAAGAGGGGAGCACAGCAGGGACTTGGACCGCTGGAGGTCTCACCACAGTGAGAGCTCCAGCGCTGGGAAGGAGATGAAGCGGCAGGACTCCGGGGGCTCCTGCTCCCCCAGCTCCAGCAAGGGGTTCAGCATTAGTGGAGACTTGTGGGGGTCCTCGGTTGCACAGATGCAGATTGCACAGGTGAGCAGGATGGCTGGAGTCCTCCTGTTCTCTTTTCCCTGCAGGTGAAATCCCTCTGAGGGCATCTTCCTTACTCTGAGCTGCTCCAGACGGATGACACAGGTAAAATGCTTCCTGTGCTTTTCTGTACAGCCATCCTTATTTTTTGTGTTCCAGATGGTTCTGCTGTTTCTCGGGATAGTCCAGAGCTTTCCCAGAGCCACTGTCATCAACTTGTGTTGTTTAGCACGTGTCGTACCCTCTTATGTTATCTATCATTTATCTATCTATCTATCTATCATCTATCTATCTATCTGTCGTCATCTATCCTTACCTTTTGATTATTTGCATTTGTTGTTTATCAGGAGAGACCAGATAGGGAGATCCTAATCACCTGACTTCAGCTGGAACATCTGCAAGACTGTTGTCTTAATGTCTTTCCTCTAGCAGGTTTGCCTTCTCTTCTTTCTCAGACGGTTCCACCACTGATTTTTATTTTTCCTTTCAATAGTCATACCTTACTGATTCTTTGTAGGCTTGTGAATTTTTCTGAAAACTGACTTTTTCAATCTTGGTAATAGTTGGTAATAATACTTGGTAATAATTGTTAATACTCGAAGTTAGTTCCTCCCCTTCCCTGCAGTCTGCAGAGCTTTGTTGGTTGCTACTTTTTGTTCTTGATTTTTGGTCATTCTGTTATGTACAGAGTCTCTGTCCCAGGAAACCACCTAAGGTGCCAACTTAAGAACCCCTCAGGTCATTTATGAGCCTGCACCTTTCCCTGGGCAAGGGTAGCTTTCTAAATGTCCCTGTATCTATGGTTGCTTTTCCATGTTCTACTGCTTAAATGCTTGCCTCGGAAAATGGAAAAAAGGGGGAAATGAAGGGGAGTGAAGCCCCCAGGTGTTTTAAATACTCTTGAAGTGCTTCAACCATATGAGTAAGGGCTTGTCCTATTGGCAGTGGGCTTGCAAGCACTTGCAAGCACTTCGCTGCACCCCCTTGACCAAAAGTCGCAAGCAGCCATCAGAATACTCATTCCTGATGTTTAGAAGACAGCGTCATAATAGCTCACCTTAGCTTCCACAAGCTGTGTTCAAATTGCTGTAGGGACTTCTGCTGACTCTCCACAACAGACTGGGGGCGAGCAGATAACAGCCTCATGTCTGGGGCCAGGCTGAAAATGACTGAAATGAATGGCACTTTACCCTCCAAGCCTTCCCCCTGCAAGCTGCAGCCTTCAGTAGACTCCAGGTTTCCACGACAGTCACATCAGACAGATCCCCAGTGCACCTGCTGTCCAGGAGGAGATGGATCACAGATGTTTCCTGCTTCTCCATCTGCCCTGACAGCTCTTCTCAGCCAGTCAGCGCAGCTTAGAGCTTCCAGTGGATTCAGCACACTGTCTCATTACAGGTTTTTTATTACAGCTTTCCTGAGATCTTATTCACATATCATTCACTGATTTAAGGGTACAGTTCAGTTGTTTTCAGTACATTCACAGAGTTGTGCAACCATCACTAAAACAAATTCAGAACATTTTCATCAGCCTAAAAGAAACCTTGTGTTACTCCCCCCTTTCTTCCATAGCCTCTCCCCAGCCCTGGGCAACCACTCAACTACCTTCTGTCTCTGTAGATTTGCCTTTTATGGACATTGGATAAAACTGGAATCATTAAAAAAAAAAAAACTGGCACCATTGAACGCACTGTCCTTTTTGATGGGCTGTTACACATAGTATGTTGTCAGGCGCATTCATGTGGTCATTAGGGTGTTAATTTGCATTTCCCTCAATGAAGGAGAGAAAGCGCATTTCCATATGCATGTTTATCTTTTAGATTTCTTCTTTGTCACTTTCCCATTTATCCCCTTTCCCAGTGTTCACTGTGCTCTGTCCAATGGGAGACCATCCTCCATGGACCACTTACCGACTGGGCTCTCCAAATGTTCCCGTGCCTTCTGGCTTCCACTCCAGTCTGGCAAATGGGAAGCTTTAGGGCATGTACTCTGTAAGTAGTCTGTCTGATGCTCACTGACGGGAGAAGTGTGCACATATCCTATGGACTGGTGGTTGGTTGCTAACATGTGTGGCAAAGAATTTCTCCTCATTTGTGCCTTGCCTTTTCACTTTCTTAATGATGTCTTTTGTGATCCGCAGACATCAGTTTTAAGCTAATAACATACACAAATTTTTTCTCTATTGAAAATATCTTCCATGTTCTGCATAACAAGTTCTTTCTTAAATCAGAATCATAAAGCTTTTTTGTAAACTTTTCTGAAATTTTATGGATTTTAATTGGTTTGTTTTTGCATGTGTATGGTGTGAAGAAAAGGTTCAAATCTAGGGTCTTCCTTCATGAATCGCTAGTAGTCAATTCACTTTTTTTTGATAACTCCAGCCTTTCTCCTCTGTCCTAGAGTCCTACTTGTGTCAACAATCCAGGATCCACATATAGTTGGCATTATTTCTAAACTCCTCATTTTGTACACTGGTCTTCTTTTCATCTCTGTGACAATTTTCTTCTGATTACCCTAGCTTTATATTTTGTGTTGCATTAGATAAAGTAGGACCGTAAAAACACCAGAGTGTCTTTGAAACTTTTTAAGTTTGAGAAGCACATTTCCAAATTCTGCAAAAATGTTTCACCTCAGCTGGGAACATGCATGTCAGGTGACTAAATGTGTTTGTTGCTCTGTGTGAGTCCCCAAATGACAGTGAAAGTCCCATGTGTATTGATTGTGGGGTTAAAAGAATTTTTAGTAACTAGGAGAATTGGCAAAAAAAAAAATCTGGAAATGAGGAGGATTGACTAAAAATGTAAGTTTTGGCCAAACTGGTGATGTGTCTGATGGATGCAAGGGACTGAGCATGAGTGAGGTGGGGGCTGCTCTTCCGTTCCATGGCTCTCACGGTCAGATAGTAAACATAAATCCCAATAAACAGAACAAACCTAAAACTTAAAAACCATGAAGGGTTTTTAATTCTTGAAAATCACAATCTACATTGGCCCTGTTAGGGTTCTTGAATTTATTTCTTCTTGTTTCACTACCTGAGGAGAAGCATTCTGTCAGCTTCTCGATTGTGTAAACTAACGATCAAGTAAAACTACTTCCCAGAATTAGGGTAGATCTTAGGTTGGTTTCATAAGCAGGAATATTGGTCATGGACCTTCCAGATCCTACATCCAATATTTAGCTCTTTTTCATGGAGTACCTCATTCCTGTCTCCTAACATGCTTGGGAAATTTTGCTACTGTTCTATGTATCTTCTCAGAGGCCAATCTGCTCAAGGTAATCAGAACCAAAGGAAAGGAGGAAAGAGTAAGTTATATGGAAAGCAGGAAAGGAAACATACATCAAAGAATAAGAGAGGCTTAGAGGGACTGATGGAGAGGAGTGTACTTACTAAACCCTCCCACTCTAGTGCATATTCTCTCTCCCCTGCACACATGGACCCACATCCCCCTTCTCTCCACACACAGGCAGAGACCTCCGTGATGTCTGTGCAGCATTGCATTGTGATGGCCCAGCTCCTGGTGGAGAACTCCCCAGCCCTTATCCACCGAGGGATGCACCAGGAGGAGTGATGAGCCAGAGATGAGGGATGTTTTTTATCCTTGGGAGGAAATCAGACTGTTGAGAGAAGGGACTGTCAACATTTTTCTAATTTCCTTTCTCATAAGGACTTTCTTGGTATCAGCCATTTAAAGATCTTCCACAGGAATTCTTGCGGCTACCAACCTATTTTGCCGAGGCATGGACAGTGAGCTGGTGAACATTGTCACTAACTTACCACATGCCAGAGGCTTCCCACACCTACATGCATGGGGTCAGCTCCACACGCACGGAGCATCCAAGTGCCCCTCCCACCTCCTGATTTTCTATGTCTTCTCACCTTACAGCTTCATCCCTCCTTTTGGGTGTCTTCCTGCCATGGGCTCTTCTCAGGACTAACCTCTGCCTCCTTCCAGGTGGCCCCAGCAGGTCAACTTGGCCCCAAGGGCATGGCCTTCACGTTTGTGTCAGATGAAAATGATGCCAAGATCCTCACTGATGTGCAGGGTTGCTTTGAGGTCAGTAGCAGTGAGCTGACAATGAGATGCACATCTCCTACAGCAAGTCTGGATCTCAGGAAACTGGCTCCTCCAACTCTTCAGTCTCCTTGTTCCCTAGTGTATGTGTCCTGAACCATATAGTGCATGAAGTGGGTGCCCAATGCATGACGGCTTCATGACACCTTTATGCCCCTGACCTTGTTTCCATGTTGGGATATTTGCTTATTTCTGTGTGGGGTCCCTCTCCTCTTTCATCCAATTATTTCTCTTTATACACCCCAAGTCTACCCTATGACCCCACACCCCACACAAGCGCTCGCATGTATAGGCATCTGAATTCTGCCCAACCCCTCGGGGCTCCTCCATGACTTAGGGTAACTGTCGTGTTTTCTCAGCAGGTACATGGCCACGGGAAAGGGCTCACCCATCCCTTCTGGAATGTGACACTCTGTTCAGGAGACAACAGCAGGCATGAGGGTGGGGGGACACTACTCCCATCTGCACCCCCATGCTATCCCATGACTTCCCCCTTCTGCATCACCACCCCTCCTGAACCCCATTCCCTTATTTGTCAGAATTTTTCAAACAACATTAAAGTGAAATGTACACACATCTGTGGTATCTGTAAGTATCAGAGTTTGGGGTGAGGGTCTTTTAGGGCAGGATTCATGGTGGATGTCTGTAAGGGCTTGGGTCCCACGTACCATGCTGCAGAGCCCAGGTGACAGGCCAGTCAGGTGCTTTCCTTTTCTTGTAGTCCCTGTGACTGCTTTGAGATGTTGGACCTGCCGGCACCACAGATGAGTCAGGAAGAGTTCTCTCCTTTTCATTGTTGGAAGACTTTGAGAAGGACTGCTGTTGATTCTTCCTCCAATGTTTGGTAGACTTCACCAGTGAAGCCACCTGATCCAGTACATCTCTGTGATTTGATTACTGATTCCATCTTCTTATTAGTTATGGGTCTTGTCAGGTTGGCTGTTTTTCATGATTAGTCTTCATAGGTTGTCTGTTCCAATAAATTTGTCCATTTCATCTAGAGTTTCCAATGTTTTCACATATTCTTGTTATTTCAGTATGGCATTTTCCTGTTCATCAACTGCTGGTTTTTTATTGTTAAACTCTTTTACTTCACAAAATATAGAGTACTTAGAAGTTGTGAAATTAGGAGAAGTTGGGGCACCTGGGTAGTTCAGTGGGCTAAATCCTCTGCCTTCGGCTCAGGTCATGATCTCAGGGTCCTGGGATGGAGCCCCACATCGGGCTCTCTGCTCGGCATGGAGCCTGCTTCCTCCTCTCTCTGCCTGCTTCTCTGCCTACTTGTGATCTCTGTCTGTCAAATAAATAAATAAATAATCTTTAAAAAAAAAGAAATTAAGAGAAGTTTTTCAAAGAATGTAGGATAACTCAAACATACATAACCCATAAATAAAAATTGATATGTTTTATAGTTTATTCTTTCTAATTAATTTCTTGAAAATTTTTTTATTTGAACATAGTGAATACACAAGGTTACATTAGCTTCAAATATAAAACACACTGATCACTTCCATGATCACGTTATGCTCACCACAGTGTAGCTGCCGTCTGTCACCACACATGATGTGACAGTGATTCCCTGTGCTGTGCCTTTCATTCCTACACCCCCTCATTCCAGAACTAGAGCCTGTGTCTCCCGCTCCCCTTCTCCCATTGTGCCCATTCCCCACCCCCTTGCCTCTGGCAACCATCAGTGGGTTCCCTATATTTACAGGTCTGATTCTGCTTTTTGCGTGTTTCTTTATCCACTTGTTTTGTTGTTTAGATTCCATGTATGAATGAAAATGTATGGTATTGTCTTTCTCAGTCTGGCTTCCTTCATTTAGCGGACATACCACCCTGTAATTCCATTCATTGTCAAAGTAACAAGATCTCTTCCTCATTTATGGCTGCATAATATTCTATGGTTCATGTGTGGGTATGTGGGTTTGTGGGTGTGCATGTGTGTGTGTGTACCACATCCTCCTTGTCTATGTGAATCTGGTGGACACAGTGTGGTTTTTGAAAAGACTTCACTCTGAACCTCATCTCGGATGAGGGTGCCCCCTAGTATATGGGTCCCTTCCCAGGTGCCTACAGCTGAGGGAGACCCTGGGGAGGGCCTGGCTGAAGACAAGAGAGGACCCCTGGGTCTTCTCTCCTTGGTCCAGAAGCCCCACACAGGGATAAGTGTAAGGGTGTCCCCCACTGCTCTGCTCTCAAATGAATTCTGACAGAGAAGCCTGAATGGGGTCTGCATTGAATGTCAGGTAGAGATGTCTGAGCAGAGGCCTGGGCATCAGCAGGACAACAAAGAACCTTCCAGACAGCCCTGGACTCCACAAGGGTCAGCCTCAGGGCTGTGGCAGGGGGCACAGTAGAGGAGAGCTCAGGAGCCCTGGTGCCCTTTCTGAGGATTCTGTATCCCTCTGCAACTCCTCTCTCCAGCCCATAGTACGAGGGAAAACCACAAAGTAGAAACTATTTTTGACTCCTTCTTTCAGAATTTTTCAAAACTCAGTTAAAAAAAACCATTTCTTATTTGGGAACAGCATCTCAATATCTACATCCTACTCCACCGTGTGGACATGTGCACTGAGGTTAGAGGACTAAGATCCCAGCTCCCCTAGGCCTCCGCTCCCTAGGGAAGATATAAGAGGGTACCCTGTGCTGGGCTCACAACCGGAGTCACAGAAGTCTCTCTCCCAATGCAGGTGACAGGCAGCGCTGACATCCTATGTGAGTCCACTCCTGCCCCACAGGGGTCAAGATTGAACCCACAGACTTATTAACACCACTCTTACCCCAGGGATTGTCTCCCATACTTGGGGGTTGAGAAAAGGCCCATATGTAGAACTAAGTCACCTCAAACCTCCTTGTCCCAATGACAGAGCCCAAGGAAGAGCCCCAACCCCTGTTCCTCCCCGTCACCTCTCACACACTCAGCACCACCATCTGCCTGGAGTCCACCAGGACTAATGTCATTATGTCCCTTTCTTCATCTCTGTTGGTCACCTCTGGTCCCCCAGATATCCTGTGTTCTCACTCCATGACGCTCTGCACACCCTATCCTGCCTCATTCCACGCCCCCTCCCTGCTCCTGAACCTTCCACTGTGCCCCCTGGAATGCTCAGCCCATGATCGGTAAATGTCCACATCCTTTCAGGATGTTCCCTTCACCTCACAACTCCGACAGAATCCAGGTCCCCCTGAGGACCTGGCTCCCTGCAGAGTCCTCTCCCACAGGGTATCTCATCTCCCATGGACCTGGCACACCTGCCCTGGAAATATCTGGGCTCTCAGTTCATCCAACCTCCCTTCCTTGTTCTTCATTTCTTCATCTTTTTAAGATTTTATTTATTTATTTGACAGACAGATACAGAGAGAAAACAAGCAGGCAGAGCAGCAGGCAGAGGGAGACTGAGACTGACTGAGACTAGGCTGAGAAGGGAGACTGATGGGGGACTCGATCCCAACCCTGGGATCATGACCTGAGTTGAAAGCAGCCACATAACCACATAATCAGTGTTTGTTCTCAACTAGATTATGGTGCGGGCTGTGACACATCCCTTACCGTCAACTTGAGGGAGTGCAACTGATTCCCGGCCCCAGCTGTGTGCTCTCAAATTTGATGCCATGTGCACTCTGAGATGCCACTTCCTATGGAATTCCTCCAGCCAGTGCTTGAGAACAGCAAGGAAACTAAGGCAAGACTCTTCCTCTTCTGCAGGCTGACTGAGGCTCCAGGGCTCCCCGACACCCTGATGAACTTGCCTGACTCTGCACTGGGTCTAGGACGCTTCCAGACAATCTTCCTTTGTTGTTTCCTTCCCTGGGATTCAGACTTGCATCAAGATTTGCTGTTCTCCCAGCTTTTCTGGATCCTTCCCCATGTCTTCTCACAAGGGTTTCTCCTAACAAATTCCTGGCATTATCATGCTGTACTGGGCCTGCTCCCCACAAACACTGAAACACAGGGCGTCTGGGTGGCTCAGTGGGTTAAGCCACTGCCTTCGGCTCAGGTCATGATCTCAGGGTCCTGGGATCAAGTCCGGCATGGGGCTCTCTGCTCAGCAGGGAGTTGTGTCGCTCTCACCAGCAAGAACGACCGGGAGACCTCAGCGAAGCAAGCTTTATTTCTGGGTAGCTGTTGGGATCTCTCTCTCCCCCGCCTGTGCATGTCTATATATACCAAGGTTGCACAACCAATCACTCGCAGCCACATAGATACAAAATTTTAAGTTCCACCTACTGGCTCGCATCCAGCCGCCATCTTAATGGCGTGTTTACTTTCCGGCACTGAAAAAGTCCTGCGGCAGCGGAGACCCCCACGGGCCCAGCTGGAGCAGCTCCGCATCGTCGCCCCTGGCGGCGGCGATAGCTTGAGGCAGCGGCCGCCGAGGCAAGGAGCGGGCACGGCGGAGCCCAAAAGCATCACCGCGCATGCGCTACAAGCCGCTCGGGCACCGACAGAGTTGCTTCTCTCTCTCTCTCTCTCTGCCTGCCTCTCCATCTACTTGTGATCTCTGTCAAAAAATAAAATAAAATCTTAAAAAAAAAAAAAAACACTGAAACACAAGTGGCATCAGGAATGGCCCAGGAATTCAGGCAGAAAGATGGAGATCACACACTGCCTGGCAGACCAGGTGTCCACTGACCACGCTGGAAGGTGGGACACAAAGGGCGGCTGAACTACTGCAGGTGTTGCTGGAGGTGAGCCTAGAAACTGTCCTGGTCTGGGGGAAAGCTATGGCAGTTGGGATGACAGAAGCTGGTAGAAAGTAATTGGGGTGGGGGCTGCAGAATCAGTGGGGTTCAGGTTGCTGGTGATCTCTACTGATGCATCATAGAAAGGTCATGGGAATCTGAGGGCTGTTAACAAGCAGTGAGTGGCTAGACAAGAGAGCCTCTGCAGTATCTTACAGAGGCAGCCGTGTCCTGTAGAGGAAGATGCATAGAGCTGAATGGCAGCTGAATCATAATGGGAGAGTGGAAGAACTCCAGAGAGGTTTGGACACTCAGCCACGGCAGACCTGTGATGTGGCAGTCAGTGCCCCTGTGAGGAAAACCTAAGATCCTGCAGACTTGATCAAGTTCCTCCCAGTGGATGCCCTTCAGCACCCTCTGGACACACAGAGGAGGCTCGCCCTTCTCTATTAATGGTTAACACTTCCTGTGCTGTCAGATGGTGTGGAAGACTCACCCCTAGGTGCATGTGGTATCCACCCAGGAGTTTTGCAAGAACTACCCAGCATGCATGTGTAGGAGCATGAGCAGCAGCCCTGGGACTGAACTCTGAGGGTGCTTGATCAAAGGACAGGAATGTCAGGCTGGCAAAGAAAAAATGCATTGACTGGGGGCACTTTTCAGGATATGGATTTATCCAGGACCCCAGGACATGGGGAAATCTCACTGTTGGGGTGGCTCTATGTAAACTGGAAAAAGTGTCCAACTCTCCACAAGGTAGACCTGGTAGTTGCCCCAGTAGACAGCAAATAATGGAATAAAGAAGCTGAAGGAAGTGGACATGTGGAATGCAGGCATGATATGAGGGCAGAACACCCACCAAGGGATTATGTTCCTCAGGAAGATCCAGAAGACTCACCTTTCCCCAAAGCCAAGGTGTTGGCAAGAGGAAACTGCATCACTAAGAAATTTGAGGGTATTTTCCTCTACAGGGCAGGGATCATGTAAGGGACAGAGGGCCTAGAGTTAGCGCCTTAACATCAGTGGGGATAAAAGGGCCTGGAAGAGACGAGTGGGAGCTCCATGAGCAGCAGATTGGATGAAGGACATCCAGTAAGTACCCCTGGTTATTCCCCTTCCCCCCAGTTAGTCAGCCAAACACTCAAGTAGGTGCTTCTGGGTAGGGACCTTGTTGATATAAGTAAGGTCTCAAATCAGCTGACTTTAAGACAGGGAGATTCCCTTAGGTACGACTGTCCTGATCAGGTGAGTCTTTAAAGGGCTGGGCTCTTCCTGAGCAAAAAAGATCCTAAGTGTGAAAAGGATTCAATGTGAAGGGTTTTCTCTATTGTCGGCTTTGGAAAGGAGGGCAAAATGGCAAAGATGCTTGTGGGCATGGGGACCATTCCAGCTGGCAAGGAAACGGGGACCTCAGCCTTATAACTGTAGGAAACAGAATTCTTCCAACAGTTCTGTATGAACTTGAAGGAGCAGAACACATCAAGATGAGAACACAGTTTTGTGAAATCCTGAGTAAGAGCCCATCTACACCATGCCTGAATTTCTTTTTCTTTTTCTATTTTTTTAAGTAGGGGCCATAGCCAACACGGGGCTCCAACTCATGACCCTAGGACCAAGAGTCACACACTCTACCAACGGAGCCAGCCAGGAGCCTCCCATGCCTGGATTTCTGACAAAAAATGATAAGCGAAATAACTGGTGTTGTTTTGAGCCATGAAGCCTTGGTAATTAGCTATGCAGTAATCTAAAATGAATACCCGGGCTCACTCTGCAACAAATAAACACATAGCACTTCTTCCTCTGAAATGAATTTATGAACTATTGTGCACACTAATTGCATGCAACAAAACCTTTCTCGATTTTTTACTATATTCCCGTTTGTGATTTTTATGGAATGAATTACGTTCTAATAGAGACATATTTCATTCATTCATTCATTCGTTCAACAATTAATTTAGTGCCTACTATGTACCAGGAATAGCTTTCCATGCTGCAGATACAGTTTTCACCAAAGTGGTCCAAAGCACCTGTGCTAGTGTGATCCACATTCTAGAGGCTTCCCAGGAGTGAGATGGAGCCATTGGAGCATTTTCGGTGAAGACATGACATGAGCTGACTCATGTCAGCAGGATCGCTGACCCCTATGGGGACAAGGGCCCTGGTGGCAGGTGATGGGGAGGCACCAGGGCTCCAGTTCAGGAGTGAGAGATGGTGGAGACCAAGAGGAGGGGAGGGCCTGAGGGATGAGAGAGACAGAGAGAAGGGCTGCAGATGCAGGCTGAGGGAGAGAAGTAGAGGTAACAAATTCTAAAACAGTGGCATTCTCAGACTTAAATATGTTGATATATAGATTTTTAATTCATAGATATGTAAAGGGCTTAGCAAGATATTCTGTGCATCTGGTATTAACTACACTCTGTGGGGCTGCCTGAAAAACAGTTGCCTCCTCATGGTAATCAGATAATACCTAGAGCCCCAATAACCACGCCCATGCCTTATGTCTGGACTCACACACAGGGAATGCATGGACATGGGGGAAGTGCATTTCTGCTGCTTCCAGGTGATCCAAGCGTGGACAGGCTTCCAGCTGAAATACACAATAACAATTGTGCATCCCTGCACTGAGGGTATGTCCAGGACTCGCACAATCTTGGGGCTAGGGAATGAAGATAATTTCAGAACACAGCAGTCACTGATACTGTTTGGGGAAACGGAAGAGCTCTGTGAGTCTGACTGCTGTGATATACAAGTTTACACATTTCTGTGGGAAGGGGCCAAAATCACTTTCACAGACTAGACTGCTGATGTTCAGGGATTATCAAGACTGTGCTACCAAGACAGTGAATCCACAAAAAGGACACTGGTCTCAGTGAGAATCTGCAGCTGTTGCACCAGACCCAGCTTCTTGAGGTGTAAAGAGAAAGCCCTGTCCCTCCATCTCTGTTCCCAGGGCTGCTCTCTCTGGTAGCAAATGCCCTGGGGTGAGTTCCCTCTAGAAGAGTCCAGACAGAGAGACAGAGGTGAGGGGTGAGAGGTAAGAAAGTCCAGTTCAGCAGATACTCCGGAAAGGACTGCGGAGAAGAGGGGCTGAGTCCAACCTGAGGGTCTCTGCCTGGTTTCCTCAGAGCCCCTGGGAAGACAGGGTGACAAAGTAATCACCTGATCACCGTGTAGGAGGAGCGGAGTCAGGGCAAAGTCTCAGATCCCCAGGAGGGACTGGTCTTCAGAGTCTCAGAAGCAAGGGCAGCGGTGCCCTAGGGTAGCCCAGCGCCAGGGAGTCCCCATCTCCCTGGGTTTCATTTCTCCCTTTTACAGCCTGTATCTTGTCCGCCTGCCTGGATACCCATGACGCGCAAAAACTTAGCACTCCCATTGGGTGACAGGTTTCTGGAGAAGCCAATCAGCGGCTCCGCGGTTCCACATTCTAAAGTCCTTAGCAGGCCCGCCAGGACTTTGCTACTTCTCCGACCCTGAAGGTCTGGGTCGTAGAGTCCCGGAACAGACTGCTGTTGCTTGCTTGTGCCGTGGCCGTGACCGTGACCGAGACCTGGTCAGGTGAGTGCGGGGCGGTAGGAAAAGGCAGCTGCGCGGCGGGAGCGAGGGGACCTCCCTGCGGGGACGCGGGACTCCCGGGGTTAAACGCCTCACCGTCGCCCCCTCCCGAGACCCCCCAGCCGCCCACGGCCCCGCCGGGGTCTGTGCTCCCACTTCTCTCCCTGTCTCCTCCCTGCTCTCCCCGACTCGGTGCCCGCTCCCCCTGCCCTCCTGGCTGCATCCACCTGAGCCTTGGGCCTGGCGGGGAGGAGGGTCGGGCGGGGTCGCAGCCCCTCCAGGCCCGCAGGCTCCCTCCCCGTGAGGTATTTCCACACCGGCGTGTCCCGTCCGGCCCGGGAAGCTCCACTCTCCGCCACTGCCCTCCTGTCTCCCGATCCCTACTGCTCTGCATTTTCCTCCCTCATCTGCTCCCCTCTCCATCCCTATGTTTCTCTTCCCAGGGAACTGGGAACTCTTAATCTCTGGTTGAAATTAAAACTCTGGGGGCACCTGGGTGGCTCAGTGGGTTAAAGCCTCTGCCTTCAGCTCAGGTCATGATCCCAGAGTCCTGGGATCGAGCTCCACATCGGACTCTGCTCCGCGGGGAGCCTGCTTCCCTTCCTCCCTCTCTGCCTACTTGTGACCTCTCTCTCTGTGTGTCAAATAAATAAATAAAATCTTAAAAAAACCAAAAAACAAAAAACTCTGGATGCAGTTTGTTTGCTTCAGTGCTTGCCTGGATGGGTTGATGGGTTGCTTAAAAAACGGAGGATTCCTAATGTTCCAGAGAGGAAATAAAAGCACTGAGAGCCTGCCAGGTTCTGCAAGTTTGCTGGGCTTCCTCTGGGGGTGGGGAGAGGAGAGGCTGCGAGGAGCCAGCATGGAGGGACTGTGCCCAGCCTGTGCTAGGTGCATCCTGGGCTTTGACATGGTCACTCCAGTGCTGGGTCATCATCACTGCTCCCTTGACCCTGTCCCTTCAGTAGAACCGTATCCCATCAGGCCCTGTGGTCACAGGGACTCGGATCTCCCCTGTCTCCAGGACCTTGTGCAGCAAGAGCTTCCTGTGAGCAGGACAGCCTAGACTCAGAACTGGGTCAGGACTCAGCCCCCAAGTTTTGTCTGTCTTTTCTCCTCCTTCTTCCCTCCCCCACCATTCCCCCCTCCTCCTCCTAGTCCCCCTCCCGTTTTTTTTTTCTTTTTCTTTGGAGGCTTAGGCCAGTTCTTCTCCTGTAAGAGTTCTGGTCTCATGTCCCTCCGGATTCATAGAGTGATGAAGCAGTGTCTAATCTGAATACGCATCTGTCTGGAATATATGACCCATAAGTCTATGCACAACTTTTCTGAAGGAAGAACTGTCGTTGTTTCCTGTGCTGTGCAGGAGGGATGGTGTGGGAAGGAGGACATGGGGACGTGGAGGAGACCGCCACTGGTGAGAAAAGTGACAGCTGCCACAAACAGCTGTGGCCTGAGACTCATCTAGAAGAGAAGTGCTTTTGTGGATCATTTCTCCAAGTGATAATTGAGCATCAGACACAGGAACACTACTATAGCATCTAGGACACCTCAGTGAAGTAGAAACAGACCAAATGGGCCCACCTGGTGGGGCATATGTGCTGGTAGTGAGGAGCAGACTGTGCTAGTAACTAAGGGAAGTGTGTGTGTTAGAGGTTGGGAAGTGCAGTGAGGAAGGGGACCCAGAGGAGACCTGCGTGGGGACAGGGAAGACGGCTACTTTACTGGGGTGGTACGTGTGAGCCTCACTGAGAACATGAGCTCTGAGAGGATTGAAGGACATGAAGGAATTTTGTAAGAGGAGGTCTGGGGGGAGTTCTTTCCAGGCAGGGAACCTCTGGTCCACACTCACTAGGGCAGGGGAATGTCCTGTGTTCAAAAAAGGGTGAGGAGTGGAATCACAAGAAATGTCTTGATGGAATCCCATCTGTGGCAGATTGGCAGAAATAGAGGGAGACAAGGATTACCCAGGCAGCACGATGCAGGAAAGAAACAACATGGTTGAGTGTAGTGATGGTGCTTTCCTAGAGATTTAAAAGGTCTGACAAATGAGGGGGGAAATAATCTGAGAGGACGACCTCTCAGGTTCCACAAAGTTGAGACAGACCTTTCCACATACAGAATGATTCTTTTTTTTTTTTTTAAGACTTTATTTATTTATTTGACAGAGAGAGATCACAAGTAGATAGAGAGGCAGGCAGAGAGAGAGAGAGGGAAGCAGGCTCCCTGCCGAGCAGAGAGCCCAATGCGGGACTCGATCCCAGGACCCCGAGATCATAACCTGAGCTGAAGGCAGCGGCTTAACCCACTGAGCCACCCAGGCGCCCCTACAGCATGATTCTTGCAGCTAAGACCCTGCTTGGATAATACAACTCAGCCTGCAGGTCATCTCCAGCAGGGAACCCAGAGTGATAACTATGTTGCTCTGTGACTGTGCAGGGTAACAGCCTGGTAAGTGCTGATTTATGGACACATCCAGTGCAGAGACCTTCCTACCCTCCATTCCTCCCATCTGTAACCTGGAACATCCCTGTGCAGGTTCTATAATAAGGCCCAATGGTCCCCACCTCCTGGTCCACATGCTCTTGTGGAATCTCCTCCTACTATATGGGGTGGGGGAACCTAGAATATCTTTTAACCAAAGAAATCTGTCAGTGGTGACCTTGGAATATAAACAATCATGAATTCCATTTTGCCTGCTGAGTTTCTACCATCTTCTCCACCTGTAAGCTCTGATGAAGCTAGCAGCTGTGTTGGAAAGACCAGAAACTGAGGCCAGCCTGCTGCCTACATCCATCAAGAAGCGGAGGCCCCCAGTCCACCAGCCCACAAAGAACTACTCAGTACTCCCCAGAGGTCAGCCCTCCCCTTTCTTGAAGACAAACATCCCATTTTCTCTTTCCAACATGAATGTCAAGTTCTTACCAACCTACTTGCATTCCTCTCACTCTTTCTGGAAAGGCCCATGAGGGAACTACTGTCAGGGTATCAGGAAGTGCCACCTTCACGTCACTTCTCACCTTGGAAAGCAGGCATCACCAGGAAGTCAGCTGGAAGAAGACAGGTCACAGATAGCAGGATTGGTAGGTCGTGAATGCTCACCCCAGTGTCTCTCAAGCTCACTCAGGCTGTGCTTTCAGGCTGTGAACAAAACAGGAAGTGAACTCTGCCCACCCATGGCTGGTCTCCCCACTTCTGTATGCAGCCCACCTCACACCCCAGATGCAGACCCCACTGATTCCCTACAGCCCAGATGTGCCCTCCCTCCCCTCCACCTCCAGCAAACACACTCCATCCGCCAACGTACAACCAGCTCTCCTGTCCCCTCAAACCCCATGGATACCCTTACAGGGACAGTGAGAAATGCATACGCCTGACAAGACTCAGTGCTGGAGAAGGAGAAGCTGTCAGAGCCACAGAAGGTGGTGACCCTTACTGAGGCAGATGAACAGTTTTCAGTGGTCAAAAAAAAAAAAAAAAATGGTGTGCACTTCGACTCAGTACCTGACCATTTTGTTAGTCATGGCTCAACCAATTGACTCAGTTAACCTCTTAGTGACCTTGGTTTCCTTCCCTATAAATTGGAGTTGGTACCTTTCACTATCTCACAGGGTTATTAGGACATTTTAAATGATTCAATTCATATAAATCCCTTAAAACTGTGTCTGACGCTTTTATCGAGCAGAACCCTGGGGAGGAAGAGAGTCCCACCAAAGTAATTCCTGTTTTCTTCCTACCATGATGTGTACCAGTTCGCCCCCTCACTCATCACCCTGAGCCCCTCTCACTTTCTTACCTGCTGCAGATGGAACTTGTAACCCATGTGGTGGGGGTGGGGTGGGGCAACCATGAATCGGCCAGGGTAGACACAAGGATGAGGAATTCTCAGAGCGGGGTGCAGGCGCGCGCGCACACACTCACACACACACAGGCAT